>NC_069376.1:46205000-46830000 GCF_021730395.1 Mercenaria mercenaria
TCGCGAATTCTTGAATTCTTGAAGTTCAATAATTCACAAATTCACGATTTCTAAATTTCACGCAAAAATCGGGAATTCTTGAAATCGTGAATTCATGAATTCTTGAAGTTCAATAATTCACAAATTCACGATTTCCAAATTTCACGCAAAAATTGTGAAATACTGAATTCGTGAATTCTTGAAATTGTGAAATCTTGAAGTTCAGTAATTCACGATTTCACAAATTCACGATTTCCAACTTTCACGCAAAAATCAGGAATTCCTGAAATTGTGAATTCGTGAATTCTTGAAGTTCAATAACTCACAAATTCACGATTTCCAAATTTCACGAAAAAATTGTGAAATTTTGAATTCGTGAATTCTTGAAATCGTGAAGTCTTGAAGTTCAATAATTCATGATTTCACAGAATGTTACAAAGGAGAATAACAGCACACTCGGTTTGAATGAGTCTGTTCATGAGCGGTAATGAAATATGCAACACCCCTTACGCCCCCGCCCCCCTCTCCCCCACTAGCACCCGCGTAAGCGGAACTCTATTACACATATGTTGAATGGACTCCATGATCCTAAAGCACCAGAAAATATATTTAATAACACTAAAACATGCATGTTGTATTATGATGCATATTACATTAATCTACAGCTGAAAAAATGACTGAATGTTACCTGAAGATCATGATGTGTGTTGATACTGAAGACAGTTGTAGTTGTTGTTGTTGTTTTAAATTGAATTAAAACACTTTAATATCATTGTAAATATTCGGTTATGGTTGCTTTTTAGTTTAAGAACTATTCTGAAGTGTCTTATCTATGTAATTTATGTATAATATATTCGTAGCCTGCTTTTACCAAGATAAGATCTTTAAAAAAATCACCTGTCAAGCCTTTAAGGTCACAGGGGCCTGAACATGGAAACCCGTTTCTTGATAACCACTTGACCCAGAACATTTAAACTTCATAAGATGATTGGACATGTAGAGTAGATAACCCCTATTGATTTTTGAATCACTTGATCAGAAGTTAAGGTCATTAGAACCAGAACATGGAAAGAAGTTTCCAACCAGTAACTTTACAATCATTTGACCAAGAACCTTCAATCACGATGATAGGATTTACAGAGTAGATGACCCTTAATGTTTCTGGGGTCACTTGACTTAAGGGAAAGGTCACAGGGGCCTGAAGATGGAAAAACTCTTTCTGATCAATAACTTGAGAAT
Organism: Mercenaria mercenaria; assembly: GCF_021730395.1. NCBI lineage: Eukaryota > Metazoa > Mollusca > Bivalvia > Venerida > Veneridae > Mercenaria > Mercenaria mercenaria. Next base: position 46,206,219 of record NC_069376.1, read on the forward strand.
CATTTGACCCAGAATAATGAGACTTCATAGGATGATTGGACATGCAGACTAGATGACTCCTGTAGACGCTGGGCTCACTCGATTAAAGGTCACGGTTACAGGGATCAGAACATGGAAAACGGTTTACTTGAGACCACTTGACCCAGAATCTTGAGATTGCATAGGGTAATTGGACATGCCAAGTAGATGATCCCTATTGCAGCCAACCGATTAATGTCTCTTAGTCTTTCGCTCTTATCTTCTCTTGATTTCTGGCCTATAACGACTATACATTTGGGTATCTTCTATTTGAAAATTAATTTGAAGAAGGACAGGTATATTGTAAATATTATTGTTTGATAATGGGTGTCGGTCGGTCTGTAGAGCAATCGGTTTTCGGATGATAACTGGAGAACGCTTGGGATAGGCTCATGATTGTTTATCGGGAGATTTTTGTCATGACCGCAGATGACCCCTATTGATTTTGAATTCAGTAGGTCAAAGGTCAAGATCACATTGACAATAGAACTTTTTAACAGAAACTAGATAATGCTTTGGTCTAAGATCGCATTTGATACGGAAGTCATTTAAGACCGGTAAATGACCCATAATTATGATTTACTACCAGTGTGCAGTGACCGATAAATCCTGTTCCTTGTCAGTTACTTCATGCAAGTGTTCTACAAGCTCTTGTTATAACTAGAATATCCAAACATCACATAATCATCAATAAGTCCATTATAAAAGCAGAGTGTTTTCCTGTTGATTTTTTAAAAAAAATGAATTATTATTCAAAAAAGATGTTGAGCAAGATTCACCAAATTTCACAAAATCTTCAATAAGCACATGGGCTTTGCTCATACATTATTTTATCCCCTTTGACAAAGTAAAAGCAGAGCTGTGCCCCTTGATTCGGTACAAAATGGTTGAAATTGTTTATTAATCAAAAGTAGTTTAACAAAAATCACCAGATTTAACTGTTTATGCCCATAACCAGAAGCTGTCAACCGCTGCCCACATCAGTCCTCTCAGTGCTTTGATTTTTCACTTGGCATGGCCAGAGGTCAAATGTTTAAATTTCATTGTGCATGTATTTTTGACATTTTGGTGAAAAAATGGGAGGGAAGATTGAAGTAAAAGTCAGTTTTAGTACGAGTAGTACTACTAGGTCTCTGCAGTGTGATTTTGATGTAATTAGAGAAATCTCTCTTAGAAGATACACAACCCCTACTTTTTCTTTTCATTGTATGCCGCGAACGAGAAGAAGAATATAAGTTTTATAATAATTCTTTACAATGAGGATTTGTTCTCTGAAACAGGCCAAACTGTGTGGGCAACTCTTGGGAATATTATTTACGCCTGTGTGACCTAAATAATGTAAATAAATGGCGGGTTACCTTTTTTAGTAAGTACAGTGCATACAGTGCCAACGGATATTACCCTGTCGTTACCGGTCATAGCTAACCCTTATGCTGGACGCGATTGATTCTGCCTTTGCGACCAGTGTCATCCGTGCAGTCTGATCATGATCTGCACTGTCCGCCATTCAGTCAGTAGCTTTTTAGTTAGCACCCCTTTTAACAGTTAATGCCGGTACTGTCCAAATTGAAAGATGGACAAATTCATTATAGAAATTTAGCAGGGTAATGATTAATACAAGTTTTAGTAGCCCCCTGATTATTGTATCGATAGTGACATTAAGCCAAAAGAATTATCTCTGATAAATGTATCGTGCATTTTTGAGTAAAGTCGTGCAGATCGATCTAAAGCTAAGCCTCAGATTACTTTGATAAACGTTATTTTACCTTTCTGTTCAAACATGTCCTTTAATAATGTCACTGATAGAATCAATTTGTTTAGATAACCAATTAATTACGACATTGAACTTCCCCTACCTGCGATCAATGCTCCCTTGAGAGCCCTATCACTTCCTGTATGTGTGCATTTTTGCTAAGCTTCCCGAATGTGCATGTCTTTGATGGTTCATTTTGAAATGGTAAAAGAATTTTTATTTTTATTTTTATATATGCAATTGATAAATTATGCGTACGGACTATGAAAACGCAACAGTGGGGTAAGTTAGTTTTTAACAGGAAAGCAAAATTATATCTTAAATTGTATTGTTATACACTATTTTAAAAGTCCACTTGATACCAAACTATTTAAGATCGGATGAGTATTGAAGATATTGTTATACGTCTTTCTAAAGGTAAAGTCATATAGATCTATGTCTTTGCCTTACTTTGCTATTGACACCATGAACTACTTTGCCGCTGTTGCTATGAACTTACTTGGTGTTGATTCTATGCACTGCTTTGTTTCTGTTGCTATGAACGTATTTGATGTTGTTGCTATGCACTACTTTATATTTGATGTTGATAGCAACAATACTTTGTTTCAGTTGTTATGAGCTTATATGATGTTGTTGCTATTACACTACTTTGGTTTCTGTTGCTATGAACTTATTTGATGTTGTTGCTATTACACTACTTTGTTTCTGTTGCTATGAACTTATATGATGTTGTTGCTATTACACTACATTGTTTCTGTTGCTATGAGCTTATATGATGTTGTTGCTATTACACTACTTTGTTTCTGTTGCTATGAGCTTATATGATGTTGTTGCTATTACACTACTTTGTTTCTGTTGCTATGAGCTTATATGATGTTGGTGCTATTACACTACTTTGTTTCTGTTGCTATGAACTTATTTGATGTTGTTGCTATTACACTACTTTGTTTCTGTTACTATGAACTTATTTGATGTTGTTGCTATTACACTACTTTGTTTCTGTTGCTATGAACTTATTTGATGTTGTTGCTATTACACTACTTTGTTTCTGTTACTATGAACTTATTTGATGTTGTTGCTATTACACTACTTTGTTTCTGTTGCTATGAACTTATTTGATGTTGTTGCTATTACACTACTTTGTTCCTGTTACTATGACCTTATTTGATGTTGTTGCTATTACACTACTTTGTTCCTGTTACTATGAACTTATTTGATGTTGTTGCTATTACACTACTTTGTTTCTGTTGCTGTAAACTTATTTGATGTTGTTGCTATTACACTACTTTGTTGGTGCTGTAAACTTATTTGATGTTGTTGCTATTACACTACTGTGTTCCTGTTACTATGAACTTATTTGATGTTGTTGCTATTACACTACTTTGTTTTATGATGTTGTTGCTATTACATTACTTTGTTTCTGTTGCTGTGAACTTATATGATGTTGTTGCTATTACACTACTTTGTTTCTGTTGCTGTGAGCTTATATGATGTTGTTACTATTACACTACTTTGTTTCTGTTGCTGTGAGCTTATATGATGTTGTTGCTATTACACTACTTTGTTTCTGTTGCTGTGAACTTATTTGATGTTGTTGCTATTACACTACTTTGTTTCGGTTGCTATGGACTTATTTGATGTTGTTGCTATGAACGTATTTTATGTTATTGCTATACACTACTTTGCCGCTGTTACTGTGAACTTACTTGATGTTGATTCTATGCACTACTTTGTTTCTGTTGTTATGACCATATTTGATGTTGTTGCTATGCACTACTGATAACAATTTAAGGCTATTATTTTTTTGTTGTAACAAACTGCTTTACTTTTTTTGTATGAACTATATTGCCCCAGTTATTACGAATGTTTTGCTGATATTTTGTAATATTTCCTAATGTAGCAATAAACCAGACAGCTTCGCTTTTGTTGCTATGAACTTCTTTGCTATTGTGGATATATTGCCGATTCTGCTCTTAATGCCTGGAAAAAAACTTAACTGTTGTTGGTAATGGACAATCAGCAATTTTTACTGTCTTTATCAAAGATTAAAAAAAAAACTTTTCAGAAGTGTGCCATTTCCAACGACTTCAACGTTATGATCTTTATTACCCTTTTCAGAAAGACTTTTTACACAGCAATAAATATGTGTAAAGATACCCTTTGAGGAATTAATTTAATGAAAACAAACTTCGACTGTTTACAAAACATTTAACAAGGGCTTTAACAATCAAATTTCTGCTATTGTCCTATTCGTAACAATATGAAATAGAATTAACGTATACAACTACGTAAGCTAAAGTACGCAACGTTATGTAAGCTTAAGAACTCGAAAGATTGCGTCAAAATATTTAAGACTTTGAACAGCATTCGGGGATTAAAAGATTTCTTCGGTGAAATGTTTTTCTTCTTATTTCTGGATTACTGTCATTTCGTGAAATTAAATGCGTGGGATATATATCGTCAAATAATGCATTGACCCCGCTACATGTTTTACTAAATGGCAGTTAAAGAAGAGTAATGTACTTTTAAACTGGCGTTATAAACGAGATCTAAAAAGGATTTATAATATGTGAAATTGACGCTGAATATTAGTATGGAAATAATACATGTGCCTCTCAAACAGTGCCTATTATGGTATGAATATATGAATACAGTGTCACAAATGTATAATTATATATATATTATTGTATTTTAAATCAGTACAGTTATTTTATGTTTTTTGTTGTTGTTTTTTTTGTTATTTTTGGAAATTGAGATATTTTTAAGATTAGAGAGAGAGAGAGCTGTTGTCCGAGTTCGTTGTAGGCAGTCTTCTTAATGCCGCCCGACCAGGGAACAATTGGTTTCTCTATTCCAGAAAATGTAACTGTTTTATTACCTACTTAATATCTAAAAACAATGTGAAATAATTAAGATTTATTAAGTTACTAAGTAAACGTGTTGAAACAAACTACCTTTTCCCCGGGTGATTATAGTTATATACTCACTTACTATCTGCATCATCAGCACGATTAAGCAACATTTTAAATACCTTCTTTCGAAACTGCAGTCAGTTAAGATAACCATGGGTGAAAGCTATTTTCAATGATCTGCCTGGATATTGCTTCCTCCTGTATCCGGCCGTTACACAGCCGTCTAGTTTTTAAACTAGCATGTCAAGTAAATTGTCTCTTTCAATGTCTCATGTAAAATGTTTAATCCATCATTTTGGCTCGATTGAAAGAAATATGTCAAGTAGCAACAGCTTGGACCTGATCAGCGATTTATTTAATCGGCGTCTGATCTGGTTCCAAGCTGTTTGCAAAGGCTGTTAAATTCGCCTGCAGCAGGCTAAGGGTTAAACAGAAAATGTTCAAATAACTGCATTTCTCTTTCATTTCATTGAAGATATACTGTTTTATCTAGCCCCATTTTGATAGCTCGTATGCTTAAAAATACATATACAAGTTTTATCCCTGCATACGTCTTTGGACTTTATCTGTTTTCAATCTGTCTCGATAATGCATTCGTGGTAGACAAAAATACTGTAAAGTAATGTTAAGATCATTGCAGCATTTGATTAAGGTTGTACGATAGTAAATACAGTTTTTCTACCGTGGCTGCAATATAGAGCCTGGTTCATTAAAAAAAACAAAACTTATTTTAACAATTGACCTTTAAACAAAAATAGAAAAATAGGCGTCTTCTTAGACTTTTGAGTCCTTAGAGAGGTATTTGTATGACATGTGAACATCAAAGAACTTCTCGAAATGATGACCGCTGAAATATGAGTACGATTACACGTGTAATCAGGTTTGTTGACATTTCTAAAAACGCAGAAATTCGGCTTTTTAAATATGCTGTCAAGTTGTCGTGTATAGAACCTCAATAAAGTAAAACAGCAAGTGAAATTTCTAAGTAAGAAAAAGGCAATTTTAAATGGAGGAAAAGGTGAGGAATACTTTCTAACTAGCTATAGACCGGAAGTGCTATTTAATGGTCACCAATCATCTCTGGCGAGCGGTTCAGTCACCCTGATGATTGACTGAAGACAGTTCGTGGACGAGGACATTCGTCTCCCATCTTTGATTCAATTTAGTGCGGTTGTCTGTCAGCTGCAGGGAGTCAGGAATTTAGAGACATTGATAAGCTCCGTTTATAATGGAAAGATGTTATAATAGCCAAAATACATTGTACTTCGTTAATGTCGCTATATCTCCCAATTGCCTCGTTATCATTTATTTAAAAGAGAAAAGGGGCAAAAAAGAGAATAAACAAATATGGGTCGTTCAGCAAAACACTGCAAAAGTAAAAACACAATAAAGCTTTAGTCAACAAATAAAAAACTGTAAATACAAAACTGAATTGGTTTGGCGTATATATACATGTAGCTTTATACTCTTTGTGAGATATGATGTGCAAAGACAACTCCGAGTCTCACAATACATAAATGAAGTATCACGACATCGGTTTAAAACTTTATTACGCAAAATTATAAAGTTCGTTATTTGTTGAAAATATGTCACAAGTTCGTGGTGTTTTTTCGACCTTTGGTTCCATGAAATAACAAATAAAAAGTACTTTTAAATTAAACCCTTTTAATAAGTGTGTTATTTCAAGTAACAAGATTATTTTGGTTTTAAAAGCGATTAAAGATAATAATCTTAATTTATTTAATTGGACTTTTGATAACTTTCAGTACCACTGAAGACATCAGAAAGACTGGGTTAACAGTGTTTCAGATAGACAATCTCTGAAAAAAGAACTGTACGGAAGATTAAAAAAAGATAGCTAACAGTATATTATCTAATGAAATCTCAAACATGTTATTAGGATAAGTGATAATTTTCACATGCTCTACCCAAAAAGAAACAGTTAAATTGATAAGGAATTAGATTAGGATGACGAACGCGAAAGAAAAAGGGACAGAGGATAGAAAATCTTGTAAACCATCAAAAAAGACAACTTCTCAGACTGCTCAAAAAGAATGGAAGAAAGTTGGTGCAGCAACCGAAGCGGTGGCAGCATTCAAAGACGTTACAAAAGAGCGAAAGAAAAAGGCGAAATCTTACGGTACAGTTGTACATATACGGGCCAGAAAGCACTCTGTTCTGGAACAGAACCATGGCGTTCCGGAAAATATAAGTAAACCGGAAGTTGAAAATGAGGAAAAGAATGAAAACACGCAGGATAATGAAAAGAAAATGGAAGACGGTTTAAAAGCAGTAAGTTCGGAGACCGAGAAACAAAAGAAAGGACAACACAGACCTGTCGCTAACAAAATCACGACAAAAGTGGTGCAGCTGAAAAAGGTTGGTGCTTCTTTTTAGATTTGTGTATAACAATATATTTGAGCCGTGCCATGAGAAAACCAACATAGTGGCTTTGCGACCAGCATGGATCCAGACCAGCCTGCGCATCCGCGCAGTCTGGTCAGGATCAATGCTGTTCGCTAATAATTTCTCTAATTCCAGTAGGCTTTGAAAGCGAACAGCATGGATCCTGACCAGACTGCGCGGATGCGCAGGTTGGTCTGGATCCATGCTGGTCGCAAAGCCACTATGTTGGTTTTCTCATGGCACGGACATTTTTAGTACATTTAACAATGCATATCAAGCTATTTGGATGATATTCGTAATATTGATGATAACGTATTTTCTACAGTAGTTGATAAGCAAAATAAAGCAAACTCTGATTTACAGTTGCAGCTCTTTATACATTTTTCCCCAAACATACTTAATAAAAAAAAGAGATGATTCTAGATTTTAGCATTTTAAAGCTCCCACGTTCAGATGGGATTATTAGTATTACCGGTATATTCTCAGTAAATGGGATTTGGTAGAGCTTATATTGTCCTCAGTGAACATAATTCATTTCCAATAAAGTCTTTTAGTAGGGCTACTATGCGAAAATATTTCCTTAAATTTTGTAATAGGTATTTAAACACACTTCTGTGGCAAGATTTGTGAAAACATGACTTTTATGGAGAAGTTATTTATTCTTTGGCAAAGGCATTGCTATTTGGTTTATTGGGAAAAAACGTCCTATTAAAATAGGTTATGACCCGCCTGTTATGACATACCGCACTAGTACAGTTCCTGTTTGATTGTATCTGACGATGCAGGTGGATGACCCGTGATAGTACTTCTTTAAAACCCTTAGCCTGCTAAATTTCTATAATGGACTGGTCCATTATTCAATTTCGGCAATACCACTAATTATTCCGAGGGGTATTCACTGAAAATTTACTGACTGAATAGCGAACAGTGCAGACCATGATCAGACTGCACGGATGTGCAGGCTGATCTTGGTCTGCACTGGTCGCAAAGGCAAAATCACTTGCCGCCAGCAGGCTAAAGGTAAAGCTTGCACTCAGATCTCAATGTAATTTAAATAAGGCTTTGAACTTCGATAGGTATTTAATGACACTTCTGCAACAATACATATGAAAAAAAAAACATCACTTTTATGGAGATGTTGTTTACCACCGTCGTAAGATTTATGGATCATGACAACTGCAAGTGGTAGAATTGTAAAACTTTCTATTAAAGTACTAGTACTATTAGATAATGACTCGATTATTTTGAGACACACCACATGTTTGGCGTTCAGCCCTATTACAAATGGACACTGCGCTTTCCCCCCTGATTGTGGCGGATAAGATGAATGGCTCTATAAAATGAAGGTCTTAAAGCTTGTAACATGGCCTCATTCGTCGGGCTGCTCTAACGGTGTACCGCTTGTTGCTCTGTCTTTAGATTTGCTGTTACAACTTTTTTATACAAGCATTTTTCTGTTTTAAGTAATATCGGTAATAATAATATACTATTGTCTTTTGTTACCATTGCTTGTGTTAGAGAGTCAACTGGCGGATAGAACTTTTATTTCTACTTTCCTGTGATTGGAACATGGTAGGGGGTTATCCTCCAAACAATATCTGACAACTTTTCTACATGAATGACAGGCGGAGGACAAAACTAATATATTTTTTGCCAAAAATACACACCTCGCTCGGGGATCAAACCCTCGGTCTCCAATCTGGTGCTTTTTCTGTTCATCCTACTTAGTTACAAATATCTTACCGATTTTTGAAAAATGCCATTTTCCCACTACACACTCACTGACTCGTTCTAAAATTCGGACCGTACGGAAACATTTCTAGTTTGTATTTGAGCTTGTGCCTGGTTGTACGTAAGAAGTCTTGGAGTTAATTTCGTTCAGTCTAAACATATCTAATATATAAACAAAGTATTTATACCTTACTGAAGTACAAATTGGACAAACCAATATCCCCAATCCGACTACAAGGTCATTATGTACTATTACTTACGCTTAAATTCTGGTCAAGTTCATAAAACACTTACAAAAGTAATTTTCCCATACTGGCATTTTATGACTTTACGGATTAATTTTACCTGGCTTTTAGTGTTTATATCAACCATAACTTCATCGTTATGGGGTTGTTTTTTTTTTATTTGTACTTTCTGTCGTGGAGCATTAGTAAATTAGTGAATAAAAATAACTTGCATGATAAATAAAAATAATCAAATGAGGTACATGTATTAGTAAATATACTAACACTTCTTCAATATAGTTAGCCTATATATCCTAGATAGAAGATATATACATAAATACCACATTATAAAGAACTGTAATTAATTAATATGTATTTTTTTTAAATATATAATATTTACGATATATCGAATGATCAACGGTAGCTTAAAAATAAAGTGATAAAGCGTCCGCTTCTAGTGTGTATGATATTTAATTCTACCTGGCTTACTTGAAACAATTACATGTTCTACCGTCTAAGAACATTGGAACGACACTGTTCTAATAGAGACAAAGTTATGTAACAAAGGCCAATGTCTACTCAAAGGATACATTCAGACACTGAAATATTCAACTCTTTTTTAACAAGCAGTTAGCAATAAGCATTTGGCATTTATTGTTTCGCAGTTAGTATTTATCGGTTGATAATTACTGTCTGACAGTCAATGTTTGACATTCAGCATTTAGCAAAAAGCATTTTTCATTAACTATTTGTAATTTAGCATTTGGCAGCTAGCATGGCACATCGGCCTTCCATACTGTCTATAAGACGCTCAATAAATATTTGCACCTTTACATTGTGATTTTGTATTCGTTATAAATACATTAAATAAACTTATGTCAAATTACAGACTATCAGTGCGTCATTTGACTCGGATTTATGACATAAGTGATCAAAACTGATATGAAATCATAAGAAATGTTACGTGTAATTGGGCTTAAATGGGTTTAAATGTTGATAGATGTTTTAAATCCAATAACATCAATACCTATTACCTTTGCACCGGCAATTCCCTAAATATTTATAAATCATTGACGTATGGCATTCTTTAAGAAAATTGCTTCACGTGTCACTCATGACAATTGAAAGATCAGAGCAGAATTTGACAAAAGTTTAATTTAAACTGTACTTTATAGGATCGTGCTTTTCCCAGATCACATCTTTTTCACACGTGTGAGGAACAGGATCCTGTTCTTAATCGATCTTAGATCCCCCCTCCCCCACCCCATAAAACAGTCACATAATATACTAAACAAAAGATAAGCCGCCGTTTGTTATTTTGCCAATATCTTGAAAATAACCAAATGTACCTATTTGAAATTTAGCATACACTTAAAACAATCAAACGATGATTTGATATAAATTTACTAATTTTACGAGGTAATATGCGCCACCTAACGAAAGTCAAGGGACCGTAATGAAATTTTGCCGAATCAAAATTGACAATATTTCCGATTGACTGGTATTTTTTTCATTTTTCTGTTATTCTCCATTTTGCTGCTGTAAATCTTCAAACATGACCACTAACGTCATTTTTCCAGCAGAGCGCAAAATGACGTACTTGACTAGTTTTTCGATTATCGTTTTTATATACAACTAAAATACGGCAAAAATTCTTTAAAATTATCTCTCCATGATATGTAATTTGTCATGTTGATTTCGACGTCACATCAGAGGCAAACGATTTATGAACGCAAAACACGCAAAACTGACGTCGAGCTTCACCCAAAATTTCAGAAACTGTCGGATAGTTTTTTGAATAAATTTGAGCAAGCGTGCAAAATTTCAATCGCTATCGATTCCGTAAAAGAAAAATGGGGGTCACTGTTTTAGATTTCGCTCTATTTACCGTGGCGCTACCCCTACCCCCAGTAAAAAGTAACAACGTTTTTATACTTATTTCGTAAATTTTCATAAATTTTAATTCCGGTTCTGTTTCTGTTGGTGGATTCCCAGTAATGATAAAAAGAAGATACGATTAAATGAATTTATTGAAATAAATGAATGATTTCAGGAAATTGCTCTCCTATACATGACACAGAAACACAAAGAGTCCTTTTTATTAAAACAGGATATACGTATCGGTAAAGTGAATTTTAGCCGAAAGTTGTATTCACCTAGAATACGCTGATTTTTATTTGTAGTTGCAGCTTAAATTCTTAAGCAAATGTTTAAATTTAATAAAATTAAAAATATTTGTCAAAACGCTAAAACCTTAGCAGAAAAGTGAAGCGCATCAAATGTTAAAGTTCTAAGCAAAATGTTTATAGGCAATCTTCAAGAGATTCTATTACCGGATATTTTGGTGTTCATCTAAGACTTCGTTTTAAATTTGATTCGGCAAAATTTCATAACGGTCCGTTGACTTTCGTTAGGTGGCGCATATTTTACAGTTTCAGTTTCAGTTTCAGATTTATTGGCATATCGGCATATACAATATACCTTTGGCCAATTACAGAAATAAAAAGGATGGCCAAGATATCACAAAATATACAGTAAAAAACAACTATAGGTTCTAAATATATATATTAATCATTAAGAAGCAGCAATATCTGTAAGTTTTTCCTTTCTTAATTGCATAGCATAATATACATATTTGGCTGTATTTCTTATATTTTTATTATTACTTGAAGATAATGTCCTTGTAATTATTTACATGAAAGATGAACAATCATACTTTTACAATGGATTCAAATAGCGAACCTTATGCACTGAAGCAAATAAACGTACGTTCTATTATGTTATAGATACTTCACACATTTTCTAGTAAAAATCAAACTAAAAAAAACAACACTAAAAACCTTTTTGTGTACTGAGATCTACTTTTTTTTATTGATCTATCAAATAGCGTTACTGTATGGTATATTTGTGAAACCTTTTTGGGGGGTTGGTGCGGTAGCGTGGTTGTTGGTCGGCGCTGTTGACGTAGCTAACTAGTTATACAGGTTCGTTTTTATGCAGTGCCACAATGAATCTTAATTTATGAATTTGCCATGGCACGTGTCCGTTTGACAGAATTCGGGTCTATAGGGAAAATAAAATATAGAGTAGTAGCAACAGCAGCAGCAGCAGCAGCAGAGGTTGTAATGACTTAACAATGCAAAACTGGGCTCCAATCTAGTAAAATCTTTATCAAAATCTGAGTATGGGATTGGGATAATGTTTCACCTATATTCTGTTTAGCAAAATAACAAAGTCCCATAACTTTAAATAAAATTGATCGAACAGAAGACAAAGGAGGTATGCACATCTAGGTCTGATACCAGTCACTCGTAGGGATCTGGCCAGGGGTTACGGAGACAGACAGGCAGATTGACAGAACAACGGACGGGCAAACGTCGAAGGCAGAATTAGAATAATTTATATATCATTCCCTGAAAATAAACATGGAAGATTTTTAAAGGCATTGACCACCAGATTTGGCTCAGTAAAAATAATCTTTCTTTCAAATTGAAGTTTGGTCATATTATGAATATTAGAATATGAGTTTTTGTTCCGAAAATAGTTTTAAAATTCCAAATCAAGGAAAAAAGATGACAGCGTCGGGAATCGAACCCGGACCGCCGCGGCAATAAAGACATTTTCCCGTCGTCGTAACCAATAGAGAGTTATAGCGGAACTAGTGAATTCTGACTTCAGTCGAGACAGACAGTTTACCTGGACTAAAAGCGTGACATACGCTTTTCGATTTTCATCGTATAAAGTAGTAAAACAGCAAATTCTCGTGTGCATCCGTAACATATAGTTTGTTAGTAATAAAGTTTTAAAGCCTTCGTAAGAAATATAGCATTTATTTCCAGATGTCTAAAAAAAATTTTTTTTGGTGTCGAACGATCTGGAGGCCAGTCCCTTTAAGATGATGATGCCATGAATTAGTTGCAGTCCTTACCCTGCTAAATTTCTATAATGAACATGTCCATCTTTCAATTTGGACAGCACCATTAACTGCTAAAAGGGGTGCTTACCAAAAAGATACAGACTGAATGGCGACCAGAGTAGATCATGATCAGATTGCACGGACGTGCAGGCTGATCATTGGTTGCAAAGGTAGAATAAATCGTGGGTTACAATGACGGACAGAATTTGTTAAAAATGTGTTTTCTTGTTAACCACATTTTTTTAACAGATACATATGTCGCATTTGAAAATGTGAAATCCTTTACAAGCATTTGAAAACTGCAATCCATGAAAAATATGATCCTACGTACTTTAACTTTTGATAGAACTGTGGACTTTAAAACATCGAGTAATTATTTCAGTTCATCATCGACACATCACGCATATTCTTTTAGTCTGGCCATCTAATTGCTATACTTCTGCCAGTATATATCCATTCGGCGTATTTTTTTTATATTTAGTTAGCCTACCCAGAGAAGATTATGTCAGTTGTAAGCTGAAGTGAGGTCGTATGTTGACCTTTCCCCCCTGACTGTAAGCTTGGCGTATTAGGAATGTCTGGATTTCTCTGTTCATATATCCAACAGAATTAAAGTGGATATAAAATATCATCTTTCCAATATAGAGATAGATATTTCACTAATTCATATATCACGTAAAAGATTTAAAGACTATGGCTAACCTTCTTATATAGCAGTAATTTGGTAGTGGTGTAGTCGAAAGAAGTCCGTCAGAATTATATAGGAGCTTTACATTCCCTAAGTCTTTGGCCAAGAGACAATATTTCACTCGTGGAATATATTTTGCATAAAATAAGACTTTGAAACGAATGCATGTGTTTATTCTGGGGACCGGATTATGACATTCCGTCAAGTATCTCTGTTCCAGAATACAACGGATGTTGCAAGTAGGTAACGCTCTTTATGCATGCTGAGAGATATACGTGTACATTGTGTAGTTTTGTGCAAAACAAAGCTTTTTCGTTTGATTTGGTGATGTTCGTTTCCGCGTAAAAAATGTCCATTTTGCAGAGATTTTCTAAAATATGTATTTGACTAATGTATATCAATCGAGCATCGTGTTCTGTTAAGTTGTAAATGCAATGTTATGCTTATGTTAATTCCATCTGGTAGGATTTCATAAATCATTTAAAGAAGTGAAAGAATTTTCAAAATCGGCTTAAAATGAGAAAGTTATAAGCATTCATATTTTCGATCAAAATGGCAGCCATTTTTTGTGTCCATGGCAACAAAAACAAAATGGCGGACTTACTAAATTTCTAAATACATATTTGAACTGTGTCTACTTATTTCTGTAAAATTATCAGCCATTTTCTTAAATTTCAAATTGCCATATCTATTTTAATAGTGGTTTGATTTTTAAAAATCTTTCAGCGTTGTGAATAGCTTTAGGATGGCTTTCATACAAAATTACATATTGTCTGGTACTTCCTGCCCTTTAACTGCCGCAAATACCATGGAAAATAAAAAAAAAACATGTACGACCAAGATAGTGGTTTTCATATCCAAAGTAAATCAGTTTGTGAGCTGTGGTAATAAATCATTTTTAAAAATCATCGCATTAATTAAATATTATAGGCATGATCTTAGTTTACAATTGAAAATATGTATACATAATGTATATCAACATCCCGCTCGGTATAAATGCTTAGGTACATAGAACACACAATGCAGAATATCGTCCCCAGTTTACTCAAACGTCTATACAAATATTTAAATTTTAAAGTCACACCTTTAATATAGGTAGTGAATGAGATCTAAGAAAGGAAAAACGTCGGAAATTATTATTGAGTTTGTTGATAATATAATTTATTAGATCTTGTGTGTAATTAATGTTAATGGACCATGACGTCATGCTGTTAAAGAGGTCAGCAGTTATAAAGAATAAACTTTTAGGTTACATGTGCTGGGTGTTTCAATGGAGTAATGTTTTCTTTAAAAACTGGAATTTGTCTCTTGTCTTTGTACGTATATATGGAAACTGAAAACATGTAGAATAAACTTGAAACTTGAACTTTAATTTGAAACTTGCGTACCATTTTGCTTTGTACACCGATTTAAGACGCACTTCTGTTGACTTTGAGTTGAAATACATGTGTTAAGAGTTAATGAGGGATTAAGTTTAAAACATATTAAGGAAATATAGATTTAATACCACTGGATTGTTCCTTCAAAACTCAACTTTATTAAAAAGGAAATGTAATTTATCGCCTTTATTCTTATCATTAATATATCAATAATTGAGCCGCGCCATGAGAAAACCAACATAGTGGTTTTGCGACCAGCATAGATCCAGACCAGCCTGCGCATCCGCGCAGTCTGGTCAGGATCCATGCTGTTCGCTTTCAAAGCCTACTGCAATTAGAGAAACTGTTAGCGAACAGCATGGATCCTGACCAGACTGCGCGGATGCGCAGGCTTGTCTGGATCCATGCTGTTCGCAAAGCCTCTATGCTGGTTTTCTCATGGTGTGGCCCATATAAAGGAATCGAAAATAGAACTATAATCTACAGACAAATTCCAGATTGGTACGTTGGATTACTGACATTTATCGTTTTCATGAGGGTTTTCCATGGTTAAATCGAACATTTCACACTGAGTATAACACCCAAAAAATCAATTCGTCAATAAAGTTATAAGCAACAAAGGATTTCTGAAGATTTGTTTATGTCAAATTAATTGATAAAAGAGAGATATTACGTTATTTTATAGATTATTACTGTCACTATTGAGAAAGATGATAAATATATTTGAAATACCAGTCAATGACAGTTTCATACGACATAACATGATATATGGATTTTAAAGAACTTTTTTCCCCCTGGTGACGTCATAATGTTACACGGACTATATTTCTACAACTTTAAAACTGTGTGAATATTATGTTGGAAAAATGGATATTTCGTTGTGGTGAATGGAAGATAGTCCAGTTTGAGGTAAGATTCGATTGGAATTGTCAAAATTTTGTAGGTTGCGACTGTCACTTGAAACAAGTGCACTTACTATACAATATTTTTGCATCAAAATGCCTTTAATTGATGAAATAGTACAGGTCTCCCCGTACTTGGATTCGGGGTTGTTATATTTTCTGGTCCTTTGGGATCATGGAGTCCATTCAACATATGTGTAATGAGTTCCGCTTAAGCCGGTACTAGGGGGCGTGAGAGGTGTTGCACATTTCATTACCTCTCGTGAACAGACTCAATCAAACTGAGTCTGCTATTATTCTTCTTGGTTGCATTCTTTGCTTCCAAAGGATCTTTTTACAGATTTTATGTCTGAATAATAAGATACTTTTACAGACAAGTGTTTCAGCGTTCGTCCGGTGGATGTTTGTCATGGGACTCGTCCGAAAAGGCCGGTTCGTGAGCCGCGAGCTAATTAAATGAACGGCTACCGACTTTTAACCGCCTGGCGCCTGGCATAGTGGTAGGAGTTGGGAGGTAATTGGTACGCACAATAAAGGTGTCTCATAAGCCAAATTGGCTGGCACTTTCAATAGGGGTGATACTATAAATATTCCAGCCAAAACAAATACTGTTGTAATTTAAATATGTATGTATATTTCGCAGTAGTTATTTCTTGAAACAGATTTACGATTATCCAGTCTGTTGTTCTTTTTGCCGGCTTTCGCTTCGTTAAGGATCAACTCAAGTCCGGAATATATCTTAATCTATAAGACTGGAATATTTTTCAGTTCATTATTAGTAGATACTATGTATGAATATATATGTTATGCTAATCTATTATTAGTGTGTAACCTTCACCAAATGTAAAAATGTAGACACATATACACAAATGTTTTATATATGTACATGCTGATTTCACTGTTCGTCATATACTGTACATGTGGCTTCTAGCTGAAATAAACTTATTACTACTATAATAAACAAGACCTTTACCTTTACTTTTTATACGATAAATTTAGTTATGTACTCTCTTCAATATTTACGCTAATATTGTTAATCGTTTGTTAATATATCATTAGAAAATCATTAGAAACTATATAAAGCATACCGGAGTCATAAATTATGAAAAGGTAAAGTTAAGTTGACATTTTCCTTTGTCAGTCCAGTAATTGTATTGTACATTTTAAAAGTAATTTCTTATTCAAAAAGAGAAAATCCCACAGTCGATCTTATTTTGTTCGTTGAACATAATTAAGGATGATTTACGACACTGTCTCTCTTAAAGCCCATATTCTATACGAACTTCAGTTTTGTTATGGCTTAATAAAAGTTGTGTCCCTTCCTTTACACAATGTACATGGATTTGTCCGAAGTTAGATTTAACGTCAATTTCAAACATCTTTCAATTACATTTTTTTTCAAGACAAATTAACGCAGTTTTATTAATGCCCCATCCACTCCCCGATGAACCCATTAATTGATTTGTTTTATATCCCACTTATTTTTAACCTAGAACGACATAAAAATCTACTGTCCCTCCACAAAAATATACTGGTCACCTCGTGACCACCTTTTAACCAATAAAAATAGTAGAATCTAAAAAAAAAGAAGAAAAAAAGAATAAATACGCGTACGGTGACTTGGAAGCAACATGGGAAGATTTGCGTAAAGTAAAAAAAGAGGGAACGTTGAAACCGACCGCGCCCCTATATAACACGAAATAATATGTCTTCAAAGTATCACCCTCCTTAAGATATCAACATAAAAAGGGACAAAATATTGGATAAGCTATCAAAGTTATAAACACTAACACAAATATAACAAATTACATAACTGACTCATCGACGGGACCTTAGAACGTCTTACAACCGTTTAATTCCCTCGTTTTTATTAGTGGCATACTGTTGTCCAAACAATAAGATGTCCTTCTCAAACAATGGAAATAGTCTGAATTATTTGGTTAAATACACGAACTATTCATTTGAAGTGTTTAACGGGTAGGTAGCGAGACTGCGGGCTGTTTAACGTTTGAATTAGAAGATCTGATGTTACTACGATATAATGTGAATAATTATCTTTAATATTATTATATATTACCAGTAATTAATTTCAAACAGCAACAAAATATGTACACAAAACAAAACAGATCAGCATATGTTAGTTAGATATGGGTACGGCAAGGTTGTCAGACAAGATGGGTTGCTCCTCTTTCACCATAGCATTCAAAGAAAAGGCAACTGTCTTGAAGCGTTCATTAAATTTCCTACAATGATTGGGAATATCTACACAAAAGCATCATTTTTGTATATTTTTTAAATGTATTTTTGTAGTACTCTTACATAAATGAAAGTCTAAATTTTTTGAGATGTTAGCTAATGTTCGCTCTCTTTGCACATGCAATTTTGCCAATTAGTGCACATGTCGAGGATAATATAAATTGATTAAGTTATCGAACAGAGGAAAACGTTACTTGAACTCTATTTGCTCAGTGAAAACATGCAGAATATGAAGAGTTGACTAAACACCCCATGTGTAAACATCCCGCATGCTGATCAATTTTTCTCTTAATGAAAATTCAACAAAATTAAGATGAAATATCATCAGACAATCAGCGGCTGGCATTATTATTGTTAAGTTTGTGTAACTCCAAGCAACAGCTAGATAAACTGTTCAGATCCATTTCCCTTATCTAATAAAACGTCATTCTATTGTGAAACAGAACCCATACCGTGCCATTTTACGTTGTTGAGTCTATGACGTAACTTCCAGGAAAAGTATTTTGGATATAAATGCTGAAACTGGTATGTTGTTTCCATTTGTTATGAAAGACTTGAAGAATGACAGAAACTGAACAGTTAAAACACAGTTTGCTTATCACATGAACGACGAAATCGCGAGTAATGGCCAGTCTATATCTTAGAAATTTGTGCGAAACATTGAATATTTTGGGTTAGGACATCTTTCTCCTATTTAGTATTACTTTCAGCTCTGTTCTTTCCATCTTATGTAAGCTATACCTGTTATGATCTGTTATATTTGATTCTTTTCTGTTCTTCTTTGTTTCTGTTGTGACTAATATCATGCTGTTTACTATATACATGTATTACTATATTCTTTACTAATGTACTGGGTACTACGCTATTCTATATTGCTCTTCTTTGTACTCTGTACTGCTCTGTTCTGTACTGCTTTACTCTATACTACTCTACTATGTGCTGTTCTATTCTGTGCTCTTCTACTTTATACTTCTCTGTCCTCTTCTCTGTTAAAAATCTCATCTGGGGCCGTATTCATAAAGCATCTTAAGTATAAGTATAAGAAATTAATTATTTACTTAAGTATTACTTAGGTAAGAATTTTTTTTTACTTAAGTATATTTGTTATTCATAAAACAACTTAATAAGTAATTCTTGGCTTTTATTGTGGACGAAAACATTAAAAAAAACAACATCAATTTCAGACAGATACAACATGCACAATTATGTTTTAAGTGCTTTTATCTGAAAAACAACACTTTAATCGTACTCACTACGACATTTTGTTTTCTGACTTAAGTCATTTCTTACGTATCATAAGTTTAAGCTGTTTTATAAATAGGACTTAAGTTTTTTACTTGGACTTAAGCTGAAATCACCACAAAATTAAGTAAAATCTTCAACTTAAGTCAAAACTTATACTTAAGATGCTTTATGAATACGGCCCCTAATGTATTATGTACACTTTATTTGGACCGGTTATATTATCTCAAATTTGTATGGCACGCTTTTCATGATAAATTCGTTCGAAAGTGCTTTACATACACACAGAACCTCTAAGGACACAAAATTCTTCCTCTACCAGTGCAGATACAGAGCGATCTGACTAGAGGGACAGTGCGAGAGAAAGACCCCCACTCCAAACCCAACACACCCAAGAACAGAGTGAAAGAGAGAGTGAGAGACAGACAGACTGACAGAGAGATTTTAGATACTGACATGTCCATCTCTTTTTCTTTAACGTGCCCGGTGCTGTGCACCGATACACGACTTTCTGGTTCCTAGTGGGTATCACCAACACTGTATAAGTGAAGCATATCAGAAACTCCAGTGCCCAGTCCATTATAGTCCTCAGTTAAGGAATCCTTTCTTTCAGTCTACGGCCGATACTATTTCTTCTTCCGTACTTACGAGTACACTGTATAATTGAAATTTGTTTATAGTCCAATTTTTTAATGGCTAGGTTGGTCTATTAGCAACAATTATAGAGGATAATTATTTATGATGTCTTCATTGTTAACTGACCAGTAATTTAGCAATAAAAGTTAAGAAGCATAACTTTGACATAAAATCTGTATCAAGTCTTTATCTTACACTGTGCAGATATATACATCTGTATGGTGGAGTGGAATTTATTCTTTTTGGAAATTACAAGATGTTTTAGTGTTATTTCGATATTGAAAAATCGTGATAAAATGAATGAGGTAAGATAAATTAAGTTAATGCTTTCTTCGTTGATCTAAATTTTAATGTTGAGTGCAGTCAATCACGCTATGGCATGTGCATAAAAGCAGCAATAGGTTGAAAAAACGTTTCGTGAAAATAGACAGTCCTAAGAGATTCGTTTTAAATATGACCTTTGTCGAAATTATACAAGTTCATTAAAAATCTTGAATAACAAGTGTTTGAAAGGATTTATGGAAGAAATATATTGCGAATTCATACAAAGGGATGGACTTTGGGAGGAAACTGAAGAATTTTCTTGAGACTGATCCCAGGTTATCAAAGGAAAAGTGCATGTGTTATAAGCACGTGTTATAATGTTTTATGCCAAGGACGTGAGATGACAGTAAGGCATATCGTTCCTAAAATTTGTTGAAATAATATTCTGCGTTTAAACGTTTTCTTTGATAAGCTTCAAATCTGTGTGAAAATACAATGTATGAAAAATACAAACCCTCTGATTTTAGAGCAGGAATCTTTAAAGCATTGTGTTTTATCTTAACCGTAAATGAATCTTAGGCTGATTTTTTCCGTGTACATTAATGAAACATGGTTTAATTGAATACAATGAAAGCGCTTAAAATATAATGTTACTGATACTGTTGGCTGAAAAATGCTGTTTAACTCAATTTCTAAAAGACCATCCCCTGCACCAGGAAAAAAGATTACGCATTATTGTACGTTAGGATAGCAGATGCCAGTTTTTGGACTCGGAAACCGTCTTCCCTACATTCAGTCGCAGAAATCAACTAAACAGATTCATTGATGGCTGCCATTTGTTAGACTCTGTGGTTTATATATAGGTAATAGTGAAACCTAGCTCCGCGAAAATATTGACAAATTTTCCAAAATATTGCCACATTTGGCGAGGTGGCAAAACGTAAGAGGAAAAACAGTCCAACAATGTACATTGCCATGCATATAAACGTCTCCCCTTCTTATTGTGCGTAACAAAACTACCTGTCAGCCGATTACTTTTTTCAGTACTTCTTGCTAAATTAGGCCTATGTTGTTTTGACATTTGCACATAGAGCTAGCAATTGATACTTGAAGTTTCGCGTCTGACCGACTTCAGGACACTAACTGAATATCATTTTTAAGGAAATCAGGGCCTTCAGTTTTGAGACTTACCTTTATTTTAAGATTTTGACCCTGGCCAATTGGCATCTAAGGCTGGTAACTACCAACTGCTATATTTGTGGCATCGTGCATTTTCCTCCAATGAAAACATTCTCGTCTGTTTTGACAACATAATCGCTGTAATATAACGATTTACAAGCAGGCGAGATTATATCAGATAATTATAAACGTGAAACTTTCAACTTTACATACCCCACACAAACATTCTTCAATTGTAATGGGATATTAAGTAATTCGAATTTTCAATATTTTTACTACGACTTTTTAATAATGGCGTACAAATAGAAATATCAGTTTTGAAGGTTATTTAATGTGTCTTTTAACTATTGAAGATACAGGTACAAATATATAACTTGGCAAATACCCTAGAATGAATAAAATAAATGATGGATCATGACAAAATCTGTGAACAGTGGCGGTATATCGTGGGAATCTTAACCTACAAGTTGCAGGCTCGAATCCCGGCGAAATCTGCCGAAGGTCTTCGTTATCCCCTACATGAGCGAAAGTTCTGGCGGGATTTAAGATAGAATTAGAAGTTCACTCTATAAATCTTCTTCTGGCAAAAACCAGTCTGTGATATTAAAGTGGGAAACGGCTGTGTGTTACAGGATATGATTTATTACCAGTAGGTATTTGTAGAAACTAGAATAACAAAAGTCTATTTGGAAAACGCGTCGTTACCTCCGCGGACTGTTTTACGTCATCTTCTGTAACGTCTGTGTTTTATTCTGTAACATAGTGTGACGTGTGTCATTCTGGTACACCAATGTGATCTTCTGCTTCATCAGGGTGTCCTTCTGTAACATCCGCATGTCCTTCTGTAACATCAGTGTCCCCTGTAACATCATTTGACCTTCTGTCTCATAAGTGTGTCCTTCGTAACGTCGGTGTATCCTTTTGTAACGTCAGTGTATCATTCTATAACATAGCGTGACATTCTGTGACATCAGTGTGTCCCTCTGTAACACAAAGTGTGTCCTTCTGTAACACTCTCTGTAACATCAATGTGTTCTTCTGTAACATCAGTATGTCCTTCTGTAGCATTAGTGTGTCCCTCTGTAGCGTCAGTGTGTCCATCTGTAGCGTCAGTGTGTCCATCTGTAGCGTCAGTGTGACCCTCTGTAACGTCAGTGTGTCCATCTGTAGCGTCAGTGTGTCCCTCTGTAGCGTCAGTGTGTCCATCTGTAGCGTCAGTGTGTCCCTCTGTAGCGTCAGTGTGTCCTTCTATAACGTCAGCGTGTCCCTCTGTAACGTCAGCGTGTCCCTCTGTAGCGTCAGTGTGTCCTTCTGTAACGTCAGTGTGTACCTCTGTAACGTCAGTGTGTCCTTCTGTAACGTCAGTGTGTCCCTCTGTAGCGTCAGTGTGTCCCTCTGTAACGTCAGTATGTCCCTCTGTAACATCAGTGCGTCCTTCTGTAACACCAGAGTGTCCACTTCTTAAATTGCTTCATCCCTACGATCACTAAATTTTAT
Source organism: Mercenaria mercenaria (assembly GCF_021730395.1). Taxonomy (NCBI): domain Eukaryota; kingdom Metazoa; phylum Mollusca; class Bivalvia; order Venerida; family Veneridae; genus Mercenaria; species Mercenaria mercenaria. The sequence goes on from NC_069376.1 coordinate 46,229,222, forward strand.
TTTCTGTTTTAAGGGTCATTTCTTATTAACGTGTAAAGTATTTCACCTAAAATGTTTAAGATTCATACGGTGCTTTTTTTTTATCTCACCTCATCCTTGTAAAAAAAAAATCCATTTCTTTTGTTTAAAATGTGGTTGCTGGGTACTGTGCAAGTACTGTATCCCTTTGACAGTTAAACTTGAATAATTAAAGGTAATAAATTAACATGGCACATCCATTAGAAATAAGAGAAATTCAATATCATGATTTAGATATAAATGTGCAGTTTTGGGATAATGTCCGTAAGATTAAATTCGAGCTTTTGTAAAAACAAATTAATTCGGTAGTATGATTTTTAAAAAGTCGAAGATTGAATTATATTATCTTTTTTCCTGCTAGGTTCCCAATTTAAATAAATACCTTTTAAAGGAAGATGGCATTTTATTCCTAAACAAAATAAAAGTAAGAGGAGTGTTTTAGTTGTAATTTTATTATTTATCTAATCATATCTGACAATTATATTGTTCAGAGTAGGAGCAACTCTTCACCTATTCGCATCAGATACAACAGTTCGCATAGTTATTGTTTTATACAACGAATAATGGAATAAGTAAAAATAATTTCAGCGAAAAAAAAATGTGTTTTTGGATTTTATTTAGAATTTTAAGGGCGCATGTTAAAGCAGGAAATGGAAAATTATGATTTTATACAATATACTACAATATATTTGTGGAAGGATCAGGAAATTCCATCTTCATAATAAAACGTGATAACATTCATATGTCTGTTTAATTAGTTAGTGTAACTGTATAATAGACCATCTGTAATAATAAGCACAAAAGTACAATATAATATCTAAAAGTATGAAGAAGAAGAGAAATATGCGTGCGGTAGTTAATGTTGTGGGGGCTGTAGGAATGATTATGGAAGCCCAACCAAAATATTTCAAGGTATGTATCTCCTTAAAGTTAAACAGCAGTAAAAATAACTGTTGATCTTTGACAATATAATTGAGCCGCACAATGAGAAAACCAACATAGTGCATTTGTAACCAGCATGGATCTGGACAAGCCTGCGAATCTGCGCAGTCTGGTCAGGATCCATGCTGTTCGCTAACGGTTTTTCTAATTGCAATAAGCTTTGAAAGCGAACAGCATGGATCCTGACCAGACTGCGCGGATGCGCAGGCTGGTCTGGATCCATGCTGGTCGCAAATGTACTATGTTGGTTTTCTCATGGTGCGGCTCAGTTATCATATTTGGTAAGAAATACTGTTCAAATTTTATATAGAGTCCATGTAGTTGGAGTTCCGCTTAGAGGGACTAGGATCTAGACTTTGGCTGAAAATTATCTTTCTTTAAAATTGAAGTGTGATCAAACATGTATCTGGAGGTCAGTCACATTAAGAAGGTACAAGGGGTCACGGGTGGCTTTGTACATTTCATTACCTTTCATAAACAAACTCGATCAAGCAGATGCTACTGGTTGTATTCTATGCTTCCAAAGGATGTATTTTTGATTTTGATTACTGTATAAGATTGTATGCCAGTATAAGATAAATTGCAGCTGCAGATTAAATTAATGTCCACGCAATGTCTAGCAGACTTTAATGTATCAAAGTTTTAACCTGTACGTTTAACGTAAAAATGATTCATTCCAAATTATTTGAACGTAAATTTGAAATGGGCAAAAAAAGTCGTTTGTGGTAAATCTTTTGACAATATTTAGTAAACAGTTTCACGGAGTAAAGTACTGTTGAACCAGATATGGCTAGTATCTTTTATAAAAAAAAGTATTTTTATATGCTTGTTTAATTTTCTTGTTCTTTAAAACTAATGAGGACCATATTGTGTTAACAAACCATACTGTGATATTACAGTAAGACAAATAATGTTTCAAATTCATGAAAATCACCCGCTACAAAAATGTTTACATGTGAAGTTGTTTTGGTTCATGCAGTGTGTTTTTGTATAAAATCGCATGCTATTGCAGTAAGACACTGTCCTTCCTATGTATAATGTTTCAAATTCATGAAATCACCCGCTACAAAAATGTTTACATGTGAAGTTGTTTTTGTGTAAAATCGCACGAACATTTCTACGTCATAAAATTGTCTGTTATCAAAATATGTCCATAACTGCACAAATTATATATTAAAATTTGCCATACAGCTGCTAAATAGTCGAAGTTTTCGTAGTATGAATGATATATCACAATGAAGTTATAAAAATAAAAGTACAAAGTCACAGATATAATAGGTTACATGTTTGTTCCTCGGTTAGTGTTTTGATATGAAATTAATCTTTTTTAAATGACCAAGAATAATTCTATTTGATGAAAGATTTAAATTAATGTCAAACGGTAGATGTCGGATTTTCTATTACATCTCAACGATATTTAGTTTGACTCTTTTTTTATTATATGTGCGTGTCAGAAAATAATTTTATATAAAAGCAGTGTCAATGATCAAGGATGAATAAATCAACAGTTTGATAATCTACAGTTTGCTTTATAAATCGAATTTTGTAGTTGATCGGCACTGCTTTTTGATCGGACAGTAATTGACACATAAAAATGCAATATACTGAAAATTACATGCAATTTGGTGACAATTTAAATGCAATCAATTCGAAATTAAATTTTCAGTTTTAAAACTTTTCTTCTATCTAAGCCCAATGATTCGAAATTTGATTGCGTAGCTTCATGGCTGCATTTTCTTGTAGTGTTTCTAAAGACTGGTATATATTCAAATGACAGTGATATAATAAACAATAATAGTTTCTACCAACTTTTGCTAGTATCTTTTTGGGAGATACAGTGTTAAATACTACTGAAAATGAAGAAAAAGAAATTAAAATCATGTGTTGAAAAAGTGAGAGCGGCGGCAAACGCTTTTAACGTTGTCGGAAAGATTTTAGACGCTGAACCTAAATATTTCAGGGTATGTATATATTGTAATGACTATGAACTGGCACTAGCTAATTTCAGTAGGTGGGATATTTCCAGGCTTTCATTTTTTATATTTTGCAGCCTCACGCGCGGTGATTAGAATTCGCGAAATGTGAGGGGGTTTTTGTGTGTTTTAGGACATGATGCTGATTACTATTCACAAATTTTTGAATCCGCGTGTTTATATTTCGCAAGTATGTTAGCGAAAATGAAAACACCGCGAATATTATCAAGAGTCGCGTTTCTATTTATGCTCTTTCCTTTTAAATGTCTCTGATTTTTCATGGCGGACATTTGATACACACTCTTTATGTACCCGTGTCCGTCTCATGCCCCTTCTTTCTGCCCAAATTGTATACGACGTTAGGCAGGGGCGAGCGAAACCAGGTATTTTAATTTCTAATGGAAAACAATTCAACAAATTTAATCCGCGTTAAATCTCCGTTTACTTTACAAAAAAAGTCCTGCTTTGATTTTTGGAATGATATTTCATTATAAGTGTTGAAATGGACATATTTGAAGAACATAATAACATACAAAATATCTTAAGCAATAAAATCCCAATAACAGTTTCCGGAGAAAAAAAAAACTAAGTGAAATTAAACGTGTATAATACTGCTTTAACATTTAAGAAACGTAATGTAACAGAAACACACACTGGATAAACATACAAAAAAAAAACCCGTTAAAATCTGATATATGGAAAAACATTTTAGTACATAAATTGACTTGAACCAAGGTCCTATATAAGCATGAGAAGATGGGGTACTTTTTCCGAACTTGGTAACTGGTTTCAATGAACCAAATTTAATTGAACGCGAATGTAACATCGCTCGCGCACTATACTCGCGAATTAAGGAACAACACTTCACTTAGTCACTACATCACTACATACATTGCAGCTGAAGTTTTAAGCAGAAGTGCGGCCTTTGACTTAGAATATTGTGTAAAATTTTAGTTCGTATTTTGGTTGTCAATAATGCAGCACTTTTAGAACTGTATCGCATACAGTAGCTTAGAGATTAGGCAGCTTAGAGATATAGCTGTCGCATACAGCAGCTTAAAAATATTGATATCGAATAAAGGAGCCTAGAGATATAGCTATTGCTTACAGCAGCTTCGAGACATAGACATCGCATAATGTAGCTTAGAGATATAAATATCGCATAAAGTAGCTTAGAGATATTGATATCGCATACTGCTGCTTAGAAATATAGATATCGTTAAGAGTAGCTATTGCATACAGTAGCCCAGATACATATAGCTATCGCATACAGAAGCATGGATATATAGGTATCGCATACAGTAACCTTGATATATAGATATCGTATATAGTAACCTGGATTTATAGGTATAGCATGGGATATAGCCACCGCATCGTTCACCTAGCACTTGCCTTGCTTCCACACTATTTGATCCGCATCATCTTAAAGTTTAGTTATCCAAATTACGTAATTGATTTTGTTGACATGTGTTTTACGGCACAAGCTATATGGCTCCGAATATGGAAACATGGAATCAGCACTTTTTATACCTGTGGAATCACAGGGATATAGCAAAAGTCTACCAGGAGTTTCTTGAGATCAGACAATTGTAAGACAGTGGTCCCAATTCTTTTCATATGTACAAGGTGTCCCACACCTATAATTACTTTACTTCCGTTTATTAAAGAAATAAATTAATTGTTATGTCTGATATAATTAGTTCCAAATCGACTGACACCCGCTTAATAGAAAGTGTGTTGGTCTTTCGTATCAGCTTCATGTTTATGTCTTCTTAAAAATAAAAAGATTTTAAAGTTATTTGGCATAAACTAATACAATCGGAAAATGGGTTGTACTTAAAACATTGTTTTCATGCTGGTAATTGTCGTTTGGACTGCAATACCAACTCCAAATAGCTATTTTTCCTTTTTCTTTCAATCGTTAAATATATTAAATCGACCAGGGGGTCCTGAACACGAACATGTTCATTATTATCGGTTAATGTACTACTTTAAGATCATAATTTATGTACAGATGCAATATTTTTTGTTGCGTAATCTATGGAGATGATCGAAAGCCCCGTTTAAAGAAAATGATTTTAGATTATCTTAACAAAGACAAGTCATTTTGTAACTTAACGTTTCTTATAGAGATAGTACCTAAGTTTTTCAAATCATAGGTTTGAAGTTAAAAAGCTTTGAAATGAAGACAAATGTCCATATATTTCTCAAAAACAGAAATATAGACAATATTTTAACCAGAAGTGCGGAGTTATGAGCATTTAATATTTTCATGTTAACGAAAATTTTGTGATCAAGGAAATGTAACTCTTCTTGAACATGGAGAGCATAAACATCAAAGGGACATAATATAGTCAACATTTTCTAATTGGGTGCATTTGATTTAACATTCAACTTTGATCTGGATTGCTAAATACTGAGCCATCATACTGTGTGCTAAAAATTTAGAACATCTGGAACAGTCTATTAACAGCAAAACTATGCTTTAGCAGAATCTAAATAGTTAAGCTCTAACTGGGACTCGAACCCAGGACCTCTCACACCTAAGGCAGACACTCTACCACTTCCCTATAACAGCAGTAGCTAATAGCTATGCAGTTAAATTGCTGGATTACATTGCGTGAACTGGAACAATAATCGGTGAACTCCGGATTATCGGCGTATTCGCTTTGTTACCTAACGGCAATTTTTGTGTAAAGAAAAAATATGATCTAATGCTGCCAACGTCATAATCGGTCAAAACTGCCCAAATGTCTCTGACGTGTTGTTCAGAGTATGAACTTACTAACTGGTAGTACCAGTGAAATATTACTTACATTGAATCTTTTATGTTTGCCCTTTTTGCAGCTGTCGAACGGCAAAGACGGTGAGTTTTGTCCAAATATAAGTAATTATTTTACAAGTTTTGAGAGGATTTCAATTGATGGGAAATTACAGTTACAAACTAAATACCTTTCTGCAACACATGGAGTCATTAGCATTCACTGTCAATCAGTATTATGACTAAGATCGACTGTCATTCATTCATTTCAAAGTTTCATAGACAGAGTCCGTTGTTAACATTTTTATCGTAACCGGTGCACCAGTAAAAATCACTTTAGTTTGAAAAATCAAAGTATGCGAAGAGCTATGGTACGGTCTCTATTTCTTACCGAAGACAAGATAAATGTATGATTGGTAGAAACTGGTTTTCTCAATTTTATTTAACAAGCCGCGGTTTAAACGTATATTTTGATAAATTGATTTTACATTAAAAAGTGGACCAGTTGCACAACCGCATAAAATTACCAGCCTTCAATGGTATTCCGCCTCCGATAAACTTGATCTCTTTATGTGATCTATCTTTTGAACGATTTAATTTTTATTAAGACATGGATCTCTTTAATTGTCCGCCCTTGATAATACAATAATACAGATGTCCGATATTTCCATGCGGATGTGACTAAGGCGTTTTATGTTATTTACTATAAAGTTAAACGAAATGCGCAGAAAGTGCAACAAGTCCGAGATTATGTTCACAGAGTTCGTATGATATGTGTCCTATTCCAGGCCTGGTGATACAGGACAAAACTTTCTTTGTCGATTTGTATGATAAAGACGCGTTCTCTTCCCTAAAACACCAAATTGTTTATCCATAGTCTGGGTTTTCTGTTGAGCATGTACAGTATCTTCATTCCCCGTGCGAATATAACTGAAATGTTAAACTTTGATTTGTGGCATCTGCTCGTAAAGGAGAAATTACTTTATATTTAATGGCTAAAAAAGAGAAACAGTTTAACTGATGCTAGTGGGTGGGGGATGCTCTTTTCATACATGTCAAACCGAGGCTTGTTTGCACTTCTTACAGACTTTTTTTTTAAATATATTGTTTTGCATAATTAAAGGTTTTAACAAAATAAGAATATTAATTAAAATGTTAAAAACTAATATCCATCACTTATTGTGCTCGAAGAGAAGAACAGAGATAAAACTAAAATTGACAAACGGTGTTCACTTTATCTATTACAGGTTATTTCCCTTGAATAAAGTTTCTAAATGTTTGAATTCAGAATTATCACAATATTCTTAAAACAGTAACTTGATAATAAATGTTGTTTGGTCGCAAAACTGTTTTAATATTCCATTTCATTTGTGAATTTCTTATGCATTATAAATTCAATCCCAAATCAGCGTCTAGGCGCAAATGGGATTTGCACAAGTTCTTATTATGCGCCAAAAGCGCACCCTGTGCAGATTTTTCACGGGTTGTATTTTGTTTCCAATGACGAAAGGTTTGATTCTGCTTTTGCTCGATTTGCAAATATTGCGTATGTGACAGTAATAAATGGCGTTCTTTTTTATTTGCATGTTTTGATAAATAGTATTTATTCACCTCTCATGATAACTCAGAAAAAAAACACGATAAGAGGTGTGCAGATTTTTTTTTTCATGTTAGGTGTTCCTTTTTCATAAATGACTGTCTATTTACATAGAGAATGACACCCAAAATTAGCCAAACTGATCTAAATCTAGGTACACCTGTTTTGAAATTGTTTAATAGCGCTGCAATTACATAGATCAAAGTTTATAATTAATTACTGGCGACCACATTTGAAATAAATGGTCTTCTATATGAAATAAATCAGACAGAAATTCGGAACTATTCCATGCATACACGTTTCTTAATTGGTTACATAAAGAGATACTTTGCAATTACGAATACTTGCTGAAAAAAACATAGATACGTTAATTAACGCATTTTCTATTGTACTCAATGCACTATAAGTAGATACTAATGAATATGTAGTCAGTAAAAAAGAATGCTTAAAAGTAAAAACAAATGCCTTTGATATTTCGCGAATAGCAACTGAACAAAACAGTTTTCTGAAATACAAAGATTTACCACTATAAAGAAGTTTGGGATATTGCTCGGGAAAAAAGAATAAATTCTGTTTTGTGAATCTAATTTATTAAATGGACTTGAAACAAAACATACGGGTAAGATTTATTTACAGTGCCGTTCTGTCAGATTAGTCTGAGTGTCAGATCTGTCAGTATTTTTTTCTAAAACTACACCAGGGCATCACAGTACTGTATATTATACCCCACTTTAAGAATTTTAGGTGTCACTCTATTTTATCAGCATGTAGACAAGTTCCAACTATCTTTTAAAAAAGGACAGGAGCGTCTGAAAAATGAAATCCATTCTGGTTTCTTAGATTATTTATTTTCCGTTTCAGGAACCCCCACAACCCGAGGAGGATGCGTCTGCCACGCTGAAAAATAGTACATACCTGAGTAAGTCATTATTTGTTTATGTTTGCTTTTGTTGGGTTTAACGTCGCACCGACACAATTATAGGTCATATGGCGACTTTCCAGCTTTGATGGTGAAGGAAGACCCCAGGTGCCCCTCCGTGCACAATTTCATGACGAGCGGGCACCTGGGTATAGAACCACCGACCTTCCGTAAGCCAGCTGGATGGCTTCCTCACATGAAGAATTCAACGCCCCGAGTGAGGCTCGAACCCACATCGATGAGGGGCAAGTGATTTGAAGTCAGCGACCTTAAACACACGGCCACGGAGGCCCGTCGTTATTTGTTGTTGTTGTTGTTGGGTTCAGAGTAATACCGTCACAATTTAAGTCATATGGCGACTTTCCAGCTGTTGAGGAAGACCCCAAGTGCCCCTCCGAACATTATTCCAGGTATCGGCGAGCACCTGGTTAGAACCACTGACCTTCCGTAAAAGTAATTATATGTTCACAAACAATTTATGTAACCATTTGTGCACAAGTGTATTTCGGCTGTTGTGTATGCATGTATGGAACTCTTAATTAAAAAAGCCTTTAAAAACAAAACAGTGGAGGATCTCAATTAGTTTTGAATTTATTTCATTTTTGAGAGGGGAATGGAGGGGATGAGGGCTACTTTGGTAAAAATTGTACACCCGACGCCATTTGTCATTGGAGAGTGAATATAAACGTGGAATATATAATGCAAAAACCTTAATAATGATATAATAGATGTTAGCATCAAATTTGCCAGCCATTAATTGAATATGTATTCAGCAACCTTACGGAATAATATTTTATCTTTTTTATTTCAGCGATAAAGAATGCATTTAGCTTGGCTTACGGGGACGATGAACAACTCAAAATCAGCGTTGACAATATATTTCCATTGCTTAAGTCCCTTGGATTGAATCCACAAAGCGAAGAAGTCGTTGATCTCGTGCGTGAAGCTAGTATTGAAAGTAAGTTGATAAACAACAGAACAGTGAATTGTCATATTTTCGTATTGAATTGAATATTAAGACAAAGAACAAGGGTGTATCGTGCATTTTCCCATTTTATTCAACGCGTGTAATCACTTTAATGTGGAAAAACACACAACTATGCTAAGATTCTTTTCATGTTACTTTAGTTTTTTTTTCTGTTAAAGCGTCAAAATTTCTCCTTTCCTTACCTATAATAGACACAATCAATTCGACGAACATCTTCTGTACGACGACGTCAAAATGTGACTACCAAAATGGCATGGCCTTGTTTCACACGCAGGCATCAAACTAAAAAAATAGAATGGCGCTGTATTTTAGATGAATATGAAATCAGACAATTAGTACTATCTTTTATTTTCCAAGCTTGTTTATAAAACTTCGGGAATATGAAATTAAACATTACAATAAAATAATTAAGGTGATTATAACAAAATAAAATTCATTAATGTTTTTTTTTTATGTTTTATTTGTTCTTAACACGAGAGAACAATAATATAATAGAAAAATAAGTATTTTGTTTCAACTTATGGCCATAGCTTATAAAGGTACTATTCTATAAGGTATAATTTTGTTAAAACTTTTATAACAAATTGAACTTTATTTTACAGCTTTTGGTGATATAAACCTAACGGATTTTGAAAATGTTGTCCTGGGTATGGTCAAACAAATTGACGAAACATTGTGGGAGAAGCGTCTTGAGGAGAAAGATCGTCTCCACCACGAGAGGGAGGCAGCAAAAGCTTCAGCAGAGGCAGATAGACTTCGATTGGAACAAGGTAAGTGCTTCCCTGTTTGGATATACCAGCGTACTTGTCAGTCGTCATGGAAGAACATGACGTTACGCTTTCAGAACAGAAAATAGAAGTTGCTTGTATCGTCTCAAACTAAAAATCTATTCCGATGACTAATTTCAATGTTTCTTTTTTAAATCGTTGGTTAGCGTTCAGTTGTAACCTTGGCTTTGTTCGTCACATACACGCACCAAGCGAGGTTGGAGAAGTGTGTGGGACGTTTAATTATATACATGTACGATAACACTTTGTTGTATTTATGTGAAACAATCTATTTTTAGAGAGACAGAAAGCTGGATTTGAAAAGGAAGAAGATGATACTGATGAATGGCAAGAGTACGAAAGAAAGCTGAAGGAAGAAGCAGAAAAGAAAGAAAAAGAACTGAAGGAAGATGAACTGTATGACAACCTTAAAATGGCGTTTAGGTAGGTAACAAAGCCCTTTTCGTCGCTTTAAAAGTTATATCAAGCACCGGTTGTAGAAATGGCTTCATATAGTTGCAACCGATTATAAACTTCCTTACATTTTTAATAACTGATTTACCAACATAAAAAACGATGGTTCGGAAAGGTTATGTAAGAAAGACGAGGTGATATACATCAGGTCCAACATATTCTGGTTCAGTAAATGATATATCTGCATGAATACATTCATTTGAAGGTTCAACATTTTCTGTGAAAAATGGATAATAGTCATGTATTATAAAAAAACTGATGATAAAAATTGAAAGGGTCATGAACACACAAACACGCGGGTCAGAATAAAGAAAATATAATCAGAGTTAATATAACAGATTCATCGACGCCGATGAAGATGGTGTTATCTCTACACAAGATCTGTATGTGTTGATGATGGGACTCGGAGAGATGATGACAGACGATGAACTATTTGGAATGGTGAACATGGCCGACTGTGACTGTGATGGCAAGGTTACTTTCGAAGGTAAAATATTCTAATAGCTGACATGCTTGAAGCAATGTTTTCCGGGTTTATAGAACTTGGAATGCATTATTGCCCGTGTGTTGGGACACAACTGATTCAACTCTAATTTACGATATGGTCCTGGAAAGCTACGCTTACACTCTGTTATATCATCTTGGACTCTGAGAAGCCATGCTCAATCTCTCTATATTATTTTGGGCCCTTAGAAGTCGCGCTCAACTCTGCTGCATTATCTTAGCCGTCTGAAAAGTCACACCCAAACACTGCTACATTATATAGGGCCCTGAAAAGTCACGGCCAAACACTGCTACATTATATAGGGCCCTGAAAAGTCACACCCAAACACTGCTACATTATATAGGGCCCTGAAAAGTCACGGCCAACACTGCTACATTATATAGGGCCTGAAAGTCACGCCAAACACTGCTACATTATATAGGCCCTGAAAGCACACCCAACATGCACATATAGGGCCCTGAAAGTCACGCCAAACACTGCTACATTATATTGGGCCCTGAAAGTCACGGCCAAACACTGCTACATTATAGGCTGAAAGTCACACCCAAACACTGCTACATTATATTGGGCCCTGAAAAGTCACCCCAACATGCTACATTATATAGGGCCCTGAAAGTCACACCAAACCTGCTACTTATATTGGGCCACGGTCACACACTGCACATTATATTTGCCTGAAAAGTCACGCCCAAACAGTGCTACATTATACTGGGCCCTGAAAAGTCACGGTCAATCACTGCTACATTATATCGGGCCCTGAAAAGTCACGGTTAGACTTTATTACATTATATTTTGCGGCCAGAAAAGTCACGCTTTAACTATGCTGTAGTATCTTGGGTCCCGAAAAGCTACGCCAAAATACTGCCATATATATAGTACATATGACCAAACTTACCTACTAAACTGACTGTATGACAGCTATCGTTGACCTATTTGGTCCGCGTGTCGTTAATCAATGCACCCTTAGTTTACAAGACATTGAATGAAAAAGCTAGATATATTTTAAAATTCTTAACTTGCCTTAAAATTGTTTCTTATGTTTCCATGGTAGGACCATTTTTCGCCGGCGGGGCAGTTTCTTATAATACACCAAAGTTTCTGACTCGCCCTTCAAGAAATACTGAGGTGTCAGAGTATAACCCTGCATGATAACTTTGTGACTGCCATGTAACCCAGCTGGGAGAGCCGCTGAACTGCATTGAGTCTCTATTTGGTTGTACAATTTTCTCATTTGTGAAATTCAGCTTCCGTCAAGCATACTAAAGTGCCATCATACGTGCAAATAAGGCATTTCTAAAAAAAAAGTCTCTTGGCCGTCTTACAATATTTGCATCTAGCAAAATGTGCCAACCTGGCCTATTTAAACACGAAGATTTTATATACTTACTTGTAAACTTGTCAGGTTGATATAATCAAAACATGACACGAGTTGTAGTATCATATTCTACGTCGAAGTTCCCGCAGCGATTACCTCCCCTAGCGGTCTATTTCTTACGATAAGGGGAGACCACTGCGTAGAAAAAAATAGTTTAATATTGAAGTATAAGATGACAAGTGCCAATTAAACTAAATGAATTAATTGATTTTCGGGTAGTTGAAAATTAGAATATAAAGGTTCAGTTTGCATAGAGCTATTAACATAGGTGGATTGAATTGAAAAGGTAAATAGAATTACTGCATTTCGATTTTCGTTCTCTTTAATTGTATTCAGAAAATACGTTGCATTAATAACTAGCATTTCAAACAGCCATTCTTAAAATTGATTTTTAACAGTGAAAAGAGAGACGCAAAATGTTCATGATAAGTTTATAAAAAAGAAGTGAAATGAAAAGGCTTTATACATGTATACACGGTTTTCTCGCCCCCTTTGGTAATCCGCCATTTGCATCATTGATGGGTTTAGGAAAAGGGTAGATGTAGACGGTAATTAAGCAAGATCTAGAGTATAATTAGTGTAATTTATATACATATTCGATTGTAACAAAAGCTGAAAGTTTATTTGAATCACTTCGGAAAGACCAGTAGCTATTGTGATATAAGAAGGCATAGTCATGACTCAAGTGGTACTCGAACCCACGACCTCCAGATAGAGCGACCGACACCTTAACCATTAGACCACTGCTCATACAAGAGTATAATTAGAATGTAATTAAGCAAAAATACTTTTTAATGCAGCACTAATTAACATGTTCATTTTTTTGTTCAAATTAAAATATATTCTGTTGTTATATACCTTTTTTCGAAAGTACATTATTAACCATCAGCTGTAGAGGCATTAGTTTCTCTTTCCCAGTGCAGACCAAGATCAGCCTGCACATCCGTGCAGTCTGATTATGGTCTGCACTGTTCGCTATTCAGTCAGTAAATTTTTAGTAAACACCCCTTCAAATGATAAATGGTACTGCCCATATTGGAAGATGGACTAGTCCATTATAGAAATTTAGCATGGTAAGGGTTAAACAGAATGAGCAATTAAGAAAGGCATTACGTTTTCTCTTCCCTTGAATGTTTTAACGATGGTAGTTGAAAGCCTAGATTGTTCTTTTTTTTCGGGGATGGATGCGTATAAATTCCTTTAGTAAAATGGCTATGACAAAAGAACCACATGTCGTCTTTCATCAAATTCCAGATTTTATCATTCCAACAGCTGTGACAATTTTGTATCTGTCATTTATAAAGTTTTTATCAAACTTGTGAAATATTTTATATCAAAACCGAACACGGCCGATATGATCGATGATATGGTAGGTTAACGTGTTGTATATAGATATACTAACTGTAATATATTCCACTTCACAGGTGCTCTTGTGACTTTAAATTCTGTAGTGTAATCATGATAGTGTTATCTTCTAATTGGCAATGTTGATAGTAGGTCAGTAATTTGATATAGTCATTCTCATTGACTACCCTTGGTGGTATTATATAACGTGGCAAATATATATTACACTTACAAATACCAAATTTAAGAAATGAGTTAATAGAATAAACGGTTTAAAAAAAGATAGCTAAAATGACTGATAAATTCAATATAGTCAGCGCTTCTTAAAACCAGACAAATATACGTTTAAAACAATAGTCTCAACTGCATTTCGTTATCGATTAGGCAGACGCACTGACGGCTGTTTAAAAATTCATTCTTTTTTTGAAATGCCATTAAAGCATCTCGTTCATATATTTAGGTGATTTTTTTCTCTCTCAAATATCCATAAAATATGTTGGTACTGTCAAAGTGACCAGTGGTACACTGGTTTTTGCAAGGTATCCTAAAAGATAACAGAATTGTGCAGAAGAACGTAAACCCCTGCAACACTTTTGAAATAATGCAGAAATTCAATATTGTTATTTTACCAATAACTAACACTTATTTTCACCCACTTTATCATATATACAGCCAGTGTCAAACTTGGTTGAAAATTTTCATCCAAGCTGCGCGAGAGTCGCTTTAAATGTTTCTTTCAAATCTGCTTTTACAACAGTATATATTACCGTCTGCTAATTTGCGAATAGAACAATGCACCAAACCATGTGTTTCACATTATATTTTAAAACATAGGATAGCTGTCATAGTTTACATTTGAAAAAAAATCTTTCAACAAAATATTGTCTCAGATCTTCATGAATAAAAATTACTTATTTGCGCATTAATAAAACATTCGGAATCATGCCTTGTTTTAGCTCGGGAGAGCCTGATATTGTGAAATGCAGAAATAATTCTGGGATGGATTCTTTTACTGCTTGCTGTAAATATTCTTAACTTGTCGTATAAATGTACATTGATATCGGAGTTTCCATATGTGGCATAAGCACTCAGCTGCACTGTTAATTTTTCGCTTATATTCTCCTCAATTTGTTGGTATAAAATCATAACACAAATTTACCAGTTTACTTTTTTTTTGCATATTAGGTAAATTTCTGTGGAGATTACACTCAAGGATTGTTTGTTGATGTACGCGTTTAAAATGGAATTTCGTTTGCATCCGACAAAAGCTTTATAAAATTGTCTCATTCAAGAAAAAAAAGTCGACAAATTATACTTGTTGACATTGCAAAGATATGTTACAAAAATTTAAACACGTTGTTTATTTTGTTGTATAGTAATTAGTGTTTAAATATCGCAGCGTGCCAGAGAAATAGATAAACATAAAAAGTATGAAAATGGCCTACTTTTATTTATATACTTGCTACCGTAGTTGACTGAAATCAAACGCTGTTCTTGTAAAGAATCTCAGTGCTAAACTACACCAAACCATTTTAGTATATAATGTAAGTACTGACAGATATTTTATTCAGGAGGAAAGCGCAGTGAATGTGATTGATATACAGAGAATATTTTGTATACAGCACTTAAAATAGGCATACTAGTAGCTTATAACTCTATTACTTTTAAGACTTTCTTTCATACAAACAAGGAAGGATTTTACCGTGTACTGTCTTGTCGATTAGGACACGTTTCGCAAAATGACCTACTTTTGGCTGTCCCGGTTTACTCCGTCCATTTACGCCTAAAAAAGACTATTCCAGATTAGTATCCCTTCCTGGTGTAATTCGAACGAGTTAGAATGGAAATAGAATTTAGTTTTGCGTGGTTTGTTGGCAAATAAAACTTTTGAGTTCAGATGCGTAGTAATCTAATCACGAAGGCCGAGCTAAACTAAATTTCCAAAATACATCCGTATGTCATATCTTGCCTTACCTCGAAGAGGTCGATTTTCGGAGTTTCATTTCCAGTTAGATTTTTTTTTCAAAAGGGCAAATGGGCAATGTATATTTTCTGGCTGACTTGATAAAACGGGAACAGTATATCAAATAATTAGTAGAAGTTTAAGAACTGAATCATGCGGTCAGTGCCATCAGAACTATGTGGCATTTAGGCTTATTCTAGGCCCAGTAAGAAGGAGTTTAGTTGACATGCTAAATCCGGAAACTCTGTTACTTGTAAGAAATATTTCTGCATGCATTTGGTATCATAATAAAAATACTTCGTTTAGTATATATGCACTATAAGGCGCTTTCGCTCAAATGAACGTTTATTTGGACATATACAGTAGACGAAATTTATTTAAAAAGGCGCCGATAATCGATAGGGTAGTGAATGGGTTCTGTATACTTGCCTATCGCTGATACAATAGCTCAATTGGATCTTTTCATTTTTATCAACAAATAAATGACAAAGAAAAATGCTTAATTTTACTGATAATTTCAAGTTTAAATACTTTAATGTATACACAGAGCGTGATATATACTGATAGCTATCAGGTACAACATGTAATAGAAATAGAAGAAAAAAAATTACTTATACTCACACAGATTGGAGTTTCATAAAAAATAAGTGAATTTTTTAAAGAGTGAATCCCGTGCACTTGTGTGCATTTCGTTTAAAAAAATCTTCTTTAGAACTTGGACATTAATTTCTACTTGTAATGTTGAAAGCGTAGTTACTCCACGGATATAAAGGTATGTGAGCACAACGTTTTCTCCTTAACTTGATTTGTAATTTTATAGATTCGGTTCTCTTCTTTCGAAATAATGTCTACGCATTAACCATCAAACTATTCGAAATTATACAAAGAAGCGTCTTGAAAGAAGAAATGAGCCGCACCATGAGAAAACCAACATGGTGCATTTGCGACCAGCATGGATCCAGACCAGCCTGCGCATCCGCGCAGTTTGGTCAGGATCCATGCTGTTCGCTAACGGTTCCTCTAATTGCAATAGGCTTTGAAAGCGAACAGCATGGATCCTGACCTGACTGCGCGGATGCGCAGACTGGTCTGGATCCATGCTGGTCGCAAACGCACTATGTTGGTTTTCTCATGGTGCGGCTCAAATGCACCCATCAACTTCATTAACATAGACAAGATAAAAAAAATTGAAATAGAGCTGTAATACTACGATAAGTTCGGACAGATGATGTTTTGGAGGAGCCTTAAAATAAGTAATGTTTGCAAAACAACGTCTTTGTGCGGGATCATATCTTATCATTTATCTATATCATTTCTTATAAGTATGCTTTGTCTGACCGAAAACCACAAAAAATATATTAAGACAAGCAGACAAAGTTCAATCTTAGCTAAAAGGTATTTAGAAAAAATCTTTTTGTAGGTGTTTTTATCTTACATGGAAGGTTTTAGAACCAGTTTTGCTAACAAGTGCAATAGCTCTGTGCAAATGACGAACATTTGAAAATGTCAGGAAGTTTCGATGAAAAAAAGGTTTTGCAAAAATCTGTACTTCAAAAAATGCTATGATTGGAATATTCACGATTTGTTTTAAGAAATTAAAAATATGTACTCTGTATTCATAGAAAATGGAAATATTTTCTCTTGACGTGTTTTCTATCCGTCAGTATGATTGTAGATAGGAGGGAATAAACGGTGCAAATAGACAGGTTTTTTAAATTTGTTTTTCATATATATTACAGATTTTAAGAAGTTTTTGCTACCGCAATCAGGAGACGAGAATCTTATCTTGTCACCGGCAGCAATAGCGCAGCAGTTACTGCTGTCTGGAACAAATCCTACGGGAACCATTCAACCGGAAGTGACAGAAAATGACGCTGAACTTGCAGACGAGAAAAACGAACTAGTCACAGACAAAACAGAAACCTCTGAAGATACTCAGAAAACTGTTGCAAATACTCATTCTAGTGAAAAAGAGGACAGTAAAGCTAACAACAACACACCTGACTTGTCGGATGAAGAAAGGGCGCGAATTCAAAAGAGAAGACAGTCTATGTTATGGGGATATATGAATGCACCCAAATCTAGTACAGTAAGAAACATTCTTGTAATTACCCATAGATAACAATTTTATTCTGAAATTATATGAAATAAGGCAAAGCCTCAAAGCGAGCTCGAGGCAATCAGTTTTACATTTGTTTTGGTAATAAGTTAGAGTTATCTGTCCATTTAACGGAAGAGTATCCGAGAGAAAAGCAGTCCCTCATTTCATAGTAGATTTGATTGAAAATAAAAACCATGAGCAGTAACCAAACTGATTGGAATGAAGGAAAGGTATAAAAATGCTGGAAATCATGATTTGGCGTGCCACGGAAAATGACTATTTGCTTTGGACCACATAGATCAGACCACCTGGTACCGCGCAGTCTGGTCAGGATCCATCAGTTCGCTAAGTTACTTTTAAATTTTTGAGTAGGCTTTAAAGACGAACATCTGATCCTGCAGATTGCGCGCGATGCTTCAGCTTGGTCTGGACCATCCTGGTCGCAAACCCACTATGTTGGTTTTCTCATGGCGCGGCTCATTTTTTGTAATATGCAAATGACTATCTGTGGATTTGTACAAAAAGTTGGCTCGACCGCTTCACACTGGTTAATCCTTCTGACAGGTGTGAGGAGAAAAGAACCGATCAACAGATCACTTAATAACATTTTTTTTGAGAGATAAATGATTTTGAGCAATTAACCAACATTCTGTAGTAAGTACTTCCTCGCGGAGTAAGTACTTCCTCGCCGCCAGATGCGCCTTTTATGCTTTCAGCGAAAGTTTTAAAAGCCACCAATCGGTTTGAAAGACTATTCGCGTTACCGTAGAGCTCGGTTGTCTTCAGGCGCGCTATAAAAGGCGTGTAAACGATGCTCTCAGTTGCCAGTTCCATGTTCAAGACTACATTACAAACATTTACAGCAGGATTTAAAAAACAGAGTTTAAAAGCGGTATTTATTTATAAATGAGTTAAGTTGTATCTTTTTATCTAATACACCCTATACCTTTCAGAACTCAAGGCGTACCAGTGTTCCGTCAATAACTTCAGTAGTTGATGAAGTTTTTGAATTAGCAGAGCAAGAATCAACCGTTAGTATAGAATCAGTGAAAGAAACAGGCGAGGACTTTCAAGACGGCGATTCTGCAGACGTTAAAGCATCTACACCAACGGAAGGAGCTGGTCAGTTTCTAGGAGCTATCCGAGAAGAAGACGAACATTCTAATTACGGAATAGTGAACAATGATGATGAAAATAATGTTCCTGATGCAAACAATACTTCTGAGAATAAATTTACTAGTGCTTTAGAAGCTAAACGGAAACTATTCTCTAGACAAAGCTCCTCTGCTTCTTTGAAGACTAAAAACACAGACAGTTTTGGTGATTCCGGAATCGAGACGATGGATTCTGTAAACTGCTCAGAGATTCGGGATCAACCGGATGTTTTTGACATTTCTGATTCGGAAGCAGACGGAGAGAAAAAATCTAAATTGCGACGACCTTCCTTGTCAGACGCCATTTACAGTGGTAACGAAGATGACGAGGACATGATAGATCCTCTGCACGTGCACGAATCTTTGTCACGTGTCTCATCATCAGACTCATTATTAAAACTTGATCTTGAATCAGACGAAAGGCTTCCACAGGATAGTTCTGACGAGGACGCGGAAGAAAGAGTTAGAAACTTTGTAAATGAACATACTTACATTGAAATTCAGCCAACGCCACCCCGGGCGACGCAAGAAGAAATTGAAAGGCAAGTGGAAATAAAACGATTAGCAGAAGAAAGAATAAATAGGGCGCATACTTTAGAAAGAGCGATCATGCAGCGTTCATTCACTTCACCAGCGTTAACTTTATACAGAAGTAAACTTGAGCGCCCTCTTACGGCTAGACCTTCTGTGAATGGAATACATTGCTCCCACATTGACATAGATCTTAGATGTGATGAACCACCTAAAGCTGATATCAAATCAATGAGACAATTCAAAGAACGCGTGAATAGCGCGCGATCGAGTCGACGAGATAACCAAAATCAGTTTAGACGAAACATGAGTGTAATAGACATAAGTGAAAGTATATATTCTGACGAGAATTTGCAGAATGAAACCGATAGACAAAAATGGCCAATGAGGCCTTTAACTAGACCAAGATCACCAGTAGGTAGAAAACTCTTTAGTCCTTGTGAGAAACTGTTTAGTTTAGATCTAGAAACGGATGAGTTTGAAAGACTGAATCAAAGTAGAGAGAAACGTGGCAGGCGGCGAGCAAAATCTGCGGCGCCTCTACGTAGGTCGTGCTCGCCTTCTCCCCCAGTCACCGGAGTTAGGAAGAACACAGAGCGGCCAATGACGGCGTCCTTACCGTACACCTCCTCAAGATATGAAAACGACAAAAAACGGAATGTTTTAGTAGTGGAACCACTTGCTAACGCAGACGAACTTTATCCAAATAAAACCACACTAACTACGTTTCACCACGGTTTTAGGAGTATATGGCCGATCGGGAGGAAAATTAATCTGATTCAGACGAAAAAGCCATTCCAAGCTTTTGAAATGAACTCCTATTCAAGAAATATTGAAAGAAGACAGTTTCCATTCAAGGCTGATCATAATATAAAGACAACAACACAATTAATAAAAACATCTACTACAGAAACGTTAAAAAATACAGCCGGAAATAAAAATGCTATCAATCTGGATATGAAAACAAAGCAAATGAAAAGACCATCTGTGAGGAAACTTTCCTTGTATATCACACCAAACAGTACACCAAGAGCTGTGAGGTAGTGGTCAACAGTTATTGAATTATGAAAATCAAATATTTTTTATTCAAATTCGTCTTGGATCAAGTAGCCTCCTGGAGAAATGGGACACGTGACTGGTTAATATAGCATTTAATTAATTTATTTATTTGTTTATTTTCCTAGTGCTCATACTAAGATATGTAACTGATGTTTGTTTTGTTTAGTACCGTTAATGTTAGTATAATGTTGGTGCTGCAGAATTTTGCAAAATTGCAGCGTTAATTTTATAAGTTATTCTCGTGATACGAAGTGTCGGCGTCAAAATAAATAAAAACTCGTTCTCAAAATGTAGTGATTTTTGAAAGAGGAAATTTCCGTAACTTTTAAGACATATAATTTCATCTGTGATACTACCTTTTGCGTGGGAGTGCATCATAAGATAAAAGGAAATGAAAACGGGTTATTTGTAGGAAGAAATTTTCACATGCGGAATAACATTCCTTTATCACATGTTTGACGTCATGTGAGTGAAATAAAGCCTTACATAAATTTGGTATTACACCGTTTTAAGTATAGGAAACGTTGGTCGAATTGACTCGGTCTATAATAGGTAAAGAAAGAAGAAATTTTGATGTCTCAGCAAGAAAAACTTACATGTGATAAAAAATATTAGATTTGGGTCTTTCCACACTGAATTTATCAAACTTGTTGAATAAATTTAACAAAATGCTCGGCAAAGCCTCGCATTGTATCATTTTATTCAGCTCGTTTAATATATTCAGTATGAAAAGACATTTCATGTATCGTCCTCTATATAAAGTTTAAGACTCTACGTCAAATACATTTTATATGTGCAACACAAACTTTTAGACGTTTAACCCATTTTTAGTAAGTCAAGGGCCATAACTTTTTCTTACTGAGTTAAATCCCAGATAAAAACCCAAGTGCGCAACAACTTCACATACCGAATAACATTCCTATACGTTTTTGACTCTAGATCAATTTTTAAGATATGTGCCATACACATTTTGGACTCTTTACGCACATTTTTGACTAAGTGGTTATGGAAATCCATCACAAAACCACAGGAACAACTTCACTTGTTGAATAAAATTCCTATAATGTTTCATGATTCTATATCAAATAACTCGGCGATAACTGACAAGATGAGAATAAATCTGTAAAACATCATGTAGGTCAATGTATAAATTATACTGTCAGACTTGACGATTTTCAGTTGAAGCTCCCTACTCTTAAATGGATCCCTAAACTACACAAAACCCCATGTAATGCTAGATTTATTGCTAACTCAACCTTATGCGCTACAAGTGTTTTCTCTTCTTTTGACTTCTTGTCTAACTGCAGTTAAAGACCTCGTATTGTTCTAAGATATATGAGTCTGTTTTGGTCCATCAAGAATTCTGGAAATGTTATCAAAAAGCTATTTAACAAACACAACAAATGTTGGACTAGAAGTATTCAGATTTTCTACTCTTTATGCTAATTTACCAAATAATCTCATAAAAGAAAAAAGGTGTAGCTTTAACTGAGAAAACATATGCAAGTGAAAACCTTAATATATGGTATACAATGAAACTAGAGGATTTTTTTCTAACAGTAGCTATAGCTTCTCTGGTCCCAATCAGTTAAAAAGACTAAAATGTCACTACTGATTTGTGAGACATGAAAACAGAGATTTGAGTATATCTATGCAAATGTTGAACCAGTACGAATGTGTAGTACAATTCGGGCTCGTATATAAAGCAGCATCGAAACTAATCTTATTGGGTTAGTGGACTTGCTGCGGCATGTGCGTGTTCGTTTGTACTGCTAGGCGCTTTGCCGTAATTGGTCTGGTATATTGTGGTGGTGATTTAGTTCGTATAAATTCTCTCTACTATATAATAATTTATAATGCGAACTTGTATCCTGGCGGATCTCACGTATGGGAAAGTCAACTGTTCTGAATATAGTTATATCCCTTAATGCAAATTATCTATGTATATATTCAACGTATCCTCGAGATCCAGTTAACTTTCAGAGAGAAAAAATATAGCTTCTCTGGTCCCAATCACTTAAAAAGACTAAAATGTCACTACTGATTTGTGAGACATGGAAACAGATATTTGAGTATATATATGCAAATGTTGAACCAGTACGAATGTGTAGTACAATTCGGGCTCGTATATAAAGCAGCTTCGAAACTAATCTTATTGGGTTAGTTGAGTTGACTTGCTGTGGCATGTGCGTGTTCGTTTATACTGCTAGGCGCTTTGCCGTAATTGGTCTGGTAAATTGTGGTGGTGATTTAGTTCGTATAAATTCTCTCTACTATATATATATATATATATATATATAAGATACCAAACCCTTCAAAAGAATCATTTTTCGACTCAGCAATATAGATTTATGTGATTCTCGGCTTTGTAGCTTATTTACCAGTCCAGCACACTTAAGCAAACAATTAACTTATGGTGTAAGCAGATTTGAAATAATGTTTTTTTTCCAAATACTAGAATGTTCTAGTCAAAAATCTGTGAGTCGAAAGTTGATGCTTTTGAAAGGTTTTGTATCTTGTAGCAATTTAATAAACTAAATTTCGTAATTTCTATACGATCGGCAAATACTCTGTATGGACTCAAATTAAACCTTAGTTCGTTATGCCGTGTGGATATACGTTAGTCTTTGTTCCGAAATCGTAACATTTTGAAATTAAACACAATACTGTAACATCTATATTACACATTTTATGTTCTTTTAGGCATATTCTCTCATCAGAGGCAATGTATGGTAGTATGTGAAACCCGAAACAAAGAGGACTATGTCAGCCAATGCAATGTAATGCATAGCAAGGATAGCCATTCTAGGTCTATTTCAGTGTCTAAAATTTTAAAAATATAATACTTTTCACGCCTAGAACTCATTTTATTTTCTGCAAAATGATAGTTCCAGTACAAATATAGAATTCTACAATCGTAAAACGTAAATTCTGAAAAATAATTGTTTAAATGTTACCAGTTATCATTTCTGTTTTTGTCGAAATTGAATACAACCCCTTTATACTATTACTTAGCTTTCTTTTTTTCCCAAATGTGAAAATTATATTTAGACACAGGAAATAATGGTTTAAGCTTTCTGAAGTATCTTTGTTTCTTTAAAATACTCTCTTAGGCCAACATATCCAAGGCCGGTAAGTCCCACAATCAGTCCGAATTTTAAAGCTCGTATTCCGTATGTTTTAAGCATCATTTTTACCATTATGCTTTTAGAACTGGCAAATTTCGCCATCATTTTCACCACTGAGGGTCTTTTCATTAATCTAGTAAAGTACTCGTGCACCACTGGCCTCTTAGTGCTTGAGAAATAGCGAGTGTCGACTCCGACAAACTTCAGACGTATGAATAACGTTATCGCTGTGATGTCTGCGGCAGTGAAAGTTGGACCAAACAGCCAGGTATTTCGGTTTCCTTCGAGTTCTGAAAAAAGTAAATTGATACCAAACAACGACTGGTATAATCGTTGGTT
Source organism: Mercenaria mercenaria (assembly GCF_021730395.1). Classification (NCBI taxonomy): domain Eukaryota; kingdom Metazoa; phylum Mollusca; class Bivalvia; order Venerida; family Veneridae; genus Mercenaria; species Mercenaria mercenaria. The sequence continues at coordinate 46,253,160 of NC_069376.1, forward strand.
CCAAATCATATCTGGAAAGAGAAGTTCTATATTGTATACAATCAACATAGGAATTCTTTCATTCTCATCATCAGAGGTTCAACACAGACAATGTGATGAACTTGGAACCATGGTAGTTCTGGTATAAGAGAATGGTCGGGATTCTGGTATGAAAATATTTTGTCCATCAGAAATCCAAAATAGAGAGTGGGACGGTCACCCTGACCCCACCATTCGCAGTAGCCTGTGATACTGTATTCTTTTAAATTGTAACTGAGAATATTTGCCTTACCTAGGAATTTGAGACGCGAACTTAGTTAGTTAGTCGTGCATTTCTGTGCCTTTCCTGCCGATTCGAAGCATGCGATCTCTTTAAATAATTATAAATACAAAGATACTCTTATCTGTCTTAAATCATATTTTACCTCGTTTTGACTTTTCAAGCCTCTCTTCGATTTCATCAAATATGTGCTCAAGGTCATCTAAGCAATAGATGATCTTGTTTTCGTCCATTATAGCTGCAAGGCTGTCTAACGTCTTGATGATCTTTATGTTGATGGCGTTTTTAACTTCCGATGAACTACTTTCTCGTTTCTTCTGAAGTTTGTCTATTTCTCCAGAAAACCATTTTCCTAGAAAATAACAAATTATAAATAGTCAAAGCAATGACTGTCATTCAAGCATACTGAGATCTAAATATTTCCCCTGTAAAAAGGTTTCAAATACCGCGACGAAATTACTTAGACTAAAGACGAACTAATTTACGCAAACAATCTGTGTGGCTTATTACGGTAATAAGGCATTTGTGATATTAGCAAGAAGTTAAAAGGCAGCAGTTTCAGCCACTGAGTAACTCTAGTTATGGCTGTATGCATTGAAGACACTTTTGATAAACATAGAGCCTGAAGTAATTGTTTGTAAAGGGTTACGTGTCTGTAAGTTTGGACACCAGAAACATAACTAACTTAGGCTAAAAGCTAGAATTGTTCGTGATATGCTTAAATAGAATACGCTTTAATATGCTTAAATAGAATATCAACATTTACTAATAAAGTTTCCTGCGCATTGTTCCTTTGTTCTTACTTTAAAAAATCTTGAAGCAAAAGTCTCTAGCTTACATGTGCAAAAGACTTTTACTATATTTTAGTTTTTTTTGTGTGTTTAACAACATACAATTTGGCCATATGGCGGCTTTTCCAACTTTTGATGGTGAAGGAAGACCCCAGGTGCTCCTCTGGGAATTGCTTTGGCATGGGCGGGCACCTGGTAAGCTGAACCGTCGACCTTCCGTTAGCCAGCTTGATGGCTTCCTCTAAAGAATTCTACACCCCAAGCGGGGATTTGGACCCACTTCGATGAGGAGCAAATAATTCTAAGTCGTAGACCTTAATCACTCGGCCGTGCAGCTTTCATCACTCCTATTTTTATTTTATTTTTGTCTAATTATATACTTGCCTGCACTCTCACGTGAGAACATTGCCGGTATTTCGCAGACACCATCTTTATGTATTAAATTACGGTTACATACAATTCCGTATGTAATTAGGTCGATAGGTATGTCATGGAGTAGTTTCCGGAAATCTCTGACGTCACTTCCGTATCCAGTTTTCACATCTGGTACCAAGTTTGGCTCTGTACGAATAAACTTATTACTAGTCAGTTTTAAATCAAGGGAATGCTGCATAAATGAACAAATTTTGAGCTTGATAGTAAAGAACATAAAATGAGCCGCACCATAAGAAAACCAACATAGTGCGTTAGCGAAAAGCATGGATCCAGATTAGCCTGCGCATCCGCGCAGTCTGGTCAGGATCCATGCTGTTCGCAAACAGTTTCTCCAATTGCTTTGAAAGCGAACAGCATGGGTCCTGACCAGACTGCGCGGATGCCATGCTGGTCGCCAAAGCACTATGTTGGTTTTCTCATGGCGCTGCTCAAATATTGTTGTCGTTTTTTTTAATAATCATTAGGAGTGTTCCTGCTTAATATCAAATTCAAAGGAACTGCTTCCAGCTTGAGAGTAAACCTATGCAAATTGAAAATATTTGGGTCACCAAATTAAGATAATGTAGTTATATATTTCGAAAGAACGATGTTTTTAATGAATAAATAAATTTTAAAAAATCAGTTTGGTAATTTGAGCCGCACCATGAGAAAACCAACAAAGTGCGTTTGCGACAAGCATGGATCCAGACCAGCCTGCACATCCGCGCAGTCTGGTCAGGATCCATGCTGTTTGCTAACGGTTTCTCTAATTGAAATAGGCTTTGAAAGCGAACAGCATGGATCCTGACACGACTACGCCGATGCGCTGGCTGGTCAGGATCCATGCTGGTCGCAAAGCCACTATGTTGGTTTTCTCAGGGTGCGGCTCAAATGTTGATGTGACGAAACACATACAGTCTCTCATCCGCATCAACCATCAGTTGAAAAATGTTTGGTGTTGGTAGAAACAGAAGAAGCACAAATGATTTACCGGAAGTAAATGTCTCATCGATTACGTCAATAATCGTTTCGGACTCGGTGATACATTTTCCGTCTATTTTCAAAACCGGAACTTCCCCATTTTTGTTGATGGTCAAGAACCAGTCCTGGTTTTGTTCTCCTGATTGAATGTTTACAACATGCTCTTCGAATGGTACATCCTTTTCATATAATGCCAGCAAAGCCTACAAATAAGGTACGTCATTTTGTACTTGCTTTCATCATTGCACATGATGTACTGATATTAATAATGCCAGCTTCCATTCATACACTGTCGAAAACTACAATATACTGGTATACGTTAATGTTAGTCAACATTTTATAGCAGCCTCAGAATGTGACTTTGCCATTTTATTTATTTAGAAAAGAATCTATATTTATTTATTTTTTATTTTTTTTTTTTTGGTCAATTTTAAGATTATGTTGTGAAAAACAACAATGGCAAAAAACAACAACAACAACAACAAAACACATTAAGGTAATGGATCCGAAACGATAACTGACAATTGCCGTTCGCTTACGTATTCTCTGAATGCGATTTCGGCATCCTTCGGGCATTCTACGGTTCTTATGAAAATGGCCGAAGGATACCGAAATCGCATACGGATGTTACGTAATCGGACGGAAATTGCCGATTGTCATTACGGGTCCACTACCTTAAGATGCTGGTCTCAAAAATCAGCTCTTTTGTTTTGTGCAATTAATTTCAAAACTATTCCTTTCTTTAATAGATGCTGCTTTTGGTAAAACGTACTTCGTGGCATCCGTCATTGTCTTCGACCTGTGGAAACCGTAGTCAGGGAATATAAAAAAAAATGAAGTATTAGGCCTAATTGATAAATTTTGTATGGTTGAAATGAAACACTGTGCTTTAATTTGTTTGAATAGATATGGTCAACACGAATTGACATAAACTGGGTCAAATGAGTGTAAATAATGGATAACAATATATATCCAGCGTCAAACTAAATGTCAAGAGTCACCAACTGAATGTATCTAAAGTATTTACAAAATCTTTGAACTGCAGATAGAAGTTTTTTTCTGACGGATACCTCTCTCTTTTCGTTGCATTTTATTATATTCAACATAAATTATCGTAATTGTGGAATATCATTGCTTTCCTACATTGAGGTAATAATAACGAAATGATAATACGTGTAATTACGCGAAGCATTAACAACCCAGAGCATACTTCTATCTTTGATTTATCACCAAAACAGCTAGACTCATCATCATCATCATCATCATCGTCATCATAATCATCACCATCCTCGTCGTCTTCGTCATCACAATCATCATTATTATGTACGCTATAAAACATTTTAGTTTTAAGATATTTCATATTTGCAATTGAACTGTAAGAAATAGATCGATACAATTAAAACATTTAGATGAGACAAAAATTAAAATAAAAAAAAAAACAACCTCACATTCTTACCTTAAGTGAATAATACGAACTGGGAGAATAGTATAGTTTGACTTCTTTGTAGTCCATCCTGTCAATAACCGATAAGAGCAACAGTCCTATATATTTTAACCCGTCCTACCGTACATGTTTACTCGGTGTGTACAATCAACATCTAATTACATGTATATTGTAACATACGGATGTTGTAAAGTCCTTCGACTGGCTAACCTCTCAAGACATTCATTGAATATAACATAACCGTTTTTATAAGGTTGCAGAAAAGCTTGCACCGTAGGTAAAATATTCAGCACATATTGCACAGCAAACCGGTAATTTGTTGAATAGAAAAAGGCTAGAATTTTACACAGTCAGCCTTTTATATTCAGTGAAAAGCAAGAGCAGCCTGATAGTGATGGCAGGAATACATGTGAATAGAAGAAAAGGTTTGCAGGGCGGGGAAGGAATAACGAGAGATGGCCTGGTTGTAATGACAAAAAAAAAGACGGAGAATTGTGAAGAGGCGGGCGATTATAGAAAAAAAAGTTTACAAGGTGGGAAAAGAATAACTGGTGACAGCCTGATAGTTATGACAAAATTATTTAGGTGGATGATTGCAGAAGAAAGGAATTACTGGGCAGAAGAATAAGCAGAGATTACCTGTTAGTTATTACAAATATGGACTATTAATTATGACGAGGTGGATTACTACAAAGAAGAAACGTATTACAGGGAGGGAGAAGAATAGCTAGAAATATCCTATAAAATAGTAATGACAGGAATAGACTGCAAGATGTGCGAAGAGGCTGATAGCTATTGAAGAATGGAACCACAGGGCAGGAGAAAAATAAATAAAGCTGAAAGTGTTAATAGGATTAGACTAAAACTTTTGAAAATGTGTCTTACTATAGAAGAAAAAAAATTACGTGGAAGCAAAACACAACTACGTCTTCTAAGTCTTGTTATTTCCAAATGGATTTGAAGGTATTTTTGGAATTATTTCACGTGATAACATTTTTTGCTATCATTTTTTATCTTACGAAAAAAAGTACTGTTGCCGTTATTATAAATGCACGTACGGGATGAGTTTTATGCGCAGGAAAAGTTTGCTTTCCATATGCCAGGTCCGGATTTATTCTATGTTATCTTCACACCTTGACTGTCGGTTTATCAGGCATGTAGAACTCCCTTAAATGTAATAGAAATTGTTTGACTCGGAAATGGTTTTGAGAAAAATTCTTCAATTACAACTAACATAATTGAGCCGTGCCACGGGAAAACCAACATAGTGGGTATGCGACCAGCATGGATCCAGACCAGCCTGCGCATCCGCGCAGTCTGGTCAGGATCCATGCTGTTCGCTAATAGTTTCTCCAATTCCAATAGGCTTTAAAAGCGAACAGCATGGAGCCTGACCAGACTGCGCGGATGCGCAGGCTGGTCTGGATCCATGCTGGTCGCATACCCACTATGTTGGTTTTCTCGTGGCACGGCTCATATAATCTTCCACAAGGTTTCATCGATAAATTTGAATCAGTGACAAAGTAGCGATAACGTCTGTAACAATTTCAATCTTGTTGTTTTGGGATTTTTAATTAGGCCGACCGTACCTTCACAAGATAGGTTTTATATATGACCATTTTCAAATCGCAAAATTGAAGTTAGCTGCATTACTTTTTACATGCAGACAGTTTGAACTGTCGCAACACGACACACTGCTTTTAGAAAAAAGATCCTAGTAAAGTATGGAACTCATCAACAAACCAAATACGTGTTTAGTTTACAAGGAAAATATGGTCAACACTTCCACCGCAACAAAATTATAGCTTTTTTTGGAAAAAAAAGCCTACAGAATTACAAGAAGATCAATGTTAAATGTAAGATGTGTCTTATGCCTCTATTTTTGTTTGAGTAAAACGCCCAAAACTGTAGATTTTCCTGTCTTCCTTGTGCTAGTAAACAAATACTGATGTATGGCACTTTCAGTAACTTTTTTTTTGTTTCGGTGAACCTACGACCACGAAATAAAAAAAACTGAAGGAAGTTTACATATCTAGGCATCTGATGGATAAAAGCTCTTATTACATGCTCGTTTATATTCCCCGTTAAGTTAATATTTTTCCATACACTGACGCCTGAATTTCATATCGGGTGCGTGACGCAATCTAATGTGTGTTCTTGCATTAATTCTTTTATTTAGTTCAGTATAGACTATTCTAACACGATCCGATTTATTTTCCTACTAAACAAAGAAGGCAGAGAACAGTGAATTATTATACAACAAATCACTGTTCTGACGTCACAATCATTACGTCATGGCGTCAAACGGCATAGCGGTGCGCTGGAAAGGAAACCGATTGAAAACGGGCAAATATTTAATGAATGTCGTCAAGGATGTACTTAAAAATCCTTGGTAACGTGTTAGAATCGAAATAATATATCTCATTTAGTGATTTGCTCTTGAATAAATCATAGTTTGTCGTTCAGGTGCGTATTATTATATCACGAGGGCTGCGCCATCGTGATATAATTCCTTCGCATCTGAACTCCAAACAATGATTTATTCAACGACAAATCACTGGATGAGATATATTATTTCTTAATTGAACACATTCATAATATTTACATTGCATTTATATGTGTAGATAAATAAAAGATTATTATTACATGCTCATGTATACACTCCGTTAAGTTTCAAAGGAACCTAAGACGTCAATATTTATAGGTTATTAGACTTGTATCGAGAAATCTGCACGAGTTCTGTAGCGGAAATATTGCACGACTTTAGGAGCGCAATATTATTCCACGGAAGACGAGTGTACATATTTCTCAGTGCAAATCTAATAATCTTTTTATTACATACGCATATATACTTAAAATTATTATAAAAATGATATAGATTTGTTATTAAGCCCGAGTGAAAATATCTTAAGAACTTTTAAACGAGACGAGATACATGAAACTGACGTCACAAATGACGTCACACACCCGATATGAAATTGGAACGTTGATAAGTAATAGTTATAGTATGGGTGAGAGTGTGTTACCAGGATATATCAGAGCTAGGGGTACATCGAGGGTATTTTTCTCGGCACATATCGTCGAGGCCGGTAGGCCGAGACAGATATGTGCAGAGAAAAATTCCGAGATGTACCCCTAGCTCTGATATATCCTCGTAACACACGAGCATTACATATTATAATTGTTATATCGCATAGTTTTATGATTAAAATTTATATATTATTTTCCTTTAAATTTGTTTATTATTATTTTTACTTTTTTGATTCCCTTTCTGCACCTCGCTGACTGAAACACTAAAACTTCTGTTTTAGAAAATGTGTTCCCCAGATAAAAGTATCCAACAGATTTCTGCATTGGTTTTAAATCTTTGCATTTCATTGGCCAAACATATTGTAAAACTTGTTGTTTTGTTTGTAAAAAAAAATCAAAGAAAAAGAAACATTTGAGAAATCTCAGAATTTCATATATTTCATGTATTTCTGAATTTGGCGATAACTATCGAGTTTTTGAAATATTCTAGTTTATGTATTCTTTTACTTTATAAATGTAGGTGTTTGTGATAATTCTTTCTCTGTGAACTGTAAACTGGAGCTTAAATCATCTTTTCTTTGAAAGGAAAAAATTATACTCCCTCGATAGAACCTCAATAGAGAAAAAGTGTTGCGATATATATCGGAACAGTTTTACTGTGCTTATATATATCGCAACAGTTTTTTTTCTAATGAAACTCTATAGAGATTTCTGTGTTGATATATATCGTAACAGTTTTGTAAAATATCAGCACAGATTTTGTAGTATTAATGTGTGTTACCATGTTTAACATACTGCAAAAATCAAAGGAAAACTGCCGCACTATGCGATAAGGGAAAATATTGACGTGTTTTAGGTTCCATTGATACTTAACCGAGTTTTTAAATGAGTATTTAATAATTTTCCATATTGATGTTCAAATTTCATATCGGGTGTGTGAATTTTTACTTCGGTTGCTAAGGATCGCGCCAAGTGTATATCCATCTATACAAATGCATAACCAAAATTACTAAGTAGAAAAAGAGGCCAAAAAGCGGAACAGAGGTAAGAAAGCTGCATAATGCAAGTAAGATCATCAAAGTGAAGAAGTGAGTGAAGTTTCAATCAGTTCTCTCCAGCGGCTACTCAGATACCGGCTTATATTAAAAACCTTTATCAAGTTTGGGCGCCGGCAAAAAGGTGAGTGCTTTAGCTTTACCCGTTATTCGAACATTCGAGCTAAAATATTTCTGAGGTAATGTAATAAAATACTTATTGCATGTATCGTTGGGCAATAGTCAAAGTACTAGTCATAGGTCCTTCGGGCAAAAGTTTTGACTCTACTTACTGTCTTGGAAGGTAAAGAAACTATGAAATGAGAAGTGAGAACTGTAAATTTGTTTAGGTAGGCCTATGCTTTCCAACCGATTAGTTTCAAATTTTAAAATATATCTTTTTTTTGTCCGCATGCTTAGCAGCTCATAGGGATCGTTCAAAAAGAATATGCAATAAGTGTAAGTTTAAAAAAATAATACCTGAAAGAATGAAAAAACAACAACAACATTATATTGTTATAATTTCATCATAGAAGCATGTAAAATGGTTCAGACTAACTACTGATACGAGGTCAAGACATTTTCAAATGAATGGGGTAACATGAGAATGGAGTGAATATTTAAAAGAAATGAAGAATGAGGTTAAGGTTATGGAAAATATCTGTTTGATGTAAAATAAAGTAGAAAAATGCATAGTGAATAGAATACTTCATACTAACTTGTTTTTGTTTATCGTAAATAACACTTTTTTGCAAATATTTTAAAGTTTAGGTACTTATAGTATGGGAGGTATAGGGTTAACTTAAAGTCCCTGTGTTCCTGTATTGTTTCATTCGTACAATAAAGTACGCGTCTCTTGAAGAGAGCAGCTTTGAATTTTAGCATTTCGAGTCAATATATGATATGCTTATGTTGTTTTTTTTTCTTCGATTTGAAAAAGGTATGTGTTTATAGTAATCCAAAAAAAGTTGAAATTTATGAAAAGTAAGTGTTTTCTATATTTGTCAGAATACTTATTGTCATCTACTGCAAAACGTTTTCCTCATTTTAGATTGATTCACCATCATATGATCAGATGATCTGTATCCACCCAAGTAAACTGTACATACTTCGATATATATCAAGATGCCAGGGTCTTTTTTTTTATGTCACACATGTCCGTCCATTTTTTCCCGCTCAGTTTCTTCTTAGCCGCTTGATTGATTTTCATCAGTCAAGCATCAAATATTAATCTCGTCAAGATGACATGCAGAATGCACAATTTAGGTCAAGGTTACACTTGGAGGTTCAATGTCAAATATATTAACTTCATGCGCGCTTAATATTGTCTAAACTGGTTGGAAGGCTTTTTTAAACTAACATCAGTTGATAAACATCACTAAGACGACATCCACAGCGCATAGCCCGGGTCATTAGGTCCAAAGTCAAGATCAGACTTGGGGGTCAAATTTGAAATAGCTAACTTCGCACCCGCCCCATAATTTCAAAACCACAATAATAAACTTCATAGTTTACCTCAGCCGGATGATATACAGAGTACACAACCCAGATCATTCGGTCCAAGGTCAATGTCATACTTAGGGTCAAAGATCAAACAGCCAATAACTGTATGCTAACCATTTGAAGGATTTTCGTAACTCTAATATCAGTTGTCAGACAACATGCAGAGAGCAAAACAAATGCCACTAGTTCCAAAGTCTAACAGGTCACAGTCATGATCACAACATTCTACTTTATCTGCATCAAAGCGGTGTCTAGGGGTATTAATCGCCTTTATCAGTAGCTTTAGTATAAAATATCAGACATCGTATGTGCAGCGCATGCATACGATTTTTTTTGTATCTCAATAACCTCACACCTAGGACAACCGTTTATTAAGCTTTCATATCTATTTAACACGTATGCTGATCGTGAGGTCTCATAAATATGACAGGCATTTGCGTCATACAAAATAAACAAAACTGATAATGAATATGAAATTTACAAGATATTTAAAACGCGATTCTGTATGTTGATATCCGTATATTAGGCGGCACACATAATTGATCCTATGTACATTTTGGCGATGTTCGAAAGTATGTGTTTAAAATGTAAATTGGTTTCTGTTGAAGCAGTTACTTCTTCTGGTATATTGACACGTGTCTGATTACAATGTTTCTCATCCTCGACCATATTTAAAGTGCATAATTCACAGTAATATTTTGTTGTACTGGTTCTCTAACATATCGTCCGGTTTCTGCTCTAACGGCTTTACCCCGAACTTCTAGTGACCAAACGAAAAACGCTCATACTTTTTAACGTTAAATGTAAGTTCTGTACGTTATTTTTTGATTTTCATGACAGCATTTGATATCATAACAATTAAGAACGCAATCTTGGGTATCTGACATATTAACGGTATAATGTGAATTGAAAGTAATAATCAGCTTCGGAAACAAACATCTGCTTTACTTTCTTTCCTGTACGAGCACCTTAAATTCTTTGGTCGTGTACACAAGACCAGGTATTGGAGTTAGATCCAGACGTTCGCCTGGTGGTTTAATAAACTTGCATCTTTGCATGACGATGGAAAATGCAAGTAAACATTCATTTTTGCGAGGATTCCCCAACACAACGGCGTCTTCCGAGACCGAAAGCAAGAACGTGATTGTTTTTAAATCGGATAAAGCTATTGTCATCGAGTATAAACCGTTCCGGACGGAAATATTCCGGATCTCCCCAGAACTCTTTCTCGTGGTGTATCGAATACAAATTGAAAAGAACGACTGTGTCTTTATCAACATCAAGTCCCTCTATTTTTGCATCTGTCATCGAAAAATGCGGAAGCGAAAATGGTACCTGGGTAACAATTCGCATAACTTCAAGAATAACAGCATTCGTGTATACAAGGTTAGGCTTGTCCTTCAGCTCAACATTCCTACTTTTTCCAATGACGGTATTTATCTCTGCAAACACGCGCTCTTGAATCTGTGGGTATTTGGTCATGTAGAGTATCAACCATAACATTGTTTTGCTCGTTGTGTCCGCCCTAAAATACACAAATTATACAAGTGATGTAATTTTTTCTATTTGACTTTGAAAAAATCAGAATTAATTTAGGTATTCCACCTACCGCCAAGATTACAAACATGTACATAAACATGTGAAATATAATACAAGAAGTATTTCGATATTTCCCAATAACGAGAGTTGAGCGCAATACTGCCATAAATCCAATATCATTAATAGGATTTCGGCAGCATTACACCGAACCCTCGATATATTTCTTTGTGTAGCAAAGGCAACCTCACTAACAACAACTCCATAGCATATACATTTGGGATAAGTTTATTTGAATGTAGTCGCTCTAGTTACAGTGTTTTTTCGCTACTGCTTTACCAAGGCGAACGGCAATTTTGACAAAATGAAGAGCTATAACTCTGATGCTTTAAAGGAATCTTTTCTCTAAGGTTTTATATACATATAATACGTCCGGTACCAGATTCACGAAATGGCCACTAATTGCTAAAAATAGCAAATCCAGTGCCAAATTCTTACTTGCCAGTGTCAATTAAATCATACTGGTTTGAACCTGAAACATGGCAATTTTGACTTAGTCAAGATCAATAAAAGGACTAATATTATCAGTGACGTTGTCAATTAAATGATTATATGTGTCAAAGGGAGATCGCATTGGCCAAAAAAAAACAAAAAAAAAAACGGAAGTCAATAAAACGGCCATATGACAAACAATAATGCCATTACAAAATCACTAGATTGATGGTAATTTTATTTACCAACTCGGTACTAGACAGGCAAAATGCTTGAATTCCGTTTTCTCAAACTATTACAGGCCTTGTCTTTTTCATATTTGTCCTGTATTTCTCACATTGATTCAGTTAGGTTTGATATTGATTCAGTCTTTTTCAAATGAAACACACAAACTCTCTAATACTGTGTTAAATAATGCACAGTCATAGGCCTGCGAGCATGGGGATTGGGGGTTGCCATAGTATGGCTTTGGTATAGCTAGCGCAATCGTTTCCATTATTGAGTCTGTCTGACATCTTGCGGCGTATACTATCCCCGTAATTGTTGACGGGTAAGTGACAACAGAAGAATGTCGGTCAAAAATTTAGCTAATGACTATATTAAAGGAAAGGTAGAAAACAACAAAGTAAGACAGAAAACTATAAAAATCACATACCCGGCTCCTTGTAGATCAGCCAACGTTAGATTTAACCTTGCCCTTGTCAACACATATCTGTCTTTATTTTCTTCGTCCTCTGCATCACTTGTTATGATAGCATCTGCCACGTCTCTAATGTGGTCTGCAGAAAACGTTTCATAGTGCTTCTGTACTTGTTCCCACATGATAGCATCTCCCTTGGCAGTAAGTTTTCGAAGCGCGTCGACTTTCCAGGGGATGATATATCGTAGCCAGGGCAATACATCTAAAGCACTTCCACTTCCGGTGAATTTATTAAATTCTTCGACCTCTCTATAGATTATTTTAACGTGTCTGTCAAAATCAACCTGTTCCCCTCGCCCGTATAGAAATTGGTAAATTATCCGTACCACTAGAATCTGAACTTCGAGTTCTATATGACCTGGGCTTGTGCTGAACTTTCTGACCAGAGAGTCCGCAAATGCGACAGCTTCGTTTGTAACCAGTTCTTCAATAACGTCTTTTCTTTTAGACGTAAACAAACGCAGAGCTTTGGACGCTAGATTTCTTTGTTTTAGATAAACTGGCGAGAAATTACCAAACGCAAACACATCCTCATGGATACGTTCGGCTAAAACCTCCGATGAAATGAATTTTGGCCTTCCACTAAAGGCGTCGTTTGGATGTTCGGCCGCGGCCTTGACCGCTTTGTAGCCATTTACGACAACCGTATTCCAGCTCCCTAACCTAATCGAAAATACATTCCCATACGATTCCCACCATTTCATGAATGTTGATGGTGGATGACGTCCAAAAAACGGTAAATGTCCAACAATCGGAAGCCCCATGGGTCCTTTTGGATACCTTTTCCCTTTACTTTGCAAGACCCATTTAATGAAGAAGAAAGTAATAAAAGCTGTAGAAAGAATCAACAACACCGTTGTTACTACCGACATTTTATGACAAGCTTGATATAACCGTGTTCAGTAATAGAATAAATGTGCAAGGCGAGTGCAGTATCGTCTTTGTTGATCTTATGGTGTTCTAGTTTTATATGAAAGGGCAAGATAAAAAAAAATGTATATGAATGAATTTAAAGAAGATAAACATCGTTAAAATAATTGTCGCACTATGTATATCTAAAGGTCACGAAAGTGAAACGAAATTATTTGCTGCTGCAATACCAACCCCATGCAACCCCAAATGAACTGGTTTGTTGGAACAGCCTTTGGTTGATGATTTATAATCGTTCCAAGATCCCAACAAAGGAATGTTCCCAGTTACCAGGTACATGCAACAGTACGTCGCGGAATGAATACAATTTGGCACCAACATACCCTGGGTATATTAAGTAATATCCAAAAATAAAATTTGAAATTTATATATCTTAATATATATTTCTGGTATGCAATTACTTTTTGTTGATGTCAAATATACTCAAGAGATTCTTCGCAGAAAAAGGGACAGAGGTCCCACAGGAAAAGCAACATTCAAAGAAAGCAGTCGCCCATACACAGTCCATTCTTAAATAGGGTATATGTATATATGTGCACGTGCACATTTGGTGAGGACGTGTATACATAAACTGAATGCAATAATATAAACAAAGATCTAACAAATACCTTGTAGACTCAAAAATACATGAAGAAGGATGACATTTTTCCTTATTGAAAATGTTCGTATGTTTTCCACTGAATATTCTAACATACAGCTGGTACCCAAACAGAGAGTAGCATTAGCTCCCTTCTCAAGTGAAAGAATTAAATCTAACGACTATGATTTTATAGCAACTCTACATCAAAAACATTAACCACTCGAAAAAACAAGACGGTGATAAAGAAAACACACTAAGATTCGCACGAAAAAGTCGTTCAAACAAATTAAGCATAGACATAGAACTTTTGTGTGAAGGTATGGAGATGGAAGAAGAGCAACATCTGTTTACATCTGTCTCATCATTGACTACATTATACTCTTCGTGTTTGCTTACACCTAAAATGTACAAGAACGGACTGTGGTTTTCTAAATACGTAAATATACGTGTCTTCATTTGCCGATTTACATTTATTTTCCGAGTTATTTTTAAGTTAGCAATAAAAACTGCTGGGAACTATTTTTTCGACATACCCAGTATAAACATATAGTTTGTGGGGTCTAACCTTGTCCTTGGTGTTTTTTTCTTTCATAAGTGTCCACGTTCGGATGAACATCTGAAGAACACCTCCACATTGAAGACTGGACGCCTTATCGGATGACTTAGGCATCGATACTAAAGTGCTTTGGCAGTAAGGAAAAAAATGTCTGCCTTGTAAATGAGAAGGCATAATAATTAAACAATAACAAAAGAACATTTACATGTTTACTTGCATAAAATTCTACAAAATGCACAAAGAAAACTGGAAAGTGGTCGGATCAATTTGGCGTGTAGAAAGATTTTGCAATCTCGAGACTTTTGTCGCGCTTATATACAAAGAGAATGATCATTGAATTTGAAAATCACTGCAACCTTTAACCAGGTGGTTGTTACAATCACTATGATATAATGTACTGACTGCTTTTGTCGTTATCCAAGGCGTATCACATACATTTCTCTTATTTTTAAAATGTACTTAAACGTTCTATTGAAAATATAGCGTATATAATAATAATATGCTTCCACACATCAAAATGTCTGGAACTGGAAGTGAAATTTTCAGTGATTTAGACATGTAGTTGTCTGAGTCATATGTTTGATGATGTGGAAATAAAGCATGTTCTGATTTATTCAAGAGGATGATTTTAATGAGTTTATTTCATTGTTATTTTTTATAAGAATATCAGAAAGTCAATAAACATTGTCGAAGTTAAATTCAATATGGCTGCCGTATTGTTTCGTTCAGATGTTTCAGGGGCGGATGAATTTTCAAATCCATAAAATATGAATTTATTAATTTTTGCTTCAGACGTCAATTTTTACAAAATAAGAGATGAGGAAATACGTTGTTCTAGGCAGGTTCTATGAGTTTAATGGTAAATAGAATAACAGACAACTGTCTTTTGATATCAATGTTTCAGACTCGGCAGATATGGGCGGAAGGGGTTCGGTACTCTCACCCCTTCCAGCCTATATCAACCTTGACCTGATAACATTGATTTTGATTTGATTTAGTTGGGTTTAATGTCGCTCCGACACAATTCAGGTCATATGGCGACTTTCCAGCTTTGATGGTGGAGGAAGACCCCAGGTGCCCCTCCGTGCATTATTTCATCACGAGCGGGCACCTGGGTAGAACCATCGACCTTCCGTAAGCCAGCTGGATAGCTTCCTCACATGAAGAATTCAACGCCCCGAGTAAGGCTCGAACCCACATCGATGAGGGGCAAGTGATTTGAAGTCAGCGACCTTAAACATTCGGCCACGGAGGCCCCCTGATAACATTGATATCAAAAGACAGTAGCCTGTTATTCTCTGTACAGCTTTTACGGTAATATTGTCAATGTTTCATTGATCAAACATTCATTATGTTATTAGACTCAGTTCAGTAGGTCAGTGTAATGTCTTCGGAAACAGACAAAAATGTACATACACCGATATTACAGGCATTCGCTTTTACCACAACGCTTACTGACATGTTAATTAACAAGCAGTTACAGAAACACACACCTGCTGTACTTCGTAATGATTATTTTCTTTCCTGTACAAGCACCTTAAATTCTTTGCACGTGTACACAAGACGTGGTAAAGGAGACAGACCTAGGCGTTCACCTGGTGGTTTGATAAACTTGCATCTTTGCATGACGATGGAAAACGCAAGAAAAACATTCATTTTTGCGAGGAATTCTCCAACACAACGGCGCCTGCCGAGACCGAAAGCAAGAACGTGATTGCATTTATCTGAATCTAACGTATTGTCACCAAGTATAAAACGTTCCGGACGGAAATATTCCGGATCTCCCCAGAACTCTTTCTCGTGGTGTATCGAATACAAATTGAAAAGAACGGCTGTGTCAACATCAAGTCCCTCTATTTTTGCATTTGTCATTGAAAAATGCGGAAGCGAAAATGGTACCTGGGTTACAATTCGCATAACTTCAAGAATAACAGCATTCGTGTATACAAGGTTAGGCTTGTCCTTCAGCTCAACATTCCGACTTTTCCCAATGACGGTTTTTGTCTCTGCAAACACGCGCTCTTGAATCTGCGGGAATTTTGTCATGTAGAGTATCAACCATAACAATGTTTTGCTCGCTGTGTCCACAGGTGGGACTAACGTACCTAGGATACAGTATGGGTCCATGAGCCATATGCACTTAAATTTACTACAATTATAATGTTTTCTTAAGAAAAAATATGACAAAAAGCCGTTTTGAAAAAAAAATCCACCTGTGACAATGAGCCATGAGAAAGGTAGGTAAGAACAGTTTGACATGTGCATTGCTTCCAGGTCCGTATATTTTGTTCAAAACAATATTTCCTTATCAATGATTGGCCGTCTTTTGGGCAAAAGAATAATCTTTCAGAAAAACCTTACTTCAAAGCCCTGTTCCAACCCGTTTACGCATCAGGAGGAGCAAGCAACGGCGTACGAAACGGCAGTGTTTTCCCTATCCGAATAAATCCCACACATTTTTTCGCACCGAAGTCTCCCCCTAAAACAAATCAAGTACACCATACCAGTTAAAAATAGCGCTACAAGCAGTAAGAATATGCTAAATGTAAACTAACAAGACTAAAAATAAGGTTCAATTCTACTTAGTTACTTACCAGTTGCCATTTGATTTGAATTTGGTAAATAATCTTCGTGAGCAATCGCTGCTTGTTTATATTCGGGAACTCTTCGGATTTTATCGCTACGTTTGAAATACGTAAACTGTCTCCGTCAATGAAAACGTTCTTTACAACCATCGTCTTGTCATCGGTAATCATGGCAGGCGAAGGTGATTAGCGAAAGCGAAAAAGTTAAATAGTGAATTTGTAAGTCACAAAGTAGGACTGAAACTGATATTCGGTTTTATTAGTTTGCGTTTAGCCTGTTCTGAACGGTAATAACGTTATTTTAAACTGGCACGGTGTGCTTAATGTGTTTTAGGGGAGAGACATCGGTGCGAAAAATGTGCGGGTTTTATTCTGACAGAGAAAACAGTACAGTTTCGTACGCCGTTGCTCGCTCGTGATGCGTAAACGGTTTTGAACTGGGCTTTGAAGTAAGGTTTTTCTGAAAGATTTTTCTTTGCCCGAAAGACGGCCAATCATTGATAAGGAAATATTGTTTTGAAAAAAATATACTGACCTGGAAGCAATGCACATGTCAAACTGTTCTTACCTACCTTTCACATGACTCATTGTCACGGGTGCAATTTGTTTTTCAAAAAGGCATTTTGTCATTTTTTCCTAAGTAAACATTATAATTGTAATAAATTTAAGTGCATATGGCTCATGGACCCATACTGTATCCGAGGTACGTTACTGCCACCTGTGGTTGTGTCTGGCATAAAATACACAAATATATATAAGTGGTGTAATTCTTTCTATGCGACTTTGAAATTAGAATGAACATAGTTTTTCCATCTTTCGCCGAAATATATATGTACATAAACATGTGAAATTGTGAAATTTTATACAAGAAATATTTTTTCCATATATTTCTTTGATTAACCACACTGTGTAGCAAAGGCAACCTTCTCAAACCGCAGCCCATAACTATGTACATGATTAACATATACACAAGACATGGACAAAATAAAACGTAGAAACGTAGGACGGAACGAGCGAATATAGGAGCATATTTAGTGACCGTCTTAGAATAGTAAGTGACAAAATACCAATGTTTTATATTATAACCTCACTCCAAACACGCGCCATGTTTCAGAACCACAGCCAAGTGTAGATAAAAGTTTGTCCTGTTACGTAAATCCATAACACCCGCAATGGTATCCAGAAGCAATGGCATGTTAGAATAAAAATACTCTTGTACATTTACATAAAAAGCAAGACTAAAGAACCATATACGCGTGTATTCAATGCGTTTCAGAAGACAGAGCAATAAAATAAAAACAACATTATGTGAAGTAACCCTATGACTGATAATGAATATTATGGTTAAAGAATCGCACCAAACATGACTTGTCAATCATCCCGCTGGTTGAAAACACTGATCGTACCTAAATGTATTATTTCCTGCTCTTTAAAACAAACGGGTCATGGTTGCCCTATATATCTCAGCTGTAAAGATGTAATATATTTAGTCGTCTGTAACAAAATGATTTCAAATTTGCAATCTTAAGCTGAGTGAAAGGCAATAAATCTGGTGTTATTTGAGCATTCAAGTCGTTCGTTATTTTGCGACGATGTGTGAGTCTAGTGAAGATTAATCACGAAACGTTATCGCTATAACCCTTACTCTGCTAAATTTCTTTCATGAACGTGTCCGTCTTTCAGTTTAGATAGTTCCATTAACTGTTAAAATGGGTGCATACCAAAAAGATACTGACTGAATGACGAACAGCGCAGATCATGATCAGACTGCACGGATGTGCAGGCTGATCATGATCTTCACTGGACGCAAAGGCAGAATCAATCGTGTCCAGCATGACAAGGGGTAGTGTCTGACTAATATGAAATATGGCGATTTTGACTACATCATTAGCCATATTTTATTATTGAAAACCACTGTCCATCATCGAGATTTTTCTCCTGGGCATATACATTTGGGATATGTTTCTTTGAATGTAGTATCTTTCAGTTACAGAGTTCATTTGCTACTGCTTTACCAAAGCGAACGGCAATTCTGACAAATTGAAGGGCTATAACTCTGGTGCCTTAAGGGAATTTTAGTCATTATCGCTTTTCTCTAAGATTTTATATACATCCTGTCAGATTCACGAAAGTAGCCTCTAATAGGTTGAAAAGGCGAAAAACGGCAAATCCAGTGCCCATTTCATACTTGCCGGTGTCAGTTAAATCATATACATACGGGGTAATTTTCATACTTTCGCAAAAAAAACCTGTTTAATCCTGAAATATGACAATATTGACTTAGTCAAGATCAATGACAGGATCACTATTATGACGTTGTTAATTAAATGATTCTTTGTGCCCGAGGTTGATCGGCCAAAAAATCGAAGTCAATAAAACGACCAGAGGACAAATGATAAGGTAAATACGAAATCACTTGATTGATGGCTGGTCATTTTATTTACCAACTCGGTACTGGACAGGCAAGTTGCTTGAATTCCGTTTTCTCGTACTAGTACAGGCCTTGACTTTTTTCATATTTGTCCTGATTTTCTCATATTGATTCAATTAAGTTTGATATTAACTAAATCTGATCCGTATGACACACACAAACTACCTAATACTGTGTCAAATAATGCACAGTCATAGAACTGGGAGCATGAGGGGTTTGGGATTGCGGGACTATGGCTTTGGTATATGTATTACTAGCGCAATCATTTCCATAATTGAGTCTGTGTGACATCTTGTGGCGTATACAATCCCCGTAATTGTTGACGGGTAAGTGACAACAGAAGAATTTCGGTCAAAATTGAGCTAATGACTATATTAACGAAAAGGTAAAAAACAACAAAGAAAGACAGAAAACAATAAAAATCACAAACCCGGCTCCTTGTAGATCACCCAACGTTAGATTCAACCTTGCCCTTGCAACACATATATATTATCTGTCTTTATTTTTTTCGTCCTCCGCATCACTTGTTATGATAGCATCTGCCACGTATCTAATGTCGTCTACAGAAAACGTTTGATAGTGCTCCTGTACTTGTTCCCGCATAATATCATCTCCTTTGGCAATAATTTTTCGAAGCGCGTCGATTTTCCAGGACATGATATATCGGAGCCATGGCAACATATCTATAACACTTCCACTTCCGGTAAATTCATTAAATTCTTCGAGTTCTTTACAGATTAATTTAACGTGTCTGTCTACTACATCAACCTGTTTTCCTCGTCCGTATAGAAATTGGTAAATTATCCGTACAACTAGAGTCTGAACCTCAAGTTCTATATAACCTGGGCTTATACTGTACTTTCTCATCAGAGAGTCCGCAAATGCGACAGCTTCGTTTGTAACCAATTCTTCAATAACGTCTTTTCTTTTAGACGTAAACAAACGAAACGCTTTTGACGTAAAAACGGTAAATGTCCAACAATCGGAAGCCCAATTGGTCCTTTTGGATACCTCTGGCCTTTACTTTGCAAGACCCATTTAATGAACAAGAAAGTAATAAAAATTATAGAAAGTATCTCTAACACAGTTGTTAATACCGACATTTTATGAAAACTTGATATAACCGTGTTACGTAATAGACTTAATTGGTCAATAGTCATGAAACGTAAAGAAACGATTAAATGAGAAGTGAGAACTGTGCCTTTGTTTTGGTATGCTTTCCAAATAATCAGTTTTAAATAAAAAAAAAAAGATATAATTATTTTTTCCGCATGAATAGCAGCTCAAAGAGAAATGCGCTTCGGAATGCCATGTTAACTTTGTGATCGTTCAAATAGCATATACAATAAGTGTAAGTTAGAAAATAAAACCAGACAAAATGAAAAATAAAACAACATTATATTATTATAATTTCAACTGTAATCCAAACCAACATAGGAACATGTAAAATGGTTAAGACTTACTTCTGATACGAGGTCAAGACATTTTCAAATGAATGGAGTATCATGAGAATGGAGTGAACATTTAAGAGTAATGAAGAATGATTCCGGCTAAGGTTATGAAAAAATATCTATTTAATGTAGAATAGAATAGAAAAATACATAGTGAATAGAATATTTCATACTTACCTGTTTTCTGTTTAACATAAATAAAATAGAAAAAGTGGAAACTTCACAGGTCACTCAACACAACAAAAACGAAAATGTTGCAGGCTCGGTTTGATTGAGCCTGTTCATGGACGGTAGTGGAAATGCATGCTACCGTCCACGCCCTCTAGCCCCGGGTTGAGCAGAACTCAACATTTACATATGTTAATACCCTTCTTTTACAAATATCTTAAAGTTTAAATACATATAGAATGACAGGTATATGATTTACTCAAAGTCACTGTGTTCCTGTATACTTTATTTGTATACATCATTGGACAATAAAGTAACGTCTCTAAAAGGGAGCAGCTTTGAATATTAGCATTTCGTGTCAATATATGATATCCTTATGTTGCTTTTTTCTTCGATTTGAAAATAGGTATATCTTACAGTTATCCACAAATAGATGAAATTTATGAAAAGTAAGTGTTTTCTATATTTGTCAGAGTACTTATTGTCATCTGCTGCAAAACGTTTCCCTCATTTTAGATTGATTCACCATTAGATGATCTGTATCCACCCAAGTAAACTGTACATACTTTGGTATTACCTCAAGGTGCCAGGGTCTTTTTTTCTGACGTCACACATGTCCGTCCATTTTTTCCACTCAATTTCTTCTTAACCGCTTGATTAATTTTCATAGGACTAGCATTAATTGTTAATCTCGTCAAGATGACATACAGTACAGAATGCGCAATTTAGGTCAAGGTTATAATTGGAGGTTCAAGGTCAAATATTGTCTAAACTGGTTGGAAGATTTTCATAAAACTAACATCAGTTGTTAACCTCACCTAGACGACATCCTCAGCGCACAACCGGGTCATTAGGTCCAAAGTCAAGGTCACACTTGGAGGCCAAATTTGAAATGGCTTAACTTCGTACCCACCCACTAATTTCAAAACCACAATAATGAACTTCATCAAAATAGCATCAATTGTTTACCTCAGTCGGATGACATACAGAGTACAGAACCCAAGTCATTTGGTCCAAAGTCAATGTCATACTTAGGTGTCAAAGATCAAACAGCCAATAACTGTATGCTAACCATTTGAAGGATTTTTGTAACTCTGACATTAGTTGTCAGACAACATGCAGAGAGCAAAACAAATGCCACAAGATCCAAAGTCTAACAGGTCACAGTCATGATCACAACATTCTACTTTATCTGCATCAAAGCGGTGACTAGGGGTATTGATAACCTTTAGCGGTAGCTCTACTATAAAATTTCAGACATCGTATGTGCAGCGCATGCATACGATCTTTGTGCATCTCAACAACCTCACAGCTAGGACAACCGTTTATTAAAGGTAAATGCCACAGTTGCCTATATGTTTATAGGGAAAAAGTTCCCTACGGGCAGAATTTCTTTAACCTTTGTGTACTGACTGAGAATCAAGTTTAAAACGGAAATATGAATGAAAAAATACCCAGATACCCAGGCAACCGAAATTTGCATCACAACTCATCGTTGTTGGTGATGTAAACGAAGTCCAGCTAAATCCATCTGCCCGAAAATTCAAAGAACAGTTGTATCTTAATAGCATGAATAATGTAATTAACGAACCTACTCGTGTAACCGAAAATTCTCAAGTTAAAAAAAAAACTACAAATACGCAAATTTCGAACAGCTTAACAATCTTATTCGAACGTGCGACTGGTCCATACGTTATAATGATACGGTTTGTAATGCCAGCGAAACATTTGCACGTATTTTTCTTGATCTTGCCCAAAGGTGACTGACTGGAACCTGTACAAACAATTAAGAAACAAAGTAAATAACATGAAAAAGTATGCAAAAGAAATTTGTACAAAAATTTAGAATTTAACTAAAGTGACATGAATGCATCAAATCCTCGAAAATACTGGCATACAGTAAAAACTTTAATTACGGAAAACACTGTAGCGTCAGAAAAAAATACCCCCATTAAAGAATCAAGATAATACTTACGCTATATCTGATTCTGATAAAGCTAACAATTTGAATGATTTCTTTGTATCAATTGCTACAGTAGATGACTCGAATACAAATTTACCTAATTTTAAAATGAAGACAAATGAAACTGTAGATACTTTTTTTATAAACGAATAAGAAATAACAGACAGTCTTCTTAATCTAGACATCAAAAAAGCCAACGGTCCTGATGGTATAAGCCGTCATATGTTTAAAAATACAGCTAAAACCATTTGTATGCCACTATCAATAATTTTTAGCAGATCACTACAAGAGAATATTTATCCAATCTTTTGGAAAACCGCTAATGTTATGCCTCATTTTAAAAGGGGGACAGGGATTTGCCGTCAAATTACAGACCTATTTCATTAATCAGTTGTATTGGAAAAGTCTTTAAACACGTCTACAATCATTTATATTTTAATGACTTAATATATAAAAAATCAAGCCGGTTTTTTACCTGGACATAGTACAGTTTATCAGTTAATAGATATCTACAATCAAACATGTAAAGCAATCGGCGAAAAATATTCTACATGCATTGTCTTTTGTGACCTCTCGAAGGCGTTTGATAAAGTTTGGCACAAAGGTGTTCTTTTTAAACTTGAACAAAATGGCATTACTGGTTCTTTGTTGGCTTGGTTTTCAGATTACCTTAAAGACAGAAATCAAACAGTATTTGTTAATACATCTTATTCTAGTATTAGATACCTAAACGCTGAAGTACCACAAGGGTCAGTGCTAGGTCCCTTGCTCTTTCTAATTTACGTTAATAATATAGGCTGACGATTTAGTAAGTGTATCAAGGTTATTTGCAGATGATAGTTCTCTCGCCGTCTCAAACTGTAATGTAAACATAATTGAAAGTATCCTTAACAATGATTTTAAAACAATTAATGATTGGGCGAAGCAGTGGTTGGTTCAGTTTATTCCCAACAAAACTAAGTTCTATTTTATCACTGATAAATAATAACCCTTCGTACCATTAGACATTGTTGAAAATCATAAGCATCTTGGCGCAACCTTTAGTCATGACGAAACATGACATACCTGCAAATCAAATATTGTTCAAGCATTAACATTTAAACTTACTAGAAAAACTCTTCATCAAATATACATTTCTTATACGAGACCAATACTTGAATATGCATCAGTAGTTTGGGATAGCTGCACACATTATGAACAAGAAACACTTGAAAAACTACAATATGAGGCGGCCAGAACAGTGACCGGTTTATCTCGCTCAGTTTCAATAAACAATTTAATAAAAGAAATAGGCTGGGTCTCTTTATCCGATCGGCGTAAAATACAAAAACTGATTTTAATGTATAAAGGAAGGCACAAAACAGTCTACCAGTCTATTTAAATGACCTTATTCCACATTTAGTTAACGAAACAGTGCCATATAATTTTCGTAATAATGACAACTTTGTGACTGCAACACGCCGTACAGAAATATTCTCAAAATCTGTATACCATCATCAGTAAAGTTATGGAATGAATTAGAACCTTTAATTAGAGAATCACCCTCCTTAAACATATTTAAAGCAAAATTGAAAGAATTATTTAAGCCTCCCATTGTACCAAAGAAGGAGAAAGAGAAAATGCAGTTTCTCATGCTCGCTTAAGAAATAAATGTAGCAGCCTTAGCTACGATCTTTACAATAATCACTTACGAAATGACCCTTTTTGTGAATGTTGAAACGGAAAAGAAAATGCAGAACATTATTTCTTTATTTGTAAAAGATACTCTGAGGAAAGAACTCGTTTATTTCAATTAACAAGACAATTCCACCCTTTAAACACAAATATATTACTCTTTTGAAAAGAAGAACTAACTGAAGAAGAAAATAATTTTATTTTTTAGCAGTGCAAGTCTTTATTCAACAATCAAATCGGTTTAAGTAAGTACAATAAATTCAATAACGTAAAAATGTATATACATTCTGTTATAAATGAAATTGTCTACTTATGTTCCGCTTTGCTTGCACAAAGTATGGGTTTGTATCAAGCATGCTTTTTTGTTTTGGTACGGTCGGGATGCAGAGGCAGCATTAAGAAACAAAATAGTAGCTCCATTACAGAATTGTATTCTTTGATATGTTTTTTCTCTTGTATTATTGTAATATTTTGTTGATGTTTATTTCTCTCTCTCAAGTAACTTGCTCAGATTTGATCTGTTTAATAGAGTATAACATTCTTTATATAGGAAGGGCTGTATGCTGATGTTGAAATAACTCGTAGCCCAACTTTTTTCTTGTTGTTGTCGTTGTTTTGTTTTATGTTAAAAATGTATGTACTATTGTGTGTATCTTTGAAACAGACAGCAATGAAATATGATTATACTAAACATAGGCAACTGTGGCATTTGCCCTTAAGGTTTCATATCTATGTAACACGTTTGCTGATCGTGAGGTCTCATAAATATGACAGGCATTTGCGTCATACAAAAATAAACAAAACTGTGAATGAATATTAAGTTTACGAGATATTTAAAACGTGATTCTGTATGTTGATATCCGTATATTAGGTGGCACACATAATTGATTCTATGCATATTTTGGTGATGTTCGAAGGTATGTGTTAAAAATGTAAATCGGTTTCTGTTGAAGCAGTTCCTTCATCTGGTATAGGGACACGTGTCTGATTACTATGTTTCTCATCCTCGACCATATTTAAAGTGCATAATTTACAGTAATATTTTGTTGTACTAGTTCTCTTACATATCGTCTTGTTTCAGCTTTTAAAGGCTGTACCCAAAACTTCTAGTGACCAAACGATAAACGCTCATACTTCTTAACGTTAAATGTAAGTTCTGTATGTTATTTAGCATTATTTTGAATTTCATGACAGCATTTGGTATCATAACAATTAAGAACGCAATCTTGAGTATCTGACATATACATGGTATTCTGTGAATTGAAAGTAAGTATTAACATCAACGTTTGCAGACATCTTTAGCTAGAAATATTCAGCTTCGGAAACAACCATTACTTTCTTTCCTGTACGAGCACCTTAAATTCTTTAGTCGTGTACACAAGACCAGGTATAGGAGTTAGACTCAGGCGTTCACCTGGTGGTTTAATAAACTTGCATCTTTGCATGACGATGGAAAACGCAAGGTAAACATTCATTTTTGCGAGGAATTCCCCAACACAACGGCGTCTGCCGAGACCGAAAGCAAGAACGTGATTGCATTTATTCGTATCCAGCGAATTGTCTCCGAGTATAAACCGTTCCGGACGGAAACATTCTGGATCTCCCCAGAACTCTTTCTCGTGGTGTATCGAATACAAATTGAAAAGAACAACTGTGTCCTTATCAACATCAAGTCCCTCTATTTTTGCATCTGTCATTGAAAAATGGAATCTGGGTAACAATTCGCATAACTTAAAGAATAACAGCATTCGTGTATACAAGGTTAGGCTTGTCCTTCAGCTCAACATTCCGACTTTTCCCAATGACGGTATTTATCTCTGCAAACACGCGCTCTTGAATCTGTGGGAATTTGGTCATGTAGAGTATCAACCATAACAATGTTATGCTTGTTGTGTCCGCACTAAAATACACAAATATATACAAGTGGTGTAATTCTTTCTATGCGACTTTGAAATTAGAATGAACATAGCTATTCCTCCTACTGTCGAAATTACATACGGGATGTACATAAACGTGTGAAATTGTGAAATTTAACACAAGGAATATTTCCATTTTCCCCATATCGAGGTTGTGCGCAATACTGCCGTTACTCCAGTTTTATTTAAAAGGAGTTTGGCACTATTGCGCTGAACTTTCTATATATTTCTTTGATTAACCTCAATGTGCAGCAAAGGCAACCTTCTCTAACCACAACCCCATAGCTGTGTACATGATTAACATATACACAAGACATAGACAAAATGAAATGTTGAAACATCGAGTACAAAACGAACGAATATAGAAGCATATTTAGTGGCCGCCTCGGAACGGTAAGTGACAAAATACCACTGGTTTACATTATAACCTGACTCCAAGCCCAAACCCTGTTTCAGAACCAAAGCCAAGTGTAAATAAAAGTTTTTCCTGTTACGTAAATCCATTAACACCCGCAATATTAACCAGAAGCAATTGTATGTTAGAATAAAAGTGCTCTCAAAAAAGGCTTGTACATTTACATAAAACGCAAGACTAAATCAATGCCTTTCAGAAGAGAAAGCGTTAAAAGGAAAACAACATTATGTGTGAAATAACCTAGTGACTGA
Organism: Mercenaria mercenaria; assembly: GCF_021730395.1. Classification (NCBI taxonomy): domain Eukaryota; kingdom Metazoa; phylum Mollusca; class Bivalvia; order Venerida; family Veneridae; genus Mercenaria; species Mercenaria mercenaria. Next base: position 46,280,264 of record NC_069376.1, read on the forward strand.
TCATGAATATTATGATTAAAGAATCGTAAGAAAACATCCCGCTGGCTGAAAACACTGAGTGTACCTCAATATATCCTTGCCTGCTCTTTAAAACAAACGGGTCATAGTTGTCCTATATATCTTGACGGAATACTTAGTATTGTAAAGATGTAATATATTTAGTCGTCTGTAACAAAATTATCTCAAATTTACAATATTTAGCTGAATGAAAGGCGATAACTCGTTTGTTATCTTGCGGCGGTGTGTGAGTTTAGTGAAGATTAATCACGAAATGTTATCTCTATAACCCTTACTCAGCTAAATTTCTGTAATGAACTTGTCTATCTTTCAATTAAGACAGTACCATTAACTGTTAAACGGGGTGCATACCAGACAGATAGTGACTGAATGGCGAAAAGTGCAGATCATGAACAGACTGCATGGATGAGCAAGCTGATCATAATCTACACTGGTCGCAAAGGCAGAATCAATCGTGTCCAGCATGGTAAGGGATAATGCATGACTAATGTGAAATATGGCGATTTTGACTACTTCAGTGGCCATATTTTATTATTGGAAACCACATCCGGGCATATACATTTAGGATAAATTTCTTTGAATGTAGTCTCTTTCAGTTTTGGAGTTTATTCGCTACTGTTTTACCAAGGCCAACGGCAATTTTGACAAAATGAAGGGCTATAAATCTTGTGCGTCAAAGGAATTTTAGCCATTATCGCTTTTCTCTAAGATTTTATATACATATATTACGTCCTATGCAAGATTCACGAAAGAGGCCTCTAATAGGTTAACAAAGCAAAAAATAGCAAACCCAATGCCCATTTCATACTGGGTAATTTTCATAAAGCCTCTCGCAAAATAAATTCTGTTTAAACCTGAAATATAACAATATTAACATAGTCAAGATCAATGACAGGATCAATATTATGACGTTGTTAATTAAATGATTCTATGTGCCCGAGGGTAGTCTGTTTCATATGACACACACAAACTATCTTATACTGTGTCAAATACAGGCCTGCGAGCAGGGGGTTGCGGGTTGAGGTACTTACTATGGCTTTGGTATTACAAGCGCAATCTTTTCCATTATTGAGTCTTTGTACCATCTTGTGGCGTATACAATCCCTGTAATTGCTGACGGGTAAGTGACAACAGAGGAGTTTCGGTAAAAAAATTAGCTAATGACTATACTAACGGAAAGGCAAAAAAGAAAACAACAACGACAAAGAAAGCCAGAAAACTATAAAAATCACAAACCCGGCTCCTTGTAGATCAGACAACGTTAGATTCAACCTTGCTCTTGTCAACACATATCTGTCTTTGTTTTCTTCGTCCTCTGCATCACTTGCTATGATAGCATCCGCCACATCTCTAAATGTGGTCTGCAGAAAACGATTCATAGTGTTCCTGTACTTGTTTCCACATAATATCATCTGCTTTGGCAATAATTTTCCGAAGCGCGTCGACTTTCCAGGGCATGATATATCGTAGCCATGGCAACACATCTATAGCACTTCCACTTCCGGTAAATTCATTAAATTCTTCGATCTCTCTATAGATTATTTCAACGTGTCTGTCAACATCAACCTGTTTCCCTCGCCCGTATAGAAATTGGTAAATTATCCGTACAACTAGAGTCTGAACCTCGATTTCTATATAACCTGGGTTTGTACTGTACTTTCTTATCAGGGAGTCCGCAAATGCGACAGCTTCGTTTGTAACCAATTCTTCAATAACGTCTTTTCTTTTAGACGTAAACAAACGCAGAGCTTTTGACGCTAGATTTCTTTGTTTTAGATACACTGGCGAGAAATTACCAAACGCAAATACATCCTCATGGATACGTTCGGCTGAAACCTCCGTGGAAACGAAGTTCGGCTTTCCACTAAAGGTGTCGTTTGGATGTTCGGCCGCGACCTTGATCGCTTTGTAGCCATTTACGACAACTGTATTCCAGCTCCCCAACCTAATCGAAAAGACATTCCCATACGATTTCCACCATTTCATGAATGTTGATGGCGGATGACGTCCAAAAAACGGTAAATGTCCAACAACCGGAAGCCCCATTGGTCCTCTTGGATACCTTTTTCCTTTAGTTTGCAAGACCCATTTAATGAACAAGAAAGTTAAAAAAGCTGTAGAAAGAATCCCTAACACAGTTGTTAAAGCCGACATTTTAAACCACTATTCAGTCACACAGCGAGCATTAATTAGATTGTGTGCCTAAATTGTACTGACACGACCTACTTACTGACTGCATATCATACAATAAACAATATCTGTCATTTACAAGAAGTTATATAGAGCTTGATATAACCGTGATAGTATTAAACTAAATGTACAAGACGAATGCAGTTCCGTCTTTGTTTCTTTAATGCGGTTAAAACTTTTTTTGAAATAGGACAAGGTAAAATGCAAAATGCATAAATGTATGCGTGAAAATGCATTATCGCACATTGTCTTTCAATGTCACTGAAAAATAAACAGATCTTTTTTTTTTAGCTGTAGAAATGCTAAGGAGATTTTAAGGTAGTTCTGAACGTTCGGATCGAATTTTTTTTCTACAATCTAGATTTTAATAAAACTTCTCACAGTTGTAAATAAACAAATCTTTTCGACTGCCACTATCATATACCGATGCGCTACCAGAGCAATCTTTTCGCCGTTCGCCATTACCGCTACTGTTTTGTTGAAAGGCTACCAGCGACGACTTTTGCGTACCAGAAAAACGGGGTTGCCTATTTCTCTAATCGAGTAATGCAGGTTTTTGGTGAAAATCAGTTTATCTCGCAATTGAACAAACAAGAAAATCCATAAAATATACTACATTTTTACGCTGTGGTAACTGTTATGTAAAACAGTCGATACACTATGGTAGCCATCTCCATTATATGTTAAAGACATAAATTCACTATGTTTTTTGTTAAACACAACAGTCAACTATGGTACTTATAAACGAATTAACAGTAGTGCCGTAGTGTAAGTGGTCGGTGCCATAGTCTACAAACGTCATTAGTGGCAGAGTTGTTGTTTTCAGAATCTAAGAATGCCGAAGACGTACAATGCAGACATAGCAATATAGCGCAGATTGCCATAGCGCAGAAATTAGTAATTAATTATATTTAAAAAAAAATGGGTTTGCTAATTACCGAAACGAACAACCTCTAAAACTAATTTGTATTTCTGAAGAACAATCATTCCTAATTAGCTGGAAATGCATTGTCTTATTTACAGTTAGCGATAGCAATACTTTTAGTACATTATTGGACACAAGGTGATTCATTTTCTTTTCAAAAGTACATGACACCTGTGATTTATTGCGCAATATAATGCAATATATCATGTAAATGATTCAAATGAATAAATTAGACCTCTGTATACGAATATGGTAGCAATATTAGTGAAAGTTTGTGCTTCATAATAAATCCTGTAAAAAATAAGAAAAAAAAAAACAAACAAAAAAACTATAGATTCAAGAAAAATCTAAAAAAAAAAAGATACTGGTAGTCCAGCGCTGTACGATGCTGGTAATCAGGACCCTCATTTTCTTGGTACGTTTTAGGTATCTGTGGTAGGCCTTCGGTATACAATAGCTGTAATAGCACCCCCTCCCCCCGCCCACTCTCCACCCCACCCGACCCCACTTATCCCCTCCCCCATTTTATGGTACGTATTAGGCTCCAATGGTAGCCGAAAGGATATGGTCTGTAATGTGGTGAAATAAAATGAATAGGTCCGTGTGCTTATTTTTGAGATATTTGACCATATTTAAGGCGAACCGCACTTTTTAAGAAAAATGTAAGACTTTAAGACGTTATTTTGAATTATTTAACGTGTCAAATGTTCCAATATCATATTTTAACTTTAGAAAGATAGGAAAAGCGCCACTGAAATAAATTTACTCACGGGTTGGCATTATTTCATAAAATGATTTTCATTTCTGTACGCCGATTCCAGGCTTTATTCTACGTTTTCGGAAAAAAATGACGTTACGCCATCCATTCCGGTTTATCAAACGTGCAGAACTGCAGAACTACCTTAAATAAGTACATCTAAAATATGAATTAAAAATACAATACCTCTCAGTGTAAACTTCTTATATATGTTAACTTCTTGTTGATGCCAAATATACTCAAAAGATTCTTCGCAGAAAAAAGACAAGGACAAAACTCCAACAAAAAGCCGCCGTAAAAACACTCCACGAGGAAATAAAGCGTATACATTAATTTGTACACATGCACATTGGCTGAATACAGGTAAACATAAACACAAATGAATGTAATAATGTAAGCATGGAAGTAACAAGCAGACGCAGACATACGTGGAGAAGGAAGACATCTTTCCCGCTATCTTATTCACGGAATATTGTGACATTTAGTTGGCACCAGCAATGCTGATGCAATAGCTCCTTCCTCAGCAGACAAACTTAAACTCAGCGGCTATGCTTTAGCAATCCGACCCATGCCAAAAAAGATTAACAAGAAAAGTCTAGCTTCGTGTAAAATCTCTATAAACACATATGTATTCAGCTTTTGTCTCTGGGTAGTTAATAATCTGTTTATAAATTTAATGTATTGTGTAATTGTCATCCGCTACGGATTGTCAATTCTTCCCGTAACAATGTGTAACTGCTGTTCGCTTGTTTACCAAAGACGTCAACAGAATAACTCTATGACTTCAAAAAGTGTCGTCCGCCGTGCTGTCTTGTTGCCAGGACGAAGACACGATAACACATCCATCACATAAAAACAAGTGCAAATAGGAATCAATCACGTTCTTAGAACGCTGACCAACTGAAACACTACAGCAATGTATGTATGTATGTATGTATGTATGTATAGATGGATGGATGGATTAGTTTGTACATGACTTATACAAAGACACTTGGGGCCAGGACCCAAACCTTTGCTCGTGCAAATGTTAGCCAATATCTTGCAGCATTTAAAAACGAACCATAGATGGAGATGAAAGATGACTGAACATGTTTTAAAATGGACCATTATTCTCTTTATATTACAAGATTGACAAATGGAATACCTAAGGCTAATTGCTATGGATACCCGTTCATTAATGCGCATGCCCTGGTGCCAAAATTTATACATATCGTTTCATAGTAAACAGTCATCGTGTAGTAATTACCCGGTTCAATGAAGTTAAAGCGAATCAAATTTGGAATGCTTTTCCGCTGGCCAATGACATGTATACAAAGCACGTAAACATTCGCACAGGAAGTGTTCGGAAGAGATAGATTTATGAAAGTTATTGATATATCGTCGGAACTTGAATGCCAGTTGTCAGGGCCGGTGTCATTCGAACGGTTATAGAGGTGTTCATTTTGGACTATTATGTCCAAGTGTCAATTTCAGAGTTTCCTGTTTTGTCCTATCAAGAACTTTGATGGAAAAAAGTGCACATTTAAAACATGTTGAAATTGTAACAAAACATCTGTACTCGGTTTTAATATGATAAATTAAGAAATAATTTATAGCAAAAAAAGTGCTTTAACACTATTTATGCACGATGGGCGGTTATACGTCGGGCGTAATAATTGCACGAGGGCTCAGCCCGAGTGAAATTATTTTCACGACGTATTACCGCACGAGTGTATAAATAGTGTTAAAACACGGTTTTGCTATAAATTATTTCTATTCTAATATGCCTTTATTTTAAAACAGTAGATAAAATATAGTAGCGCTCTTTTTTGGTCGCAACAAAAACTTTGACGTCACCGCACGATAATGTGACGTCATTCTAGCGTAAGTGTGTTTTAACAGGGAGAAGCATATTAGAATATATATTCTAACTGTTGGCAGGGACAGAGGGGTATGACTATAAATACCTGTGGATTTATATACTAGTATAGATGGTTAAAGGTATGTACTCAACTCAATCTTATTATTTAAAAGAGAATTGACCATATCGACATTAAGGATAATCCCGTTTTCCGGTATTTCCGTAAATAGGGTCAGGTGGGCTGGCGAGATTAACCGATATAAAGACCGTGTACAATATTAGCGATTATTTTTGCCAGAAAATAAGGATTTAGGAAAGTTCTTACTTTCTCACAATGGAAATACTATTCTACGACCTCGGCAACATTTTTTTTTTTTGCAAAAATAGTCTTTTTACCTCGAAAAATGCGAATAATTTCACACCTTCGGTATCGAGCCACGGAGGCGGCAGTGTATAAAATATAAGATAAAATTTCAAAAATAAAGTAAACTTTGAGGATATTTTTGCTACATCTTAATTACAACAATGTTTAATGATAATCTGCAATACTTTTTTATTCATTTTCTTTGTTTAAAACTTGAAAAAGGATAATCTAAACACTACCGCCATGTAGCGTAATGGGCGATATCCCCCTCACCGTAAAACCGGGAACGGGCGTTTATTGGTGGTTAATACCGGAAAAGCGGGATTTTATCCATAATGTCGATATCGAGAATATAAACGGCGAAGCCGAGGATTTTAACTTGTCAGATTTTCTCGGTATTTTAGGATCATTGAGTACATTCAATTTTGCTATGATAGAAATTCGCTTAAGCCGGTGTTAGAGGACGTGAAAGGTGTTGCGAATTTTATTACCTTTCATGAACAGATTCAGTCAAACTTCTATGCTTACGAAGGATCTTCTTGTAGACTTTGTTAACTATCACAACAGCAGTTTGTAGGTACAGTATGGCGGCTATAAAATGTCTCCCCGTACTTGGACTCAGTGTTGCATGGAGTTTTATTCAATTTCACTATAACAGAATTCCACATAAGCTATTGCTAGGGTTGTGAGTGGTCTTGTACATTTCTTAACCTCACATAATTAAAGATCTTCGTATATATTTCACTAACTATTACAGTGCCATGTGGCGGCTGTAAAAAACCTCCACGAGCTTTGACTCAGTGTTGTTTTATCTTATGATTCTTTAGGATCATTGAGTACGTACAATTTCACTTTATTTTAATTCTTAAACAACTGTGTTTAGCATAAACTTGTGGCCACCAAAGTGCCATCACTTGGACAATTTTACAAAGGAAGTTACCGCAATTTAAATTTTTAGAGGTTTTATATCTAAATTTCAGAATTAAAAAGTTGATGAATACGGGTCCAAGTCCTATTCAGATGGGCATCTTGTGTCATAACACATCCATTTGGGATGAATTTTATTCATTAGAGGTTAGTAAAATTAATACACCCGTAACACTGTTAGCTTTAAGCAAATTTTAGGACAACATATGTACCAAAATAATGCAATGTCATACCTACTTTTTCGTGGTATGTTGTGAAAATGTTCCGGCTTTCTATTCATTATTTTTTATTCTAAAATCGAACCCAGAACCTTTCATACCTAAGACGGACACACTACCACGTCACAATAGGAGCTAGCTCATATAGCAAACCTTTATACTCAACTACTAGTATTTGTATTACAGTCAGGATTGTCTAACACCCTTCTTATCTCAAAGCGATCCTATTTAATTATGACATGTTTGACTGGGTCATTGTGTCAGTAGTTATTATTATTTCAGTTGGCGACGAAACTTAAATCTAATGGACTCAGTATGAAAAACAGTATTCAATACGTATATCAAAAGTTCTTTCCTTGCTATATTGAATTGATTCTTTTAGACTAAGTCATTTCATACATTTTTCTCTCATCTTTAAAATGTACTCAAACGTTCTATTGAAAATATAGCGCATATAATAATAATGTGCTTCCACACATCAAATAAACATAAAATATTTGTTTAAAAAGTAAAAAATAGAAAAAAGAGATGCGACAACTTCAGGAATATAACACAAATGTTATTAAAAGATCTGGAGCTAACACAATTTTGTCCATATTTATTAAAAAATCTTTGGTGTATCTTTGATTTTCGTTGCCTTCCAGTTTAACGAAATTCACAAACATTGTAGTCATTATGCTGAAGGAAGCAACGAGTGTTTAGGCATGTCCTTCAACTTAGAAAACAAAAGGGGCAAAAGTGTTGACGCATACCCTTCACCCTAATCAATAAATATGTTTGGAAAAAATACTGTGTAGATATATATTATACAGTAGCTCGTACCTTTAGCAATAGTACATTCTTGAATACAAATAACATTTCAACTTAATAATATACATGTATACTGCCTTTACGGTAATATTGTCAATTTTTCATTGATCTAACATTCATTATGTTATTAGACTCAGTTCAGTAGGTTAGTGTAATGTCTTCGGAAAGAGACATAAAGGTACATACACCGATATTACAGGCGTTCGCTTTTACCACAACGTTTACTGACATGTTCATTAACAAGAAGTTACAAAAACACACACCTGCTATACTTCGTAATGATTATTTTCGTTCTTGTACAAGCACCTTAAATTCTTTGCACGTGTACACAAGACCAGGTATGGGAATTAGATCCAGGCGTTCACCTGGTGGTTTAATAAACTTGCATCTTTGCATGACGATGGAAAATGCAAGAAAAACATTCATTTTTGCGAGGAATTCTCCAACACAACGGCGCCTGCCGAGACCGAAAGCCAGAACGTGATTGCATTTATCTGAATTTAACGTATTGTCACCAAGTATAAACCGTTCCGGACGGAAACATTCTGGATCTCCCCAGAACTCTTTCTCGTGGTGTATCGAATACAAATTGAAAAGAACGACTGTGCCCTTATCAACATCAAGTCCCTCTATTTTTGCATCTGTCATTGAAAAATGCGGAAGCGAAAATGGAATCTGGGTAACAATCCGCATAACTTCAAGAATAACAGCATTCGTGTATACAAGGATAGGCTTGTCCTTCAGCTCAACATTCCGACTTTTCCCAATGACGGTATTTATCTCTGCAAACACGCGCTCTTGAATCTGTGGGAATTTGGTCATGTAGAGTATCAACCATAACAATGTTTTGCTCGTTGTGTCCGCCCTAAAATATACAAATATATACAAGTGATGCAATTCTTTCTGTGTGACTTTGAAAAGCTATTCCACCTACCGCCATAATACATACATAAAAATAAACATGAAATTGTGAAATGTAATACAAGAAATATTTCCATTTTCCCATATATTTCTTTGATTAACATTAATGTGAAGCAAAGGCAGAACCACAGCCCCATAGATGTGTACATGACTGACATATACACAAGACATGGACAAAATAAAACGTAGAAACATTGAGGACAGAACGAACGACAATAGGAGCATATTTATTGACCGCCTTGGAACGGTAAGTGACAAAATACCACTGGTTGATATTATAACCTCACTCCAACCTCGCACCCTGTTTCAGAACCAAAGCCAAGTGTAAATAAAAGTGTTTTCTGTTACGTAAATCCATAACACCCGCAATGGTAACCAGAAGCAATGGTATGTTAGAATAAAAGTGCTCTAAAAATCTAAAAAAAAGGACTTGTACATTTACATAAAAAGCAAGACTAAATCAATGCCTTTCAGAAGACAGAGCATTAATAAAATAAAAGTTTTTCCTGAACATTACGTAAATCCATAACACCCGCAATGGTGACCAGCAGCAATGACATGTTAGAATAAAACAAGAGCTGTCACTTTTGGTGTCAAATGTCCCCGAAGCGTGCCCAAGAATGCTACAGTTGTCTGCGCAAAAAAATCACACATCAGTTCGTGACCTTGACCTTGGTCTAAGAGACCTAGGTCATAAGCGCGACACACCTTCTCAAAATGGTTAACATTTGTGTCAAATTATTTTCAAATCCCTTGATAAATGGCAGAGTTATGGACCAGACAAGAAACACCTTTGACTTATAAGTGTGACGTTGACCTTCGAATTAGGGGTCTGGGTCTTGTGCATAACATGTCATCTCATAACAGGGAACATTTTGCCAAGTAATTTTAAAATTCCTTCATCAATGGCAGAGTTATGGACCGGATAAGAAACAGAACATGTTAACATTTAGCCTCTAAGTGTGACCTTGACCTGAGAACCAGGGGTCTGGATCTTGCGCATGACACATCGTCTCATTATGGGGAACATCTATGCCATGTAATTTCAAAATCCCTTGATGAAAGGCAGTTATGGACCGGACACGAAACAGACCCTGTTAACATTTGACTTCTAAGTGTGACCATGACCTTGGAGCTAGGGATCTGGGTCTTGTACAAGACACTTTGTCTCATTATGGTAAACATTTATGCCAAGTTATTTCAAAATCCCTTCATGGATGGCAGGTATATGGACCGGACACGAAACAGACCATGTAAATATTTAATTTCTAAGCCTGACCTTGACCTTGAAGCTAGGTGTCTGGGTCTTGCGCAAGACGCGTCGTCTCATTATAGGAAATAATTATGCCAAGTTCTTTCAAAATCCCTTCTTGGATGGAAAAGTTACAGCCCAGACAAGAATTCCCACGGACGCACGCACGCACGCATTGACGGATAGTGCGATTTTAATATGCCCTACTTCGGGGCATAAAAATGCTCTTGTACATTTACATAAAAAGCAAGACTAAAGAACCATATACGCGTGTATTCAATGTATTTCAGAAGACAGAGCATTAAAAGGAAAACAACATTATGTGTGAAGTAACCCAATGACTGATCATGAATATTATGATTAAAGAATCGCACGAAAACTGACTTGTCAATCATCCCGCTGGCTGAAAACACTAATCGTACATCAGTATATCGTTGCCTGCTCTTTAAAACAAACGGATCATGGTTGCCCTGTATATCTTGACGGAATACTTTATATTGTAAATTGTAATATATCTAGTCGTCTTTAACAAAATGATTTCAAATTTACAATCTTTAGCTGAGTGAAAGGCAATAACTCTGGTGTTATTTGAGCATTCAAGTGAAAGGCAATAACTCTGGTGTTATTTGAGCATTCAAGTGAAAAGCAATAACTCTGGCGCTATTTGAGCATTCAAGTGAAAGGTAATAACTCTGGCATTATTTGAGCATTCTATTCTTCGTTATCTTGCGACGATGTGTGAGTTTATTAAAGATTAATCTATAACCCTTCCAAATTCCTATAATGAACTTGTCCATCTTTCAATTTAGACAGTACCATTAATTGTTAAAAGGGATGTATACCAAACAGATGCTGACTTAATCGCGAACAATGCAGATCATGATCAGGTTGTTCGAATGTGCAGGCTGATAATGATCTACCTTGATCGCAAAGGCAGAATCAATCGGGTCCAGCATGATAAGGGATAATGTGTGACTAACGTGAAATATGGCGAGTGGCCATATCTTATTATTGAAAACCATTGTCCATCATCGAGATTTTTCTTCTGGACATATACATTTCGGAAATATTCTTTGAATGTAGTCTTTTACAGTTACAGAGTTCATTTGCCACTACTTTACCAAGGCGAATGGTAATTTTGATAAAATGAAGGGCTAGAACTCTGGTTTTAAAGGAATTTTAGCCGTATTTTTTTTAAACATATATTACGTCCTATGCCAGATTCACGAAAGTGGCCCCTGAAAGGTGAAACAATGCAAAAAATAGCAAAGCCAGTGCCCATTTTATACTTGCCTGTGTCAACTTAATAATATACATACTAGGTAATAAAATATGACAATATTGACTTATTCAAGATCAATGACAGGATCAATATTATGACGTTGTTAATTAAATGATTCTATGTGTCTGAGGGTGATCGCATTGGCTACAAAACCGGACGTCAATAAAACGGCCAGAGGACAAATAATAAAGCCATTATGAAATCATTTAATCATGATTCAATTAAGTTTGATATTAACTCAATCTGATCCGTATGACACATACAAACTATCTAATACTGTGTCAAATAATGCACAGTCATAAAACTGGGAGCATGGAGGATGGGGTTGCGGGACTATAAGTTTGGTAAATGTATTACTAGCGCAATTTTAGTCTAGGTGCCATCTTGCGGCGTATACAATTCCCGTAATTGTAGGCGGGTGAATGACAACAGAAGAATTTCGGTCAAAAATTGAGCTAATGACTATATTAACGGAAAGGCTAGAACGACATTTAAAGACAGAAAACTATAAAAATCACAAACCCGGCTCCTTGTAGATCAGCCAACGTTAGATTCAACCTTGCCCTTGTCAACACATATCTGTCTTTATTTTCTTCGTCCTCTGCATCACTTGTTATGATAGCATCTGCCACGTCTCTAATGTGGTCTGCAGAAAACGTTTCATAGTGCTCCTGTACTTGTTTCCACATAATATCATCTGTTTTAGCAATAATTTTTCGAAGCGCGTCGATTTTCCAGGGCATGATATATCGTAGCCAGGGCAACACATCTATAGCACTTCCGCTTCCGGTAAATTCATTAAATTCCTCGAGCGCTTTATAGGTTATTTTAACGTGTCTGTCAACATCAACCTGTTTTCCTCGTCCGTATAATAATTGGTAAATTATCCGTACAACTAGAGTCTGAACCTCGAGTTCTATATAACCTGGGTGTGTACTGTACTTTCTTATCAGAGAGTCCGCAAATGCGACAGCTTCGTTTGTAACCAATTCTTCAATAACGTCTTTTCTTTTAGATGTAAACAAACGCAGAGCTTTTGACGCCAGATTTCTTTGTTTTAGATACACTGGCGAGAAATTACCAAACGCAAATACTTCCTCGTGGATACGTTCGGCTAAAACCTCCGCGGAAACGAAGTTCGGCCTTCCACTAAAGGCGTCGTTTGGATGTTCGGCCGCGGCCTTGACCGCTTTGTAGCCATTTACGACAACCGCATTCCAGCTTCCCAACCTAATCGAAAAAACATTCCCATACGATTTCCACCATTTCATGAATGTTGATGGTGGATGCCTTCCGAAAAACGGTAAATGTCCAACAATTGGTAGCCCCATGGGTCCTTTTGGATACCTCTTTCCTTTACTTCGCAAGATCCATTTAATGAACAACAAAGTAATAAAAGCTGTAGAAAGAATCCACAACACCGTTGTTACTACCGACATTTTATGAAAAGCTTGATATAACCGTGTTCTGTAATAGACTAAATGTACAAGGCGAGCGCATTATCGTCTTTGTTGATCTTATGGTGTTCTAGTTTTATATGAAAGGGCAAGATAAAAAATGTATATGAATAAATTTAAAGAAGATAAACATCATTAAAATAATTGTCGCACTATATATATTTAAAGGTCACGAAAGTGAAACGAAATTATTTGCTTCTGCAATACCAACCCCATGCAACCCCAAATGAACTGGTTTGTTGGCACATTCTTTGGTTGGTGACCTATATTCGTTCCAAGATCCCAACAAAGTAATGTACCCTGGGTATATTAAGTAATATCCAAAAATATGGTTTGAAAATTTACATATCTTAATATAATACTTCTGGTATCCGATGACTTCTTGTTAATGTCAAATATACTCAAGAGATTCAAAAAGGACAGAAGTCCCACAGGAAAAGCAACATTCAAAGAAAGCAGTCGCCCATACACAGTCCATTCTGAAATAGGGTATATGTAAATATGTGCACGTGCACATTTTCTGAGCACGTGTATACATAAACTGAATGCAATAATATAAACAAAGATCTAACAAATACCTTGTAGACTCAAACATACATGAAGAAGGAATGAAAATTTCCCTATGCTTTCCACTGAATATTCTAACATACAGCTGGTACACAAACAGAGAGTAGCAATAGCTCCCTTCTCAAGTGAAAGAATTACATTTAACACCTATGATTTTATAGCAACTCTACATCAAAAACATTAACCGCTCGAAAAATAACAGGACGATGATAAAGCAAACACACTAAGATTCGCACGAAAAAGTCGTTCAAACAAATTAAACACAGACATAGAACTTTTGTGTGAAGGTATGGAGATGGAAGAAGAGCAATAGTTAACATGTTTACATCTGTCTCATCAGTGACTACATTATACTCTTTGTGTTTGCTTACACTTAAAATGTACAAGGAAGGACTGTCTTCATTTGTCTTCATTTAAGTTAGCAATAAAAACTGCTGGGAACTATTTTTTCGACATACCCAGTATAAGCATAATAGATTGTGGGGTCTAACCTTGTCCTTTGTATTTTTTTTCTTTCATAAGTGTCCACGTTCGGATGTGCATCTGAAGTCGTCCTCCACAATGAAGGCTGGACGCTTTAATATCGGATTACTTAGGCATCAATATTAAGGTGTTTTGGCAGTAAGGAAAAAATATCTCCCTTATAAATGATAAACAATAACAAAAGAACGTTTACACGTTTACTTGCATAAATTTTCACCAAATGCGCATAAAGAAAACTGGAAAGTGGCCGGATCAATTTGGAGTGCAGAATTATTTTGCAATTTCGAGACTTTTGTCGCGCATATATCCAAAGAGAATGATCTCAGTAGACGTAAATTTTGAAAATTACTGCAATCTTTAACCAGGTGGTTGTTACAATCACAATGATATAATATACTGACTGCTTTCGTCATTATCCAAGTCATATCACACATTGTTCTCTCATCTTTAAAATGTACTCAGACGTTCTATTGAAAATATAGCGTATATAATAATAATTTGCTTCCACACATCAAATAAATATTTAAAAATAAATAGAAAAAGATATGCGACAACTTCAGGAATATAACACAAATGTTATTAGACAACATTTAAAAAGAAATTGTGCATAACATCAAATATTCTGGAGTTAACAATTTTGTCCATATTATAAAAATCATTGGCGTGTCTTTGATTTTCGTTGCCTCCCATATTAACGAAAATCACAAACATTGCAGACAGGCTTAGAGAACAAAAAGGACAAGAAGTGTTGACGCATACCCTCCACCCTAATCAATGAGTATGTTTGGAAAATACAGTGAAGATATATATTATACAGTAACTCATACCTTTAGCAATAGTACATTCTTGAATACAAATAACATTTCAACTAAATATATACATAAAGAATAAAAGGCTGATTTCTTTTGATATCAATGTTATCAGGTCGAGGCTGATATGGGTTGGAAGGGGTGAGGGAACCGATGCTTTTTGACTTTCTGATATACTTGTAAAAATAACAATGAAATAAACTTTAACCTGCGTAAAAATAAAATAAGCCAGAACATGCTTTATTTCCAAATTATTAAACACTACATGTCTAAAGCGCTGAAAATTTCACTTCCAATTCCAGACTAAGGTCAGAGACAGAGGTACTTTAAATTTTAATCACTAAATTTACACTGATCCAAGAATTATAATTAACTGATACAAGAATAATAATTAACACAAATACTTCTGCTTATATTTAATAAAATGTCCATGCCTTAAATAAGGCATAACTCAAGAATAAGTATACATTGTCAAGTGTATTGTAAACCTTTCCAAGAATCGATCCATGTAAACATTGTGTGATGTCATGATGAACGTTTCACAATGACGTCATTCAGTGCTATTGTCTGTGTTATAAATGTAGAGACAGCCATATTCAAGGAAATTTGTTGAGATTACAGAATCTATTTAGAAAAAAGTTGTGCAAAATCGAAACTGGACTCTGTGATAAAATTCAATCTGGAAGGAAACTGATGTACAACCTAGTCCGTCAATATGGAAGGAGCTTAATTTTGATATCAGGTCAATGACTTGATATCAAAATAAAATATCTGGCAAGTGATATAAGGCACTTTGCATAGTAGTTGCATGGTAAATGTATTTATCATGCAACTACTATGCAAAGTGCCTTATATCACTTGCCTGATATTTTATTTTGATATGAGGTCATTAACCTGACAACAAAATTAAGCTCCTCCAATATTGACGGACACGTTTTTACATCAGTTTCCTTCAACATCGAATTTTACTACATAATCCAGTTTTGATATTGGACGACTATTCTAAACAGATTCTGTAATCTCAACTAATTTCTTTGTATTATATATGCTTGTTTCCACATTCATCACAGTCACAGACAATAGCACTTAATAACGTCATTGTGTAACGTTCATCATGACATCACAATGTTTACATGGATCGATTCTTGAAAAGGTTTACAATATACTTGAAAATGTACTTATGTTTGATTTATGCCTAGTTTAAGGCATCCTTCTTTTTATTAAGCAGTAGTAAAAGTATTTGTGTTAATTATAATTCTTGGATCAGTGTAAATTTTGGGATTAAACTTTTACGTATCTCTGACTGAGTCTGGAACTGGAAGTGAAATTTTCAGCGCTTTAGACATGTAGTTGCCTGAGTCAAATGTTTGATGATATGGAAATAAAGCATGTTCTGATCTATTCAAGGGTATGATTTATGATGAGTTTATTTCATTGTTATTTTTTATAAGAATATCAGGAAGTCAATAAAAATTGTCGAAGTTGAATTCAATATGGCTGCCGTATTGTTTCGCGGATGAATTTTCTAATCCATAAAATATGAATTTATTACTTTCTGCTTCAGAAGTCAATTTTTACCAAATATGAGATGAAGACATATGTTGTTCTAGGCAGGTTCTATGAGTTTCAATATAAATAGAATAACAGACAACTGTCTTTTGATATTGGTACGCCCATATCAAAAGACAGTAGCCTGATATACTGCTTTAACGGTAAAATTGTCAATTTTACATTGATCTATTCATTATGTTATTAGACTCAGTTCAGTATGTCAGTGTAATGTCTTCGGAAAGAGACAAAAAATTATATACACCGATATTACAGGCATTCGCTTTTACCACAAAGTTTACTGACATCTTAATCAACAAGCAGTTACAGAAACACACACCTGCTGTACTTCGTAAAGACTATTTTCTTTCCTGCACAAGCACCTTAAATTCTTTGCACGTGTACACAAGACGTGGTAAAGGAGACAGATTCAGGCGTTCACCTGGTGGTTTAATAAACTTGGATCTTTGCATGACGATGGAAAACGCAAGAAAATTCTCCAGCACAACGGCGTCTGCCGAGACTGAAAGCCAGGACGTGATTGCATTTATCAGAATCTAACGTATTGTCACCAAGTATTAACCGTTCTGGACGGAAACATTCCGGATCTCCCCAGAACTCTTTCTCGTGGTGTATCGAATACAAATTGAAAAGAACGACTGTGTCTTTATCAACATCAAGTCCCTCTACGTTTTTGCATCTTTTATTGAAAAATGTGGAAGCGAAAATGGTATCTGGGTAACAATTTGCATAACTTCAAGAATAACAGCATTCGTGTATACAAGGATAGGCTTGTCCTTCAGCTCAACATTCCTACTTTTCCCAATGACGGTATTTATCTCTGCAAACACGCGCTTTTGAATCTGTGGGTATTTGCTCATGTAGAATATCAACCATAACAACAGAAGAATGTCGGTCAAAAATTTAGCTAATGACTACATTAACGAAAAGGTAAAAAGCAACAAAGAAAGACAGAAAACTATAAAAATCACAAACCCGGCTCCTTGCAGATCAGCCAACGTTAGATTCAACATTGCCCTTGTCAACACATATCTGTCTTTATTTTCTTCGTCCTCTGCATCACTTGTTATGATAGCATCGGTCACGTCTCTAATGTCGGCGAACTATTTTTTCGACATATTATAAACGGTCTAACCTTGACCTTGGTATTTTCCTTTAATAAGCGTCCACGTTCGGATATTCATCTGTAGACGTCCTCCACATTGAAAGCTGGACGCTTTATCGGATGACTTAGGCATTCAACAGGACTTGCTCTTGCTGATATTAAAGTGCTCTGACAGTAAGGAAATAATGATGAATATTAACAAAAGAACGTTCACACGTTTACTTGTATAACTTTTCACAAAATGCACATAAAGAAAACTAGAAAGTGGCCGGATCAATTTGTAGTGTAGAAAGATTTTGCAATCTCGAGACTTTAGTCGCGCATATCTACAAAGAGAATGTTTTCAGTAGACGTACATTTTGAAATCACTGCAACCTTTAACCAGATGGTTGTTACAATCACTACGATATGACATACTGACTATTTTCGCCGATATGTATTCTTCGGTATTCATGTAAAAACAATATCTGGACACCCACTGTTTGAATTACCGACTGCGGAGGATACTTTACAAGCTAACTATAACTGGATTAAAATGCAAACCCGTGCGGGAATCTCTTCGTTGACTTTTATTCCATGTCAATATTGTTTGTAGCTTTTAAAGATACATCTGACAGTTTTCTATATGTATATAGGCAAAAACTTCCCTACAGACAGAATGGAAGACTTTGGTCAGTAACCTCCCTTTCATACTCTCTTGGTAAGTATGCCATTTCATTTGAATTGCTGAATACTTGTCAGAAGTTTTTAAATCTCCATTTCACAGCACCAAAGCACGAAATCTGCATTGAATATTATTTTGAATGAAAACGGGGCCTTCAGTTTTGACATTTACCTTTATTTTAGGATTTTGACCCTGGCCAATTCGCATCTAAGGCTGGAAACTACCAACTGCTACCTAAGGTATTGATCATCGTGAGTATTAATTTAATTTTGCCTTCAGTTACATGTATTCTATAAACACAAAATTGTCATAATTTTGACATTTTAGACTTTTAGTTCAACAAATATGCAATATATCTCACACCCTTATAGAACTGAGATATCTCATAGACTAAATAGCGATAAAGTAAGAGGATTCCAAATGATGGGACCAACTTACAATTTTATTATCTTGGACATAAACTCTCTAAAGTCCTTTATTTCTTTAAACTTTGTGTACTGACTAAGAATCAAGTTTAAAACAGAAATATGTACTAAAAATCATAGGTACCATGCTTGATCTTGAATTATCTGCCCTTGAAATTAAATACTAAAAAAATCAAATTTTCAAGGGCAGATAATTCAAGATTAAGGCAAGGGAACTATGCATTTTAATTTATATTTCTGTTTTAGTCATCATTTGCATGCAGTATATAAAAGTTTAAAGTAATTCGGTCTATGGGAAAGACCAGGACTTTGAGGTATCATTTTGTCATGTTCATAGTCAAGGACATTTGCCACAGTATCTATATTGACATGGAGAAAATCAAGTCAAAAACAGAAATATAATATAAAGCATATCATAGGTACCCAGTCTTGGTCATGAATTGTCTGCCCTTGAAAGTCGGAAAATACTGAAAAAATCGATTTTCAAGGGCAGATAATTCAAGATTAGGCATCGGTACCTATGATTTTTAATACATATTTCCGTTTTAAACTTTAAAGTTTAAAGAAATTCTGTCTGTAGGAAATGTTTTGCCTATATACGTAAGGAAAACTGTCAGATGTATCTTTAAGTACACTCTGCTGTGTAGAAATAGAATGCAGTACCACATGAAGATACTTATCTGGTTTACAACCAATGTTTCAATGTTTCTATATTTACAGTACTGAAGATAAAGTATTAACAAAATGCGATCACTGCAACGTTTATTTACAAACGGAGTTCAATCGATAACAATGAAAAGAGTTAAAATTTTGACACAGTTTATTATAATGAGAAAATCAACATAGTGGGTTTGCGACCAGCATGGATCCAGACCAGCCTGCGCATCTGCGCATTCTGGTCAGGATCCATGCTGTTCGCTAACAGTTTCTCTAATTGCAATAGGCTTTGAAAGCGAACAGCATGGATCCTGACCAGACTGCGCGGATGCGCAGGCTGGTCTGGACCCATGCTGGTCGCAAACCCACTATGTTGGTATCCTCATGGCACGGCTCATATATAAAATATTGCCAAGGATATGCTAGTCATGGGTTGGTGTAGTAGTAAACACGATTGATTAGTAATATTGCAATCTTGGTTCGAATCCTATAGGATTGTTTTATATATATGCCGAACTCAGTTGCAACTGAATTGATCTGGGGCATTGTTAAGAGACCTATGTAACCGCTTCAAATCTGTCAAGATAAAGATGTAACGACATTGACTACTGAAGCAATCGACAGCATCACACACTCTGAATGGGAGAGCTGCTGTAGACATGCAAAGGAAGCAGAAGAAAGATTTCGTAACACTGCCATTGCAGTAGAACAAGCTTGTGAGCGGTTTATTAAAGTCAGTGATGAAGAGGCCGCAAACACTGCTAGTGAACAGAGCGATTATTCAGATACTGAGAGTGCGTTTTGATATACAATTTCTACAGCATTTATGTATTTCATTCAATGCATGAAATATGATAAATAAAGGAATACATGACAAAAGTAAAGTAAAAGAAAGAATAAAATAACAATAATAAAACATAATTGTACAGAATAAATCATTAGAAAAGAAAAAGGTAAACAAATACAGAACCTGCATTGCAAATCGAGAAAAAATATAAATCAAATGTCGTATCCGCTAGACCACAAAGTGTTTTTTTAGTAAACGGCTCTTAATGAAATCATATAATATAAAGCAGTTTGATCATGATCTGCACTTTTCGCCATTCAGTCAGTATCTTTTTTGTACGCACACCTTTTAACTGTTAATGGTAGTGTCCAAATTGAAAGATGGACAAGTTCATTATAGAAATTTAGCAGGGTAAGGTTTTTCATCTTTTTCCTCAATGGATTTAAACGTCATACATTTCATAATATGACGGCAATGTATTTCCGTTACCAAAACAATGTTGTTAAACCAGCGAACACAGAGAAATCAAATATGTGTTCCATAATAAAATTCTAATGGTCTTAACACAAATCGCGACACTGTAAGAATATGTTTAGTAATAAATCTGTTTCTGTATCTGCAGGTTCACGTGTGCGTGTTCCAGAATTATAATTATTATGTTTTCTGTAATAATTTGAATCACTTTCACCTTTCCTGACGTCCCATAATCCTCAACGTAGATAAGCGTCATACATTAAACAGTAAATAGTTTCGCGCTGTTGCGCGAGGAACCCATGTTAAAATGACGGATCGAACTTTTACACAAGAGCTTTCCTATTAAAACTACTTTCAACATTAATCAAAATATCTTAAATAGGTTGGTTTTACACCATTTACAGGCTTTCGTGAGGAAGAGGGAATTTGTCTAGTTTTAAAGACATCTTGAATACCAATGTCTAACTTCTGACATAGGCGTAACGTTAACATCATAAATATTGCGTCATATTCTAATGCAATTTGTTTGTAACAAGCACTTTAATTGGCTGTAGAGTTCAGACTTGCGTTAAAAAGTTTAAGTATAGTCGCAAATTTTGTGCCAGAGTATTGCTACGCCACTAGTATCAGTGTTGGCTCACGTTTGAAACAGAAAATCTTTTACACGTTATTGCTGATCTCATCCCTAGAAAGTAAAATACCGACAAATTCCTACCTTATGAAAAATCCATCCTTTTAATAACTTAGTTCAATTATTTTCTGCATAATGCAAATGTGGAGTCGAGTGCATAAGCCTTCTATCACATTTATAAACTCAAGTCAATCTTCTTTTTCAGAAGTTTACAAGTTCTAACTTTATATTGCATGAGGATTATAACTTTATCTATTATCTCGTGACTTAAGCAGACTACTACGAACACAAGCCAAAGGGGAAAAATCAAAGACAAGGACAAGAATATTTATATTCAGCGCAGTCTCCTAAAACAAGACCCTGTGGTATTGTATGCAAGTACATGTATCTGTAAACGATAAAAATATTCACATAAAACATAGAGCTTACAAATAGATAACCAGAAAACCAAAAACATACGAATATACATGATAAAAAAGCGTTATTTTATGTCGGATAAGGTATAATAGTACAACACTAGCTATAAAGCTATTTGCCGAACAAAAAGCAAATTCTGTAACAAAATAAACAAACACCTGTAAAAAAGTAGTTCCATAATAATAAAAATTTTGAATTAATATCTGATATCGCTGTTGAATTAAAATAGACCTACTAGTTCATTGGATATGAAACAGACCCTATTAATATTTGACCTCCAAGTTTGACATTGTCGTTGGAACTAAGGCCTGAATATTGCACACGACAAAGTGTCCTATAATGAGGAACATTTCTAACGGTTAATTTCGAAAACCTTTGACGGATGGCAAAGATATTGATTGGGTATGAAGTGTTGTGGACGGATAGACGGGCGAAAGGACAGGTGGTTGCAGCCAATTTCTCTGCCCCAAGGGGAAAACAACATATGACTTCATAAAGATGAAGATCTTTCCTGTACAAGCACCTTAAAGTTTTTGGACGTGTACACAAGACCAGGTATGGGAGTTAGATCCAGGCGTTCACCCGGTGGTCTCACAAACTTGCATTTTTGCATGATGTTTGAAAAGGCCAGAAAAACATTCATTTTTGCGAGGAATTCTCCAACACAACGGCGTCTACCAAGACCAAAAGCCACAATGTGATTGCTTTTATCTGAATCTAAGGTATTATCATCGAGTATAAACCGTTCTGGGCGGAAACATTCTGGATCTCCCCAGAACTCTTTTTCGTGGTGTACAGAGTACAAATTGAATATTACGACAGTGTCCTTATCTACATCAAGTCCTTCTATCTTTGCATCTTTCATTGAAAAATGTGGAAGTGAAAATGGTAACTGTGTAACAGTTCGCGCAACTTCAAGAATAACAGCATTCGTGTATACAAGGTCAGGCTTGTCCTTCAACTGAACATTCCGGAATTTTCCAACGACAGTATCTATCTCTGCAAACACACGCTCTTGAATGTGTGGGAATTTGGTCATGTAAAGTAACAGCCAAGACAATGTTTTGTTCGTTGTGTCCACCCTAAAATAAGTAAAAATAATATACATACATGTATGATGTTATTCAATCCATTTTCAAATGATTACTTAAAAATGAAGATGCTTTACATTTGTCATAATTCTTTGTACTCCCTAAGATGTCTAGGTTGTAGATAAATTATTGATTTTCTAAAGAAATTAAGTATTGCAGTAACCAAGCGCAGCGAAATGAAAGCAATAACTTCATTAATTGGGACAATTAGCGACCTTTGACATATTTAAGTCTAACAATTAAAACTGTAGTTAATTAGCAACCCCCTTATATGACAAATAAATGATCTACTCAAGGATTCTCTCACGTACTGTTTAAACTTATAAATGAATAAAAAAAATTGAAAATCTCTGATAGCTAATAGTTAACTTCCCTATATCTGTCTTTGCTTTATATATACTTACAATAACGTAATAAGTTTCCTGTCTCTTTGAATTATCCTGGTTTATTACATACAGTTTATCTACTCGCAAATCGCACGCGGAGAGACAGAGGGCGAGGGAGAAAGAGAGAGAGAGAGTATTAACACAAACCCGGCTCCTTGTAGATCAGCCAACGTTAGATTCAACCTTGCCCTTGTCAACATATGTTTGTCTTTGTTTTCTTCGTCCTCTGCATCACTTGCTATGATAGCATCCGTCACGTCTCTAATGTCGTCTGCAGAAAACGATTCATAGTGCTCTTGTATTTGCTCTCTCATTAAACCAACTGATTCTGTTGCCAGTTTTCGAAACGCTTCAATTTTCCCAGGCATGATGTATCGTAACCATGGCAACACATCTATAGCACTCCCACTTCCGGAAAATTCATTAATTTCATCCAGTAAGTTAATGATTGTTTTAACATGTCTGTCAACATCAACATGTTTACCTCTTCCATAGAGAAATTGGTAAATTATCCGTGTAACTAGAATCTGAACATCAAGTTCTATATAGCCTGGAGTTGTACTGTACTTCCTTATTAGAGCGTCTGCAAAGGCGTTAGCCTCGTTTGTAACCAATTCTTCAATAACGTCTGATCTTTTGAACGTAAACAAACGCAGTGCTTTTGATGTTAGTTTTCTTTGTTTTAGATATACTGGAGTGAAATTACCAAAGGCAAATGTTTCCTCGTTGATAAGTTCGGCTGCAACCTCCATTGAAACGAAGTTTGGTCTGCCACTAAAGGCGTCGTTTGGGTGTTCGGCCGCGGCCTTAACCGCTTTGTAACCGTTTACCACAACAGCTTGCCAACTCCCCAACCTAATCGAAAATACATCCCCATAAGACTCCCGCCATTTCATGAATGTTGAAGGCGGGTGACTGCCGAAGAACGGTAAATGTCCAATGATCGGAAATCCCATTGGCCCTTTTGGATACCTCTTTCCTCTATTTTGCAAGAACCATTTAAAAAATAAGAATGTAATAAAAGTTGTAGAGAGAATCCCTAAAACTAGTGTTAATCCCGACATTTTAGAAAATTTAAACAGAGCTTGATTTCGCTATGTTCAATATTAAACTAAAAAAAAGTAAATTCAAATTTATTCATTGTTTATCTCGTGGTGTTCTAGTTTTACACCGAAAAGGACAAGATAACAAATGTATAGACATATATTTCAAAGTTAATCAGCACAATGATAACACTTATTTCAAACCTGGATATAACTACATCGGTTGCCAATGAAATCTTTATAAAACGATGAAGACAAAAACCGTTGCCGGAAAAACACAAAAAAAAATGCATCACAGTTAAACCGCTAAGTATTTGTGTCAAGTTAACTCAAAACTATTCACTGAAGACCCCCAAAACTCTCGCTGACCCTACACTGTCAAGTTAATAGCATTACTTTCAATTTTATTACATTTTTGTACAACTAGTGTCATCGAAAGGGTAGATGTAAAAGCTCCGTCTTAAGAAAAAAATAACTCCGACAAAGCTAAACGCAGGGGTGCGAGTGCGGGTTAAAGCTTCTACGCCAAAGACATTGCCCTCCCAGTAGCTGGGCATGCACATAAAAGGATCATCTGGGCAATCATTTAAGCATTAGAAAGGAAACAACGTCTGAGAGCATGGATGCGAACGAACTTTGAACACTTTACATCTGTGTAACGGATGATGTATTGTAAGGTATCGTCTCCCACCGGAAGGGACTGCAACATAACTTAACGATGCCATATCTTTCAATGATGCATATATTATTATACGTACAATATGTTATTATGCAAAATATTTGGACTTGGCTTTGTCTGCATGAACATTTACAGTTGTTAGTTGTTAATCACGGGTGGTAAACGCGCAATCCTTCCCGCTGGGAATACGCTTAAAATTGGTTGCGCAACGTCCGGTGCTGGTGTTGCGCGTATAAAAAGACGAAATTGAGGTATGTGAAGTTATGATTTTGCTTAGTATGAGACAAGAATGAATTTTCTCGAAAAAAGCAAAATGCTATTCGACACAAATATGATAATACACCATATGTGTAAAATATCTGGTTTGTAAGTTATGATTCGGCTCTATTATCACGAAAACTCAGGCGACAAGAAGCGTGAAAAAAAAAGTATGTATCAACAAAAATGGACGTTTCTGGCCTCATATGCCCAATCTGAGGACATTTGATGCTTTTTATGATAACTCAACTGTTATAACGTAACGAATATCTAAATTATTTGCTTCAAATCCTGCTTACGGGGACATAATTGACAAAAAAAAAATCGGGAATGGGGTTGCGCATCGGGAATGGAGTTGCTCGTATACATCATAATGTCCATTCCCGGGGCGCAACCCCATTCCCGATTATTTTTTTGGCCAATCTTTACACCAGAAGCAACATTTCATTCAAGTGAATGTATATTCAGGACTGTTTTACACGTGTTTGATCATTACAAGCGTCACATTTCCAGAAAGAAGGCACAAGAGTTAGAAAATTGGCATTTTTCATGATTTCATGCTTTTTTGACAGTTCGAGCCAGCAGAGTTTTCGTGATAAAAGAGCTGATTCTTAAATTTATAAATTGGTATTTCACACTTATGATCTTTATTCATTTTTGTGTCGAATAGCATTTTGCTTTTTTCGAAAGCATTTGTAAATGTGTCATTATTTACAAAAAACAAAAACCCACCTACCTCGATTTTGTATATACTGCTGCGCAACACCAGCACCGGAAGCCGCGCAACCCATTTTTAGCGTATTCCAAGTGGGAATTGGATTGCGCGTTTACCACTCGTGTTAGTCATTCAAAAATAATCGCAGTTAATTTTAAGATTGGTGGGGAAAATAGAGAAAAAAATGAAACACTATCACTTCATAATAAAGGGAAGTAATTCTGGAGAAAATACACCGACAAGTTTTTAACTCGGCCAATATGACACAAGACAAGAAACTTATAAATACAATGAAAACCAGGTTTTCAAACTTTGCATCATGCCATTAGGTTCTTTAAAAAATGGTCATATCCTATTATACATATCTGACTGCATTCGATCATGCCATTCAGAAGTACATATATAAGAAAAGTACATGTGTCATTTCCCTAGGTAATTTATGATTCTTTGATAAAAGCTACCTACACACAGTTTGCTGACAATAGGTGCACCCAAACTAAAAATATTAAGCATAAACCATTTTTCTATTTTTAGTAACAGTGACCCAAAATACACTCATATTTAAAGTGATAAGCTCGAAACCAGCTTTTTGATGATCAAACTTTTATTATAACTATGACCATATTTTTCTATTTTTAATTACCCAATGGCATTAAAATGACCTTTTTGTCACTAAAGAAAAAGAAAAAAATGGATCTCAAAACAGTACAAAAATCTATTTTTTATTTCAAATATGATCCCATTTTTCTATTTTTAGTTACATTGACATTGACCCTGATCCAAAATGACCTAAAATACATTCCCAACCTTTTGTGTTTGATAAAAGCTATCTGCACCCAAATATACTGACAATAAATGTACCCGTTTTTCTATTTTTAGTAACAGTGACCCCAAATGTCATTCAATGCTAATTTTTCAGATAAGCTTGCTGTACACAAATGTTAGTGGCAGTAAGTATGTCCAAACTAAAATAATAAAGCGAAAACCACTTTTTTGATGATCACATTGAGGAAAACATCTATTTTTAGTAACTGTGACCTTGACCTTGACTAAATGGCATTAAAATGACATTTTTATAAAAAAAGAAAAGAAAAATAAATTGGATCTCAGTAGGGTTTGAACCGATGCCCTTCCGTCCCACTAACTAAAAATAGCTTTTGGCCCAACGCTCCAGACCACTGCGGCACTGTGGAATTTTCTAAGTGCGAAGATTAAATAAGTTATCCTGACCTTGAATTTGAACCAAATGACCCCATATATAATCCTAACCTTGATTTTTCTGTAAGCTACCTATAGGCCAAGTTTGATTTCAAAACATCAGTGCAAACTAGAGTACTTGAGCGGAAATCATTTATTTTATTTTTAGCAACAGCGACCTTGACCTTTATCCAAATTACCGCAAATGAAATCCCAACCTTCGTCTCCTTACCATCTATCTACAGGCCACGTTTGGTGTCTATAGCTTGTTCCAACCTAAAGTTATTGTGCGGAAACTAAGTTTGACGCCCAAGCCCGCCCGCCCAACAGAGATATTGAACGTTATATAAAACTTTAACCAAAAAAGTCTAAGTTAAAAAGGGGCATAACTCTGTCAAAATTCAAATCAGAGTTACGGGGATTGTTTTTCCTGGTGTAGACTGTGATAGTTTCAAGTCAATAGCTCCGACAGTAACAGAGATATTTGACTTTATCAAAAACTTTTACCAACGGGGCATCGATGCCGACGCTGGGGCGAGTGCAATAGCTCTACATTTTCTTCGAAAAGTAAAGCTAAACAATGACCTAAAATCTGTGATCTTGACATTTGAGCTAGGGGCCTGGATCTTGGTGTAACACGTCGTCTTATTATAGGAGGCATTTTCGCCAGGTAATACATTGTATTGAAATCTCTTGATGGACGAGAATTATGGAAAGGACGCAAAACAGGCCCTTTTATCTTTTGACCGCGAAGTGTAACATTGATCAAGAGCTAGGAATCTGGGTTTGCGCGCGACAAATCAATTTATTTTGGGGAACATTTGTACCAATGAAATTTAAATCCCTCGCTTGGTGACAGTTGTGAACAAAACATGAAACAGGTCCTGTTAACCTTTCACTTCAAATAGTTATTTTGACTTTTGACCTAGGGTCAGGGAATTGCATGTGGGCAATATTTGGTATTAAGTAATATTAAAATCACTTGATGGATGGTCGAGTTATGAGCAGACAGGAAAAACACATGCTGGCATTTAACCTCAAAGTGTGACATTGACCTTTGAGCCTGTGGTCTGGTGTTGCACATGGCAAGTCGTTTTTGTGTCGAGTAATATTAAAATCCTTTAATGAATGGTATGGACTGGACACTAAACAGATCCTGTACTTTTGCCCTAAAGGTTTGACCTTGCATTTTGAGCTAGGTGTCTGGGAGTTGTACATAGCACATCATTTTGTTATTGACAACATTTTGTGCCAAGTAATGAAGGATGGTTGAGTTATGGAACGGACAGGAAAAACAATATGTCCTCCAAGTGTGACATTGAACTTCGAGCAAAGGGTTTATGTGTTGCTCATAACACGTTGTCTCACTATGGGGAACATTTGTGCCATGTTATATAAAAATCCCTTATACACAAAAGTAAAACAAAAACAGCATGACGGACAGAAAAGGCGCAGTCCTGTATATGTAGTCCCCAATACCGGTTTAATGAAGGCAGGGGATCACTAAATTCACGGAAGATTTGCAAAATAGGTTTGTAGAGGCGGGTACCTGTGTAAACGTTTAACACAACCATAAGCTAGCTCGATAGTTTCCTTTA
The DNA here is from genome assembly GCF_021730395.1 of Mercenaria mercenaria. Taxonomy (NCBI): domain Eukaryota; kingdom Metazoa; phylum Mollusca; class Bivalvia; order Venerida; family Veneridae; genus Mercenaria; species Mercenaria mercenaria. The sequence continues at coordinate 46,308,780 of NC_069376.1, forward strand.
CATGAAGAATTCTACAACCTTTACGATATGTCGAACCAGTGAGGGGCATGTGATTGCAAATCAGCCGACTTAACCACTTGACAACTGAGTGCGCTTTCATTGTAAAGGAAGGCATACATTTCATAACAATAATTCAAGAATGTGAACACATTTATTTGCATTAACTGTAACAAAAAGCATTAGAACAAAAAAATGTAAACAGCAATTATGGCAACCAAACTAGCCTATCTATTGCAGTGCTAGTATTGTTTTATTAATACATGTACTTATTTTGTGGGAACTAATGGATTTAATTCCACAGAAAAATAAAACGGCAAATTGTAACTCAGCCTAAAATGGTGTTTAAGCAGCAACCTAGAAGAAACAACATGTTTCTCAGCAATAAAAACCCTGTACCAAAAGAGGCATTTGTCACAGGAACCAGATTTTTCTATACTGAAATTAAATTGAAGGACCTGCATATTCTGTACCATATATAAATCATGTTTCATAACAAACTCCTTTAAACAAGAGGGTCATGATGACCCTGGATCACTCACCTGAGTAATATGAGCTACATAGACAAGTGTAAGAGATAAGGTAAGTTTGTCAAATATAAGTAGCATTGAAACCTTTTCCCAGTTGTGTGAACATGTTTCAAATGTCAAACTGATGCTAAAATATTAAGAAAGTAGGTCAGTAAGTCACATTCATGGTCACTGAAAGTCAGTTTTATGATCGATGTGCAAAACTGTATTTGTCATCCAAATTTCAAGGCTATACCTTTTTCCTTTACAAGTCTTTCCAAACCATATGCCACCCAGGGCGGGGCCATTTTTATCCCCAGGGTAATAATTTGTACAAACTGAAAAGTCTACTATACGATTCTACATACCAAATATCAAAGCCCTAGGCCATGTGCTTTTGTAGAAGAAGAGTTCCAAAGTTTTCCCTATATCAGTCTATATAAACCATGTGACCCCCAAGGTAGGGCAATATCTAACTCTAGGAGGATAATTTGAAAAATCTTGGTAGAGGCCATCTAGATGATGCTACATACCAAATATCAAAGACCTAGGCTCTGCAGTTTTTGACAAGAAGATTTTCATATAAGTCTATATAAACCATGTGACTCCGGAGGGGGGGGGGGGGGCATAATTTTGGTGGAGACCCGCCAGAAGATGCTACATGCCAAACATCTAAGCCCCAGGACCAGTGGTTTTGGACAAGAAATTTTTTAAAGTTTTTTTCCTTTTGGTTGCCATGGCTACCGAGTTCTGTATGGAATTCAATTCGAAAAAAATATAAAGAAGACCATCTAAAGAATATCCCTGTAATCAAAATTGGCCTGGTGGTTTAGGAGGAAATGTTGTTTAAAGGAAAGTGTGGACAGATGGACGAACGACAGACTGACGGACGGTGAGCGATCGCAATAGCTCGCCCCGAGCACTTTGTGCTAAGGAGCTAAAAACGTTAACATAGTATATCTTTTACAACTGCCACATGAATAGTCAGATGGGCAAAAGATAAATAAACAAACAAAACAGAAACTAGAAAATGCTTTTGTAAAAAAGCGCATGTCTCCCCAAATGCAAAGTCCTATAGGCAAGAAGTCAATTGGGGTCAGGAGCAAAAGTCAAAGAGACACTGATGGTTGGCTGCAATAGGGATCATCTACTTGGCATGTCCAGTCATCCCGCTAAATTTCAACACTCTTGGCCTTGTGGTTCTCAAGTCACTGTTCAGGCTCCTGTGACCTTGACCTTTGATCAAGTGACCTCAAAATAAATAGGGGTCATCTACTCTGCATGTCCAATCATCCTATTAAGTTTCAACATTGTAGGTCAAGTGGTTCTCAAGTTATTTCCAAAAAAATGATTTTACATGAACAGGCCACTGTGACCTTGACCTTTAATTGACTGACTCCAAAATCAATAGGGGTCATCTACTCTGCATGTTCAATCATCCTATGAAGTTTCAACATTCTGGGTCAAGTGGTTCTCAAATTATTGATCGGAACTGGTTATCAATGTTCAGGCCCCTGTGACCTTGACCTTTAACGGAGTGACCCCAAAAACAATAGGGGTCATTTACTCTGTATGAACAATCATCCTATGAAGTTTCAAAATTCTGGGTCGAGAGGTTCTCAAGTTATTGATTGGAAATGGTTTTCCATGTTCAGGCCCCTGTGGCCTTGACCTTTAACAGAGTGACCCCAAAATCGTTATGGGTCATCTACTCTGCATGACCAATCATCCTACGAAGTTTCATCATTCTGGGTCAAGTGGTTCTCAAGTTACTGACTGGAAATGGTTTTCAATGTTCAGGCCCCTGTGGCCTTGACCTTTCACAGAGTGACCCCAAAATCGTTAGGGGTCATCTGCTCTGCATGACCAATCATCCTATTAAGTTTCAACATTCTTGGTCAAGTGGTTCTCAAGTTACTGACAGGAAATGGTTTTCAATGTGCAGGCCCCTGTGACCTTGACCTTTAATGGAGTGATCCCAAAATCGATAGGGGTCATCTACTTTGCATGTACAATCATCCTATGAAGTTTCAACATTCTGGGTGAAGTGGTTCTCCAGTTATTGATCGGAAATGGTTTTCCATGTTCAGGCCCCTGTGACCTTGACCTTTGACGGAGTGACCCCAAAATCAATAGGGGTTTATCTACTCTTCATGACCAATCATCCTGTGAAGTTTCAACATTCTGGGTCAAGTGGTTCTCTAGTTATTGATCGGAAATGGTTTTCAATGTTCAGGCCCCTGTGACCTTGACCTTTGATGGAGTGACCCCAAAATCAATAGGGGTTATCTACTCTTCATGATCAATCATCCTATGAAGTTTCAACATTCTGGGTCAAGTGGTTCTCTAGTTATTGATCGGAAATGGTTTTCAATGTTCAGGCCCCTGTGACCTTGACCTTTGACGGAGTGACCCCAAAATCAATAGGGGTCATCTACTCTTCATGATCAATCATCCTATGAAGTTTCAACATTCTGGGTCAAGTGGTTCTCTAGTTATTGATCGGAAATGGTTTTCAATGTTCAGGCCCCTGTGACCTTGACCTTTGACAGAGTGACCCCAAAAACAATAGGGGTCGTCTACTCCAGCAGTCCTACAACCCTATAAAGTTTGAAGGTTCTAGGTCAAATGGTTCTCCAGTTATTGCCCGGAAATGAAGTGTGACGTACGGACGGACGGACAGACGGACGGACGGACAGGGCAAAAACAATATGTCTCCTGGGGGAGACATAATTATGTGTATATTCTATACCTGGCGTTTTATCTATGGTCCAGGTTTAATGGAAAATCTCTTGTACTTATAAAAGTTATGCAGAGCCCACCGTTCTTGACTGACAGACAAGCAGACAGATGGACAATGAACAAAAAATAATAATAAGCATGTTTTCTACACTTTCTTCCACCTATGTACAAGGTGTTACGAAAAAAAATCAAGCATTTTTATGTTGTTGCAAGATAAGCTTTACCACCACATTTATCTGTTGCCAAAGCAAATAAAAGGACGTTTGTATTCTCCACATTGCTATTTTCAACGAAACAAGTTTCACAATAAAATATCATGTACTTTTAAATTCATCACCAGATCCTATTTTACCACTATTTTCCTTTTTTTGATTATCTGTTGCTATAGCAACACACTTCTCTGTTGTCACAACAAAATAAAAGAATCCTCAATTTTCTCCATATTGCCACTTTCCGTTGTACTAAGTTTCTTAGGTTCATAAAACAAGGGGACATGGGCTCGCTGTAGCACTCGCCTATCCCAATTCTTACTCGTTCACAAATAACCTTGTAACCAATTTTAACTTAGTTTCATTAAAACAAGCATTCTTACTATGCTTTAAGTAAATCAAGTTAAACGATAACCAAGTTTTCAATTATCGGACCTTGTTGGCTGAGTTTCATTCCTCCAAGATAAGTTAGAAAATACAGTATCTACAGTGTAAACAAGTTTTTCTATATCCGATTTTTAACTTATATACTTAAATTTCAGTCCTGACCTAGCTCTCGTTACGATCACCTTTCTCACATAGTTTTATTAAGATCGGACAGATAATGTTGCCACTAGAAAGAAACCTTTTATCTGACTATGTGACATCAGATATTTCAGTTTTTGCACGGCATATACTTCAGATAGACAATCATTTTGACAAAGTGCAAGAAGATCAAATAACAAATATAACCTCTGATGTGTGGATAAGGTTTATCTATGTTTTGACCTAATAACATAGTTTGTGGCCTCATGTAACCCAGTTTTATATCTGACCTAAGATTTCATAAAGGCAGATTCATGATGATCTAGCAGAAAAAATTTGGCATCTAAAGTGTTCACGAAGTTGTTTGACAATCCAGTTTAGGATCTGCCAAATTTTTAAATTGTCTGACAAAGACAAATGAAAGTCAAGCAGAAACTGTGGCCTCTAGAGTGATAACAAGATGTTTCTATGACTTAACCTAGTGATAATGTTTTTGATCACAAAAATTTAAAGATCAAAATTTAACTACATTTTACATAGACAATCAGTCTTGCAATGTTTTATGATCAGATATTGTGGCATCTAGTGCTGACAAAAGTTTTCTAGTATTTGACCTAAAGACCTAGTTTTTGATCCCTTATGACCCAGTTTTGAACTTGTCCCAGATTTTACCGAAGGAAATATTCTGACCAAGTTTCATTAAGATTGGACCAAAATTTATCAATTAGAGTGATGATGACGGATATCTTAATTTATTTATCTATTTGGGTTTTACGGCGCACCAACACAGTATAGGTTATATGGCGCCAAACAGGACTACAAATTTTGGTTCCACATCTCATTTAGACGGATATCTTAAAGTTGCTGCAAGTTCCTACTTTGTGTACCAGGTGGGAAGAAGGACTAACTGACAGAAAGGTGGACAGGTTGGGTGCAAATCACAGTCCCCTCAGGTGAATAACCTATGACGGATTAAAAAAAATATATTATTGCTAAATTACTAAGTGGTTCACTCAAAAAAAAAAAATCTTCTTTCTTTCTGTTCAACATTTGTCTCCACCTTATGAAAAGATAATGTTTAAATAAAATTACAAAAGGGTTTTATCTAACAATTATAGGTTATTTCAAGTGAAGTTGATTCACAAGTTGCTGTTTTCAACTTACTGTAAGTTCCCTAAAACCTTTCAGTGCAAAATTTTACAAATGCTTTTAATACTGTATTTAACTCTAACAAGCTTTGATATCAATTGTTTAAAAATAAATATGGATGAATACAATCCTCAAGGTCCGCTGGAAGCATAGAACACATAAAATAACAGCAAAATAACAGAAAACTCAGTGTGACACAGTCTGTCCATGACAGGTAATCAAATTTGCTACTCCCTTTATTCCTCTTAGTACTGACAAAATCAGAGGAGTTCACTGAATTGTTAATTTCAAAACAAACAAGAGCTGTCAGTTGACAGCGCGCTCGACTATTCTCACTGCTTGATAGTATAATATAAGCTATGAGTACAAACTTTAACATTACAATAAGCATATTCTAAGTTGAAAAGGGGCCATAATTCAGTCAAAATGCTTGATAGAGTTGTCTGCTCCTGTTTTACAAACTGGGGTCATGATGGTAAATAAGTATGCAAAATATGAAAGCAATATCTCAATGGACTTTGAAAATAGTTGGGGTGGTATGCAAACTTTAACATTACAATAAGCATATTCTAAGTCGAAGTGGTATGCAAACTTTAACATTACAATAAGCATATTCTAAGTTGAAAAGGGGCCATAATTCAGTCAAAAAGCTTGATCGAGTTGTCTGCTCCTGTTTTACAAACTGGGGTCATGATGGTAAACAAGTATGCAAAATATGAAAGCAATATCTCAATGGACTTTGAAAATATTTGGGGTGGTACGCAAACTTTAACATTTGTGTGACGCTAACGCTAACGCTCACGCCGACGCAGACACCGGGGCGAGTAGGATAGCTCCCCTATTCTTCTAATAGTCGAGCTAAAAATAAGACCTAAGTGTTTGGAGGTCAGAAGACAAATTAGGTATCGCTATCTATCAAAGTCTATCAAAGACTTATAAACATCAAAGAAAACTATACACTTTCTTTGACAATGGGACAACAGAGACTTTTTACATGATTGCAATTAGTATTTAGTAAAACTGTAAAGCAGTTAATGTTCAATAACCATAGTGTTGCGTCATCCATCCCAGTACCATGAAATTAATACTAATGACATTTCATGTCATACAAAATTATATGAAAAGCACAACATTAAGCATAAAAGAAATATTTACTCAAGCATGTTTTCAAGTTGTATACAATTTCTTTGAATTATGACATAGGTATGTTCCTGACAGTAGAACTGTCCGACATGACAATCATGCTGCCGTTAATGTCATACCAGTGTACAAATATAGTGTTCAAGAACAAAAAACAATTGTTTTTATGCATTAAAGTCAAAGTCAAGTTACCAGATTTATTTCATACTTAAGTGGCCCTGTTAAAAATTGTTTTGTTTGCTATATACGTCAGCGTAATACATTTTTATGCCATGGCAACCAGTGTTCTATATGGAATAAAATTCTTGGAACAGCATTGTTCGAGGACAATCCAAGGAAAAAAAACAGGCCAAGTTACATCATCATCCGCCTAATGGAGGTGTTGTTTGGGAAAAGTGTGAATGGATGGACGACTAATGACTAGTTATCATAATAGCTCAACCACAAGTGAGCTTAATGAAAAATTACAGGAGCAGACAAGGAGATGAACAGGGGGTATGAATGGGGTGTCGGTGGGGAATACCAGAAAATAAGTCACAACAATGTGACCTTTGAGCAGCTGACTCCAAAATCAAGAGAGATCTTTCTCGTGTGGTATTTAGTTAGTGTGTTTGAAAGCTGTAGCTGTTAAAGTTAATGACCTTAAAGTACGAAAACCATTTTCAATTTCGTGGACACTGTCTGTGACCTTGAACTTAGATCTACTGACCACCAATATCACACCGGTATACAAAAAGACAGAGACCATCCTCAAGTGGTGCTTAGTGATCATTTACAGTTTTAAAGCTGCTGCTATCATACTGACTGATTTCTAGTCTAAAATTAGTAAAATGTTGACAGACTATCATTGCCATTCTATATGTCCTGTTTTTTGTTTTGTTTTTTAAGGGCATGTAAAATTAAAAGAAGGTTCAATATATCTACATTTTTACATTGGCATTCGGCTTCTGCTCTTTATTAACTTAAATCTAGCACTAAAACCATTTTGCATTCATCCATTTTTGTTATCAAACATGGTATAAAAAGCCCCAAGGAGATAAAACTTCAAACTATGCTAAATTAAAATCTTTAACTGTAATACAAAAAACATCTACACCAACATGAACAATGCACACACAAAATTAAGTTTACAAATGGAATATATACATGTTCCGTAATGATGCACTTAATTGGTAGAAATTTGTATGCATGATAACGAGTCCTTCCGTGCTCCATATACTTAACCTTTACCCTGCTAAGTTTCTAAAATGGACTTGTCCTTCATTCAGTTTGTGCAATACCATTTATTAATCGAAGGGGTGTTCACTGAAAATTTAATAATGAATTGCGAACAGTGCAGACCATGACCAGTCTGCATGTCCGTGCAGGCTGATCTTGGTTTGCACTGGTCACAAAGGCAAAATTACTTGCCGCCAGCAGACTAAAGATTAAAAATTACTTTTAAAATGAGACACTAATACATATAAGGACCTTAAATGACAGTTACAAGAACAAAATCCCAACCTATTAATGTTTTATGTACTCAGTCCCAGAATGTAGTAAAAAATTAATCAGTTGTCAAAAGTTCTCATAAGATCTAAATTTGTTTTAGGTTAAAGTTAAATATGAATCTAGAATAGGAAGACAAAAATCTCGGAAAAATTTAAAATGACACTGTTATGTAAGGATTTATCTGCCAGTTTTTTGCCAAGAAATTTCCTGTAATGTTCTATTTGTCACCCTGATTTTTTACAACTGATCTAAATGAAAAAACTAAAAACACGATAGTTGAATACTGTAAAATCTGGTAAATAAGCGCATATTCGAATATAAGCGCATATCAAAAGTAAGCACATACTGCCTTACCGTTGTTCCGTATGGGATAATAAGCGCATGTCATGCCCTTATCTTAATTTTGTCTCGAAAGTAGGCGCATTTCCGAATACTGAATACAAACAACAGATGCAAAAAGACGTAATTAACGGTACTATACTGTGATGATTGTTTATCATGAATACAGGTGACAAGTGTTCTTACCTATTGAATAGCCGATGGGTGTTAAAAGATTTTAACGTCTCTTGTCTGGTAAAACGTTAATCGTTTAAGATTATCATGCTTTTTGAATAGGAAATGTTCTCAGTCAAAAAAAATAAAAGTTCGAATATCATGAAATTTGTTTGCGTTGTCATTACAGTTTGTCATCTTGTGTAAATCTGTGAAAACAATATGGATAAAATGCCTCTTAATAGTCGGTGAATATGGTAGTTGAACGCTACAATCTCAGTGCTGAACAGTGATTGAATGGTCCGAGAGATTGAACATTATTTGCAATATGATCATTATGCTTTCATTATGTATAAATACTATATGCCATAAAAGGAAGTAGTTCACTGCGCATATCCATGTCCATGTTTTACTTTCGTTTTCTCAACCGAGGTAAGCACTGTCAATTTTCCAAATATATCAAAAATAGGCATATAAGGCTTGTCTATAAGCGCATATCAAATATAAGCACATATCAAAAATAGGCGCATAAAACTGCCACTAAAATTATCATTTAGCGTATAAGCTTATTTACCAGATTTTACAGTATGTCATAATGTGATTAAAACAGTATATTACACTGCTGTCTGAAAGTATACTGTAATAAACACTAATATTGCTTAACAACAGTGAAACAAGTTGTTTAAAAAAAATTACATCACAACTGAGCATCAATTTATACATATATATATGGCAGTATATGGGATTTCATTTTAAATCAGAAAAGCCAGATCTTCATTCAAAACTGCTGCCACTTATTTCAACTCCTTTCTTATAAACAGACAAATTCATTTTCACTTTTCCGAAAAATGTGTACGAATATGTTTCTTGAGATATCCTTTCTGTGAATAATGTTTACCACATACGTCACATTCAAAAGGTCTTTCTTGAGTATGTTTCCTGAAATGTTGATTCAAAGCTGCCTTTGTTGTGTATGATTTTCCGCAGTCACCACAACCAAACTTTTTTATTGGTTGAGAGGGCGCTTCCTGTGACGTCACCGATGAGTCATCACTAGAGCTCTGTGTGGAATAAGTGGGCGTTCCAGCAGTTGTTTTTGAACGTGTCCCTGGTGTAGCATGGAGGCGTTTTGTAGATGGACTTACAGGGGGTGAAAATGATTTGAGATCAGATCTTGCTAACTGTGTAGCTATAGGAATTACTGGTTTCTCTTCTGATATTTCGCTTAATTTTGAAGACATCGGAGGACTTTTCAATGAAGTGAGTTGGTTACCTGGCTCAGGCAGAACTCCTCGAACGTCATCTATGTCTATTTCTAATTTAGGGGGCATTTTACTAGGAGAAATTTGACCTTCAACATTACTTTGACCTTGAACAGGTACCGAAGTCATCTCTAAAGGTTTAACATCTGCATGTTGAGATTTACGAGTATTTTCTTCGGATGTATGTCTACGTTTGTTAGCCGGTTCAGTTACCACCATACTTGGTGACGTCACAGTATCGTCAGATCTGCTTCTTTTTATTGGTGTTTTTTCATTTGTTTGGCGGACAGCAGTGGCATCAAAGTCGGGAATTGGCTTTGGAGCTAACTGTCTATATTCTGCTTGTTGTATTTGTGCACCAGTCATATTGTCTCTATTAGGTGCAGGTATACTTGCAACATTTGATATTACAGGAAGTGTGCCTGTCCCAGCCTTCAATGGTCTATTGTCTAATCCTGATGCTGTCTGTTGTTGAAGTCTCAATAAATCCATATAACTTTTTGGTACTGATTCAGCACTATGCCGCTGAACAGAATGTTGTTGTTGTTGTTGTGGGTTAGCTACTGGCGACTTCAACAAATATACCTGTTTCTGCATAGACTGCTGCTGATGCTGTGGAGTTATTACTGAAGTTGGTAATTTTCTTTTCAGTGCAACTGGCTCATCTTCAATTACTATTGTTGTTCCAGATGGAATATTTGGTTTTGCTATGGATGAAGAACGATTCTGTTGCAATGATACTTTCTGGGCTGGAGACTGGTTCGGGTTTATTCTTGTCTGAGGTGACTGTATATTTTGCTGATGTTTCGTAGGAGTCATATAGCCTTGTTTGAAATATGGACTTCCTTTAGGTGTGGTTGGTGTTTGGGGAGGAGAAAAATTGTGTGACTGAGGCGACATCTCGCGAACTGGTGATGGTAGAGACTTTACTGGACGCCCTCTGGTGGAAGAAGCACCACTTATGTTCTTTGGTGGAGTGAATAGCTGTTGTCTTAACTGAGATGACGCTTGCTGAGAAGGATACATCTGCTGAGTGGCAACTTGTTGATTTCCATATTGCTGCTGATCATGATACTCTTGATACGCATACTGTTCTTGAAGATATTGTTGGTTTCTATATTGTACTCTGTCTTGATACTCTTGGTACTCGTATTGTTGCTGTTGAAGCTGAGAAGGGTACTGACTATATGATTGCTTCGATGCAAAATTGCTTTGTGGCATCTGAGAAGCAGCCTGTGTGATGTACGTTCCATATCCTTGTCTCTGGGCAACCTGTGTTATTCTTTTTGCCGACCTCATTTCTTGCTGTTCACGGTATTGCTTTGATTTCATTTCAAAAGCTGTAGACCTTGGACTTGGCATAAAATCATCAGTTTCATCTATCTCCTCTTCATCATCGTCATCATCAGGAATTATTATCGGCACACCTGTAGAAATCAAATTATCTACTAAACTTCTACCCTGCTTACCAGGCGTAACCGATTGTACTTTTTGTTTGTTAACATTTGGTGTTTGGGTCTTAACTTGCTTAGGTGTATTTGCACCTGTAACCCTACTCCCAACCTGCTTCACAGGTGTATTCAGTGTACTTGATTTAGTAGTCTTGGTATGATTTGTGTCAATGACAACTGGTACATTTGCTTTCTTGTCAATATTTGTTTTGGGTTCACTTTCATTTGATATTTTAATCTCATTTTCGACTACTGTCTCTCTACTGCCCTCTGTTCTTGTTTGGTTACTTGTAACCGTGACTTGCTTATCGCAACTACTCTGCCGACTTATGTTCCGATCTACGTTCTCATTTGTTTGTGTTACAGAGTTTTGCCTACTGCGTTTATTCGAATCACCTTCACTAGAACTTTGCCTGACATCCCACATTAAAGATTTCTCACTACTGTGTTCACTTCCTCTATCTACTGTTTCTTGATCTGTTTGAATACTATCTTCAAAACATTCACTTTGTTTAAAGCTTTCACTTTCTCTTCCATAGGAAGTCTCTCCTATCCCCATAGCCTTGCTTCTTACATCATCATTTCGATCCACAGATACTTCTGTTTGTTCTACTTTATTAATATTTGCAGTATTACATTTAAGTATTTCTGTCTGTGAATCCCTATCAACAGATTTCTTTTTCTGACGATCTTGTTTCAGTTTATCAGCTATGAGATCATATAATACTTCACTACTTGCATTATTTGTATCATTAGCAATCTCATTCCAAATGGCAAGAACTTTGTATGATTTATCGTGCAGTTCTTCATCACCTGCATCAGCAGCATCTTCACTGGTTTGCACAGAGTCATTAGTGTCTTCGTTATTTGTGTTTGTACCATCTGGTTCATCTACAGAAACATTTTCCATGTTTCCATCACTCTCTGAACTTCTTGACTGTTCTTCGTTATGAATTTCACTTATTCCTTTTGGATGTATTTCTAATGTAGCTATTTTTTCTTTCCTTTCTTCACTTATTGCACGAGCAACACAATGCGTTATTTGGTCCATAGTTTGATGGCACACTTGCATAACTTCAATACTTTCAGCTCTGGTTTCTTTTTCGTCCTTTATGGTTTTAGTGCAACTGTTATTCTGTTTTGACATTTGTTCACCATCATCATCTAGTTTCACATTTATGGTGTCCAATTTGCTTTCTTCATCACTAAGATAATCTTTAATGCTGTCTTCCTTGCTACACTGATCATCCTCATCTTCTTCATTACTATCATCAATACTTCCTTCATTAATGTTTGTTTGTGATACTTTCTGAGATTGGCAAGACCTTTCACTGACATTATCATCATCTTCATCATCTGCACTATCACATGTTGTGTCTTTTGTGAATATTGCATGTTTCGATTGCAAGCTTTCTTGGCTCTGGTTTGTAATGTTGTGAGCATCACTTACAATATCAGGAGGACCATCTGAAACAAAAGTGAGAGATGGTCAAATGTCTGCATTTCAATATGGCTTTAAGACAAATTTTGATACACTATGACTGTGCTTGCAACAAAAGTAAAATTGGGTCCCATTAAATTTTGTCAAATTTCTAAGTATATGTCACTCAATGAGAAACTAGATGGGTGTCCGCATGACACAGGTGTCTTCACTCCCCGTCACTCCACATTGTTTAATGAATGGGTGAAATATACTTCAAGATATATGCAAGACAAACTTTAAAGCACTTTATGCGTATTTTTCACTAAGTCAAGGACCATAACTCTAGCTGGTCTAGCCAAGTGAGAAGTGATAGCCCAAAGAAAACACCAGGTGTATAACTTCACAAACTATAAAACACCTCTAATGTTTTATGACTCTAGGTCAAGGACATTGTGAGATACACAAGACAAAATCCCCTATGCCCTAAATGTCAAGGGCCATAACTCTGGTCCTGAACAGTGAAATCCAAAACAAACTCAGGTTCACAAGCTGAAAAATATTCCTACATAGTTTCATTGTTTTTTTATGATACAGCAACAAAAACTTTTAAGCACTTTATATGTATTTTTCACTAAGTCAAGAACAATAACTCTGGTCTGGTTGTGTGAAATCCCATTCAAAACACCAGGTGCAAAACTTCACATGCTATATAATAATCCCCAAATTATTTTTGAACATACAACTTTGGGGGCACAGTTATGGTGATACTTAATTGGCTCCATCTTATGAATATATATGTGAACAAGAGCTCGTATAACTTGATGCATTCAGTAATTGCACAAGCAACAGAAATTATCTGGCCACTGTGCACTGGACATTTGACATACTGACCTCAAATCAATAATTATGGGTCAATTACCAGTCATAAGTCACCTCCTTATCAAATATGATCTAAGACCAAATCATTCTCTAGGTTTTTTGGCAAAAAAAGTTCTACTATTCTGCTGACCTCAAAATCAAAAGGGGCCATCTGCTGGTTATGATCAACTTCCCTATTAAGTTTCGTGATTCTATGTCTTAGCATTCTCAAGTTACTGTCTGGAAACAGTTGAACTGTTCTGGGTCACTGTGACCTTGACCTTTGATCTACTGACCTCAAAATCATAAGGGTTATCTGCTGGGCATGATCCCCCTTTTTAAGGTTATCTAGCCAATGTAGAATTACGCCAAATGTTTAATTCTGGTATTATTTGACCAAAAAATTCAAATTTTGGGTCCTGTGACCAGACCTTCCCAATCAATTTTTAATCTAGAGCTTCGTATCATGAAACCGATAAATTATGTCCCGGGTCCATGGACTTCTTGATGACTCAAACAACAGTTAAAACGTCATGGGCCCAAATTCCTAACTTAACCTCATGACCTAACCCCCATGGAGTCCCATCCGAACCTTAAACTTTTCTAAATTGACCTTGACCAACATGACGTTAAAATCCAAATTTTTGTTTTTACCCCCTTACCACTTTATTTCCTAAACAAAAGGGGTTTATTGTTTTCAAAACCTCCTTTACTCAACCGCATCAACCTCTGAAAACAAATTTAAAACCCTTCTTGGCCAAGAAAAAAATTTACACAACCTAAAACTCAGGGCATAAAAGTGAAATTTAAAAAACAGTAAAAGGAAGAAAACCTTTGGACGCAAATAAAACAAACAAAGGAAAATAATAGAGATTTGGGGTGAAGCAGAGATAATGGGAAACAACAAACAAAATAAAAAACTTTGGTGAAATTAAAACTTCCCCAAAGGATGTAAGGAAGGGAATTTTTTTTTTAAAAAAGAGGCTGTAACAACCTCAAAAATTTTGGGTTTTTCCAGAATTGCCTATTTTAGAAAAAGTGTAACAATAATTGCAATTCCTGATTTAATTCCCACCATGACCCCGTTTAAGGGTTTTCATAAATTTCTCAAAAAAAAAGTGTTTTAGCGCATTACCTTGGTTTTTTGACAATTTTCAAGGGGAAATTTGCCCAATTTTATAAATCCCTTTAAAAAAAGTTTGAGCAAAAAAATTTTTCCCATTATTTGACCCTAATTTACCTAATTCGAGGTCCCGGGACCGGTTTCTACAAGAATATATGGAAATTTTTAAAAGATTAATTAAAAAACCCTGAAGGCTAAAGGTTTTCTATAATAAAATTCCTATTAGTTTACCGCAAAACCCATATTTTAAACTTTAAACACAACCCCAAATTCAAAACAATTCCCGAAAATTCCATTAAAAATTTTTGGGGAGATTAAAAATTTTTAATAAAACCCCTTAATTGTTTTTGCCCTTGAATGCAAAAACCCGAAAAATGCCAAATTTAACCGTCATGAAGGGATGGCTTAACATCACAAAAATTTTTTATATCCAACCTTTTTACATTTTTTGGTATTTTCCCCCTTTAAATGGCAAATTCTCAAGGTAAAATTTGAATTTTAATAGAAATAGTATTCCCCAATAGTAAATTTTTCCTATTAGTATTATAAATAACGTGAAACTTAATACGTGGGGCATTTCAGATTCTTTGGGGAAAACCCCCAAATTAAAAAGAACATAAAAATATGCCTTCTATTAAAAAGTTTTCCTATTTTATACCACAATTGTTTTTGAAAAACCCCAAACTTTCCAGAAATTATAAGTGAAACATTTGGCCAAGTTGGTTTTAGGTTTAGTGTAAATGCCTTCCAATCAAGTTTTATCATTTTTGACCAAAAAGAAAACCCTTAACACCTTACCTTTAATTTCAAATTTTGTAGTTTTTCCAAAGGGAAAATTTCCCCCAATTTCTAAAACACCCGAATAAGTTTCACTAATGCCACGGAAAATTCGGACAGCACCATTTTCTTCAAGGTTCGCAGAAACACCTGAAACTTCCTGTCTACTTTCATCAAATGATTCAAGACCTCCACTAGAGACAGCACTGCATTTGTCTGTTACTCTATTGTAATCGATGTTATCATCAATGTTACACTCACTATTCTTCTCTAAAACATCATTAGGTGCTTGTGTGTGACTAACGTCATCAGTAACTTCTTTAGATTTTTGTTTTACATTACATCTTTCATTATAACTTCTACTATGAGACACAGACTCTTCTTCCTTATTACTACGCTTACTACAAGAAATTCTTACATTTCCAGTGGTTATGTTTCCACTAAAATTTGATATTTCTGAATTTAAGTCACTGGCACTATTATTTGAATTTTCTGCTTCAGTATTACTTTCATGTGCTGCATCAGTTTTGCAGTCTTTTGTTTTCTTGAGAATAAGGTCTGAAATTTCTTCACTCAGTGTACCAGGATCGTCTGGCTGTGTATGTTTGTTTTGATACGGGGTATAGCGAGGTTTTGTCCCATATCGAGAATATTTCTTCCTTTTCTTTGAATTCCTGGATGTTTTTGGTTTCTTATTTTCACATGGTTGGCTGTCAGATGATGTTGTTTGATTGACTTGCAATCCACTAATGCTTGAACAACTCTCATGCCCTGAAAATTACAAAAAAAATACTTAAAACAAGAGAAGTGGAATTTCAAGTGATCTAGACCCCACTGGCAAAATCTGTAACCCCGCAATTCTGTGGTATAGATACAGCAAAGCAATACAACTGTGTTTTAGATTTCCTGACCAACACGTTTTTACTGCCACCAGACCCTTAACTATTTATGATGTCATTTTCCAGTTAGTTTGTTTGTTGTTTTTCAGTGAGGATATAAAAAGCTGCATTACGGGAAAACAAGTTTGTTAGTGTGAATACAATTCAAAATCAGGGTTTCTATTAGCCTGCTGAATAAAACTTTTAAGCGGAAATTAGTGTTCCTTGGAACATTAACTGCTTAAATTTACAATTTTCTCATGTTTTATCACTTTTAATTATTCATTCATTTTCTATAAATCTATATCTTACTTAATGTATCTATCAGTAAAGCTCTGTAATTTTATTTATTCAAAACTGAATTTTACTTTTGCATCCATTATTCTAACTTTAATTAATGTGTTGACAGTGTTTCCCTAACTTGAGATACTAAGCCAACAGTGTTTCCCTAACTTGAGATACTGAGCCAACAGTGTTTCCCTAACTTGAGATACTGAGCCGACAGTGTTTCTCTATCTTGAGATACTGAGCTGACGGTGTTTCTCTATCTTGAGATACTAAGCCGACAGTGTTTCTCTATCTTGAGATACTGAGCTGACGGTGTTTCTTTATCTTGAGATACTAAGCCAACAGTGTTCTCTATCTAGTATACTAAGTCGACAGTGTTCCTCTATCTTGAGATACTGAGCCAATAGTGTTTCTCTATCTTGAGATACTGAGCCAACAGTGTTTCTCTATCTTGAGATATTAAGCCGACAGTGTTTCTCTATCTTGAGATACTAAGCCGAGAGTGTTTCTCTATCTTGAGATATTAAGCCGACAGTGTTTCTCTATCTTGAGATATTAAGCCGAGAGTGTTTCTCTATCTTGAGATATTAAGCCGAGAGTGTTTCTCTATCTTGAGATATTAAGCCGAGAGTGTTTCTCTATCTTGAGATATTAAGCCGACAGTGTTTCTCTATCTTGAGATACTAAGCTGACAGTGTTTCTCTATCTAGGATACTAAGCTGACAGTGTTTCTCTATCTTGAGATACTAAGCCGACAGTGTTTCTCTATCTTGAGATACTAAGCTGACAGTGTTTCTCTATCTTGAGATACTAAGCAGACAGTGTTTCTCTATCTTGAGATATTAAGCCAACAGTGTTTCTCTATCTTGAGATATTAAGCCAACAGTGTTTCTCTATCTAGGATACTAAGCTGACAGTGTTTCTCTATCTAGGATACTAAGCCAACAGTGTTTCTCTATCTTGAGATATTAAGCCAACAGTGTTTCTCTATCTTGAGATATTAAGCCAACAGTGTTTCTCTATCTAGGATACTAAGCCAACAGTGTTTCTCTATCTTGAGATACTAAGCCAACAGTGTTTCTCTATCTTGAGATATTAAGCCAACAGTGTTTCTCTATCTAGGATACTAAGCTGACAGTGTTTCTCTATCTAGGATACTAAGCCAACAGTGTTTCTCTATCTTGAGATACTAAGCCAACAATGTTTCTCTATCTTGAGATATTAAGCCAACAGTGTTTCTCTATCTTGAGATATTAAGCCAACAGTGTTTCTCTATCTAGGATACTAAGCAGACAGTGTTTCTCTATCTAGGATACTAAGCCAACAATGTTTCTCTATCTAGGATACTAAGCCAACAGTGTTTCTCTATCTTGAGATACTAAGCCAACAATGTTTCTCTATCTTGAGATACTAAGCCAATAGTGTTTCTCTATCTTGAGATATTAAGCCAACAGTGTTTCTCTATCTTGAGATATTAAGCCAACAGTGTTTCTCTATCTAGGATACTAAGCAGACAGTGTTTCTCTATCTAGGATACTAAGCTGACAGTGTTTCTCTATCTAGGATACTAAGCCAACAGTGTTTCTCTATCTTGAGATATTAAGCCAACAGTGTTTCTCTATCTAGGATACTAAGCAGACAGTGTTTCTCTATCTAGGATACTAAGCTGACAGTGTTTCTCTATCTAGGATACTAAGCCAACAGTGTTTCTCTATCTTGAGATATTAAGCCAACAGTGTTTCTCTATCTTGAGATACTAAGTCGACAGTGTTTCTCTATCTAGGATACTAAGCCGACAGTGTTTCTCTATCTAGGATACTAAGCCAACAGTGTTTCTTTATCTTGAGATACTAAGCCGACAGTGTCTCTCTATCCTGATATACTAAGCCAACAGTGTTTCTCTATCTTGAGATACTGAACCGGCAGTGTTTCTCTATCTTGAATTCTTTAGCAAACACAACTTGAGTTACTAGACAAACGCAGCTTGAGTTACTGAGCAGACACAACCTGAGACACTGAGAAGACACAGCTCTAGTTATTAAGCAAACACAGCTCTATTTATTGAGCAGACACAGCTTAAGTTACTAAACAGACACAGCTTGAGTTACTGAACAGACACAAATAGAGTTACTGAACAGACACAACTTGAGACACTGAACAGACACAACTTAAGACACTGAACAGACACAGCTTGAGATACTAAACAGACACAACTTGAGACACTGAACAGACACAACTTAAGACACTGTACAGACACAGCTTGAGTTACTGCACAGACACAACTTAAGACAGTGAACATACACAACTTGTGTTACTGTGCAGACACAGCTTGAGTTACTAAACAGACACAACTTAAGACACTGAACAGACACAGCTTGTGTTACAGAGCAGACACAGCTTGATTTACTAAACAGACACAACTTAAGACACTGAACAGACACAGCTTGATTTACAGAACAGACACAACTTAAGACACTGAACAGACACAACTTGTGTTACTGAGCAGACACAGCTTGAGTTACTAAACAGACACAACTTAAGACACTGAACAGACACAGCTTGAGTTACTGAACAGACACAGCTTGAGTTACTAAACAGACACAACTTGAGACACTGAACAGACACAACTTGAGACACTAAACAGACACAATTTGTGTTACTGAGCAGACACAGCTTGAGTTACTGAACAGACATAGCTAGAGTTACTGAACAGACACAGCTTGAGTTACTGAACAGACACTACTTAAGACACTGGAAAGACATAGCTTGAGTTACTGAACAGACACAACTTAAGACACTGAGCAGACACAACTTGAGATGCTTAACAGACACAACATAAGACACTGAACAGACATAACTCGGATTACTGAACAGACACAGCTTGAGTTACTGAACAGACATAGCTTGAGTTACTGAAGAGACACAACCCGAGACACTGAAGAGACACAACTTAAAAGACACTGAACAGACACAACTTAAGACACTGAACAGACATAGCTAAAGTTACTGAACTAACATAGCTTGAGTTACTGAACTGACACAGCTGAGTTATTGAACAGACACAACTTGGATTATTGAGCAAACACAGCTTGTGTTAATGTACAGCTACAGCCTGAGTTACTGTGCAGTTACAGCTTGAGTTACTGTGCAGTTACAGCTTGAGTTACTGAACAAATACAGCTTAAATTAACGAGCAAACATATTTTTTTGCTATTTAGCAGATAAAGCTTGCCATATTAAGAAGACAGTGAGCACACCTCTAGTTATTTAGCAAACACAGCTTGAGAAACTGAGCAAACACAGCTTGAGTTATTGAGCGGAAACAACTTGTGTTATAAGCAGACACAGCTTGTGCTTTTGAGTAGACACAGCTTAAGTTACTGAGCAGACATAGCTTGTGTTACTGAACAAATACATGTTGAGTTACTGAGCAGACAAAGCTTGAGTTTTTGACAGTTCATATACCATAACATTTATAACTTACCATGGAGACAAAATCCAAGGAACTGTTGTTTGACATCAGCATATGTGGTCAAAAACATTTTCCCATAATTTGAACCAAGCTGACAGAGAGTTTTGTCAGTGACATTTGCTGTAAGAACCACTGACTCTTCATCTGTTTCTGCTGCTAGCTGATCTACCTGTAAAATATTTACTGTCATGTCATATAAAGTTTGAGAATAAATGTCTTACGGCCCTTTCAATCAATTCTGTTTTCTTTAATATAACCAATAATGTTTTTCTGTCATAATAAAATAAATAATAATAATATAAAGGATATTGTATAGTCAGCGTTAGATTGAAAATGTGCAAGATCTTAATGAGGTAAACATTCTGACCAAGTTTCATTGAGACTGGACCAAAATATTGACCTCCAGAATACAAAGGATACTAAGCCAACAGTGTTGGAATTCAGCAATGGATCATTCATTTATACTTAAAAAGGTTCTTGTCATTTAAACAAGAGCTGTCCGTAAGACAGCCAAGCTCGACTATTCGAAATATTGTCACAGAAGCAGGAAATTATTACCCAAAACGTTAAATATCAAAAGAGTTTTAAGTTCGAAAGGGGACATAATTTGACCAAAATACATATCAGAGTTATGGGACTTGATGTTATCAACTAGTTTTATAACCCCGAAGAAACATGTTAAGTTTCAATTCAATATCTGCATTAGTTTTGGGAATAGTAACTTGCATGTTAAACTTTAACCAGAATTCTCTAAGTCCAACAGGGGGCATAATTTGCTCAAAATACATGTTAAGAGTTATGGAACTTGACCCAGTGAGGTTGGTAATTGACCTAGAAAAAGAATAAATAAGTTTCAAAGCTATATGCCTTTTGGTAATAGCTGTATGTACTTGCATGCAAAACTTTAACCAGGATTTTCTAAGTCCAAAAGGGGGCATAATTTGCCCAAAATACATGTCAGAGTTATGGGACTTGATGTTATCAACTAGTTTTATAACCCCGAAGAAACATGTTAAGTTTCAATTCAATATCTGCATTAGTTTTGGGGATAGTAACTTGCATGTTAAACTTTAACCAGAATTTTCTAAGTCCAAAAGGGGGCATAATTTGCTCAAAATACGTGTCAGAGTTATGGGACTTGACCCAGTGAGGTAGGTAATTGACCTAGAAAAAGAAAAAATAAGTTTCAAATCTATATGCCTTTTGGTAATAGCTGTATGTACTTGCACGCAAAACTTTAACCAGAATTTTCTAAGTCCAAAAGGGGGCATAACTTGGCCAAAATACAAATCAGAGTTATGGGGCTTGACCCAGTGA
This sequence comes from Mercenaria mercenaria, assembly GCF_021730395.1. Classification (NCBI taxonomy): domain Eukaryota; kingdom Metazoa; phylum Mollusca; class Bivalvia; order Venerida; family Veneridae; genus Mercenaria; species Mercenaria mercenaria. The sequence continues at coordinate 46,329,883 of NC_069376.1, forward strand.
GGTAGGTAATTGATCTAGAAAAAGAAAAAATAAGTTTCAAATCTATATGCCTTTTAGTAATAGCTGTATGTACTTGCACGCAAAACTTTAACCAGAATTTTCTAAGTCCAAAAGGGGGCATAATTTGGCCAAAATGAAGGTCAGAGTTATGGGACTTGGTGCTATCAACTAGTTTTATAACCCCGAAGACACATGTGAAGTTTCAATTCAATATCTGCATTAGTTTTGGAGATAGTAACTTGCATGTAAAACTTTAACCAAAATTTTCTAAGTCCAAAAGGGGGCATAATTTGCTCAAAATACATGTCAGAGTTATGGGACTTGACCCAGAGAGGTTGGTAATTGACCTAGAAAAAGAATAAATAAGTTTCAAAGCTATATGCCTTTAAATGATAGCTGTATGTACTTGCATGCAAAAACTTAACCAAGGTCATACGCCGACGCCGACGCCAGGGTGAGTAGAATAGCTAGACTATTCTTTGAATAGTCGAGCTAAAAATATCAAGTGCCATAGCATGCTGACATTTGCATTTGTTTGTTTTTGGCTTAATGCCTTTTTCAACAGTATTTCAGTTATATAACAGCGGGCAGTTAACCTAACCAGTGTATCTGTGTTCCTGGCTTCTGTACCGGTACAAACCTATTCTCCACAAGTAACTGCTAACTTCCGCACATGAATCAGAGGTGGAGGACGAATGATTTCAGACACAGTGTCTTTTATCAAATCGTCATGGAGAACATATGGCCCATCCAAGGATCAAACTCGAGAACCTGCGATCCGTATGGTGCTCTCATATTCAGCTAAAAGGCAGGTGAATAAGCCTGATAATATATTTGATTTTAGGGTAAATATTTGTAACTGTCAATGAATGAAACAAATGATTCACTTAACAAAATTTAATAAGAACCCTCACTTTAGGACTTGAAAACCTGTGCTAAATCTTACCAGTTGCTGTATCTGCGATCTAAGAACAGCTTTGAGAATCACTTTATATCCAGGAAAATCCTTAATATCTTCCAGGTACGCCATTCTGTCTATCTTGGCTACCTGTAATGAAAGTTAGAACAAGTAGTTATTAGATTGCCACTTTTAGAAATAATAATACTGGCATATTTTTACATTTGATTTTGACTTTTATCAACAGACGAAATTATGAGTCAGAACATGACAAGAGTGCCAAATTGTCAAAAAAATTCTTCATGAGTTAGCAATCTGTTTTTCTAAATGAGGCACACCGTGAGAAAACCAACATCGTGCATCTGCAACCAGCATGGATCCAGACCAGCCTGTGCATCCGCGCAGTCTGGTCAGGATCCATGCTGTTCGCTTTCAAAGCCTAGTGCAATTAGAGAAACCGTTAGCGAACAGCATGGATCCTGACCAAACTGCGCGAATGCACAGGCTGGTCTGGATCCATGCTGGTCGCAAATGCACTATGTTGGTTTTCTTATGGCGTGGCTCAAATGTCCAGCTGTTACAGTTAATCAATTCAGGGCCTCCTCTGCCATTCACCAATGTAGCCAAATGTTACAAATTCAAAGAACTGGCTACTGATTTTTGAAAGTGGCGACAAGAATTTTATTAAAATGTGGACAAATTTCAGCAGTTCAGCTTCAATTTGGCAGTTTCTCTCAAAAAGTGGCTACAACTTTCTGAGGCCCAGTTGAGGCCCTGCAATTTATCTTCAGTATGTGAAGACATATCAACTAGTGTGATATGAAGTAACAGTATATTAACCTTTAGCCTGCTAAATTTATAATATGGACTGGTCCATTATTCAATTTGGGCAGGCAGTACCATTTATTGCAAACAGTGTAGACCATGATCAGCCTGCATGGATGTGCAGGCTGATATTAATCTGCACTGCTAAACTAGTTAGCCATGCACTGTAAGTAAGAATTATGACTTCACAAGCATATACTAAATACTCTAAACAATGTTCTTTTAAACCATATGCGAAGTGAGTAGTTTAAATCCCTTACATCCCTTTAAATCCCTTACATGTTCTGGCACAGTTATAGTATTTTATTTCAATCATTAGTATTCTCTGCTACTGTGAGATGATAACTCAAGATGATGATGAACTTCCTCCACATCTTAATAAAAAATTTTTTGTCCATGTAGACAATTATCACATCACGCCTACCAGGACTGTAAATGACCCAATCTCACATTTACAAGGCAGTCTGAAAGACAGCTATATCCCCCGCCGCTGTTATGGATAGTGGCTCAAACCTTTGACCTTGAGTTGTGACCTTGACATTAAGCCAACTTGGCTGACTTATGGGTTCTGAACATCGTCTTGATGAGGTGATCATTTGACCCAAGTTTCATGATAATCCTTCAAGGGGTTTAGGAGATACAGAGCAGACACAAAATGGAAGGCTCAAACTTTTGACTTTCGAGTTGTGACCTTGACCTTGAGTCGACATTGCCGACTCATGGGTTCTGCACATTGTCTTGATAAGGTGATCATTTGATCCAAGTTTCATGAAAATCCTTCAAGGGGTTTAGGAGATACTGAGCGGACACAAAATGTTATGGAAGGATGGAAGACGGAAGGATGGACGACGGAAGGACAGACGGAGACCATTCCTATACCCCCCCACCACTTGTGGCGGGGAATTAATAACTGCTATACTATTCAAGTCCTTTCCCCTACCCCTACAAGAACAATCTTTCTGTAATAATATGCTTCCAAGCCATACTAAGTCCAGTCCTAGCAGTTGTCTTTTTGCTTAGCAGCGGGCTACCCTACCTCTAAATCAGACTCTCTAAATCTCTTGTTTTTAAACAATGTCATTTTTTAACACTGCATCTCATGATATCTCATTTTAAACAACTGTTACAAGACATACATATGTATGGTGAGCCATGCTAAATGCAAAATTCTAAATGACAAAAAGTTAGCGCAAAATGCTTTTTGCTAAATGCTTAAATATATTATCAAATATTAACTGTCAAATGTTAAATGTGAAACGATAACGAAATGCTAACCAATAAATACCAAATACTTTGTCCCCATTAAAACGTTTTCTAAACATTTCAGAGTAAACAGTTTCAATCCCATGTTCCTATGACTGGTAGTACATAATATTGCTTTGAATCAGACTGACAGAACATCACATGTTTACAAATAACTCAAAGGAGCATTTAATGGTTTAAAGATACAGATCATTAACTCATAGGTGAACAAATTTGACAATTAGCATTTATCATTTAGCAATTTGACATTTAGCATTTAATATCTGGAATATAGCATTAATTTTGGTAGGTAGCATTTAGCATTAAGTATTTTGCATCTAGCATTAGGTAATTGGCATTTGGCATGGAATGTCTTTCATTTAGCATTAAATTTTGGCAATCAGCATGATGCAACTGCCTTCCTACATATGCCACAAAATATAATTGGTTTTGATTATTCCATAATAATAAGCATAAATATGAAAGATCCATAATATGGAAAGGTGGTCTCCCTACTAATAGTCAAATGCTATAATATTATACAATATACTTAATACTAAATGCCAATACTTAATGCTAAAATTTATACTACATATTTAAATCACACATGCCATAAACTTAATGCTAAATGCCAGCTTCTAAATGACAAATAGCAAATGGTGAATGCTTACTGCCAACTGATAAAACTTAATTGCTAAATGCCAATTACTTAATGCTAAATGCTACATACCAAATGCTATATGCAATATACTTAATGCTAAATGCCAGTTGCTAGATGTCAAATAGCTAATGCTTATTGCCAAATGATAAATGTTGATTGTCAAATTCTTTAACTCTATGTGTTAATGATCTGCATCTCTTAAACATGTTAAACTTATAAATGTAATTTTTAATTGTGTGAAAACATATATCTATCAGTCTAATGTGAAGCAATAACATCAAATTATTCTCCTGGCCAAAGAAACATGGGACCAAAACTTTTTAAGATGTATAGACAAGGTTTTTTAAATAGAGACAAAGTTATGTAACAAAGGCCAATAACTATTTAAAGAAGTATTAATACACTGCTATATTCATCTCTTTATCCAAATAAGTGCTTAGCAATAAGCATTTGCCATTTATTTTTACATTCTTCCCAATTAACAATTATCATTTGACAATAATTATTACCATTTGACAGTCAATATTCGACAGTAAGCATTTAGCAAATAGCATTTTGCACTAATCATTTGGCATTTCGTTAGCATTTTAGCAATTAGAATGGTGCAATGGCCTTCCATAAATTGTCAAAATGATAAATGCTAATTATTAAAAATGAAATGTGAAACAGTAAATGCAAAATGCTTAATGCTAGGCCTTTATTCAAATAAAGAGCTAAATATTCTGGTATTAGTGGATAAGTGCATCCCTTAAACATAGACCTGCATCACATAACTTCAGAGAAAACATGCTTCAATTACATGTTTTATGTCTGGTACAGCAAGTTATTACTTCAAACCAGATTGGTAGATTTTTTTTCTTTTTTCAAAGAATTAAAAGTTTCATTCATTAACCCGAGATATACAGATACGTATCATATGTCATACAGTGTTTCTTTTAAAGACTTTGACAATTTATATGCATTCATCATATTGCAATAAGCTGGTGTTTCACGCTAATTTGCAAATGTTATATAGTTAAATGCAAAATGCTATGTTCATGCATTTGCAAAATGCTTCATTTGACATTTAACACGAAAATTCGGCATTTAGCATTAGGTATTTGTGTATGGTGATTTGTGCATTTGGTAAGTAGCATCTAGCATCAAGTATTTGGCATTGAATATTTTCAATTTAACACCTTGCAATTCGCATGGAGCACTGTTCTTCAATTGGTGATATATAATTTGACAATTTAATACCTACCATTTAATATTTGTATTTTTAGCTACATTATTATAAAAAAGCATTGTTCAGTGACCCTCTTTGCAAGGCATAGACCCTCTACAATGGGGAAGTTAAGCTGCAGTATAAATCTGCATGGCCAGTCTTACGTTATCCAACTAATTTGACACAATCCTAGTAAATATTGAGTTATTGTTCTTAAGGGCAATATATAAAACAATCTGACCGTTGCATTATTTTGACTAAATCTTACGTTGATTGCAATATTTGGTACAAGTCATTAATTCATAAAATTGAAGAATTTTACGATTAGCATTAAAATAGCTATTGCTGTTTTACATTTAGCATTTGGCATTTAGCTTGATGGAATATGGAACTTGATCATTTGTTTTAATTTCAAACTCTTGGCAGATAATAAGGCTATCTGGCAATCATAGCCTTACTTGTTTGGCTTATCAGGTTGGCTTATTTTATGACCTGATATTTTATATAGCTGCAATATCTCGAAAGTTATCATCCTGTCCATAAATCGTCCAATTATTTGGAATACCTGGCAAAGGAAATTTAGGGAAGAGAAGGTCTAAGTAATCGACTAGCTCAGTCTGACAGTAAGGCACATGCTCTGTTGGGTCTTTCCTCTTGGGTTCAAGCCCAGCTCTGACTGCAGATTTTTCTTACAGGTCTGTGACAAATGGAAATTGCTGCTTGACATGTCAGTATCTACATGATTCTTCCAACAATCATTAACGATTATAAATGACTACATATTCTAGTATACTATTAATTACATTAAAAAAATACCAAATTAGCATGAGCAATTAGCATGACATACTGGCTTTCAAAAGTATTTCAGTATCATATTTACTTTTTTTTTGTATGACAACACTCACCCTTTCCAGGACCTCTTTTAAAATCCAGACCGTTCCAAACCGCAGTCACGCGCAACCTACAAAAACAGCAAGTTTTTCTACCATCTTACTGAAGTTATCAAGTTAATAAATTATGTGACCACACTTCTTATAGTCGTGTTAAATGCTGTTATCAATTATATTCATCTAAAACAAGTCTGTGTTGATCTAATTTCAGCCTTTACACATAAACAAAGGGAAACAACTCTTACAACTTTTGCATGTTTATGCTGTGTAATATGAAAATCGAAAGGACTGTTGTTTCACGCTTGGTTCCGAACTTACCAGATGTTTTCTTCGGGCGGCACCAGCGGTGTGCACGGCGGGCGCGCGCACCCACCCCTAAAATCCGACGAATTTTCCTTTTTTCAGACATCAGTCTTTAAATGTTATCGACAGTTTTATTTTGTGTTGCGACCGTGTGTCTATTTGGGCTTGAGGGAATAGAGCTATCATAAATTTATAAAATACAGAATTTTGAAAAATCGACACTGTAAAAGTTGTTTAAAAATTTCAACACAGTAGGCCTACACAAAACAATGTTAACTTTAAGACTTCAACATATTGGCTTCTAAGTTTAAGTTTGTTTGTTTTTTGTTTTTTTTTTTTTTTTTTTTTTTTTTGCACTTTTAAAAACGTCCACAAGAAAAAATAAAACGATTAACAAATGATGTTGTCAGTATATCTAGATCTAACACTAAGTTGCTATAATGGAAAGATGTCTGCACATTGTGGCAACCCGCAGTCCGCAACCCGCAACCCGCAAAATATACATTAAATTGAGGGTTGCGGGTTGCTATAATGAAAAACAATCTTGAGCACCGCAATGCGGAACAATATATATGCCCGAATGTATGGTCTTTGACCCCTAAGTGTGACCTAAGCGACCCATTCTAAACATGCGCTCTGCACGTCGTCTCGATGTGGTGAACATTTGTGCCAAGTTTCTTTAAAATCCTTCAAGCAGTTACAGCCAGAGTTACAGAGCGAACACGAAACAAAGTCATATGACATTTGACCCCTAAATGTGACCTTGCACCTTGAAGCGAGCCATCCAGAACATGCGCTCTGCACGTCGTCTCGATGTGGTGAACATTTGTGTCAAGTTTCTTTGAAATCCTTCAAGGGGTTTAAGAGTTACAGAGCGGACACGAAATTGCTAAGGGACGGACGGACAGGCGGTGTCATAACATAATACGGTCCTTCGGGCGTATAAAAAGGTGTATGGTGAACAACACCCAAGTTCTCAGCTCAAAGATCAAGGTCAAACTTACGTGTCACCGCCCCTTTTTCAGGGGTCTTTTTATATTCCCTTTTGAAGGAGTTGCGGGTGTTGGTCTGCCTGTGTCCGTCTACTAAATGGTTGCAGATGATAACTCTAGAATCATTTGGCCTACATTCTTCAAACTTCATATGATCGATGGTTGAAATAAATTTGTCAACGAATTTTGAAAATTGTCTAATGCTAAGTAAAAAAAAAATGTTAAGTAAAAAACGCTTTGATATAATATTTCGTTGTAGCCCGCAACACTCTGGCATTTGTGGCATGCTCAAGCTATGTCAAATATACGCCAGATCGCCTAATTTGATGTACATGTAGGGGCCATTCCTTACTATAGAAACCTCCTCGATAGCCTATAGTGGTAGAGTGTTTGCTTCGAGCGCGGGAGGTCGTGGGTTCGATCCCCGGCTGCGTATTACCAAAGTGAAAACTGGTACAAGTAGCTCCCTGGCTTGGCGCTCAGCATTGAATCTCTTCTCTCATACCCTCATGGCGATGGATCCCATCAGGGATGAGGCGTTGAGAGTGATTAAGACAAGTTGTAGAACTTGCTTCACAATCGACCTAAATTAAATTAGTATAAACTGGTGGAGGTAAAAGATAAACAAGTGAATTTTATTTAACGTCCCTTATTTCAAACAATTAAAGAACGTACTTAAGCTAGCGACCCTATTGAACCAATTATACTACCCTCTTCTGTAGCATTTAAAAGCAATATACACGCGATGCTACCCACGTTTTTTTCTTTCAGACCAAATATGTGACGGATCTTAAATTTTGTTCTAATATGAAAATTGAACATAATACTTTTTGGTCGGATAAAATGTTAATGGTATTTATTTATTTGCATTGAATCCGATGTAATTCGATTTATGCACGTAAAATTCACTGTCAACCTCCGCGCTGATATGAGGAAGAACAAGTAACATAAAGTCATTTTTACCACTAAATAGATTTTGGATTCAACTTTCATTTTATTATATTTTATTGTTTCAATATATCAATTCAATTTCACAAAATATGTATTGTCTGGATTGAATGGACCAATCAGACTCCCAAATTTCAAGGCTTAATAGGTCTTCCTGTTGAGTATGCCAAATTCCCAGTCCAATACTACCACTTTATATTTCCCGCAGTAGTGCACTATGACAAATCTGTATCTGCATGTAGTTCTCGTGTGGCTATCAGAATAATCAGTGTGTAACATTATCGCATTCGCATTATCCGTTAATAAGTAGGCTATAGTATTTATTTTTAACCATCGGTATTCAAGAAATTACTTGAAGTGTTAAAAACCCACCACGACCTAGTTACCTACTTTTTCCTCCCACATGAACTTGGTGCAATCATTCTGATAGTACTGGTATAATACAGCTGGTGGACAATTTAGGCTTTCCTTGAATTAATGTGTTTGCGCAGCTTCATCTGCAAACTCTTCTCAGTATAGTTTTATAAACATAGAATAATAATTATCTTATACTGTAGAAACTAAGTGTGGTCTAAACTCACCTAATACATAAAGTACCGTGCATACTACTACATTAACTTGATAATATATTTAGACATTAAACACGTTGTCTTGGCCTTATATATGTCACTGTCAATTTGTAACTAGATACTTGTTATTTCTGATTTTCTCCATGATTACCATCATAGAAACATAAAAGAATACAGTTATTTTGTTGTGCGTCTTTAAGATAACTTGATAAACAGCCACTACTGACCGTAACATTTTGTAGGAAAAAATACAAGTATACATAACTCGCAAAACATACTATGGGCTATATTCATAGACAATACTCCAACACCACTCACTGAGTACACTCAAATAAATTGCCTAACGGTCACGTCTTTACTCAGGAAAGATTCGATTTGTATTCATAAAGGTGAGTGAGAGTCGAGTTAACTCCCAAGAGTGAGTGAATGTTGAGGGATGTCCTGGGGACACTTGAGTGTTTCTCAAGTTCTCATAATGTAAGTTAAGATGATAAATTTACAATATTTAATTAATTAGAAGGCAAGATAACAGTGTCATGTATGTATTTAAACCGAAAGTTCATATTTGTGCAAGGTATTTTGGAAAAATATATTTTGTTCTTTTTTAATACATGTTGCTGAGGGCGACAAAAACGCAAAAAGACCCAACAAATTAAAGAGAGTAAATTGATGCAAATGGTTAAAATAGATATAGAAAATCAAATAAACATTTACGAAACCTAATCTAACGGGGCTCATCCGTCACACCCAGAAAAACACATCGTAGTAACAAATATTTAAATTTCACAAGCCTAGATATTGGTTAATTCATACATACCCTTAAATTTAATGCCATGAAGAAAACCTATATTTATTAAATCTCATTGTTTAAATGACAATGGAAACATTTATTTTATAAAAAAAAATATGTTTTTAATAATTGAAATTTATTTTAAACAAATACGGCCTGGCATTCGGGAAACACAACAATTAACGGCAGAGTTAAAATTCAGTTGTTAAAATAAATTTCAGTTTCAGCGAAAATTAAACTCGTGTATCTTTAAGTATAAATTTCATTCTACTAATGCTGATGAGTAGACTGACTGACGAGCGAACGGACTGAAGGACGTATTGTAAAACAAATAGATGGGCAGACGGACAAACATACAAACTAGCAATAAGACGACAACTTCCGATTACAAAAATGATGATCAGCACTTTTGCATACCTTAGATGCTATTGTCATATAAACCGTTATAATCCGCTAAATCCATTGTGTACAATGAAACCATTACTCGAGCTGTCCTTCCGAAAGTTAAGACTGAGTGGGATTTATGAATATGACTATCGAACTCCACTCACACTCCCGCAAGGTCTACTCCAGGTTCACTTGAGTGATACTCACCCAAGTTTGAGTCAAGTGTGAGTTTCAGTGACGACTATGAATATGGCCCTATGTATCTAAAATTGAACCTTAGGCAAGACCTGTCACTATTAGTGACAAACGCCCCCGAAGTGTGCTCAAGAATGCTACAGGTATGAATCATTTTGTGACCAGATAAAAAAAATGTTCTCCAAAGGTAACCTTGACCTTGAAGCTAGGGTATTGAGCCTTGAGCATGACACACCAACTCATTACATGGAAGAATTGTGACAATAAATTTTAACATCCCTTGATGAATGGCAGATTTATTGACCGCACAAGAAACATACAATGTTAACCTTTGACTTCTAAGTATGACCTTGACCTTGAAGCTAGGGGTCTTGGTCTTGCGTTTAACACGTCATCTTAATATAGGGAACGTCTATGCCAAGTAATTTTAAAAATATCTTCATCGATGGAAGAGTTATGGGACGGACAAGAAACAGACCATGTTAACCTTTAACCTCTAAATGTGACATTGACCTTGGAGCTATGGGTCTGGATCTTGTGCATGACACGTTTCTCGTTATCGGGAATGTTTATGCCAAGTAATTTCGAAATCCCTTGATGAACAGCACAGTTACGAACCGGACACGAAACAGACCCTATTAACCTTTGACTTGACTTCTAAGTGTGACCTTGATCTTGGAGCTAGGGGTCTGGGTCTTGTGCTTGACACATTGTCTCATTGTGGTAAAAATTCATGCCAAGTTGTTTCAAAATCCCTTGACGGATGACAGAGTTATATACTGGACACTCTAACTGTGACATTGATTTTGGAGCTAGGGGTCTGTTTCTTACTCTTGAAACGTCGTCTCATTAAGGTAAATATTTATGCCAAGCTATTTCAAAATCCCATCATGGATGGCAGAGTTACAGCCCGGACAAGAATTTATAAAGTTACGGTCGGACGGACGGTGTGATTAATATGTCCACCTTCGGGGGCATAAAATCAATGAACTTACTGTAGTGTAAATAAAAAGTTATTTGCTGCAACGTCGTTTAAAGATGTGAGGGAGTTATTATTAATTAAAGAAAACCCTAAAATCATGATCAATTGTGTAAGTTAAAATTCGCGAAAAAAAGATATATACTTAATGACTTAATAATAACATAATATATTAAGCCGCATTTAATTTATGCACTAGTCAGTAGTGTACATGTATTTACAACTATGCTGTGCACGGAATGTCACATGTCAGAGGGTTTAGTACCTGGCGTTGAGTTAACAAACTGTAGGGAATCTAAAGTGGTAGTATATTCATGGCATGGCTTGGGCATCACTGTTGGATCACAGGCATCAGTATCGGACCTGGGACAAAAATATGTTTGTTTTCATCCTAAATGAGTTCGAAATGAAAAATATGTAGTGAAATATGAGCCCCCTTCAAAATATACATATGTCTACAGAAGGCCAGAATCTCGAGAATCGACCCTGCGAGCAGTGGGTTCACTTCCAGGGCCGTTGTGAAATAAATTCTCTAGACAGTTAAACAAACTACCTATCACCATTTCACGTGTACATTTAGCTACAAAATGAGACCGACCCCAAGTCTCTAGTCCTTCCCATTCATGAAATATCTATCAGAAAACGAGTGTCTTTCTGCTGCAAGTTCCAGGTAGACAGAAATGTGGCACAACGAAAAGGTACGAAATCACGCACTAAAATATGTTTGTCAGACTAGCAAGGGTCAAATTCAATAAAAAATACTAAATAGTACATATAAATACATAAACTAGGGCAACTCACAATCGTCAGTAGCGTCTAAAATACGCGATATTTACTTTTTTATTTTTCACTCGGTCTTTCAATTGTGTTATCCGCCATTGAAACCGATACGATAATATCAGAGTATTTTTGTGCGAAACGATGCGGTTCTGTCGGAGGTGTGTCGCTATTGGCAAATCAGAAATTGCGTTTAAAAATACCTTATGAATTCTGTTCAATGGCGTAGCATTCAGTTGAAAGACCGTGGAAAAATTTAAAACGCCAATATCGCGTGTTTGAGACGCTACTGACGATTGTGAGTTGCCCTAGTTTATGTATTTATTTATACTATTTAGTATTTTTTATTGAATTTGACCCTTGCTAGTCTGACAAACATATTTTAGTCCGTGATTTCGTACCGTTTCGTTGTGCCACATTTCTGTCTACCTGGAACTTACAGCAGAAAGGCACTCGTTTTCTGATAGATATTTCATGAATGGGAAGGACTAGAGACTTGGGGTCGGTCTCATTTTGTAGCTAATGTACACGTGAAATGGTGATAGGTAGTTTCTTTAACTGTCTAGAGAATTTATTTCACAACGGCCCGGGAAGTGAACCCACTGCTCGCAGGGTCGATTCTCGAGATTCTGGCCTTCAGTAGACATATGTATATTTTGAAGGGGGCTCATATTTCACTACATATTTTTCATTTCGAACTCATTTAGGATGAAAACAAACATATTTTTGTCCCAGGTCCGATACTGATGCCTGTGTGTTGGATTTGACCGTAATATAGACTACCGTATCATCTGCGAACAGCCTCACTTTGTTCTTAACACTGTCAGGCAGATCATTTATGTAGGGAAGGAAAAGGCAAGGACCGAGTCTTGAGGGACACCAGAGAGGACGGGGAGTTGTCTGAATTGTGACCTTCAACGACAACCTGCTCAGGGTGCGACCCTGATGGAAGGACATGACCCAAAAAGTGACCTGTGGGTTTACACCTAATCTTTGTAACTTATGTACTAGTTTATGATGATCTACCTTATCGAAAGCTTTGCTGAAACCCATGGCTGTGATATCTGTTTATTAACCTAGTTCTTAGTTGCCATGTACTTTTTGCGAGAAACTTATTAGTTGTGCTTTGACCTGAAAACATGTTGATAAGGACTAAGCTAGTCAAAGAATGACATATTGTTGGAGACCAGGATGTGTTTCATTAGTTTTGAGGCAATACATGTGAGGGATATGGGCGATAACTGGAGTGTTTGCACTTTGGACCTTTTTTATATGCAGGAGCAACGACTGCATGCTTCCAGTCATTGTGGACAATACCAGTATTGAGGGAGATTTGGAATATGTAAGGATAGGGGCTATTTCTAAGTGCAATTCTTTTAATAACCCAGATGACAGTTCATCTTGGCCAGAGGCTTTGCTAGGATCTAGATTTTTAAGGAGCTTTTCCACCCCGTCCTGGGATATGTTGACATTGGGCATGACTGGCCGATTTGCAGGAGTCAGCAACTGTTTGCAGGACAGGGCAAGACTTATGGGCTGAGGCCGGGAGAAAACTGACCCTTACCAAAATGAAAAGTTTGCGGCAAATTTGCCGCAAAGTTGCGGTAAATTTGCCGCAAACATTTTAGTTCACCAGAACAGAGTAATAAATGTTTGCAGGAGTTTGCCGGTACTCAGATTGCCGACTGAGTATAATATATGCTTTTTAAATAACTATAGGACCTACACTGAATGTTTGACCTTCACTTTTCAGAGGAGCAACACCACACTTTTCTGTCCTATTTGATTTAATAAATGAGTTGTTTTTTTGTTTAGGCCTGGTTTCAGCAATAAAGATTATGGTATCTAAAGCTATTCCTAATATCGTTTTGTATTTTTTCCTTTCATTGTTTATATTCTTTGACCCATTTTTCGAAGTGGGAGTGGGATTTTTTTGGAGAATAAACGGTTCCGCTTTCTAATTTGCTTAATGATGGCTGGTGTAACCCATGGGAGATCACGACGGACTTTAGTGCATCTACCGGTAGTTGGGATGTGGATGGAGCTAAGACGGTTTAACTCACCCTTAAATGGTGGCCAGACAGTTCTAGGATCTGTATGATTTGCTGCAAGAAAGTGCTTTGAAAACGTCTCAGAGTCTTTTTGAGGCCATTCCAGTTTTCTTACTTGTAGTATTTCATTTCTCTGACCCGTTGTATAGGGTCTCTGTTAACCTTTATCTCATGAAAGACAATGTCGTGATCTGAAGAACCTAATGGTGGGTAGGGCTGTAGTGTTATTGACTTAAAAGAGGGCATGTTTGTGAGAAAGCGGTCCAAGATGTTATTCCTGTAGTGGGGATGGTGACCATTTGCTGAAGATTGAGGTTTACTATATTTTAAAAGAAGGAAGTGTACAAGTTACAGCACATACAGTTTTCTGATGTCCAGTCAATACCAGGCCCATTAAAATCACCAAGGACCCATACGGAGCTGTTTCTGATGATTTTCTGGATGGTTGACCAAAGTTCACTTAAGGATGTTTCATCATCTACCTTAGGTTTGTAATATATCTCTAATACCTTTGCCTGAGGGACAGTTTAATATTGGCCCAGATAGAATTGCACTTTGATCTGAGCTGAGGCTGTTATGAGCTAACAAGAGAACGCGATACGGCTAGAAGGTACGTACCACCACTTTGCCCTTCATCCCTAAATATTTGAAAATTAAACTGACCTGGGAGGATTTCTGAATGACTAAATCCTGGTTTGAGCCAGATTTCAGTCAGACATATGATGTCCGGCTTATAACCTGTGAAATAACTTGATGCAGATCTGGGATTTGTTTTTGATGGAGCGGCAATTGATGTTTTTACCAGTAAGTCGCTCTGCAGGCTTAGTTTAGGAGGTCTGTGAGACTTGTCCTTTTGCTAAATGTATTTAGGATAGATGTAGCAATTGGTTTAGATTTGAGACTGGGCGTGAACCTTATCTGGTCAGGTCTGAAAATGAACAATATACGCCAGAAACCCTTTAGATATACTTTACAACAATTTTCCAGGTGGGACCTAGAAACTCGCGCCCCTAACTCCAAAGCCTGGATCCACCCCTGGTTTCAAACAATTATTGGAGATGTCTCTGTATGAATTTCTTGTACATAAATTTACTAAATATTGACAATTGAAATGCGTCTGACGTAGCATTACATATACTGTATTGTGTCGCAGTTCCAAAACAGTGAACATATACTTATGCTACCTATTTATTTATGCTAACACAAATATTCAAGTTGTCACAAAAAGGGGACTACACATGCAATGCCACGAGAAGTTAATATTTACGATAACGACGTCACGTGACACGCGTGATTGACAGCAGAATCACGCGCGAAAATAGACAGAGGCGAGAGAAGGGGTATTGTACATTTTAGCAAGTGCAGATACATTATTTTTTATTCCTGCACAGAAAATATTCCAACCGAACAATTATGAAACAATTAATGAGCAAAAGTGTGTTGAATTTGAGCCTTAAGAAAAACATAAAAAACATTTTACTTATTTCGGTGCTCTAAGTTCCCCTCAATAGTACCTCGCACCGGCCGCTTCCGTTTCTCGCCTTGGCATAAGACAAGGATAACAAAGGCAATGGCTGAATACTGAAATATTTGCTCAATTATCTCAAACATTTCAGCAAATTACGGAATTAGAACGTTGATAATAAATGTAAGTAATGTATTTAAATGTTTGATTTTATAAAATGACAACGATCGATTGTGTTGTTATGAGATCTGGGCGTTAAAAACAAAAGAAAACGAGTCGCATGCTCCCGGAGCAAGGACACTGTCCGCCATATTTGCAGCATACCAATTATCATTTTGTGCTGCCATGTCTAAAACATTTCTTGTTGCTTTTACTATTTCAAACGTATTTCTGAAAGGCAAAATCCAGGAGCAGGTGATGGTAAATGTTGATAATCAACGCGCTTTTAAATTCATAATCCTGATTAAGCTGAGCTAGTGCACAGGAGCCTGAAATTCTATCTGTAATGCTCCAAAATGGCTAAGTATAAAAATGACCCCTCCTATATATATAAAAACTTTCAGGCTCCTGTGGCTAGTGCAATAAAGCCATAGGACGAAGCGTACCACACACGAAGTATAAAGTGTTATTACTTGTACCAACGTAGTCTAAATAATGAGACCTCGGGCAGACCGATTTTACATTTTGATATTTTACGTTGTCTACCTAGACGGATCGGAGGCGGATATCGACAAGTCAAAATAATATAACGATATTCAACTCTCGAGTACAATTATTTGGACTAGTACAAACGCTATTTAAGTAGGTGTTAATAAACCATTGATAGAGCAGGTTTTGAGTGAATTTTGAGCTCTTTATTTATTGGTCCTTATTTTTAGCAAATTTAGTTTTAACAAGTCCCAGAAAAGCCACAAATAGGCTACTCTATATAGCTAGAAATGGCAATAAAACCAATAACAATTGTTCAATGTGTCAGTATCAAATACAGAACAGTCATTATCCCATCCAAATTGTTTATGAGACAAAAGACAATCACACAGAAATCTATGAAGTTTCAATTTCTGCGAAAGTCATTTTATAACAAACTTGGTCTTATGCAACAATGATTCTCATAAGTGACACATTTTTCGATGATTTATGGCAAAATATTGCTGCATTTATTGAAAATGTGACCAAAAGATCTTGGTTTTCTGTTTATATTGTCTTTCGTCTTACTATAAACCATTGGGACGCGATTATGACCATTTTGCATTATTGTTATTGGTTTTATAGCTAATTTGTGACTTTTCTGGGATGTGTTGAACTTCTGAAAAACTAATTTTTGTTTCGATTTGCGTTAAGGTAAAAATGTTACATAATATTAATTGGTAAAAACTGTTTATCTAACAATTTATTTTGGTTTTAATGCACTTGTCAGCTATTCGTTTTAGATAATTTTTTATTAGATTGTCCTCGGATTTTCATTCTTTCAATAAACTCTTTGTAAATTTTGATATTCTGTAATGGTAATCAAACAGTACAAAATAAACAAATAATATTGAAACTACACGTAATGCATATTAACTTGAAAATAGTTTCGACTTACTGGTACTGATGATAAACACGGACAGATGATAAAGTCGATCACCTACGAATGATTTGATTGCGATCAGTTATTTATATAATTGAACATGCCGTCTAAAAGCAGTCACTTACAACACCAACTGGTGTAAACAAAAACAAAATTGGTAAATGTTCTGTATAAATAAATGACTTACATTTATCTGTTTAAAAATATTTATCCAAAGTTACTGGGGAAAGAGGATGTTTTTTGCACATGCTCACTGTCAACACTTTATGGCCTGACATTGGGTCACTTATCATTACTCGATCCGGAATGACTGTTGCAGCATTTTTGGGAAAGTTTCAATATAATACAATAGAGAAAGTTTTGTAAATGACAAAGTGGTCGAATTTATCGTCAGTCAATGTTCGTACAGTCCCTATTTTACATACTCCTTTCAGGGCCTCACATTTAAATTATGTCAATTTTTCAGCAAATGTTAAGCTTTATTTTGATACCAACCATTGATAACAATTCGCAGAAATCAAAAAGTTACAGGTAAAAAAACTCATTTTCTGTCCAGAGTTTATCATCTCAGGGTTTTTTCTAGCTAATTTGGGAACATAGCCTATACCCCCAAAATTGGGAAATTTGACGAGTAAATGTTCCAAATTGGGAAATATTTAGTCCCATAGGATATAGTAAAGATGTGTTTAAGCACTCTCTCATACACTTGTTTCACATTGTACAACCTCTTTTAACATACTTCCATTACAAAGTTGTCCATAATTTGGTCAATGTTTGTTCAGTTTTGATGAATTTTTTTTTCAGAATGTAGATTGGGAATTTTTGCACTCATTTTGGGAAAAATACATACTTTTTGGCATTGGGAACATAGCCGAATAACGGCCGAAAAAAAACCCCTGCATCTACACCAGTGGTAAAGCAATCCAAGGTTAACGTGTAAATGACAAAATGACAGTCTCAGGAATTCCTAATTCCAGGGTTTAAAATGCCATTAGATATTTGGTAAAATTCCATTTTCGATGGACCCGCATGCCAGGAACTTGCAAAATTTTAGTTATAGACAATGGTCAAAGTCTAGGAAATAGATGTGATATGATACAAATGTACATCATGAGAAACGAAACACCATAGATCTACAGGAAAATTAGATCCATCGTGAAAGTCAATATTTTATTTGGCCTGGTAAAATCCGTGACTGTAAGGCAGTTTTCGGTCTAGTCCGTTATTTGCGGTCAGTCCTGTTTTCGCCAATGTATCATTATATCAGTATTTTTTGATCTTATGGATTAAACAAATATTAAAAAGGCTGATTTACAGTGCTTTCAAAGATATATATATATATATATATATATATATATATATATATGAGAACAGTTATTAATAAAAATAAATTGGTCAGCCAGTTGGAACCTCATTAATTGGTGGATTAGTCTGAAGATGAAGATACACAATATAATTACATAGGTACATTTTTATCAGTTAACTTATACCTGTGCTTGTTCCGTACCACATTATGTTGGATGCTTTCTTACCAAAGTGAAAGCAGGGTTTTTTGTAGGTTTTTTAGCTCACCAGAGCACAAAGTGCTCAAGGTCACTCGGAGCTATTATGACCAGTCATTGTCCGTAGTGTGTCGTCCATCAACATTTGCCATGTTTACACTTCAGAGGCCACAGCTGAGAACCAGTCATGAAACTTGGTCAGAATATTTGTATTGATGATCGCTAGGTCAAGTTCGAAACTAGGTCGGTAGGCCTGATCAAAGAAAAATCTTGTTAACACTTCAAAGGCCACATTTATGACCCTATCTTCATGAAACTTGATCAGAATGTTTATCTTGATCACCTCTAGGCAAGGTTCGAATCTGGGTCATATGGGTTCAAAAACTAGGTCACCCAGTCAGATCAAAGGAAAAGCTTGTTAACACTCTAGAGGCCACATTTATGACCCTATTTTCATGAAACTTAATCATAAAGTTTATCTTGATGATCTGTAGGCCATGTTTGAATCTGGGTCATGTGGGGTCAAAATCTAGGTCACTAGGCTAGATCAAAGGAAAATTTTGTTAACACTCTAGATAGAGGCCACATTTTAAGTTTGAAACTCATGAGAATTGGTCTGAATGTTTGTCTTGATGCAGGGGCGGCAAATTCAATTGTCCGTATTGCCCAGGTTGTCCCAAAGCTTCTACGGACAAGTAAAATTTGACCAGAATTTACTATATAACTATCATACGGACAAGTACAAAAAAGCAATTGACAAAAACGGACGAGCAAGTCAAAATCAGATTTCGCCGCTCCTGTGATGACCTCTAGGTCAAGTACAAATCTGGGTCATGTGGGGTCAAAAACTAGGTCACCCGGTCAGATTTAAGGAAAAGCTTGTTAACACTTAGATCTAGAAGAGGCCACATTTATGACCCTTTCTTCATGAAACTTGGTCAGATTGTTTGTCTTGATGATTTTTAGGTCAGTTTTGAATCTGGGTCATGTGGAGCCAAGTCAGATCAAAGGAAAAGTTTGTTAACACTCTAGATGCCACATTTAAGTTTGAAACTCGTGAGAATTGGTCAGAATATATTTGTCTTCATGAAATCTAGGCTAAGTTGGAATCTGGGTCATCTGGGGTCAAAAACTAGGTCACCCGGTCAAATCGAAGAAAAACTGTGTGTAATAGGGGCTGCATTTTTCATCTGATGTGCATGAAACTAGGTCAGAATGTTTGGATACTCATGAAATTTGAACAGAATGATCTTCTTGATGAAATCTACTTTTATCTGGGTCAGGTTCGAATGGGTCATCTGAGGTCTAAAACTAGGTCACCTGGTCAAATCAAAGACAAACCTTGTGTATGCAATAGGGGCTGCATTTTTGATCTGATGTGCATGAAACATGGTCAGAATGTTTGTCTCCACGAAATGTCGGATGAGTTTTTATCTGGGTCATGTGGGGTCAAATACTAGATCACAAGGTCAAATCAAAGAAAAATCTGGTTTACACTCTACGAGCCACATTTTTGACTCGGTCTTCATAAAACTTGATCAGAATATTTAGTATCTTAAAGTCTTTTATGATTTTGAATCTGGGTCATGTAGAATGAAAAACTAGGTCACTTGGTTAAATCAAAGGAAAAGCTTGTTTACACTCTAGAGGACACTCTAGCTCCAATCTTCACGAAACTTTGTCAGAATGTTTGTTTTCATGAAGTCATGGATGAGTTCTAATGAGGTTCATGTTGATTCAAAAACTATGTCAAATCAAAGAAAATGCTTGTTTACACTCGGGCCACATTTTTGGTAGAATCTTAATGAAAATTGGTCAGAATATTTGTTTCCATGAAATTTTGAACGGATTAGAAATTGGGTGCGGTTGGGTAAAAAACTAGGTCACTAGGCCAAATCGCAGAAAAAACACTAGAGGCCACGTTTTTGCTCCAATCTTCATGAAACTTGGTCAGAATGTTTATCTCCTTGAAAACTCAGACGAGTTTGAAACCGAATCGGGTGGTGTCAAAAACTGGGTCACTAGGTCAAACATGTTTGTTATGGTATGTTACTCTGGTGAGCGACCTAGGGCTATCTTGGCCCTCTTGTTTGGTTCAATATGACATACACCGAAACATAAATATTTGACACTCATCATTTTTAATTTTGACTATCTTTTCCATTTTGTTTTGAGGAATAGAACGTTTCTTTAAGTTTTGAATACATGTTTTTGGTGATTTGGTAAATTGTTCACCATGTGCTGTTCAAAGGCAACTGTTTTGGGTTATTAAACCACAACATAAATTCAGTGTTCAGGTCAATAAAGGAATTTATTTTCTGTTTCAGATTAAAAAGTTGTGCTGTATAAAAGAAGAATTATAACCAAGGAAAATCAACAATTGAGTATATTGCAGAGCTTTTAATGTTCAAACTGAAAGAATAAAGAAAATAGTTCATTAACAAACGGGGCAGTTCAAAGACAAGACAGTTTACAAATAGAAAATTTACAAATAGGTTCTTTGGAAGTTCACACCTTTTACAGATAAAATTATAAATGTCATGACACAAGGATAACTGTTTCAATCAGAGGATAATTATTTCAACTGGAGGATAGATAATTTAACATAGACAAATTTGTCCAAATTAAAGTGACAGCTGTTTGACATATTTTGTATTGACCACACACTGGCAACAAGAAGTCATGGCTGCACCGGACATGGAAGTGATCAAAGACATTCCAGGCTATAAAGTGATCCTTAAAGCCGTAATCAAAACACAAATACAGCAATTGGTAAGTGTAATTGTATCTATAGCTATAAGTTAAGGTCAAGGTTGCTGGTTTTCAATCACCTGCCGAAGCCTGTTGTGGTTTCGAGACCTTTCTTTGTATGTAGAATTCTTCATATATGATGAAGCCAAGTGTCTTTCAGCTTGTAATTTGTATATTTGGAAGGTTCAGGGCTCCAGATATTTTTTTTGGCCTGTCACTGAGTACTTACTCGTCATAATGTTTGTGAATGAGTAAAATGGTAAAATCCGAAATTGACTAGGAGTAATGTTACTCCTGAAAATTTGTAAATTTCTGTTAAAAAAAAATACAGAAATCAGTTTTATAACATATTTACTGGGTGTAACACCCATGAATTTCTTTGCAATTCAGTTTCAATTCAGCATTTAAGATTTTGCAGGCATCAAAATGTGCCTGAATTTTGAATAGTTACAGCAAGTGTGAGTAGTATGTTTCTTAAGTCTGGGTCTGATAATGTTTTATAGCGTATTTAAGAATACGAGTAAAATTTACTAGCTTAAATTATGCCGTTGTGTATTCGAGTAAAGTGTCAGTAGGTAGAAAATGGATAGATATAATGTTCAGGGGTTCCATTTGACCCGGGACCCTGGGTCTGGACCCAGGAGATTTTCAAAAGACCCTCAAAGGACCCGGCATGATAATTGCCTGTGCGTCACTCGGGACCCGGAGACATTTTCCTTTGATAATCCTTTCTCTTATCAGTCATTTCCTACAGTAAAACTATGTCCACGATAAACATGTGTATTCAAAATAAACACTCACGGTCATGCCCTCCTGCCTTTGATCTTCTGCTAAATCCCGCCCTTTATCCTGTGGACATGCCACGCTGATTTTTCTTTATCAGCAAGTTAGGTCACGGCGAGTGCACATAGGTAATGAGAATCAATGAAGTGTACATTAATAATTATTGATAAAGCATTACCCGTATTGAGCCTTCATACTGTCAAAAAAGGTGCCAGTTATTAAATTATCGCAATTAAGCGACCAGCTGATTACCGAGCATGTGAGAAGTGTCCTGCAAGATTTCTTCATGCAAACTTTAAGTTAGACAATTGTGTAATGATCGTACCTTAATTTCAACAAGAAAATCCACAAATTTAAATGAATTTGGAAAGCAAAAATAAGTTTAGAATGTCCGTTCACGATTCTAATTACACCCGATGACATGCAATTTTTCCAAAATTCACTAAAAAAACTGACTTTCAATGCAATTTTTAGCTCACCTGAGCACGAAGTGCTCAAAGGTGAGCTTTAGTGATCACCCTGTGTCCGGCGTCCGTCGTCGTCCGTCGTCTGTCCGTCCGTCCGTCCGTCCGTCCGTCGTCAACAATTTGACTGTTAACACTCTAGAGGTCACATTTTTGACCCTATCTTAATGAAACTTGGTCAGAATGTTACCCTCAATAAAATCTTGGACGAGTTCGATATTGGGTCATCTGGGATCAAAAACTAGGTCATCAGGTCAAATCAAAGGAAAAGCTTGTTAACACTCTAGAGGTCACATTTTTGGCCCAATCTTAATGAAACTTGTTCAGAATGTTACCCTCAATAAAATCTTGGACGAGTTCGATATTGGGTCATCTGGGGTCAAAAACTAGGTCATCAGGTCAAATCAAAGGAAAAGCTTGTTAACACTAGAGGTCACAATTTTGGCCCAATCTTAATGAAACTTGGTCAGGATGTTACCCTCAATAAAATCTTGGACGAGTTCGATATTGGGTCATCTGGGGTCAAAAACTATGTCACCAGGTCAAATCAAAGAAAAAGCTTGTTAACACTCTAGAGGTCACATTTTTGGCCCAATCTTAATGAAACTTGGTCAGAATGTTACCCTTAATAAAATCTTGGACGAGTTCGATATTTGGTTATCTGGGTTCATAAACTAGGTCACCATGTCAAATCAAAGGAAAAGCTTGTTAACACTGTAGAAGCCGCATTTATGACTGTATCTTCATGAAACTTAGTCAGAATGTTAATATTGATGATCTTAAGGTCCAGTTTGAATCTGGGTCATGTAGGATAAAAAACTAGGTCACCGAACCAAATCAAATGAAAAGCTAGTTTACACTGTAGAGGCCACATTTATGACCATACCTTAATGAAACTTGGTCAAAATGTTAATCTTGATGATCTATAGCTCAAGTTCAAATCAGGGTTAGGTGGGGTCAAAAACTAGGTCACTAGGTCATATCAAAGGAAAAGCTTGTTAACACTCTAGAGGCCACATTTATGACTATATCTGCATGAAACTTAGTCAGAATGTTAAACTTGATGATCTTTAGGGCAATTTTAAATCTGGGTCATGTCGGGTCAAAAACTAGGTCACCAGGTCAAATCAAAGGAAAAGCTAATTAACACTGTAGAGGCCACATTTATGACCATATCTTAATGAAACTTGGTCCAAATGTTAATCTTGATGATCTTTAGGTCAAGTTTAAATCTGGGTCAGATGGAGTCAAAAACTAGGTCACTAGGTCATATCAAGGAAAAGCTTGTTAACACTCTAGAGGCCACATTTATGACTATATCTTCATGAAACTTAGTCAGAATGTTAAACTTGATGGTCTTTAGGTCAAGTTCGAATCTGGGTCATGTCGGGTCAAAAACTAGGTCACGGGTGTCAAATAGAAGGAATAGCTAGTTAACACTTTAGAGGCCACATTTATGACCATATCTTAATGAAACTTGGTCAGAATGTTAATCTTGATGATCTATAGGTCAAGTTTAAATCTGGGTCAGGTGTGTTAAAAACTAGGTCACTAGGTCAAATCAAAGGAAAAGCTTGTTAAGACTCTAGAGGCCAGATTTATGACTGTATCTTCATGAAACTTAATCAGAATGTTAATCTTGATGATCTTTAGGTCAAGTTTAAATCTGGGTCATGTGGGGGCAAAAACTTGGTCACCGGGTCAAATCAAAGGAAAAGCTAGTTAACACTTTAGAGGCTACATTTATGACCATATCTTAATGAAACTTGGTCAGAATGTTGATCTTGATGATCTTTAGGTCAATAGGTCAGGTGAGCGATACAGGGCCTTCATGGCCCTCTTGTTAAGGAAAAGTAGCATCATTATTTGAGGAACTATCTCTGGTTTACCTTAGTGGACCAAGTTAACTGAGCAAAAACAACATTTCAGACGACATTCCGAAAGTGTACCAGTATCCGGATAGTACGTTTTGGATGCATTTTTAGCTCACCTGTCACAAAGTGACAAGGTGAGCTTTTGTGATCGCGCAGCGTCCGTCGTCCGTCCGTCAGTCCGTCCGTCCTTCCGAAAACTTCTGCTTGTGACCACTCTAGAGGTCACATTTTTCATGGGGTCTTTATGAAAATTGGTCAGAATGTTCACCTTGATGATATCTAGGTCAAGTTTGAAACTGGGTCACGTGCGGTCAAAAACTAGGTCAGTAGGTCTAGAAATAGAAAAACCTTGTGACCTCTCTAGAGGCCATATTTTTCAGAAGATCTTCATGAAAATTGGTCAGAATCTTCAACTTGATGATATCTAGGTCAAGTTTGAAACTGGGTCACGTGCCATCAAAAACTAGGTCAGTAGGTCAAATAATAGAAAAACCTTGTGACCTCTCTAGAGGCCATATTTTTCATGGTATCTGTATGAAAATTGGTCTGGATGTTCATCTTGATGATCTCTAGGTCGAGTTTGAAACTGGGTCACGTGCGGTCAAAAATTAGGTCAGTAGGTCTAAAAATAGAAAAACCTTGCAGGGCTCAGGGTTTTCCCGGACGCAGGTTTTCTGCGTCCCTGACGTGCTTTGACTGCTTTGAACCCGCATTTTGTAGTGCCTCTGCGTCCACTGGACCCGCAAAATCGGTCACGAAACTCCTTTGCACTGAAGCCTCCTTTGCGCAGATACCCACGTAAAATGCGCAGTTTTTTACCACCGGGACCATCCCCGAATCGTGGGTGCTCATTATACACAGGTATAGACGATTTTCCAACTTCAAAACAAGTTTTGTTACCGATGTTCGCCATTTTGGTAAAGGGAAACTACTCTCCGCACTAACTGACACCGCTAAAATCTAAGATTACCGTTACGTTCCGTAAAAGATCGAATGGTTTATTTTTCTATTAAACAAAATTAATTTCATATAAATTTAAAGTATTTTGATGAAAAAATATTAATAAATCACAAAAATTATTATACTAATTAAGGATCGAGTATTATCTTTAACCGAGATCAAACTGTGAACAACATAACTGACACGAGGTGACACTTAATTGCCGGTAATTACTGGCTAGTTGATCATAACAAAAAGACTGTCACACCTTTTGTTATCTGTCTGGATTGAGAAGCTCATGCCATTTTGAAAGATACCATTCCGAAATATTTAATCAGCTGCTATCTAAATTAAAAAGCTACAAGTTCATTCGATTTTAGGATAATTTTTTTTAGTAATAATGTCCATTTTCAAGATCAATAATTTGTGGACCCCCAAAAATTATTAGGGACCCTTAAATTAGCAGCCATGGAAGTCCATGGACTCCCAAATAAAAAACCCGAGGGAAAACCCTGAGGGCTTTTTCACCCTATCTCACGGGGCCGATATTCGGCCCCATTCCCAATGCCAAATATGCTCTATTTTTCCCAATCTGGAGCAAAAAATTCCCAATCCAATGAAAAATTTCCCAACTGAAATCGGTTACTTTCTGTTTTTTAAATAATAATTCTTGCACAATTAGTTTTGTTTGCCAAGTAAATCAAACAAAATGTTGGAAAAACCAACTCGTTTCTATTTTTAGTATCATGACCGTCTGCAACCTCGGTAAAAAATAATTACAAGATTTTCCTGAAGAAATGTATGATTTGTATGCAAAAACCTCTCAAAATGCATAAAAACACAAATATTAATTGAATGAAGTACCCAAAACATGTTGACAGGTAATTCTTATACCATTAAAATCAATTGTCACATATTTTCGCGACCCAGTTTTTACACTCGAAATTACTCGCACTTTGCCATTCTACTTCTTGGATAATTTCAGTTATAACTTTGGTGAAAACAAACTGTAAACAAAAATTTTAGCATGACAAATAAAGAGTTACTATATTATTAGGCAATATTGGAAGACAATCATGAAAAAAAAAACTCAAAAATTCACAAGGGGTTACCCCTTGCCGGAAATAGAGATATTTTCCCCTAAAACTGTTATATTTTCCTTTTCAGCATGTTCAGTACAAGTTACTGTTTTCTTTTTCAAAATTCTATTTATTTATGTTTTTCTTCAAGGTTGAACAGTTAGCGGCACACACTGATGAAGAGTCTGTTATTCTGACAGCAAGTGTTGCAGACGGCACACTCAGTCACCTCGGCTCTGACTCTGGCAAAGGATTTCTTGAAGACCATGAAGATGTGAAATCCCAGTTCCTTGGCTTTTGTCTCAAAAGTAAGTGTTCACTATTTTCATGGTTATGGAACCTCTCCTTGTTGGAATCTATTCGCTCATGGGGTAACCATTTATTCATGAAATGATTTTCAGTTCCGTATGCCGAGTCCATGCTTTATTCTTCGTTATACAGATAAATGATATTGGCCATTACTTCCAATTTATCAAACATGCAGCACTACCATAACAGTTGACATGCCAACATGCCAGATTGCACTCATATTTATGAAGTTGTCTCCATAAAATTTCTTTTGGGTAAATTTCTACCAGAGATTACTATAAAACATATGGTTGCCATATGCTGGATATGCAAGTGTCTAAATAGAGGAACTTTGAAATTCTCTAGTTTGAATTTGTTTGATTTCAGAATAATTTCACCCCAGCTTCGAGAATAATCATTTTAAACCATAGCCTCAAAGAGAACATGTTTTAGCTGAGAAACTTTGAACCACATGTGTGTGATTGAGTGCAGTCATGACCTTCTTGTTCTTTGAATGATAAAATAAGAATAGTATGCAAGCTTTTAAAGAAGAGCTCCATAACTTGTGTATTGATGGATTATCGTAGTACTGCACACAAATGTTCCACATAATAATGTGTCACGTATATTATTTATGTTTGTAGGTCAAGGTCACTATCGAAATTTTATGTTAGAATAGCTTTTGTTTCTTAGCTCCTAAATGCTTTGATGCATTTTTATATGCCCGAAGGGACGTATTTTGTTGTGATGCTGGTGTCTGCCTATCCGTTAGCCAGTGTCCGCTCTGTAACTCTTGAACCCGTTCAAGAATTTCGAAGAAACTTGGCACAAATGTTCACCACTTCGGGACGACGTCCAGAGCGCATGTTCTTAATGGCTCACTTCAAGGTCAAGGTCACACTTGGGGGTCAAATTTACAGGACTACTGTTTCGTGTCTACTCTGTATCTCTTGACCCCCTTGAAGGATTTCAAAGAATCTTGACACAACTGTTCACCACATTGAGATGACATGCAGAGCACATGTTCTAGATGGCTCGCTTTAAGGTCACACTTAGGGGTTTATAGTCATACCAGTATGATTCTTGTCCGCTCTTTAACGGAATAACTCTTGAAATGCTTGAAGGATTATGAAGAAACTTGGCACCAGTGTTCACCACATCAAGACGACGTGCAGAGTGCATGTTCTGGATGTCTCGCTTCAGGGTCAAGGTTACACTAAGGGGTTAAAGGTCATCGTTCTGTAACTCTTGAATCCCTTTGAGGATTTTGAAGAAACTTTACACAAATGTTCACCACATTGAGATGATGTGCAGAGTGCATGTTCTTGATGGCTAGTTACAAGGTCAAGGTCACATTTAGGGTCAAGAGGTCATACCATCAGGCATATATTGCTCCGCATTGCTGTGCTCTTGATCGCTTGGATTACCTCATTTTACCAAAGGTAGATTTATAAGGAAAAAAGCTCTGTTAAAGTTACTTATCCTTGGGATCAAAGATCAAGGTCACAGTAACCTAATAACTTAATGGTTTGAATCAATAATTATGGCCCCCAAACTGGGGTAGACATTGTTTTTGCCCTGTCCTCCCGTCCGTTAGTCACACTTCATTTCCGATCAATAACTTGAGAACCATTTGACCTGGAACTTTTAAACTCCATTGGATGGTAGGGCTTATGGAGTAGATAAGATCTATAGATTTTGAGGTCACTACATCAAAGGTCAAGGTCACAGGGGCCTGAACATTGAAAACCATTCTGATCAATAACTTGAGAACCACTTGACCCAGAATGTTCAAACTTCATAGGATGATTGGACATGCAGTGTAAATGACCCCTATTATTATACCCCCACAAAACGAAGTTTGGGGGTGGGGGGGAGTATATAGAAGTGAGCTTGTCGGGTCTGTTGGTTTTCATGGTTTCCGGGCGATAACTCATAAAAGGCTTGACCGATTTAAATAATTTTTGGTACACAGGTGTAACATCAGAAAATACAGGTCAAGTTTGACTTTGGGGTCAGTAGGTCAAAGGTCAAGGTCACAGTGACTCTGAACAGTTAAACGGTTTCCGGATGATAACTTGAAACTGGGTCTAGTATCATGATTTTTTGTACACAGGTGCAACATGATAAAATACAGGTCACATTCGACTTTGGGGTCAGTAGGTCAAAGGTCAAGGTCACAGTGACCCTGAACAGTAAAACAGTTTCCGGATGATAACTTAGAATGCTTGGACCTAGGATCATTAATTTTTGTACACAGGTGTAACATCATAAAATAAAGGTCAATTTTGACTTGGAGGTCAGTAGGTCAAAGGTCAAGGTCACAGTGACTCGGACACGGTTTCTGGTAGATAACTTGAGAACTCTTGGGTCTAGGATCATAATATTTTGTACACGGGTGTAACATGAAAAAATACAAGACAAGTTAGTAGGTCAAAGGTCAAGGTCACAATGACACGAAACAGTTAAACAGTTTCCGGATGATAACTTGAGAACGCTTGGGCCTAGGATCATGAAAATTGATAGGGAGTTTGTTTATGACCAGCAGATGACCTCTTAGGATTTTGAGGTCAATAGGTCACAGGTCAAGGTCACAGTGACCTGGAACATTTAAAATGGTTTTCGGACAATAACTACAAAGTACTTTGGACTAGGATCACGAAACTTCATAGTGAGATTGGTCATGACCAGCAGATGACCCCTATTAATTTTGAGTTCCAAAGGTCAAAGGTCAGAGTGACCCAGAACATTTAAACCTTTTCCGGACAGTAACTTGAGAACGTTTGGGCCCGAGGATCATTAAACTTAATAGGGAGGTTGATCATGACCAGCAGATGACCTGTATTGATCTTGAGGTCATTAAGTCAAAGGTCAAGCAAGTGCGGCTTTAACATTGGCTTAGTTCTGTGACAAGGCTATATTATGGGGGTATAATTCGTCACTCCTGTGACAACTCTAGTTTTTTTGGTTACTAGGTCAAAGGTCAAGGTCACAGGGGCCTGAACATGGAAAACTGTTTCTGATCAATAGCTTTAGAAATACTTGACCCAGAATGTTGAAACATCATAGGATAATTAAAAATGTACTTAGTAGATGACCCCTATTGCTTTTTGGGTCACTCGATCAAAGGTCAAGGTCACAGGGGCCTGAAGATGGAAAAACGTTCCCAATTTCTAACTTGAGAACCACTAGGCACAGAATGTTGAAACTTAGTGGGGTGATTGGACATGTCAAGTACATGATCCCTATTGCAGCCAACCATCAATGTCTCTTTGACTTTCTCTCCTGTCCCCTATTGACTTCTTGCCTATACAACTTTGCATTTGGGGAGACATGCACTTTTCTACAAAAGCATTTTCTAGTTGGAGATTGCCTTGGATTGTCAAACTTTATATGATGATTCAGGGTTTTTTCTAGCTTATTTGGGAACATAGCCTATACCCCCAAAATTGGGAAATTTGCCGCGTAAATGTTCCAAATTGGGAAATCTTTAGTGACTAAGTCCCATAGGATATAGTAAGGGTGTGTTTAAGCCCTTTCTCATACACTTGTTTCGCATTGTACAACCTCTTAAACATACTTCCATTATAAAATTGTCCATAATTTGGTCAATGTGCAATTTTGATGAAATTTTTTTCAGAATGTAGATTGGGAATTTTTGCACTCATTTTGGGAAAAATACATACTTTTTGGCATTGGGAATATAGCCATATAACGGCTATAAAAACGGCCAAAAAAAAACCCCCTGGATGATTGCTTGTCGACATTGGATGAACCCAATTGTTTTTTGGGGATCGGTAGGTAAATTGCCAAAGCACACCGACCTTGAGACAGTTTTAACATCCATCATGTCCATGACAGCACTGTATGGGAGGCTTAAAGTGATATGTCATTTTAAACAGAGTTTAAAATCTATGCATTTTATGTCCATGCAACAGAGGTTTTGGTCGAAACTTTGGAGTTTCTTGTTGACCAAATTAGATGATTTCACTGTATATTTTACCTCCATTCAATTATTTCAGGACACCATAAGAAAAAACAAGCCGAGAAAGAGAAGGAACGTCAACAGCAAATGTTAGAATCTATGCAGCAAATACCAATTCCAGCACAACTTGGATATGGTCCTGCACCTAGAAGAAACCCAAGGGCTCCATATCCAAGACAGATATTACCAAGAGCCCCGGGTCCTGGAATGTCCCCAGGAGGAGGTTTAAGATCACCAAATATTAGACATGAACCATATCCAGTTTCCCGTCCTCAGAGAAATTCGACTGGCTCAGACTCCGGCAGATTATCAATGCCGACAACGCCAGTGAAACAGGAACCCAGTGAACAATCTAATGATGATGTTAGTGAATTAAATAATGTTAGTCAATCTCCATCTCAGTCAGTTGCAGAAGCAAAAGATGACGAAAAGTCAAACTCTTCATCGTCAACCATTCCCAACGAACCTAGTGACGGAATTACGGGTGAATCGAGTGACAAGCAAAAAACTGATAGTGATTTAGACCCAAATGTAAATGTCAAAGTGGAAGCTATTACTGAATCTGAGATGGAGTTAGAAATAACCGGTGTTGAACCCGGTAGACCTGCCATTCCTCAGGATTGGGATCCTAACATTTCTATGGGAATGAATTTTGACCCCAATTCAGGTGCTATGGGGACATCAGCGGACATGAACCAAGGATACAGTAAGTGTTTATTTTCTTTATCAAAACTTTGACCATCTCCATTGTCTGAATATGTAATTGGAAACTGTCACACGTTTTGCCAAATACTTTGCACTACCAGCTGTAAGTTTAGATCATTTCCTTGGTACAGAGAAAACACAAATGATTTATTAATAATTTAAATGATATTAATTAATTTGAATTAATCTGATGTCTGGTGATGATCCAAACAGACATTAATTTCTGATCAGGACACTCATTGGCCAAATCATGAAAATTCATGAGATCTTTTTTATGGTGATAGAAACTTCTTTTTTAAACTAAAACACAAATCTGAAAATAAACCTGACCAAAATACAAGTTCTTAGACAAAAATATATGTAAAGCCAAAGACAAAAATGAATGAAATGCAAAAGAAGTATACCAATTATTCTACCAGTACTTTATTGAGGAGTCTTGATATAATTTAAAGTGTGGAAAAATACTTGCCTCTCTAATTGGAAGCCGTGGGTTTGAACCTTTAATATAGGTCATTCATTCATTGATGATTAAATTACACCACTTGAGAAAATCTGCCAACTGCCATTTAAGTTGTGTGCTAATATTATTTCAGGAAATTGACACAGATGTTCTTCCTGTGGCTATTTTCCCACACTCAAATTTATGCACTGAATCTAAAAATTTTCTAGTCTGTTTGTTGGGGTAAGACTCCCGAGGGAACTGCCTGAAGGATATTGACTAGCTTTATGACTGGTAGTTCGATTTGCAGTACTTAACGAGACAGTTTCCTAATTCTTGTTGCCGTGACAATGGAGATGGTCAGCAGTCAGCAACTGTTGTTTGTGCTTACATTTCTCCATAAGACTTGCTCATGCTGAATAGGAACATTTTACTACTGAAAATGTTTATATGATGTGTACATGTCTGATGTACATGTTACATGTCTATGATATATACATGTATAATATGTCACTTTAGTTGTTATGGCAATAATTCCAAATAAGGGAATACCTTTTGGAATTGCTGGCACCTGCTGCTGAAGTGTTGAGAATTGATATAAATGCATTGTACTCTTTATTTCAAATTACTAAAACAGCTGAATTCTTAGAGTATAAGTTCTTGTAAAATATTTGATAAAAATCCAGTAAAAATATTTTTGTGTTAAGTAGTATTTTGATATAATAAACATTCAGAAAGACTTAGTCAAATATTTTATGGAAAACCATCAAGGATAGGAAAATTAAGTGATTTCTAAAAAATAAGTAATTTGAGAAAAAGAGGCTTGACAGGTGACTTCAGGTGTGGTATGGAAGAGGACATCTGAACAGGTAGGTAAATTCTTACATCTGAGTTGATATGCATGGTGAATAAACTTACACAGAGTCTAGGGGAGCCACTGTACAGATGAGTTTTAAGACTGCATAAAGCTAGAAAATAGATGAAAGTGTCTGTAACTAACTGATTTAGTGATTGCCCATTCACATGAAAACCAGTATCTTCACATGTATGTAAAAGAGATTTTTTCAAAACCCTTTAGAACTTTTTAATTATAATAAGTGTTCAATCTGTTGTTACTATTGCAATCTAGTGATTATGATTTTTTTGCCTTCGCTGTCTGTCCGTCCGTCCACATTAAGCTTGTCTGGCTTTCACAGGTCAAACTGCTGGCCGGATTTCGACGAAACTTCCTAGGAGTGATCAGTACCAAGCCTAGTTGTGCATATCGCTGACACGTTCCGATTTGCTGCACAAAATGGCTGCAAGAGCTAAAAATAGAAAAATCTTGTATGGCTTTCACAGGTCAAACTGCAGACTGGATTTCGACGAAACTTTACAATAGTTATGCATATTGCCGACATGTTTCGCTTTGTTGCACAAAATGCCCGCCAGAGCTAAAGGTGTACATAGGGGGGAGACATGTTTTTGTGACAAAAACACCTAGTTTTTTTTTAACATTCACTTATCTTATACTGAATTTCTTTTAAAAAATCATTGTACGATGATGCATATGTTTCATAGAAATGCTTTTCATCTAGTTTTTAGTGATACACAGTTTATGTCCTTGGGAGAAACTAACCAGTTTGAGAAAGTTATACATATATATATTTCTTGAAAGTAAGGCTGATCAAAATGTTTCTAATACTGGACTTTAAATTTTCTCTATGAGAGACAAGTCAGTAGACCCATGCAAGCTGGGATGATATGAGCACTATCTACATGCTGTATTCAATGTGGTGATCAACAACAACAAAAAAACCCAGTTCATTTTGTTTAATACCCTGTTTCTTAAAAGATTACATGAACACAGCATGTAGGTATGACAGGCTCTGTTTCATTATATTATTCAGCATGAGCAATTCGTGGAGTTTCCCCACAGTCATACGTAGTCTGGAACAGCTCTGCAACAGGCCTTAAAAATCTATCATATGCACTGACATTGCAGGATATCAAAGACAAAAATCAGATACAATTATTAACTGCTTTGTGATATGCACAAGTAAAAAGCATTATTTGATAAATTATTTGCGACTGAACATCTTACTGTCTTTTGATTATACTTTGATACTTCAGTTCTAGAAGTATATAAAACAAAGGGCTTTGAGTAAATGTAAATGACAAATGTAAGAAGTTACAGACTAGGAGCCTGGAATCTCTCCAGACATATTGATTGAATGTAAGCACAAACATTAAAACAATTGCTGACTGCTAGAAGAACAACTTGCAGAGAAACTATATACATTTGAAAAAATGATATTTCCTCACACAATATTTGGGAAAGGGGGAAGCACTTGTGGCAGCACATTCTCAGTATGTCTTTCATTTAATCCTTTGAAGTTAATAACGGGGCTTGACAAATTTTTTGAAAGCAAGTTGTCCTGCAGTGTAAGCTGATTAGAATTTATATTGTGTACTTTTCTTGCTACAATTTGGAATCATCCTGCAATTCGCTGAAGAAAAACACTTCGTCTGTCCATTCGTCTGTCAGTCCGTAACAAGTGTGTCTGCTCCATATAACTTAAACCCCTTAAAGGATTTTCATGAAACTTGGGTCAAATGATCATCTCCTCAAGACGATGTGCAGAACTCATGAGTCAGCCATTCGGCTCAAGGTCAAGGTCACAACTCAAGGTCAAAGATTTGAGTCTTCCATTTTGTGTCCGCTCTGTATCTCGTAAACACCTTGAAGGAATTTCATGAAATTTGGGTCAAATGATCACCTCATCAAGATGATGTGCAGAACTCATGAGTCAGCCATGTTGGCTCAAGGTCAAGGTCACAACTCAAGGTCAAAGATTTGAGTCTTCATTTTGTGTCCGCTCTGTATCTCGTAAACACCTTGAAGGATTTTCATGAAACTTGGGTCAAATGATCACCTCATCAAGACGATGTGCAGAACTCACAAGTCAGCCATGTCAGGTCAAGGTCAAAACTCAAGGTCAAAGGTTTGAGCGTTCCATTGTGTCCGCTTTGTATCTCCTAAACCCTTAGAAGGATTTTCATGGAATTCTAGTCAAATGATCACCTCATCAAGACTATGTACAGAACTCATGAGTCGGACAGCCATGTTGGCTCAAGGTCAAGGTCACAACTCGTGGTCAAAGGTTTGAGTCTTCCATTTTATGTCCACTCTGTATCTCCTTAATCTCTTGAAGGATTTTAGTATGACTTGGCTGTGCTATTTCCATTATCAAAATGATGTGCAGAACTCAAAATTCACCCATGCCAGCTCAGGGTCAAGGTCACAATTCAGCATATATCGCTTGGAACAAATTCATTGATGTCTAAAAATTTACTTAACAACGTCAATGCTTCCGCCCAATACCATCAACCCATTCACAATCCATAACAGTGGACAGTCAGACTGCCTTGTTGTATTTATATTTGTCAACTGGTATATCAACTCGTACTTATGATCAAAGAGTGGTGGCTTTGTCGAGCCCTGAAAACTTTTGACAACATTCAAAATACATTAGTTGGTTCAAAATGAAAAAGATTTATCTTTCCTGCAAGTTTTCTTCTTGTTTTTGTTATATTTTGCTATTGCTTTGTTTAGAAATAATTGTTTATTCAAAAGTAAAATGCCAGATTACTTATAGACGTTAGAAATTCTGTTAACTAGAGGTTTGAAATGAAATAACCATATTTGGTTTGAACTTAACATTATTTCTGAGAAAACTATTTGAACAGACGTGTTCATGATGAAACTAACAACATCAGATGTGTACTTGTCGAGCTAAATGTCCAGTTAAGCCTGCGCATCCGCGCAGTCTGGTCAGGATCCATGCTGTTCGCTAACAGTTTCTCCAATTCCAATAGGCTTTAAAAGCGAACAGCATGGAGCCTGACCAGACTGCGCGGATGCGCAGGCTGGTCTGGATCCATGCTGGTCGCAAACCCACTATGTTGGTTTTCTCATGGCACGGCTCATTTGTTAACAAAATTTTGAAGCTGTTGTATTTTATGCCTAAAAACTGAAATCTAAACTAAATGTTACAATGAAATCAGACTTGAATGTTACCTTGAAATCTGAGCTAAATGTTACAGTTAAAAGTTGAGCTGAATGTTACACTGAAATCTGACTTGAATGTTACAGTACACTGACATTTAAGATTTAGATGTTCTCTGTTTGTTGATGGATATATGTAGTCATAAAGCTTAACAGGTGAAAGAAATAGACTTGAACTTTAGCAGTTACTTTTAGTATTTATTTCATTAATACTTTAACACCTGGGCATAAATGATAATGCATTTGACTTGCTTCATTCTTGAAACTGGATGAAAATCATAAGAACACTAACATACCTGATGGATGATAAAATTCTGTAAATATTTTGTTTTTGTAAGTACAGTTCCTATACTATATCTTTGATGTGCCAGGAGTACCTACCCAAGGTCAAGTTCACAGCTGGTCAAAAAATTGAGCCTTTGATTTCATGCCTGGTCCTTGGCTGCTACGTACTTGAAGGATATAGACGCATCTTTGTTTGAATGTTTATCTTAACCAGATATGCCACAGCCCAAGTTCTGTTTTCTCCAGCCTTATGTCAAGGTCACATCTGAAGGTCATACTTTGAGCATGCATTATAATTACATGATGTGAATAACATCAGATCTCTACGAGCTGGTTCCATATCTCATGTTTTTATTTAGATGTAAATGAGATGTGGAACCAAAATTTGTAGTCCTGTTTGGCGCCGTATAACCTATACTGTGTTGGTGCGCCGTAAAACCCAAATAAATAAATACTCTGCGAGCTGGATACAACACTTCATTTCTTATACACCTGTGTGCACCTCTTAAGAAGTATTTGCCTACATTGGTCAAACTTCATATGATAATTGCCCATGTTTATGATATTCCCCCTGTTGTTTAAGGTTCAGTAGGGTAAAGGTCAGTGTGGCAGTGACCTTGAGACGGAAAATGGTTTCCTATCATCAGCTGGAGAAAATTTAGGCCTACAGTGGGCAAACTTCTTATTGTTTGAGGGGTCATAAGGCCAAAGGTTAAGGTCACTGACTTGTTGAATTGAGACGGAAAAACAGTTTCTAGTCAGTCTGACACTACAGAATGTATTTGCATAGGACTGGCAAACCTTAAAGGAGGATTGCCTGTGGTCAGTTAATTACACTTGTTGCTATGGTCATAGGTCAAGTTCTTAGTGACCTTTAGACAAAATGGCCTCCAGAGCTCAAATTTCATAGCATTATTGATAGAAGATGGCCAGTAACAAGGTTAAATGTCAAGGTCATGGTGGCCTGGAGACACAAAATGGTTTCCCATCAATATCATGAAATCCTCAAACTACAGATGGGATCATTGTGTGTGGCCAATAGATTACCTGTAATGTTTTTCGAGTCGGGAGGTCATAGAAACTTCAACAATTCTTACCAGTATCTTGTGAATTGGTAGGCTTGAGGCCATCACACTTCATGGCATTTTTGTCTTCGGTCAGTAGATTATGGTCAAAGGTCAAGGTGACAGGAAACTGAAAATTACACACCCAATTTCCGCAAACAGGCTGTCATGGTTGTATGTGCTTTACAAACTTGTTTATTAGATTGCTGTTGCTGTCAGTTACCCTCCACTTGGCACCAAATAACAACCATCGCATCAGTGTATGTAATACTTCAAATCTTGCAAGATATCTAATTGATGCTTAATTTTTTTGCAAATGATTTGCATGTTTGAGACCACCTTTTTTCCATTATGGTAAACAACACCAGTATAACAGTGTCAATCAAATTTTTTTTACCTAGTTTAAAGACTAATTCTTGAACTTGGTAAGTTTTGTGATTACATAATTTGTGAGTTAATAGACAGGTGATAGTAGTATCTGTGAACTAATAAAAAATATAGATATATAGCATACTGCCTCAGCTGCCAGTGAAAGGCAGACAAAATGAGTGTCTTTCTAGAATATATAATCAGTCCAGAGATATTTGTGTGCTACTGTAGGTTTTCCCCTTATCGAAAGATTTGCCCATTTCATAGGCACTCCCAACTTATATAATATACACCAATATTTTGTACCCTGATGTTTTGTACACTCAGTTCAAAATGCCCCTAGTATTTGTTCTTTGACTATGAATGAATTTTTTGTTCATGCTCGGAAATGGAAGTCAACAAGAAAGAGTATAATGTGTGATGTAATTTTTTGGGGGTATGAATAACAGAACAGCCAGTAGAATCACAAACAGCATTTATGTTTTGAAGTAAAAGGTAGAATATATTTGTTTTTCTGTGTGCTGCAGACAAAGGTTGTTGATTTCTTGTACTGCTGAAGTTTCTCCTTAAACATTTGTGATTGTTGGAAGATCGTCGACAGCTTCAAAATCTGCTGCCGTTAAGTGAATTTGTATTCATACCATGTTAACAATTTAAATAGCAGGTATATAACTTGTTTTCGATATAAGAAATGTGCTACAGTCCCCATTGTGAACTTTTTCCAGAAAAGCATTGTATTTTATGATGTATATTATACGTTTTGTAGAAATTATATTGTCTAACAACAAAAGTAATAAAAATCAGTTAAATGAGTTTTGTTCGTTTTCATTTTGTCATGTTCTTAAAATCTCTTTTTTTTTCAGATTAGCCAGTGAACATGGACTGGTTACAATTAAATCCATGTTAAACATAAATATAAATAATCATAATAATAATGATAATAAATGATGGTAATAGAAACTATGCTTTATATATATATATAGTTAAGCGTTTATTTCAGATACTCTGTGGATAAAAGTTTTAACCAAGCCATTTTTGCGTGTAAAAGTGTTGGCCTTGTAGAGAATCAACACACAAAACATGAACTTAAGGCCAGAGATAAATATGTATGTGAATACGAATTTGTATGTACAGTTTAAATGCATTTTAGATGTAGTATATGCTATTCTATGTAACGGAAACAAAAAAGGTGCCTTGGTACAAAAATCTGCTTCTGTTGTTGTATTCAGCCAGTATAATGTGAAGATGTTATTTGAAATGCATGAATTTTTTTTTGACTGGGTACTAATGTTAGGTAGTTTAAAGTTACCTACTGGATATAATGCTGTTTATGCTTCATTTTGCCCTTTGAAATTGACATCAACATTGAACATAGTATTGTTAACTTTAATTTCTGTTACTAATGCTGTAAAGTTCTGGTAAGTGCTAAGACTTGTTCCTGCAGTTAAGTTCTTCTACCTGTTTGTTTCAGTAACGCAGCTACCTGGAGGAAAGAATTTCTGGCCGTGTCCACTTTGTGGAAAAATTTCCAAGAAGAAACAAAACTTAGAAATACATATGAGAATACACACAGGAGAAAAACCTTACCGATGTAAACACTGTGTAGCTGCATTCCGGCAAAGACATCATTTACAGTCACATGTTGCTAGGCAACATCTCGAATTTCTGGAACAATATAGGGAACTAAAGCCAGAAAGGGAGATAAGAATAGACTGGCCTCATTCTGGCAAGTTACACATTGCTGAGCAACAAACAGCATCCCTTGAACAGTGCAAGAAATTAAACCCCGAAATTGAGATAAAAACTGAGTAGACTGGTTGCAGCGAGTTACGTTGCTAGGCAACATTATGGTATTTCTGTAAGGGCAGAAATGGAGTTAAACATTGTGTAGCATCATTGTGTGAAGTTACATGTTGCTAGGCAACAGCTCATGTAGCTTGATCTTAAACTGGATTTAAAAGTGGAAAGGCCAGATTTGGACATCTTTAAGAGACTACAACTGCAATTCATGGAGCCCTTGCAATTCTTGGAATACGTGCTATTCCTTGAACATTTAAATGAAATAGAAGTTAAAACAGCTTTCAAATACAGCTTTTGAAAATCTGAAAGCTTATAGGGAAATACATAAAACAGTTTTGTAAATGAGAAACATGAATAGACAATCAAAGATACAGAATCCTGTGATTTTTTTCTGAATGTGTATATAGATACTATGAGAATTGAGAATAGATCTAAAAATAGTCCCAGTTTTGCATGGAAATGCCTGTGTCACTTCACAACTTTCTTTTGTAAAATTTTTGCAAGTGTAATTTTATAGTTTGTATTACATGTACATTGTATCATGTCTATGCTATTTCTATTATCTATTGTTCTAGTCTGTATTTTTAAATAAAGTGAACAAATTTTAATTGTCTACTTTGTTTGCTCAAGCTTTACTAAATGACTGAAGGGACTGAGAGAGTGAGCAACATTGTTAGTTTCTGTATAAATAAAAAGAGTATTTCTAAATTACAGGTGCCAAAAGGAATAAGAAAGGCTCATTTCCTTGTCCATTCTGTGGAAAAGAATTCAGCACGAAACAGAATATGCAAGTACATATGAGAATACACACAGGAGAGAAACCTTACGTCTGCAGTGTTTGTAGTAAAGCATTTGCCGCCCAGAGTAACTGGAAAGCTCATATGGTTGTGCATACAAACTTCTCTGATGAAGTGAATGCACAAATAATGTGACAATAATTCCCTTCCATGTGTCCTGTAGTTCTTTTTCAACAGGTGCATACAAACTTAACTTTTAGTACAGTTAAGGACTTATGTTTAAGTAAAATGTATCATATATGCTGCCCCTAAGAATGTTTTGAGGAACTGTGTTACATGGATGTGAACTCTAGAGTAGACATTTGTATATATATTGGATATCTGCATTAATTTAATAGTTAGAATGTAACAAAAAGGGAAGCAAAAAGTTCATATTGGTCTTGTTACAGGTACTGTAACTACATACAATTAAATCCAGAATAGTTTGTTGTAAATTGTATATAAAGTGAATAAAGCCTTGTAGTGACCAACATTGTGATTTTTTAGACCTTATTTAGCACAGCACACTTGTATAACTTTATTTTTTGGTGCCCTGTCTACCTATGCATTTTCTCAGACTGTACTTTTGAAACTGTACACCTTACAACTGTGCACTTGCTAAAACTGTAATTGCAATTGTACACTTGCACATGTTAAAACAATAACAACTGTACTCGTGCACCTATAACTGAAGTGGCAGCCATACAATGTGCACCAACTTTGATTGCAGTCACACATTAGCATTAACTGATGTAGCCACAAAGTTCTGTACATTTGCACAAACTGTAATCGCAATGGCACATTTGCTTAAACTGAAATCCCAACTGTACATTTGCTCAAATCCAAATCGTAGCCACACATTTGCTCAAACTGAAATTGCAGCTGCAAATTTGCACAAACTGATATCACAACCATTCATTTGCACAAGCTGAAATTGCAATGGTACATTTGTACAAACTGAAATTGTACTGGTACATTTTGTACAAACTGAAATTGCAATGGTACATTTGTGCAAACTGAAATTGCAATCTATAGATCATTTGTATTCTAAGGTGTTAACAAACATTTATTTCCACTGTAAACTTGGAAATAGTTCGTGTGATATTTTGTATTTTAGTATTACCAGATGAATAAAAGAACATGAAATTGAGAAAATGCATGAAGAGGTGTTGTTTATATATTAATCAAGTATAAAATAACTTAAGCCTTCTCTTAACAGAGCTATAGCTATGAAAATAACAGATTTTATGAAAAATACCCCGAACAAGATTTTGTGTAAATACTTCGATTCCTGATAGTATAGACCAAAATTATGCACAGAAAATTTAATGGTGATAAGTTTGTGTAACAGTACTGCAACTGGGACAAATAGGTAGTTCCATATGGTTAAGATTTCAAAAAAAGTGACTTGGATTCAAACTTTTATAGAGAATACGATGAGGAATTTGAAAATAGAAGAAATTAAAGCAATGCTGCCTTTTAATTACAGGTTTGACTCCAGAAAGAATGTTTTCATGCCGATACTGTGGAAAGTTGGCGAAAACCAAACAGAATATACAG
This sequence comes from Mercenaria mercenaria, assembly GCF_021730395.1. Classification (NCBI taxonomy): domain Eukaryota; kingdom Metazoa; phylum Mollusca; class Bivalvia; order Venerida; family Veneridae; genus Mercenaria; species Mercenaria mercenaria. The sequence goes on from NC_069376.1 coordinate 46,371,343, forward strand.
GTGCACTTGAGGACTCATACAGGAGAGAAACCGTACATTTGTAAAATCTGTAACAAACGATTTACACAAAGGAGTAACTGGAGGACACATCTAGTTGTACATGCAAACTGTACGCTTTGATGTGCTTTTGATTTGAAGAAATGATAGTGTAAATTGTAGGCCTTGAAGTGTTTTTACTTGAATAGACTTTCGTGCAAACTGTACACTTTGAAGTGCTTTTTACTTGAGTAGACATTCGTGCAAACTGTACACTTTGATGTTCTTTTGACTTGAACAAACCTAGTGTAAACTGTACACTTTGATGTGTTTTTGACTTGGACGATCGTATCGTAGACAAGCATTTAAGAATATGAAAAAAAATCTATGAATATTTTTAGTGGTTGCGGAAAGAAAAAGTTGACAATGGCATTTTCAAGGAAGATGTATGATGAAGCGTTTTAATTACATTTTTTGTGTCCACTGAGTTAATGTTTTCTAATCTCAAAAGAGATGTAGTGATTTTAAACTTGTTTTATACACCAATATGTAGTTTAGTTTCTGCTAGATGTATGATTGATATATACTCTAGTTTCTGGCTTCACAAACATGATTTAGGTTTTACAAGTATGGTTTGAATTTGTGCAGCTAAACTGAGAGACAATTGTAACAGCATGAGAAGGGAATTACTTGAAAAAGGCAATAATACAGATAGATAAATATCTTTATTGCCTCCAAAGATTGAAGAGTACATATTATAATATAACATTTCAATTTACAAAGCATAATTACAAACCAATAGGTACAATATAAGTTCAATGTACAAATCACAATTGCATATTAAGATGGATATTGAATATCAATTCCAATTATAACTGAGATGCTAACAACACATATGTATATTATATCTACATATAGTAGTAACAGAAACATGTAGAAGCCATGTGAGGAATAATAATTGCATCAAACGATTCGTAAAATCTGCGAATTTGTTAAGTTTTAAAAGCTTATCGAAACGAAATATAAGCATTTAGTTAACAAATATAAGCAAAAGAGATGTGTTAAATGAAAAATTGTAAATCATAGTGTACAGTGAAATCAACATTTAAACATGGTTAATAACTTAACTTTATAGCTATAATTCGATTTCGGTCATTGAGCTGCCGTGACTGTCCTTTAACGTATGGAACTACGTCACGGTCCCATGTTCGAAATACAATAATAGTAGTCTATTTACAATATTGTACATATCATTAATAACTAGTTGTAATCATATCCAGACATAACAGAATAGAAGCCACAAGCCATTTGATGATAGTGTTTGATTAACACTGCGAAAATTTGTGCATGTAATTAAGACATGATTTCATACATTTCACTCTTGTTGTATCAGTCAAGTCAAAGGCTGTAAAGCCCTTAAACATTTCTAACATTTGTTGCTCCGGGGCTACACTACAAAACTGGTCAAACGTTTCAATGCCTAAGTCATTGGATAATTTTGACCAAAGATTTGACCTACGAGTGTCATTGATTTGACAGAACATAACTGTGTGTAGAGAACTATTGTTCGTTACAATATGACACTGTGTGCACTCCGTCATAAATCTTTGTGAAAAATAATTGCACATTAATTTCATTGCGCTGACACATTCATAGTGGTAGTTTCTGTAAATTTGACAGAATTTCCATAGATTACAAGGAATATACCCGTAGTGTATTGTTAAAAAACTGTATAGTACATTATCACTACATATTCTTGATTTCCATTCGAATTCACTGCCTTTTTAACAGTTGTTTTCCATCTATTATTATTAGGAAAAGAGCCATCATGTACATAATTAGACAACACATTACATAAGCCATATTTCCCTAAGACTGAGTAGGTTTTGATTTGATTTGACTTAAAGACTGAACACACTCTGAAGTACAAACTGAATGTGGAAGTAAAAAGAAAATTTTAAACAGGTGATGAAATAGCATAATCCAAAAAAAAATAAAAGAAAATAAAGGGGAAAAAAAACCCTGTTCATTGAAATAAAATAGTTGAAAGGCTTTAGTTGATTGTTATACTTAGTTAGTTTGTTCCCACACCAAGCCAATCATTGTCATTCCTGTACAATCAGATCTATTTTTGCCTATTACAGGAATGAACAGTGATGGTGCAGTTGGATATCCATGTGAGTTTTGTGGGCGATCATTTTACTCTAAGTACAACATGGACAGACATAAACTTATACACACTGGGGATAAACCTTTTGAGTGCAAACTTTGTAAAAGGAGATTTAACCAACAGTCAAATCTTAAATCTCATATGATTGTGCATTACAAGACGAGTGGTCTACATCAGTGATTAAAGAATCGTTATAAAAGATTCAGCTTTATTTTGTTGTCATTAGATGTATAAGGTATAAGAATACTGGTATGTAAAAAAATTCTAATAAGTACAAAATGTCATGTATGACTCTCGAGTCTAGACTTTGTTGGTAAAGTTGTGGAAAATGTGATTTGACGAGATTTCTTTTATTTTCTATGTTAGATAGATAGTGTTGAGATTGTGTATGTAAATTATGAAAGAAGTAAAGAAGTTGAAACCTGGAATTGACTTATGTTTAAATTTAAGTGTTTGTCTTGCAAAGCAGCATGTACTGTGATGTAGTTAGTTTTTCTTGTAGTGGAATGATGTGCACAGAATACTGAAATGCTGTATTTACCATTTTAGGTGAGATGTGTCCTCAGTCTTTTATGGTTGATCCTGGTCACGGCAACAAAAAGCAGTGTGATGTTTGTGGAAAATACTATCAGAACAAAGCCAAACTGGAACGGCACAAATTGATTCATTCAGGAATTAAACCTTTTGAATGTGAAAAATGTCAGTGCCGATTTAACCAAAAAGCGAATCTTAAAGCTCATATGGTTGTTCATATGAAAGATTTGCTTTCATGAAGTTGTTTAAAATCAGTTTTTAATTGAATATGTACATAATTAAGGTGTATAGTAAAGACCAGTGAAAATTAAACGAGTAGAAATTATATTTTACATGACATGTAGTGAAACAGTTGAAAGAATGGAAAAGCTACATTTTGAAACTGATGGAATGGGTTGTTTGGACAGACTGTTATTGTTGTTCATTATTAATGTAGAGCTGGTTTAAAGGTTTTATGAAAAGTGTGACATTTTTAAATTCAAATAAAAATTATATTTGAGAGGTCTTGGTACTAGTTTAGCCTTAAGACATCACATAGATGAAATAAAATGTAATTTAGATACAGAAAATGGTGCGTTCAGGAGAGTGCTTTGTGTGGACTTTATTTCATTGAAAAAAAAAAATGAACAAACAAACAAACTGAACATTTTGCTCAAGAAAATGGTTCTTAATTCAAGATTTTCAGCATTAGGATAAAAACCTCGGCATTTTATTTGGATGGTTGAAATTTTGAAATAATGATACATCGCCAGTAAGGGTGTAAGATTGTTGCTGTTAGTTGGTAAATAAATTAAACAACTGAGCTGCATTACTTTGATTTTTTTTTATTTAATTTAGTTACCCATATCATATAGAGCTAATTCATTCATAGTTACATAATGAATTAAAAGAAGCAGACTATCAAAATGTTTTTGTCACTTTTATAGGTGGTTTTCCAAACACTACAGTCGGGATGTCTGGATACCCGCTATATAGGAATCAGCCACAGTGCGATGTGTGTGGGAAATATTTTGCTCATAAACGGAACATCGTGAGACATAAAATGATACATACGGGAGATCGACCATTCCAATGTAAAATCTGCATGAAAACATATAATCAAAAAGCTACATTGAAGTCACACATGGCTGTTCATCTTAGCAAGTTTTTATAATAATTATAAGACTGGTTGTTAACAAGACTTGATATTCAGCTGTTGGAATTAAGTCGTTCGAATTATTAACAAGCATGCAAAAGCTGCATAAGTTTGAAAGTAGTGCCAAAAATGAGGAGGTACTGTGATTCAGAATTCAGTTAAAATAAAAGGAATTCACAGATTTGTATTACATTGCTTCAAGAGGTTAACATAATATTTTTCATTATATTAACAGTGAACATCTTCAGGACATAGTTTTAGTGTACAAAATGGCCTTAAAAAGCCCTTGAATCTAATGATAGTCCTTGAAAATTTCTTGAAAATGACAAAAACCTCCTAATACCAGGAAAAATGCATGAAACTTGAAAAATAATGCTTGGAGTAATTCCTTGGAAAGAAAGGTCCTGCAGCAACTCCTTTCTTTGTACCTAGATCTGGTGAACCATGTGAATGATTTTGTTTTACATTTTACAGTAATTGACAAGTAAAACCTCTTTGAAATAATTGATAAAATTTAATGTTGTTCAGTCAAATATTTCAAGACTTAAAAGTTTCGAGAAAAAGTGAAAGTAGTTCTTATCAAGTCCTTAAAATGCACTTGAATTGCAATCTTGTTGTTCAACATTCAAGTTACGTGACACAAGTCTCTTAAGGAAGGTGCAATATTAATTGTTGGGTATGCCCTTACTATTACTGATCCAAAACTTCTGCTTGGCCAAAGAAAATTGCCAATTATTGGCAGAAATGTAACCCTTCAGAAGTTTTCAAAATTTTAAATGAAGATTTTAGAAGAAGAAACATTACTAACATTATTTTTAAGTTTTTTTAAAACTGATTTTTGTTGGTGAAGGTTTTACCTTTTATTATGGGCAATGTCAAGATTTCTGTTAAATATTTTTTGCACCCGTTAGATCAATAAATGTTGGTTGATTGCAACATTTGTTAGTTTTGTTTTACCTAGTCTTAATATTCCAATTAATTTTGAAATCCAAAAGGATTTAAATAGTTATTTCTCTATTTTGTAGGCATTGTACACAGTCCAGGTGCAACAAGTACACAGTGTGACGTATGTGGGAAATATTTCGCAACCAAACCAAATATGGCTAGACATAGACTTATCCACACTGGGGAGAAGTTATTTGAATGTACTCAATGTAACAAAAGATTCACTCAAAAAGCTACACTGAAAACACACATGATTGTGCATTTTAAAGACAAGTTATTTTAGATTTAATTGATGAAGGTGTTACAAAGCAGATCGAACAGGCTATATCATTGATATTGGAATCTTCTGTCGAAAAGAGGTACTTGTGTGCAATTTCTGCTTAAGCACAGTTGTGGAAAGATTTATTTTTAATTGGAATAGAGTATTTTGTTTCTGAATAGCAAGTTAACTTTTGCTGATAAATGCTGAACACTGAGCTTCTTCATGAACACTGGGCTTCTCGATGAACACTGGGCTACTCCTTGAACACTGTGCTACTCCTTAACACTGGGCTACTCCTTAACACTGGGCTACTCCATGAACACTGGGCTACTCAGTGAACACTGGCATGCTTCATGAATGATCACCTATATGCTGCCAATAACACAGGAATTTATGCTTTATGTGTAAAAACGACTTAAACAAAAATACTTTGCATCAGTTAAGTGCTCAAATTCTTGAGCTGCCCATGAATGAACGGAGCATAACATTTAACCCAGGCTTGGTGTGACATTTTCAGGATTGTTTTCTCTGAACACTGCTGTGAGTCATTACATTCTGGTGTTTAAGGCATCTACATTTCTGTAATAGTGTTGGTACTTTGGAAGTGAAGTATACTGAATAAAAAGGAAAGAAAGATTTTTTTCTTTGCATAATATTGACTCCTGATGAATTAGCTGAGTTGATACAGTTGTCTGCTTACTTCATTTTCTTCTTATAGAAACGAACTTTAGAAGATGCTGCTTTGATTGAAATTAAATCGAGTAAACACTGAATTGAAATGTACCAACATGAGCACCCAGACCATTTTCCGTGAAGTGGTAATTAACTCTTACCCTGCTAAATTTCTATAATGAACTTGTCCATCTTTCAATTTGGACAGTACCATTAACTGTTAAAAGGGGTGCTTACGAAAAAGATACTGACTGAATGGCGAACAGTGCAGACCATGATAAGCCAGCACGGATGTGCAGGCTGATCATGGTCTGCACTGGTTGCCGAGGCAGAATCATTTGCTGCCAGCAGTCTAAAGGTTAAAGAGGTACTAATTTGTTACCATAACTAAGTCTTGTTTGAATAGTGTGTGTTCAGAGTGTGTAATTCTTGCATCAGAATTATATATCATTTATGTTACTTTACAGGTTCATTGAAAGGTAATATCCATAATGCTTACACCACAACATGTGACCTCTGCGGGAAGTACTTCGCGAGTGTGGGTAACATGGAGAGACACCGGATTCTGCACACCGGACAGAGACCTTTCTCCTGCCATCTCTGTGACAAAACCTTTAACCAGAAGGCGAACCTGAAATCACACTTAACATTGCATTCGGGAGAAAAACCATTTGTTTGTAATATTTGTCACAAAGCCTTTAGGTTGAAAGGGAACTTGAATGCACATTCAGTAACTCATATGGAAGACATTTTCTGAATGTAATATGTTCAGAACTTCATAAAAGGAACGCTGTATGAAAACTTGTACTTCTGGCTTTAAATGGAACAAATAATTCGTGTTGTGTGAAACAATCTAAGGAAATGTTTTCATAAAATGTCATTAATAGCATTAACATGTTGTTCGTGTAAAAGTTGCTTTAAACAAAGCAGTGGGAAATCGGAAATGGAATTATATAAATGTGTTGTAAAAGAAGCTGCTTTGGTATGAGAACTACAAAGTTTGATTCAAAATTTGTAAACATTTTTTTTGTGTGGAAATAAAGCATGTCTGATACTTCCAGTGTTTTTAATTACTATAATTGTGGTACATAATAAAGAAGGTTTATTTTGAAATATCTTGAAAAGGGTAGATACCACCATAGCTGTCAACTTGTAGTTTGAAGGAGTTTTTGCTCTGATGTCTGACACATGTGTATCTTTTCTAATTATAGGCACAGAGAGTGGAGGCAAAGATCACACACAATGTCCCATATGCTGGAAAAATTTTGCCAATAAACAAAATATGGAAAGACATATGATTTTACATTCTGGAAGTCGACCTTTCTCGTGTAAAGTTTGCGGTAAATCATTTACACAGAGAGTACACGTGAAGTCGCACATGCTTGTGCATTACAAAGGACAGATTTTGTGATGAAAGTGGAAAAGTGTGATTGATCAGTAGTAGTTCTTTTTCGTGCAGAAATGGAAAACTTGTGTGACTAGTTAACAAAAAACACAGGAAAAAATTCAGATTAACCATGAAAAGACAGCAAATTTTTGTGATCTAAGTGAAATTGTTCTCTGATAAAAACTTCTTTTGAAATTCAGATGTGTGAAAGTGCATGGAAATGTTCTGGTTAAGTTAGATAGCAGTGCCACAAGTTTTTTATGACAAATTGTACATAAAATTTTAGCATGTTTGAAAGAATTTTGAGTGGATTAATGTAAATGAAAATAAATATTTAAGCTTGTATCATCTTCCAAGAGTTACAAAAAACCCATTTCAAACGGCCTATTGATTGACTGTAACTGTTGCATTAAGATTAGTGCTTACCTAGTTTTGTACTTGCAGAGTTTGTAGTGCTATTATGTTTTTTACCTAACATTGTAATGAAATACTTATGTCATTTTTACAAAATCAAGTCAGAATCTTCATTTTGTTTCTACTTATAGATGCTGCTGATCCTGGTCATGGCACCAAAGATAGTTTAGATTGTGAACATTGTGGAAAGTCCTTCACTAGGAAGCATAGCTTGGAGAGACATAAAATGTTACACACAGGAAACCGACCATTCTCGTGTCTGATATGTGGCAGATCTTTCACACAGAGAGTGCATGCGAAATCACATATGTATAGTGTTCACATAAAACATCAAATTAATATGGATTTAATAAAATAAAAAAAGAAAGAAACATCCCTGAATATGGACATCTTAATGGATTGACTTAAACAAAATTAAATGTGCAAGAACCAGCAAGAAAGAAGTCATAATTTAAATAACTGTGAAACGTAGTTGCACTGAGGCAAATGACAAGTCTGATTCTGCAGATACCAAATTTAGGAAACTTTTTATTTAAGTTCTTATTCAGTGAATGGGTGTGATGTTCATAGTCATATTGAATACATTCTGCAAGACTTGACCCGGTTTGACATTGTTAATATGCATGGTGATTTTCTACTTTCATGAAAGCTATGATATTCCGGAGACAAAATAAAGTTTTGGAGAACAACTGTTTCTTTTTACTTCTGTATTAGTTCTAGATACCTGAGTAGTTTAATTAGTTTATAAAAAAAAGATTGTTTATCGTGTAATACATTAAGTACACACACAACAGAACATGTTAAACATAGTGCTGTTTTATTTTTTGCAGCCACATCATCAGGCAGATTCCATTGTGGGCTGTGTGATAAGAATTTCTCCACTAAGCAAGTGCTCCAGCGACACCGACTTCTACATACAGGAGAGAAACCATTTGCCTGTACAGTTTGTGATAAACGATTTAACCAGAAATCCAACTTGAAATCACACATGGTGGTGCATTTCAGAGGTTCCTTTATAGGAAAGGAGTAGAATCACAGAGGTTATACTATATGGATTCATTTAGACAAAAGGAATAGAAACACTATGTACATTATGGATTCATTTAAGCAAAAGGGATAGAATCACTGATGATATACTTTATGACTTCATTTAGACAAAGGGAATAGAGTAACCAGTGATAAACTAAAGTGATTCATTTAGACAAAAGGAATCAAGTCACATAATGATGGTTTTTCAGAGATACATTTTGACATACGGCAGTATACTTTGAGAGGTTCACTTGGACAAAATAAATAACGATGAAATAACATGTTGTAAATATATTTTTCATTAGTTCATATTCTCAGAGGCAGCAATATTACTACTAGTGTTTTCTTCATATATCATAAAACCATCACTATTTGTGTAGTTTAAATACAGAATTTGCAAAGACTGGCTACAGTGTATTGTACTAAACAGTTTAGAGATAGATACTTACATGAATTTTGTCTTCCAAAGACTGTGTAATGGACCAAACCCTTGTCAGTTTATCTTTCAATTTACTTCAGTTACTTTACATACAGCGTGGATCATTTGTATCTAGGAAAGTGATAAAAAGTTGCTTTATTATAACTACAGAGACGGTTTCATCTTGTACTAGAAACTGCTGAACTAGTCTAAATGCAAGAGCTAAGTTATTGCCCTTGATACTTTGTAGATATTGCATTGCAAAACTAAAATAAAAGAAAGTTTACAATTATTTTCATTGGTTACTTCTTTCTTTTTCTACTTGATATGGATGTAAGCTCCAGAATAAAGGAAATACACAAATTCATTTTAAATAGTTCATGAATAGCAGGTTACATTAATACTAATTGTGATTAGTACAAGAAACTTTGTATCTTTAGTTTAGCGGTCCATAAAGAATAGAACTTGTTGTACATTTGTATATATAATGTATAAGGTGGATTAATCTTCCAATAATGTCAACATTCATTGTTTCAGGAGCAAGCTAGTAAAATTGGATGAGTAACTTGAAACACGGGCATTAATAATTTTACTGTTAATTTCAGATGAGAACATCACGTGCCCTGTTTGTGAGAAGATGTTTAAGAATAGACAAAACCGAGACGTACATATGCGTATTCATACAGGAGAGAAACCATTCCAGTGTTCTGTCTGTTTACGAAGATTTAACCAGAAATCAAACTTAAAACGACACATGATCTTTCATATAAAGGACACGTTACCAATTTGAAAATGTTTCGATCTTAAATATTAATAAGACAGGGTGTATGTATGCAATAGAAGAATGGTTTAACCTTTAGCCTGCTATATCTCTAAAATGGACTGGTCCATCATTCAATCTGGGCAGTACCACTTAGTATCCAAAGGAACATTTACTGAAAATTTACTGACTGAATAACGAACAGTGCAGACCTTGGTCTTGGTGTGCACTGATTGAAAAATGCAAATTGACTTGCCGACAGCAGGCTGGGGTTAAGATTGTATGTGCAATGTAGTGTTGATACTGGAATAATTTTGAAAAGGCAAATTGACTTGCCGCCAGCAGGCTAGGGTTAAGATTGTATGTGCAATGTAGTGTTGATACTGGAATAATTTTGAAAAGTCAAATTGACTTGCCGCCAGCAGGCTAGGGTTAAGATTGTATGTGCAATGTAGTGTTGATACTGGAATAATTTTGAAAAGGCAAATTGACTTGCCGCCAGCAGGCTAGGGTTAAGATTGTATGTGCAATGTAGTGGAATAATCCTGAAAATAGATGTGGCATAAGGAGCTGGACTGTTGCAACACGCAAATAAAGAGAAGTAAAGATCTGTTGAAGAGACATTCTAGTGCTTGTGAACTTAAGGACTAACGATACACTTCATGATTTAATTTTTACTGTTTCAGTGTAATAAATATGAACAGATCTTAGTTTGCTGTTGGTCTCCTGCTTGAATCAGTTACATCCCTGATGAAGGGCTGAAATTGTTACATACATGTCATGTGTTGAATACTGAACACATCTTTATAACGGTACAACCATTGATGTGATTTTTCATAATATATAAATTTATGTTGGTCAGTAGTTTATCTTAATAGCCACCGAGGTGGACCGGACAGTTATTTTTGATTTATGTTTAACATCACAAGCATATGTTATACAGGGCAAAAATAGACCCTGAATATTTCAAGCATATTGAAACAGCCCAAAATAGGCCCTGGACATCACAAGCATAATGTTAAGCATAATGTTATACAACAACTCAAAATATGTTTTTCTAAACTCTAGCATTTGTAGAAAGTTTTTCCCTTCATATTTTTCCAGGTAGGCCCAGTGGTGATAGTGATACTGTAACTGATACTCAAATTAAAAGTGAAAGTAGAACTGAAATGAATTATTAAATGTTTCAAGATTTCAGATAAGATGCATATATATATATATCATTATTTCATCACCCAAAGTACCTAGATAAGTATGGCAGAAACACAATTTTACCAGACTGTGTCAAAATATTTTGAGAATTTTTTTATGATCGCCTTGAAATTGATTATTGGCAATAGATGTGTTTTAAGAGGCAAATTTTATTTTTCCTGCTGAAAGTTATGTTTATTATATTACATGCAGTGGTCACAACCAAGTATATAATTCCAGATTTTTTCTTTACTCTAGTGGAGTTAACCTAACATTACACGAACCTTAATTTGTATAATTTCAGGCAGAGTTGCATCAAGAGATGTTACATGTGATGTCTGCCAGAAAGTGTTCAAGAATAAGCGGAACAAAAATGATCATATGCGTATACACACCGGAGAAAGACCATTTCAGTGCCACATTTGTCATAGACGGTTTATTCAGAAAGCCCATCTCAAAGGGCACATGGTCACTCACATGTACAACAATCTATGATGGTTTTTACAACATCCTATGAAACAGAGGGCAGAACACAAATACAGACATTGCTCGAATAGGTTGTGATATTAAAAAAAATCAAGAAGTGTTATCCTGCAGAAAATTGTTTGCATGTAAAAACTCAAGACATTCGTGTATGACATCTGCAAGTTCATATTGAAAAGCTAATACAGTGTTAACCCTTAGCATGCTGGACATGATTGATTTTGCCTTTGCGACCAGTGCAGATCATGATCAGCCTGCACATCCATGCAGTCTGATCATGATCTGCACTGTTCGCTATTCAGTCAGTATATTTTTGTTCAGATCCCTTTTAACTGTCAATGGTACTGTCCAAATTGAATAGAAATTTAGCAGGGTATGGGTTAAAATACAATTGAAAATAGTCAGCTGGCGAATTTCTCATGCTATAGACAATTAACATGTGTAATAAGGTTATGAATAAGCATATCATATCATGCCATGGGAAAAGCTGAAAATATTGTACCAGTGGTTTTGGTTCTGTAGATCTTACTTAATAGTTTATTGTATTATTTAACAGCACAGCTAAAGTAAATTTAAGGATGGATGTATTTCAAAACTTCATAAGATAAGAGAAAAGGAACAAATAAAATTAGAGAATTAACATTTCTGAAATATGTGTATGTGTATAAATGTATGTATGTTTATTTATAAAGAAATAAAAACAATTATAACTGTAAAATAGTTCAGCTTGGCTCCTGTTACTCTAATCATTGCAACTTGGTCAGAAATTTCCTCAAGAATATAGTGAATTTAAAGTTAAATGCATGTTGCACCTGCCAGCTTAAGTTGGTGTTTCAATGCCGTTATTGGTTGAAGTATTTACCCTTATCACGCCTGTGACCAGTTTAGATCATGATCAGCCTGCACAGCTTTGCAGTCTTATCAAGATCTGCACTGTTCACCATTCAGTCAGTACGTTTTTGTAAGCACCCCTTTTAACGATTAATGATACTGTCCAAATTGAAAGATGGACAAGTTCATTATAGAAATTTACTAGGATAAGGGTTAAGAAGAAGTACAAATGTAAGTAACTATTGTGATTTTTTCTATATTTGATTTCAGAATCCAGTAAGATAATGTGTCACCTCTGCGGACAGACATTCGTGAGAAAACATTCTTTGCGGGTACATATGATGATCCATACAGGAGAAAAACCTTTCCAGTGTAATATTTGTAATAAACGGTTTAACCAGAAATCTATACTCCGCAGACATATGTTCGTCCATGTAAAACTACCAGGATTTTAATGTGCTGTATTCTTAATAGAAACTGTCTAGCATCAGACCAACACCAGTGATAGAATGGTTGTCCATTTGAAAGTTAAAGGATTTTAAATTGATGTTTACCAGGAAGTTATGTTTCATAGCATGTGACAATTTGGAGATTTTAACATGCCCTTATTAAAAATTGGGAACTGTCTTATATGTCACGAGATGTAATATGTAGTGTCTACATGAATATGATATTATGAATTAAACTTGTACATATTTGCTTAATTCATAAGAAAGAAAAGTGGCACACAGGACATTGTACATGTTTGGTCAAAAGTGGCTTACTGTTGTCTGTATATACTGTAAAAATATTTGAAAGGAATTTAGAAAATGTAAGTGCAAATTTAATGTAGAACTTGAAATGTTTCAAATAAAGTAAAAAGTTAGTGAACAGAAGTAGTCCACAGATATAATTATTTAGGTTCTGCTTTATCTAACTTTGCTTAAACAAGTTTAAATAAAATCTAGAAGCCTAGTTTCGTTGAAGCCCAGTTCCAACAAAACCTAAGACCATCAAAACCAAGGACTCGTCAAGTCCTAATTTCATCAAAGCAGAGTTCCATCAAAGCGTAGTTCCATCAAAGCCTAGTTCTAGCAGAGAATAGTTCTAATAAAGCTTAGTTTTATCAAATGCTTGAAAAATTTGTTTACCTTTAAGAAATATAAGTGAGGTTTAGACTTGAATGGGAATCCACAAGTGTAGAACTTGTATTATATACTTCAGTTTAGTGTCTACATGGTGTCCCAATTTGGGACCTGGTGATTTTTACCATGGTTATAAAGCACCTGTCAATCTTAATTTTGAGTTTCAAAGCTGTATATAGATACTTGTGTAGGGAATGTACTCGATTCGTAAGCAGACATTTCTTATGATTGAGGATTGTGCTACATACAAGTGTACATATTTCAGCATATTTGTTGTTGCCTTCCAATGTATATTTTAAAAAATGCAATGAACATGGTTGTAAATGCAATATGTACAGTCAAACCTGTAATAAGCAACCAGTCAAGTGAGTAATATAATCTGGCAGGTGGCTGATTAAGACAAGTTGAAATTCAAATAAGTCAGTTTATATAAGTAAGCTGACTGGCTTCATAATGCAAGTGGCTGCCTTATGAGGGGAGGTGCTAAGGCAAGGTTAACTACATGTTAGTAGTATATGAATAAAAGTGCTCCAAATTTATTAGTTTAGAGCTTAATATAAAGTCACTCTATAAGAAATATTAGGCACTTTTAAAGATGCATGTGGTTGAAATATGTTTTGATTTTCTCCCCAGAATTGAAGTTTATATGAAGTATTTTAGCAACAGATTACTAGGTTTTTGTTTTATTATTTCAGAGTTGTGCAGTATCAGCGATACAGTGTGCCAGATATGTGGAAAGTCATACTCTACAAAATACCATTTAAATGTGCATATGCGTATACACACTGGGGAGAAACCTTTTGCATGTACTGTGTGTAATAAACGATTTAACCAGAGATCCAACCTTAGATCGCATATGGTCGTACATGTACAGCAAAAATAACAAGTGATATAACTGAAAGGTGGACACACAGGCTTACAGTAGTTCATAAAATAAAAGTAAAATAAGTGTTAAATTAAAATTCAACAAAGAAAAGTTTGTCTTAACAGACAGGAAATTCAGAAAACAGGAATTGGTTGAATTAGGAAGTATGCAAATAAAAGTACAACTTGGTTTTCAGAATATTTGCCATCACTAGTAACTGATGCCAGTATCAACCATTGTTATCTAGCTATTTTTTTTATCGTGACAGCTTTGGTGCTTTATGAAAAAATTTCTCTTATAAAGATGGTGAAAGAAAGCTGTACTATCATTTCTTCACCCACTGAGAGCTGTTGTTAAGAGATGGAGGGCCTCTCTATCTCAAAAGTCAGTATCTCACTACAATTGTCGGCTAACTTTCATATAAATCTCAGCAGTTCACCCACAAAACAAGGAAAACATCTGCAAAAACATAGATATGATTTAGCTAACCTTTGTTTCCAGATGCATTCCCTAGGATTATGCTTGAGGAAACATCAAACTTTTAGTACTTGTATATTTCAATGTTTGTATGTTCTTTTCGTTGTAAATAAAAGGTATGTTATTAAATTTGAGCAGAAGTCTATTTGTTGTTTGTTGATAGCTGAACAAAATATGTAGAAAGTGATGAGTTACATTTATGAAAAAATAACCCTGAAAACTAGATTTATTTGTATGCTTTCAGATAGTGACATGTGTCCAGATACTGTGTGCAAGTTGTGTGGCAAGCAGTTTAAGAGCCGTCAGAACAGAGATGTGCATATGCGCATACATACAGGAGAGAGACCTTTTAGATGTGAAATTTGCAAGAGAAGATTTACACAAAAGTCCAATCTAAGATCACATATGGTGGTGCACGCGTCATCTGTAATCATTTGAAAATGCATAAAACCAGACATTGGACTATAAGTGAGATCATGGTTTGTCCTGATTAATTAATGGCAGTGCATTGAAGAGAACATGAAAAAGTGCCAATATATTTGCATTAGGACTTTCAAAAGTACTGAAATAAAGTACTGTAAAATCATTCAATTTCGTGGGCATAAAATTTAGTGGTTTTAGTCAAAACCACAATTTCATGGGGGTATGAATTCGTGGATTTCAACTGTTGAACATAAAATAAATGGGAATTGTACTTGTTCGTTGGGATTAAATTTCGTGGAATGGCTCAACCACGAAATCCTTGAAAATTAGTCCCCCACAAATATTAATGAATTCACAGTACCCGGTGCGCCTATCTGATCTCTCATATATATGTCTGCAGCATTTTTCTCTAGGACTTTTCATTGTTAGCGTTCTGTACAAATATTTTTCTTTTTATTTCCTTGTGTGTGTATGTATATATATATATATATATATATATATATATATATAAAACTTGTAGTTCTGTTCAAATTAAACTGTTGTTTTAAATCTTGTTTGGTTGTATTTTATTTTTTTTACTTACCTTAATAGCTGATATTTTTGAAGCAGTTCAGAGTTAATTAGTAAGTAAGTAAGTAAAGACTTTATTTGATGAGGCTACACATTTGGTTTCCCAATCTTCCATGTGGGCCTCAGAATATATACATAATATACAGATGATAAAACATTCAACAATACAATGATGCACAAGATTTACATAAATATTTTTCAAATGTAATTCTGTGTCTGAAAACTCATTGAGAAATGTTTCTTGCAGTCCTAATATCAGGCCTGGGATTTTTCAGGACTTGTCCTGATTTCAGGCTTTTGGTTGCCAGATTTTCCCTATATAACTCTATTGAAAATGGGGATTTCAGGCTTGAGAATGTAGATTTTCAGGCATTTGATTTCTGACTGAATCCCAGGCCTGTAATATGTCAATATTTGTAAATTATAAAAGCTCTCAAGAGCTGCATTAGTTGTATGTTGTCTTGCTAACTCAAAAGTAAATCACCTAATTGTCTTTCTTTGGAAAACAGTTAAAATGTCTTTTTCTGTCATATTTAAGGCTTAAAACTGATCCTCGGGCAACAGTTTAAACTGTTTTCACCTCCCTTGAGTTATTCATAAAACATGCCGTAATTAAAAGTTGTAATTACTTGGAATTGCCTTGTACCAAATGAAATAATTTAATTTGATGGGCATAATAACATGACTGGTCAAAGTGGCTATTTAGCTGGAACACTAATTCATCAATTTCAACTTACATCTAGGTGAAAAATGGGGACTTTTTTGTAAGGATTAAATTCTGTGGATATAAGCAACCACAAAAATTAGTAGCAGCATGTGGACTATCGTGTAATAACTGTAGTTCCTTTGTCAGTGCTTGTGCTGTTTTCCTTCAGTGTAGTAATTTTCAATGACATAAGATATGCTTTTGCTATTATTTTGATCTTCGTAAAGAAATGTATTTACATTAATCTTTTCAGAAATTCGAGCATCTGACGATACAGTTTGCTGTTTATGTGGAAAGAATTTTAAGAAGCGCCATAACAGAGATGTACATATGCGTATACATACAGGAGAGAAGCCTTTTGAGTGTCAGATATGTCAGAAAAGATTCTCACAGAAGTCGAGTCTAAGATCACACATGGTGGTGCATGTTAATCCAGAAAGATTTGATGTGTATAATAAACATTGTTAATTAGGAAAAACTGTAGAAACATTGCTTGAGTGAATTGGAATTATTATATTTAGACTTGACATTCTTCAAAGTGTGTTCTGACTATTGTTTAACTGATGTCCCGGGCTGGTGCCAGATGTGTTTTAGTTTTGTTCACTAGATATACCTCAATATCCGTTGAGCACTGTATTATATGTAAAATGTGTAAAGCAGAATCATCTGAGTAGCTGCTGTTTAATCACTTATGTCGACTTTCTGGTGGAAATTTCATGTAATAGTCCTTTTATGTTGTTGTTTATAATTATTGATGCATGTATCATTATAGGACTGTAGGAAAAAATACAGTAGCTTGCGATTTAATCCATTTTTGAATGGAACTATAACTGGGAGCTGAAAATAGTTCAAAACTTCAGTGAAAAATTTGAAACATTTTTCGTCAGTAGAGAAATGACCCGTTTAATGTAACCTTACACCTATAAGGAGGTGACTGATTTTATGTGTATTGGTTGTTTTGCAATATTAAGTACAAGTCTGTCTACATGTAGTAATTTTTTCAAGCTTGAAAGCATTGATACTGTTATAAATAGCAGCTGTTGGCATATTTTTAGACGGCGTAATGATAAAATGCTTTTAAGGAAAAAAGATTTATGTGCACCAAATTCTCTATTTTCTATATCCCTTCAGGTGAGGCAGCATCTGTGGATACCATGTGCAATATATGTGGAAAGTATTTCAAGACTAAACAAAACAGAGCTGTACATATGCGTATACACACAGGAGAAAAACCTTTTGGATGTAAGGTCTGCAAGAAAAAATTCACACAAAAATCCAGTCTGCAGTCACACATGTTGACACATGTTGATCCAGAAACATTTAACGATCCATGTTTAAAGAGAGGATTTAGTTTTCATTGTTGAACATTTAAGGTTATAGATATGACTTGGGTTTATTTTAAGGTTCTGGGTGAACTGCTGTAAGATGCGATATTTTCATTTGTCCAAAAGTTCGTGCAATTACAATGTGTAAATATGAATGGTTTGATCTTTGTATGAGCAATAGATATTTCCCTTAAAATATTTTTGTTGTAAAGACCAATTTTTGAGAAATAGTCAAAAACACTAAATTGGGATAATTCTGATTTTACAGTAATATGCTTGATTGAAATGCATCTGAAATATGAGTCATTAAGATTATTTCTCTGTTTCTTGTTTTCAAACTTTGGATGTTCTTACTTTGTAAAGTTTCAGTTATTCTTACTGTGTAAAGTTTCAGTTACTAAACTTAAGTGTGTAAGGTTTCAGTTATTCTTACTGTGTAAAGTTTCAGTGTGTAAGGTTTCTGCTCTTCTTATTGTGTAAAGTTTCATTTATTAAACTGTGTGTAAGATTTCTGCTATTCTTACTGGGTAAAGTAACAGTTATTAAACTTAAGTGTGTAAGATTTCTGCTATTTTTAACTGTGTAAAGTTACAGTTATTAAAACTTAAGTGTGTAAGATTTCTGCTATTTTTAACTGTGTAAAGTTACAGTTATTAAACTTTAGTGTGTTAGATTTCTGCTATTCTTACTTTGTAAAGTTACAGTTATTAAAACTTAAAATGTGTAAGGTTTCAGTTATTCTAAGCCTACTGTGATTCTTAACTGTGTAAGATTAAAAATATTCTTACTAAAGGTTTCAGTTATTAAACAAACTTAATGTGTCGGGTTTTCGTTATTCATACTGTGTAAGGGTTCAGATGGTCTTGCTTTGTAAGGTTTCAATTAGTCTTATTGTGTAAAATTCAGTAAATGTTATTGTTTAAGGTTTTAGATATTCATAGTCTCAAGTTTCAGATATTCTTATTGCGTAAGGTTTCTTACTGTGTAAAGACTTTTCATCTCCTGATATTTGTAGCTTGTTATAAGTTTTGTTCACCAATGTTTCAAGGCTGCTAGTTTTTAGTTTAAATAAAAGTGCTTTTTGAAATATATTTGTTGTTGTTTTCTTTTGTGTAATGATGCCATTTGAGAATATGTTGTCCTTTTAGGATAGAATAGTTGGGAAGTTTTGCAACAATTTAAACATAAATATTTTGTTCTTACTTACAGACAACTGGTCGCGAAAAAGTGTTGCTTGCCAACAGTGTGGTAAGGTCCTGAAGTCCAAACAAAACCTTGAGGTACATATGCGAATACATACAGGAGAGAGGCCGTTTCCTTGTGAAGTTTGTGTTAAACGATTTACAACCAAGAGTGGACTTAAAGCACATATGTTGGTTCATATGAACACAGTGTTACCGTAACTTAGTGTTAACCTATTTCACATTGAGTTCAACATTGTCAGTGTGTAACTTAGTGTCAGTATATTTGTACCCCCCGACAACAAAGTTGTAAGGGGGGGTATACTGGTTTCAGGTTGTCTGTCTGTCCGTCTGTCTGTCTGTCCGTCTGGTCGTCTGTCCGTAGACGCAATCTTGTGCGCACCATCTCTCCTTATCCCCTTGACAGAATTTAATGAAACTTCACACAAGTGATCAGTAGCAACAGTAGTTGTGCATGGGGCATGTAAGGTTCTTTTAGAAAAAAAATTTGCAGAGTTATGGGACTTTGTTTTTTTGTTACTATACTATATACATAGACACAATCTTGTGCGCACCATCTCTCCTCATTCCCTGGATACAATTTAATGAAACTTCACACAAGTGATCAGTACCAACAGTAGTTGTGCATGGGGCATGTAAGGTTCTTTTAGAAAAAAAATTTGCAGAGTTATGGGACTTTGTTTTTTTGTTACTATAATATATACATAGACACAATCTTGTGCGCACCATCTCTCCTCATCCCCTTGACACAATTTAATGAAACTTCACACAAGTGATCAGTAACAACAGTAGTTGTGCATGGGGCATGTTAGGTTCTTTCAGAAAAAAAAATTTGCAGAGTTATGGGACTTTGTTTTTTTGTTATTATACTATAGACATAGACACAATCTTGTGCGCACCATCTCTCCTCATCCCCTTGACACAATTTAATGAAACTTCACACAACTGATCAGTAACAACAGTAGTTGTGCATGGGGCATGTTAGGTTCTTTCACCGACAAAAATTGCAGAGTTATGGGACTTTGTTTCTTGTTAACATACTATGTACATACAGTCTTCATATGCAATCTTGTGCGTGCCTAATCTACCAAACCCTTGCACACAATTTAATGAAACTTCACACAAGTGATCAGTACCAACCCTAGTTGTGCATGGGGCATGTTACATTCTTTTAGATAAATATTCTGCATAGTAATGGGACTTTGTTTTTTGTTACTATACTGTATACATACAGTCTATATACATACAGTCCACATAATTATGCAGTCTTGTGTGTGTCAAATTGCAATGTACTGTGTCAGTGCATGCGGGGGGTACATTCATCACCTTTAGTTATAGCTCTAGTTTATACTGAATTCAACAGTGTTGCTGTAACTGAAGTGTCAACCCTTTTCACATTGCATTGAGCATGTTAGCATAACAGTTTATAATGACTGACAGTAACATAACATTTAAGATTTCAGTCAGCAAGTGAAATATTCAAATCTGGATATTCTGCAAGTGAATTTGGTGTATTATTTGTAAGTTAGACATAAGAATTGCAAGATACTTGATTTGTACCACTATCGTATAAATGAAGTTTTGCTAAGCTGTCTGTCCCTATTAAAGGAATATACATGCAAAGTTTCATAAATTCTAAATAAGCACATTAAACAGTGATTTAGAAAAAAGAAAATTCAGCATTAGTTATAAGTCAAAGTTCCAGACTGAAAATGTTGGTGGATAATGGCCCTGTTTCTTATCCAATTAGGCTGTGCAGACCTATAAGATATGTAAGACATGCAAAATTAAGTTCCCAACAGTGTTATTGAACAAGGTTGTGCTGTAAGTCTTATTAGAAATATTGTAGTACAGTGGTAGGACTGCTAAATATTTAGAGAAAATGATTGGTGAATGTAATCAAAGTCTACTGGAAGCAAAGAATACAGTGAAGCAGAACTATAGCAGACTCAGTTTGACTGAGTGTTCATGATAAGTAATGAAAATTGCAACACAACACATGCCCCTCAAACCCCCCCCCCCCTCCCCTCTCATTCATGATCCTATGGGACCAGAAAAAGAACAGATAGTCCTAAATATATACTTGGGACATGCAAGGAATTAATTAAGACATAGTATTTGGAGAAAAGAAGGTGGAGAAAATTGTATAATGTTTTATGTAAAGCAATGAAAGTGTGACGAGTAAATGTTTTAAATGGGATGTTACTACAATATAAAAAATGTGTAAAGGGAAACTTTTCTGTAGACCAAAATCTCAGAACTACTTTGATAGAGATTACAGTGTATATTGAATTGGAGATGGAATAAAGTTGTGTGAACAATTTTTGTCTGTTTTCTAAATGTTATAAGCATTTTACCATACAAAATGAGGTATCATTCATTCATTGTCACAGTTACTTTAATGTAGTTTCCTGTTTTTCAGAGGGTGTGACTTCAGATGGAACAGTTTGCCTGATTTGTGGGAAATTATTCAAGACGAAGCAGAATAGAAATGTACACATGCGTAGTCATACAGGAGAAAGACCTTTTGAATGCCATATTTGCCAGCGGAGGTTTTATCAAAAGAGCACTCTGAAGTCACATATGCTTGTGCACTTGAAACAGAACACAGAATAGTTATGTGTTGAGTCAGAAGTTGTTTCATGAACATGAAAATAAATGTTGCTTACTGCAAAATGATAGAATCTGATATAGTGTGGTAGAAACTTTAGAACTTTCTTGGTTTTCTAGACCAAGCAGTGATAACTTTCAGTCCCCTGTTTAAAAGAATTGGTCATCAATATTCGTCAACAATTAGCATTGAAGATGTGATACTATTCTGAAGTGAAACAAAGACACATAAGAATGGCTTTAATTTAGGGAAAAATAGAAATATTTCTCTCAAATTTCCTAGTCTTGATTGAGTTATTTCATCTTTTTCCAATTTTATTATTTTTGTATGGACTGTTGTTATCATTTTAAATAGACGTACAATTATATTATAGTATTTGTTTTGCTTTGCCCCCTAAAGTTACAACTAATATGATACAGAATGTTGTACTTTCTAAAGTAGAAATAAGTTTAAACTTGTCTCGTATATTTTTCAGGTTACGGAAAGAGACGCATGCAAAGATACGAGTGTGATATATGCGGTACATTGTTTACACTGAAACATAACAGGGATACACATATGCTTCTACACACAGATCAAGCGCCAATTTTCTCGTGCCAAATTTGTGAAAGAATGTTTAATCGCAAGAGCAACCTGAAAAGACACATGCTTTTACATTACAAAGAAGTGAATGTAAACTTTTCTCAAAATGAATGAATAAATGATCGTCATATATATGTGCTGGACCTTTTTACCACTTGAGTTATATAATCATGCCAAAGCACTGGAATACAAGTCGTATTTTTGCATCTGCTAAATTTGTAATCTAAGTTTTAACAAGGAACTAACAAAGTCCAGTACTGTAGTGTGCTCACTGGTTTGGCCTTATGTTTGGAGGATTGGAATTTATGATAGATAAAGTGAAACACTGCCCCCTCGGGATGCCAATCAATGGTTGGAGCACCCAGGCTCACTTGAGCAATTTGTAATTTATGGGCTCTTGCCATTTTCCTGTTATTTTCAAAGTTTGGGTCACTCGAAGCCCAGTTTGTTCATTCCCTTACGACCTTTTGGTCAGTGCATGCTAGCATTATGTTTAAAGACAGATTATTTAAATGTAGGGAAGAAAGATCTAAACTTACAATCAATGGAAGCTGTGGAGAGCCATTTAAAGCAATGAAATATACTGCCTTAATTATAGACTTGTTACGTCCTTCACTCAAAAGAATGGATTACAACAAAATAAAAATAGTGATAACAGAAAGATGCAGAAGTTGCGCTTTATTTATAATTCAAAAATCTTGTAAAATAACTTGAAATGAATTATATACTGAACTGAAACCTGCATGTTATACTTTGCTAACTGTTATGGTCATTGTCTTTCATTTTAAATTATTCATGTTATTTTAATAAAGAAGTTGTAAAAATATGTTTTTAGTGAACTTTTTAATGTTTTCTGTTAAAATGTTTGACCTGCCCCAGTAGCAAAAGAAAAAGTTTTGTATAATTTGGCTAAAAGCCACAGCTAAGAAGTATATGCACCTTAGAAGTAGTGTATGTACCATAGAAGTAGTATCAGAGGTTTGTAAAAGAAAAAAAAGACAGAAAATGTAAACAGTTATTTCTTGATATATTTCAGATCCTAGGTTATCGCCGTCAAAGAGTTTTGTATGTGATATGTGTAACCGGACATTCAAGACGAAGCAGAACTTACAAGTACACAAGCGTCTACATACAGGGGAACAGCCATTTAAATGTTCGCATTGTGATAAACGTTTCAACTCGCGATGGGCACTGAAGTGTCATGTGTTCAGACATATGAAGTAAAAGACAACTGCAATTGGTATCCATCTGATTTGCCTCTAACAAGAAAGGATTTAACTGGCAACAGACATTCTGACATCTGAAGTAAAAAAAAGAATGCAGCTGGAGTCTGTTTGATCTTCTTATTGAATTGACTGTCTTTTACGGGAGTTGCGAGTTACCAGCATCTGACTCTGTAACCGTGGTAACAAACTGAATATCATTATTTAAGGTGCTGACCATCAGACATACATAACAATATCAGAAGTTTCAAAAGGAACAGCAAAATTTATTAAAAAAAATCATTGGTAGGAAAAGTAATGCTTAAGTCAATTTATTTGAAGTAATAAATAAAATACATCTAAATTTGTACTATTTTACTGCCTTGTTAACTGGTCAACTAAAGCAATAAAATGGCATACAGTGAAACCAAAATAAGGCATATACTCTTTTTTTTTTTAATTGATATCAAAGTGAAAAGGATAGGTTGAAAATAGGCATGTCTGAAGATTTCTAATATTTTGATCAATGAATATGTTGTATTCAAACTATTTTTTTTTAGCATAAGTCAATCTCAGGATATTTAGCTACCTCACCTTGTTACTTTTTCCCAGGTAAATGACCCAAACCTTTTGAAAATGGGCCCAAAATTGTTGTTTTGATATACCTTCTTTTTAGCTCATCTGATTTTTTGAAAAAAAATGATGAGTTATTGTCATCACTTGAGCGGTTGTCGGCGTCGGCGTCGGTGTCGGCGTCGGCGTCGGCGTCTGCGTCGGCGTTGCCTGGTTAAGTTTTATGTTTAGGTCAGCTTTTCTCCTAAACTATCAAAGCTATTGCTTTGAAACTTGGAATACTTGTTCACCATCATAAGCTGACCCTGTATAGCAAGAAACATAACTCCATCTTGCTTTTTGCAAGATTTATGGCCCCTTTTGTACTTAGAAAATATCAGATTTCTTGGTTAAGTTTTATGTTTAGGTCAACTTTTCTCCTAAACTATCAAAGCTATTGCTTTGAAACTTGGAATACTTGTTCACCATCATAAGTGGACCCTGTACATCAAGAAACATAACTCCATCTTGCTTTTTGCAAGATTTATTGCCCCTTTTGGACTTAGAAAATCAGTTTTCTTGGTTAAGTTTTATGTTTAGGTCAGCTTTAATCCTAAACTATCAAAGCTATTGCTTTAAAACTTGCTACACTTGTTCACCATCATAAGTTGACCCTGCACAGCAAGAAACATAACTCCGTCCTGCTTTTTGCAAGATTTATGGCCCCTTTTGGACTTAGAAAATATCAGATTTCTTGGTTAAGTTTTATGTTTAGGTCAAGTTTTTCTCTTAAACTATCAAAGCTTTTGCTTTGAAACTTGCAACACTTGTTCACCATCATAAGCTGACCCTGTACAGCAAGCAACATAACTCCATCCTGCTTTTTGCAATAATTATTGCCCCTTTTGGACTTAGAAAATCATTTTCTTGGTTGAGTATTATGTTTAAGTCAACTTTTCTCATAAACTATCAAAGCTATTGCTTTAAAACTTGCAACAGTTTTTCACCATCATAAGTGGACACTGTACATCAAGAAACATAACTCTATCCTGCTTTTTGCAAGAATGATGGCCCTTTTTAGACTTAGAAAATCATGGGTAGGACAATATTTCTATTACACTAAAAAAAATCAGATGAGCGTCAGCACCCGCAAGGCGGTGCTCTTGTTTAAAGTTACTACACCATTTGAATTTCTTCTTGACTAGATAGAAAATGATAACATTGATAACAGATTCTGAACTGGTTTTGTAGTTGTCAGTTTCATTTTGGTGAAAGTGTCACATATTAAGTTATTTATGCTTTATATAGGGTATCCAAGATTTGTATATAGATACGTTTGTAAATGTTCATAAATTATGTATAAATGAACATCTAATGATGTTTTGAAACTTTAACTTTTTGTTTTAGCTAATAACAGTTGATTTACTGTGGAAATGATATGTAAACTTATTTCTTTTTATGCCCCCGGCATCTACTGATGCGGGAGGCATATAGTGATTGTCCTGTTCGTCCGTTCGTTCGTCCGTCCGTTAGTCCGTCCGTACGAGGTTAACCAAATGGGACATTTCGTCTAGCATCAGTACCCCTAGAATGACTTGATACTAATGCAGATGTAACCTGTGACCATTCCTCATCTTCAGACATCACCTGACCTCAGTTTGACCTTGACCTTGAACTTAACCTCGTTTTGGACTTCGGTTGCTTTATATCGACAAGGATGCCACCGGGGGCATCAAGCGTTTATTGAACGCAGCTCCTTTTTTGTTTTATTTTAGAAGTTCTATTTCTTTTTTGTTTTATCTTAGAAGTTCTGTTTTTTTTCACCCTTTTATACATAAGTCATTGCAATCTATCTTGATCATCATTGTTTTTAATAGAAATTTAAAATAAAATAGTTCCTCATTCTTCGTTTTTCTTTGTTTGCTTAGAAAACATTGCAAAAAGTAAAGAAAGAATGGCCTTGGCTTTCTCTGGACTGGGCTGAAGGTTATAAAACTTAGTTTGGAGACCAGTCTCAAAGCTCTAGTGTCTGGTTGTTTCTGGGCACAAATTTGAAATTGACCAATGGCAGGGCTGTATTCTTGGACTGGTTTGTAAAGTCAAAGTTATATAGTTCTAGATCCTGTAGCATGCTGGACACGACTGAATCTGCCTTTGAGACCAATGTTGATCATGATCAGCCAGCACATCCATGCAGTCTGATCATGATCTGCACTGTTTGTCATTCAGTCAGTATCTTTTTGGTAAGCACCCCTTTTTAATGGTACTGTCCAAATTGAAAGAATGACAAGTTCATTAAAATTTAGCAGGGTAAGGGTTAAATAGTAGATTTTCAGGTTACGATTGTTTATCTGAATCTCAGGACGTGAAGTGTAGTTTTCTGCTATTATACTTTCAGCCCAGGAGACCAACAAGAAGCCAGTGTCCAGTTTTCAGTGTGACATCTGTTTCAAAGTTTTTACTGCCAAGGCAAGTGTACAGACGCATCGAAGGTTACATTACGGTGATTTACCATACCAGTGCCAGTACTGTGATAAACGGTGTAACTCTAAATGGAATCTACAGAGTCACATGCTGCAGCACCTTAAAGTTAAAGGCCAGACTGGGAAACGCTAAACCAAATGACAATAAATACACACTGTTTCATGTTTTATGATAGAAGGAAGGCGTTACTGATTTTTCCAATCAATGCTATTTTGTTCAATGGAGAAAAAAAGGATAGTTCTGAAATGTTATATGATGACACACATTCAACAATTCAAAAGCAGAGACAAGAATTTTTGTCATGAGCTATTACACTGGCAAGCAGACAAAGAAGTTGAGCAGAAATAGTTCGTAGACTGAATTTAAAAGTTTGCATGTGGATTTCTTCAGATATTTGAATAACCGATTTGTCAGTTCAAAATATTCAAATAACAGGAATATTCAAATATCGGAATGCTATATTTTCAACATTTTTTTTAGTACAAATCACACTTGATTGTAAGTGTAGAAGTTGTTTGTTGTAGACAGCTACCAATATGATGGTATGATGAAGTTATTAAATCTGAATAAAATCTGATACCTGTTGATACTTTAGTTATAGAGTAATCTATTATTTAGTTACAATTATCTGTTTTTATCTATTATTTTCACTATCTGCAAGTGAAGTTTGTGCAAATGTTGGGAAGGTGTTAAATCAGCAGAATTTTTTTAGGATATTTGTGTAAGTCGTTAATAAACTGAAATAGTGTAATATACAAATTAATATAAACTTTGACCCTGCCTTAAAGGAAGTGTAAGCCAGAAATCTGTGATTTAATCCCACCTTACAGGAAGTGTAAATAAGTGATCAGTAAATTTGATCCTACTTTAAAGGTGTAAAATAGAAATCAGTGATTTTGATTTTGACTTAAAGGAATTTAAAATAGAAGTCAGTTATTTTGACAGCTCCATAAAGACTGTCTAAGGCAGAAGTGAGTTAAGGATTGATCATTTTGATTGTACCTTCACCTTCTCTGTAGGAATTACACTATCATATTTTAATTTCAGATAACATGGCCAGGTACAATGTGGTCAGGAATGATGTGGTCTGTGGTCTGCATGTATGTGACATTTGTCAAAGGACATTTACCTCCAAGAGCAGTCTGAAGGTGCACAAAAGGTTACATGCTGGCAATTTGCCATACAAGTGTTTGGACTGTGAAAAGAGATTCAACTCTCGCTGGAACATGAAGAGTCATAGATTACATTGCCATCAGGCACAACTCACAAATCAGTGGAATATATAGATTACATTGCCAACAGTCATAGTTTGAAATTCATTTAAATATATAGATTACATTGCAATCAGTCTCAGCTCACGAATCAGTGGAATGTATAGATTACATTGCCATCAAGCACAGCTCAAGAATCAGTGGAATATATAGGTTACATTGCAATCAGTCTCAGCTCACAAATCATGGAATGTAAGATTACATTACATCAAGCACAGCTCAAACCCAGTGGAATTTTAGATTACATTGCCCAGGCACAGTACGAATCAGTGGATATATAGATTAATTGCATCAGGCCGTCACTAACATGAATTATGTCTACATTGCTATCGGAAAGCTCAGAATCATTGGAATATATAATACTTGCAACAGTCGCTTGAAATTCATTGAATATTAAGATTACATGCAGTCAGCACAGCTCAGAATCGGAATATATAATACATTGCCTAGCACAGTTTGAATCAGTGGAATTATAGATACATTGTATGGAACAATCAGATCAGTGGTAATATTAGATTACATTGCTATCGGGCAAGCTCACGAATCATGATTATATTACTTAACTATCGGACAGCTACGATCATGGAATATAAATACTTGCTATCGGCACAGTCACGAATCAGTGGACATTGACTACATGCTATCGGCAAGCTCAACATCACTGGATTTAGCCTACATTTTTGGCAAGCTACGATATCCTGAATATTGATTCATTGCATGGGCACAGCTCACAGATCACTTTTGTCATTCGATCTAATTCATGATTAAAGACATCTAGATTGTCACAAACATTCAAAGTCTCTTAAGTGTTATATTGATTCCAGGTGCTTGTCCTTAAAATTTTGGTGTAACCAAATATAATACACTGTATATCTGACAAATATATTAACTCTATTAGAACTTTTTTCTAATAGGGGTTTTGGGGCTCAGATGGCGATTAGGAAAAAGAGAGTGGGGGGGGGGGTAGTTCAAATAGTGAAATGTATGAAAAAACTTGTCAGTCCCGTACATTCAATGAGACTTTATCGCTATTTGTAATCTATTGATTATTATATTGCTGTTTATTCTAAATAAAGAAAAAACACAAATAACCCTCCAGTGCTTGCTCTGTTTACCATTAGATAATTTTACCGTCTTGTAAACAATCCTATGTGGTAGTAGTACTGTAAAATCAGCATGTTTGTTATATTCTTGAACTAACATACCCAAGTAGATAACAGATACCTGTTGCAAAAAGTGCCAGGTATAAGTTCTGCTACCTTGTGAACTCATTTTAATTTTAGAAACAGCAAAATCTGAGTTGTGCCAGAAAATCTGTGCCAACAGTAACACTGTTGGTTGTACATGAATATACAAAAGCAAATGTATATAAACTTTTTTTACTTATTTCAGACGAGGATAATGCTGTACAGAAGAGGGGACGCAAGATGTTTACATGTATACTGTGCGGAAAGCAGATGACGTCCAAACAGAGTTTGCAACATCACACCCGTCTTCACACTGGAAATTTACCCTTTGAGTGTAAAACGTGTCAAAAAAGATTCAACACCAAGTGGAATCTAAAGGCACATTTCATTACACACATGAAGAATGACACGGACCAGTCGCAGTTACAGAATTGACTGTATTTAGCGATATTGTCTATAGAAATAGTCAAATATGAGTTAGAGATGATACAAATTACTGTCACAGATATTTACAATGGTAGATTGTTTAATAGTGTGTGTGTATACAGGACCTGAAATCAGTCGTAGAAAAGATTTAAGTGGCTATAGGATTATGATAAAATGTTTCGTGTACTAAATGTAGATGTACATGTAGTTGTTCTATGTTCACAGTTCAGTGATCATTAGTTGTGTAAATGTGAAGAGACATTTGAGCCGCGCCATGAGAAAACCAACATAGTGCGTTTGCGACCAGCATGGATCCAGACCAGCCTGTGCATCTGCGCAGTCTGGTCAGGATCCATGCTGTTCACCTTCAAAGCCTATTGCAATTAGAGAAACCGTTAGCGAACAGCATGGATCCTGACCAGACTGTGTGGATGCGCAGGCTGGTCTGGATTCATGCTGGTTGCAAATGCACTATGTTGGTTTTCTCATGACGTAGCTCATTTTTTCATTCTGAATGAACCAGGAACATTTTGTATCTTTCATACTGGTTGATCATTTATTTCACACAGATATAGTAGTTTGCCTACTGGCACATTTACTGAATAAGTCTGTGTCTTTAAGTGCACATGGCTTTAAGATGTTAAAGATTAGAAACTATTATAATGTAGACCAAGTCGAAGATGTTGTGAAAATTGATTGTAAATTACCGTAGCATTTTTAGATAATAAAAATACGACATAATTATTATTTTTCCATGTTTTATTACACCCTACTTACAAACCATAAAGAGGGAACCTGTTTCTTTCAAAATCTAAACCAGTGTGTAGTAAAACAATATATAATAATAACAAATTTTTTCAACCTGTTTATGTATATTCCAGGACTATATGCAGAACTACCAGTTATGGATAGTCAGAATCCTCGGAAGATGCACACTTGTGTATTGTGCGGGAAACAGATGACAACAAGTTATAGTTTGAGAATGCACATGCGACTCCACTCAGGAGATCTTCCATTTGAGTGTGAACAGTGCCATAAAAGATTCAATACAAAGTGGAATCTGAAGACACATAGTATCACCCATATGAATTGATCAAACATGTTTCTGATAATTGTTCGCTTATTTATTAAAGTGATTTGAACATTGTTACTTTCCATGATGTGTGTTGATTTCATACATACGATAAGATTAGCATGGATAAGATATGTTAAATAAGTTGCATTAAATGGTTGTGTTGAGATATTACAGTTTTAGTAAATAAAATGATGTGCCAACCGGGTTTTCAGTTTCTTTATGTTGTTACTATTGACCTATATTTCATATTGGTAAGAATGTACATGAATATAAGTTGAAATTAAGGAGTTTCTGTAAAATTTTGAATAAATTGCTTTTACCAAAATAAAATAATTGAATGTTTCATGATGATTCTAATTTGATGACGGGGGTTGGAGCATGTTGGGGAGTGGCATGACCTGTGAATTCAAAACATTCTGAACATAAAGTAACATTTTACCTTCAGAAGTACAACCAAATCAGAGTCAAAAATTTCTAACAGTGGATTGTGTCCATTAAAATACCAGTTAAATGTGATAACAAAACTGTCAGATCTCATTTAAACATGCATGCTGTAGCATTTTCAGTCACTAACATCTCAAACTATACACATGTTGCCAGTAAACTGTGAAATTACTTAATTTCATTGGCACAAAATGTCATTGTTTTGGCACAAAAAAGCTTGTTCCAGGGATATGATGTTTAGAACATAACATGAATAGAAATTTTACTTTTTCCTTTGGTTTTTATTTCACGGATAGACCCAACTAAGAAATCGATGAAAATTAGTGTCCCACAACTGTTAATGATTTCACTGTAAATTGTTAGAGGTACATGCAGTTATTAAAAGCGAAACAAGAACAAAACTCTTTAACTTTCTAATTTGTATATGTTTCAGATAGAGGCCATAACTGTGACGTTTGTGGGAAGGAGTTCACCACACGTGGAAATCTCAATGTACATATGAGACTGCACACGGGAGATAAACCATTCAAGTGTAAAGTTTGTGACAGAAGATTCAACTCAAGGTGGCACTTGAAGACTCATTACATGCGACATATTGAAAAGGAATGAGACAGAGAAAAGGGTCAAGAACAATCTTTGTGAGGAGGATAAAAACCGTGATCTTTCCGATGTGACTTATTCTTGGAGAAATAGAGAGCTGCTTATATAATAATAAAAAAAATCAACTTGAAAAAACAGATGCATGTCTTTTACATCCAGAGTGATCACACAGTTATTTGCAGAAAGTGACACATGTCAAATATCCCAGTAATTTTTAACACTATAGAGAAAAGTGTCACACAAAGGAAACTTTATGTAATATTGTTGATATACTAAATTGAAGTGTATGTAAATAAATGATGTTTTCAAGTCTACAAATGTATGGTTTGATTCGTTTTGCATGATGGAAGATTGTCAGAAGTTGTTAAAAATGATAGTGGGAAAGTTGCCCTATGATGAATATGCATCCATGCAAATGGTACTGCTAAAGTATTAGTTTTATTAAGGAATCAAAGCTAAATCTGTTGACCTAAACTTAAATAATAAAGTTTTAAAAGGGGAAATGTATTCTAACTTAATCAATTCTCATTTAAACACCATGTATGAAAATAGAATTGGTTTATAAACTCTTTCTGTTTGTATGATTTCAGGTGCTGAGATGCAGTTTCCTGAAATTACGGGTCAAACAACAAAGAGAATGACGAAGGAAAGAGCTAGGGTCATATGCTCAATATGTAACAAAACCTTTACGCGGATGTCCAGCCTCAATGTACACTTTCGATTGCACACAGGAAGTTTACCATTTGAATGCAAAGAATGTGGGAAAAAGTTCAATACGAGGTTCAGTCTGAAAGTTCACCTGGTGACACATGCAAGACGGAGGCAGGATTTTTAAATTGAAAAGTTCACCTGGTGTCAAAACTGAGGCAAGAAAATCTGTCCATTTCAAAAGTTCAGCTGCCTAGGTGTGTAGGAGGCAGGAATAAAAGTTGATCTTAAAGCTCACCTGGTGATACTTTTAAAATAGAGAACGGAATAGTAGATCTGTAGACCTATTAAAATAGATACCAAGAAAGAAACCAAAAAGCAGAATACTGTAAAATTGAGAAATAAAAATGTAGAAAGGGTTGTATAACCTATATGTATGTTGTAAAATGACATTTTAAGAACATATGAATTAAAATACACCTCAGAACAATTGGAAAATTAATGAGAGAAATAGTTTTAATGGAATAAATGTTGGTTACTGAAATATTTTGTCCAATCACAGAGCTATGATCAGTGCTAAAACAGGTTGTAACAGTTGATATTATTCATTCTGCAATGGGCTAAGCTAAAGAACAAATTTTTTTCTGGTTTACTAGCTGAAATTTCATTTCCGATACTGACCTATTTAATACTACAAATTGATTTTGTAAATAGGGAATAGAAAGAATTAAATAAAGCTTTAAATTATATGGTCTTCTGTGTGTAATTTAACCCCATTTGTAAATATGAAAGACAGTTGTTTTAAACGAAATGTATTCACTAATGTGTGTGTTTGTTGTTATGGTGACTGGGATTTTTGATTGTAGAGGTAGTCTTTTTTTTAGCTAGTTCAATAGTTATAACTGATGTTCAAAAATGATAATTATGTATTTTGTTCAAAAGAATTTCATGAAATTTTATATGGTAACTTTTCTGTTGCAGATAAGTCTGGACGCTCCGATTTCGACAAGTCTGTCCTGTTGGCTCTTTACTCGGCACCTACACTTAATTCAGCGAGACCTTCCCCGGATAAATCTCCACCGATATTGTCACCAATGCGTGGGATAAAGCATCAGTGTGAATATTGTTCTAAAATATTTGCAAGTGCGTTTGCACTAAACATGCATGTGCGGATACACACAGGAGAGAAACCATTTGAATGTGAAATTTGTGGCGCCAAATTTTCTGTGAAAGGAAATATGAAAAGACACCAATTAAGCCACATGAATGATACTATAGCATGATTTTATCAGTAGTGATGTTGCGTGGGATATATTGCAAGGTAACTTTAGTATGTATTGAAGGACAAAATAGTTACATGTAAGTGGTTGTGGCTAGGAGATATATTTCAAGGTAACTTTAGTATGTATTGAAGGACAAAATTGTTACATGTAAGTGGTTGTGGCTAGGAGTATTAATACGAAACAGGTTTTACACATTTTGCCAAACTTTTGACAGTGAGTAAGATTAAGGAAAATAAATTCTGTGGACAATTCTGTAAGAAGTAGAACTTTGTGATGCTGTATTATGTTTAAACCCCAGGTGATCTGGATTCCCTTTGATCTGGATCACCAGTGACATATGGCTAAAATGGCTGGTGTGAAACAGGCATGACATGTTGTCCTTGTAATGACCTTACCGCAGAAATTACCCTGTTTTATGTTTGAAAGGGATGTCATACTGTATTGAAACAGTATCTGTGTAGTGCAGTTCATATACGATTTTCCAGAGCTGTCTCATCTTCTCTCAGACACTAGCATGCCTTCAGTTTTGGTCTGCTATGTTAAAATTTCTTTGTTAGTCTATATTGATACTTTTACAAAAATGAAAAGCTTAATGATTCATTGACAGTTAAGTAGTTTAGATTGTAAAATATACAATCCAGTCAAATAGACAGAGCAAAACTTTTATGGCCAAAAGTCACCAGGGGTTGAGCTAAATGCTTGAGATTTTTGAGCAATCTATTCATAGACAGCCAAAGACCACTAAGAGTTAGCTCCCCTGCTCTAACCATCAGTAATTACATGAAATAGAATGAATTTAGCTGTAGTCCATGGCTTATTAAGATACCAGTTCAAGTAAATTGAATACTGATGTATGATTTTTTATTATTTAAGCATTTCTCCTTTGAAAATGTGATGTACCTCAACAAGCATATCCCTTTAATGATTATGTCTCTTTGTAAACAAGGCCAAAGGTTATAAAACATTAGTTTAGAGACCAGTCTCAGAATAAAGGCATGCCGTTGGTCAGTTTTAAAATTGTGATCAGGAACAACCAATCAGATGTTGAAATTATGAGATTGGTGTCCAAACTCCATTTTCTAACCTTGAAGCCTAGTCTTTTTACAACTTGTCCATTGCATTTTTTTTTACTTTATTGTCAGTAATATAGTGGTTATTTGTGTTTGTTGAATGTCAATATATATCAATGTTAGGCTATATTGTGGAGTGAAAGGAAAAATGCTTTGATCATATGCACTAAGATGTCTTTCTCTTTCACCCCTCGATATGTTGAAATCTGTATACATTTACATTCCTGGTATTTTATTTTGTTTTACATTTAAAGGTGTTTTTGCCGCCTCTGATCTTGTGTTGTGTATATTAGTGGAGGCAGCGTCTAAACTTTTACATTAGACGTGTATCTCAGTTTCATTCAGTCTTTCATAAGTACATTAATTTTGAGGAATCTTGATTCATTTTGCTTTTAGACCTTTCTATTTTCCCTTCAGTCATATTCTAAACTTTCAATACCGTGGCAAGAATATGTTTGGACATTACACTAGGGCATTATCAACAAGACTATTTGATATTTGGATTCACATAAAAACATTTTAGTAATACATTTATCACAAAGTAAGAAATACAGTATTAGTAACTCTCTGTCTCTGTGAAAGAATGTATACATGAAATTGGTTTGCACACTTAAATGTTGAATAATATTGTATTTTCATTCCCACTGACAAAAATGTTGAGGACTATGTTTTTGGTCAGTATGACTTAAGGCAGGTCAACTGAACTACAGTAATGACTAAAGTATAAATCTACAATTTGTGTTATTTGTATACTATATCTACATATACTGAGGAAATTATATTGGCCTATTAAAACACCTGACCTAGTTACAACAAACTTGTCTCTCAGCTGGTTTGCAATGTTACTTTATTTGCATCTATATTTAAAGTTACATGTTTTAATTAATGACCATTTTCAAGTGACTATTTAGTATTGATTCAGAGTCTTGGTTAGAATTTAGTCATGAAGTTCTATAAATTTCAATCTCAAAATCAGCCAGGACTGAAAAATGTTTAACATGGGACCTGTGACTGTATTGTTTAAGATTTCTGTTCTGTTGGTGCACCATTATATTTTCAAGTTATGAGAATTGCTCATGGCGCCATATCAATTTTCAATCCTTGTGACTTTGGAAGGGTTACTGCTTTTACTCAATTCATTTTTCATAATGTTATAATTTGTGTTCTATAGATAGAAAAGCATCTGTAGACACTGTAAACTGTTAAAAAAGAAAAATTTGTTTGTATTTACAGAATTGCATGTAGTTTTTTTTCTTTAAGGCTTAACTGTTTTACCTGGCTTAAAGTTAAACCTGTTAGTCCTACTGGAGCATGTATCAGCTTTGTAAAGTGCAGATAAGGTCGCCTGCACATTCGTTGCAACTAAGATCTGGTCTTGTTATTGTATTAGTCCGTAAATTATCTGAACACCTTCAAATGATCAATGAGTATGCCCAGATCAATGATAGCCAGTCTTTTAGAAATAACAGGTAAAGGTAATCCAAACAAGAGTAATTGAAAACTAAATAAGTATAAAAGAAGAATTTGTCTCTGATTTATATATAAAGGCTCTTACTGGTTACAGATGGGAAAATCCTGCAGTAACTGCTTAAGCTGTACTAATCGCCTGGTCAGTTTTAGCGCAACTTTCAAAGAAAATGTAGAGCAATTCAGTGCACCTCTACCCTCGCACGCTGTTGGTAAAGTTTGAAAAATCAAACATCTCTGTTACTTGCAAAGCTATTGACTTGAAGTCAAATTTCTCTATACTCTACACAGGAAAACAATCCCCTAACTTGATTTGAATTTTGTTTTGGTAAGCCTTTTTAACTTAGAATTGTTGAGACTGTCAATATCTTGTAACCATCAAAGATTTACTACCAGAGAAACATACACCCATCAGTTGAATTTTGACAGAGTTTATGTCCCTTTTTACTTAGAATTTTTTGGTTAAAGTTTATAAGTTTTTTAACTGCAAAGCTTTATTCTGTTCAAGACTGGAAAGTCGGGCGTGCTGTCTTATGGACAGCTCTTGTTAGGGCTGGACCTGATTTCTGGCTTTTGACTGCCTGAATTTCCATATATGAGAGATTTGATCATTTCAGGCTTAAGAATGTAGACTTTCAGGATTTTGCTTTTTTACTGGATCCAAGGTCTGAACAATGATCTGCTGTACTTGCTATTGAATGCAAACTTAGTGACAAATAGAATAAATCCACATTAGTAAGTGTAGCATCAAGCAAAACCTTGACACTTTTGCAATATTTAAATTAGCACTTAATTTACTGAGCACAATCTGTACCTTTTAATATTGCATCTCTTGGGGGAAATAAAGTGATGACAACACACTAAACAACAAATTTAGCTGTTGATTAAAGTTACAATTTTATTTTACTCTTGCAGTTAACCCGTACAGTTGTTATGTACCATTACATATGCCAAGTGTTTCATGACAAGATAAGCTGGGTTTGAGATGACTTTCAAAGTATCCAGTCACCAGATTTACCTTCGTCAAAGCAATGAGGGAATCGAAAAAGCTGTTATCCTTATACTATTGGCATGTGTCAGAAACAGTTCAAGAAAAGAATTGACTTACAGCGCCATGAGCGATCATGACAGAAGCACCTTTCCATTACACTGTGGTAGAGATTTATACAGAGCCATCTTAGGACAAAATATGTTAACACATATGAAAATGAGTATTTTTAGTCATTTTTGAGCTGTGTAATTTCAAGCTGTTACTATTACATGCATGTCAACTGAATTTAAGGACTCTAAGAACATTGTATTCCGCAGAATTCATAGGTTTATATGAAGGACATGAATAACTGCCTTTCAGTTATGAAGCCATTGACTATGGATTCAAGTATTAACGGTGAATTACTCACTAAAGTATCCTTGTCTTCATATCTTGCAAGTCTGGATCCTTGTCTTTCCTCTCGACAAAATCACTGATTTTTTAACCTTACATTAAATTTTAAGTCTTATGAATTTGTTATATCTCTTTCATATAGCGCTCTGTGACTGCTTGTTCATGTAACTGGTTTTTTATCGCTGTTTGTTTCCTCTCATTGAAGTCACTATCTGTGTTAACTCACTGCAGACACTTTCGTGTTTCCGTTCGTTTAAGTCATAACTTCATTACCTCTCAGAGTCACTATTTTTGTTGCCTGTCATAAGATTCACTGTTTTTATTATCTGTCATTGGAGTAACTGTTTTTATTGCTTCTCAAGTCACTGTATTTGTTTATGTCACATTCTTCTTGCCTATTCATTTGATACCTCTCACTCCAGACACTGCTTATGCTACCTTTTGTTCAAGTCACAATATTTGATACTCTAACTCAAGTCACTGCTTTTGTAAGTCACAAACAAATGTAATCAAGCTTAAAAAGTGAATGTAAATTCATCTCCTTGAAATCGCTTCAAGACTTTACTTGTAATTCTCCATAAGTAAATAAGTATATAAATGAAGGATTATGGGAGCCTTTGGCCTTGATGCCATGTGGAACACATACAAAGATTTTGCAATTTGTAGAAGGATATGCCTTTTGCAGTTGACACATTACTTTGTATAATACAACCCTTGTGCAATTTGCTTTGTGTATATGCTAAATCAGAAATTTAATTTGTTTTATTTAGTTTGAATAATGATATAAAAAGATTCATATGCATTAAACTGTTACTGCAGTAAATGTGATCTATTTTCTTCATTTTACTCTGTTTAAAGCAAAATGTGACAAAAATCATATATCACCTTATCTGGTGTATTAGAAACAAAAAGATAAATTGTTCAATCTGTTGTGTATTTCAGACATGTTCCAGATACCTACAGCACAGAACAGTAGAGAAGATAAGAAGTTTTCTTGTGCTATCTGTGGCAAGGGTTTTAATCGAACATTACATCTCACGATGCATATGCGGACACATACAGGGGAGAAACCGTATGCGTGTATGATGTGTGGGGCGAGGTTTGCAGTGAAAGGAAATCTAAAAAGACACCAGATTTGCCACATGAATATAAGTCTAGATCCAACAACTTAAAATACATGGAGGTGATCTGAAGAAAACAGAATTGATGTCATAAAAATTGAAAAACTGATAAACCAAAGAAATGGATACACTTGACACCATTGGCATCTTCAGAACTGAAAAATACAATAGAATGCCTAGTTTTGTCCCAGTTTGTATCAAGTCTTCTGAACCTTGTGTGCAACAATTATTTTGAAATATATGGTTATATTCTAAGATACAGGTTAGCATTGACTTTTCTGGACAGACTTCCGAAAGTTGTCTGAATGGTCAAAATTCTAGTGCAGTTTTAATCATGTTTTAGTAAGAACTGTTAACAAGTGTGAAAAAATTGTCAGTATCTGAGGGATATAAGTGAATTCATTCAAGCATTCGATGTTGCTCACTACAGTAGAACTGAGATAGACAGTGTCTAAGAGTATCTGATCAATTGCAACAGAGATAAGAAAAAAAGTTACAGTTTACATGATGTGAAATTTCTGATGTTTAGTTAATGCAATCAAATATTTGAGTTAATAGTATATAATAAGTGTTTGTTATCCATTGCAAGCAACAATTGTTTATTATTTAATTTTAAATTATGTTATAGAAAATACTGCTGAAAATAAAGGTGTTTAACAGAGACCTTAAAGATATGCTTTAGAATATACAATGTTGGCATGTCATCAATGCGGACAGTTGAACTTGTTTTGACATTTATGTAAAACTTATTATTCCTAGGAAGAATAAAAGATAACCAAATTATGCTTACAAAAATCATACTATGATGGTTGTGAGATATAGTAAAGGCATAGCTTGCCAGTTGTAGATATTTTGTTGTGAAAGCAATGTGTAGAAAAAGTAAATATAATGTGGAAATGAATTGTGTTACTGTAGTCTTCTTTTCTGATGGTATTTTAACCGGACCTGTTAACTCGTTGTCTACTGTTATGTTTTCCTTTCATTTCTTGTATAACCCAAAATGAAAACACTTTTACAACTGAATATAAATTTTATGTGAAAAATGATCTATTGGCAATGACATACTTTACAGAACTATAGTGTTTATATTTCAGTGACGGTTTTCAAC
This sequence comes from Mercenaria mercenaria, assembly GCF_021730395.1. Taxonomy (NCBI): domain Eukaryota; kingdom Metazoa; phylum Mollusca; class Bivalvia; order Venerida; family Veneridae; genus Mercenaria; species Mercenaria mercenaria. Next base: position 46,410,757 of record NC_069376.1, read on the forward strand.
GATTTATTCCATTCAACATCAGACGAAACATCTAGCAGCAAAGCCAGTTTGGATACCAGAGGATATGTTGATGTTAATGGTTCTAAAAGACCAACTTGCCCCATTTGTAACAAGATCTTCCAGGCGCCATGTCATCTACAGAGACATATGTGTACACATACAGGAGAGAAACCTTTCTCGTGTGATATATGTGGACAAGGCTTTACACAGAAAAGCAGCTTGAAGCGTCACTGTGAAAAATATCATCCAGATTTGTAACAATCTATAGGTAAACAAACTGTTAATATGATGTATTGTAAACTAAACAATGTTTATTAATGTGGAAATAAAGAATTGAAATAGACTGGGAGACTTCTAAGTCTTTTTTGTGTCACCTTCGAGGAAGGGAAAGGGCATATCGCTTTGTTCATGTTGGCTGGTCTGGCCATTTGTCGATGGTCACTCTGGTTTACTGTCAGCAACTAGTGAACACTTTAGCATACATTGGTCAAACTTCATAGAATGATAGCTATGTGGTTAGTAGATGACCTCTATTGTTTGGGAGTAATTGGCCACAATAACTGAAACTGAAAATCTTTTTGTGATCTATAACTAGAGAAAGCTTAGGTTTGCATGCAGTGCACTATCTTAATAGGATGATTGCTTATAGTCACTAGATGACCCCTGTTACTTTAGTTGTCATTATCCCCAATGCTGATGCATTCTAAAGTTAGCTTAGACCTGTTAAACAAAGTCTCCTCTCCCACTTTCTTTCAGTTCTTGTAGAACTGCAAACAAAAAACAGTTGCATGGTTTAATCATATTTTATTGCTTATATATATATTTGTGCATATATACAGAAATAAAACATTTTGTGATAAGGTTAACAAAGCAGAAGGGTTTGGCCAAAGGTCTTACAACATAAGCGGTTGGCACTCGCCCATACTTGCATGACTACACATAAACTTGTTTCCAAACTTAAAGCAACTACATAGTAATGAACTTTTGTGTTTATATTTTCAGTGACCATTTTCTCTGAGATGTCAATTAAGACATCTAGCAGCGACACCAGTTTGGACACCTTGGAATATATTGATGTCAATGGTTCTAAAAGGCCAGCATGTCCATTGTGCAACCGACTGTTCAAATCACGGTTTCATGTACAGAGACATATGTGTACACATACTGGAGAGAAACCTTTCCCGTGTGATAAATGTGGACAAAGATTTACACAGAAAAACAGCCTAAAACGGCATTGTGAAAAATATCATCAAGATTGGTAACAATTGTTGCTTGTAGTAGATTGTTAGTATGATGAAATATATACCAGTCAGTTAATGTTCCCTAATGTTTGTACAATTCTTTGCATTTGTAATAAAAAAAATGTGAGAACATTGCATTTCTTGTTTATTTGTTTTATGTCCAGAATATATGTTTAAAGTTCTTAAGTGCATTGAAGATCAATTGGGAAGAAGTGTTGAACATTCATTTGAAATTTTTATTTTAGCAGAGAGATTAAGATGCTTTAAGTGAGATCTTGAAGAGTTAATTGCATTTATAGAAGAGATTGATCTTTGTAATGATGTGTAAAGTATTTTAACCTTTAGCCTGCTGGTGGCAAGTGATTCTTCCTTTGCGACCAGTGCAGACCATGTTCACTATTCAGTCAGTAAATTTTCAGTGAACACCCCTTCAATTAATAAATGGTATTGTTGAAATTGAATGATAGACCAGTCCATTTTAGAAATTTAGCTGGGTAAATGTTAATATTATGTCTGAGGTGAAAATAGTAGGATCAAAATATACCCATCAAGTTAGTGAGGGCGTGAACGTAACATATATTACAGAGTACATACTATATTTTTGAATTAATCTTTTATCCCAGATTTATATAGTGCCCTTTTCAAGATAAACACGTTCAAAGGTGCTTTATGTACAAGTGCAGCCATACATGGTTCCATTCATCCTGTACTAGTTCAGACACAGAGTGTTCCATTCATCCTGTACTAGTTCAGACACAGAGAGATTTAGATACAGCCTCATCCAGCTTACTTATCATAGCTCTTTCTTTATTGTGCTCTATGTGCAGCTGCAATATACTGTACACAAGCTGCTGCTCCTCATTAAAGAAATTTAGAGTGCTCGAGAAGAGGTCGTTAAAACAGCAGATTTTGGTTAAAAGTAACAGATGTAAATACAGTCAACATTATACAAGCGACCACCTGCATTATTAAAGCAACTTTTTTTTTTTTTTTTTTGAATTTTTTTTTTTTTTTTGAACACTGTTATAAATCGCACCTGAATGTTCAGTCTGTTTATACATGCCATGAAATGACTTTTTCATTACACAACAGGCAGCCACAGTTGTTATATGTAAAATGTTGAACAAATTCTATTGAGAGAAAAAAAAAACATGTGGGTATTGTCTTTAAACAGGTGTGATAAGGAACATTTTTGGTGTTGTTCATTTAAAAAGGTTTGGTAAGGAACATTTTCTGTGGAATACATGGGGAATAAATGTTCGAAGGCGGTTGTTTAACTAACAGAGAAGTAGTATAATATTCATATAAAATTGTGGCAGTATCCGGGAATCTTCCCCTCTGTATATGGAATGAACAAAAATAATAAAGGGAGATAAGAAATATGTTGATTTAGAAACCTTTCTGAATGTCATAATTCAATATCTATAAGTTTAAGACACTCTTAGGGGTGGTGGCTGGCGATTGAGGTGGATATATCTATAAGTTTAGGACACTCTTACGGGTGGTGGTTTGCGATTGAGGTGGATATAATATACTTCATTCCATATAGGGGAAGATAACCGGATATTGCCAAAATTGTTGCAATCAATTTTGTGGCTTTCACCTTGCTAGTGTTTTATAAAGTTCTACAGAGAGACTGGATAAAGAAAGGTTTTTGTAGTTCATTACAAAACAGTTGACATAATACAAAAACTGGGTGTGGTAGATTTGAGTGTCTCAAAAAATAAAGTGTCTTCAAGTTTTATGCTAGTTTCTCATTTTATTTGAGACAACATATATTTTACACAATGGTTTACATTTGCTAAGAATTTATTGCATAATGTGCATTATTATAAAATTTTAAAACACATATTCTATAAATTTCAGACACAGAATCTTCACAGAAAATACCAGTATCACTGGAAGTTCAGCATTCAGGAACCAGCGGAGAGGACTACGTTTATATACAAGTTATGGGTATGCGGAAACCAGCCTGCCCGCTGTGCAAGAAGGTTTTCTCAGGGAGAACAGACATAGAGAGACATATGCGTATACACTCTGGGAACAGACCATTCACATGTAGCTACTGCGGCAGAGGCTTTGCACAGAAAGGCAACTTACAAAGACATATTTTGACTCACACAGACTGATGATTGTTGTGTAAGATGTAAGATAGTAGCAATTTCTACAAATGTTGATTTATACAGCTTACATGCAAGCTTTTATCAACTTGGAAATGTTTGGTTGATACAAAAGCCAACAGAACATTCTGAAAAGTGAATATTGTTTAATTTGCTTCATTATTGACACTTACTGCACTCTTGTAAAAAATATCTACATATGTGAAGTAACCAATCTTTCATCATTTTCTGTAGAGTGCTGGAGTATTCAACAGGAAGTGTCCCATTCTCTTAAAGGGTTAAGTTTTTGTTTGTTTACTGTAGCTTTCACCATGTACAATAATCTGATAAAAATCTATTACATATTGTTAACCACCCATTTACTCTGAAACAAAACCTTCAGCAGACAAAAATAGACACAGTGCGACCAAATACCAGTCTAAAAACATTTCATAACTCGTAAAAACAAGTACCAGTCTTAAAAACATTTCTTAACTCGAAAAACGTTAGTACCAGCCTAAAAGCATTTTGTAATTCCCCAAAAACAATGCATCATTTAAGTGCATACAGAGTAACTGTTGTAAACAAGGCCAACATTTAACATGTTAATTAAGGCTATTGCATATTTTACTTGTAACACTGTACATGATGAACTGGGTAGAACCATTCTACACTATCAAGTTTTTCTGAAATTACAATGGCAGAACATACCAGTGTGTGATGTCATACTTGTGAGAGTATGTGATTGTATAGGATAACCTTCATTATGTAATAAGTATGTGAGGTGCTCAAATTCAGAACATTCCATATAATCATGTAAGACACTGCTGTTGTAAAACTTAAATGATAAGTTCGGAATGTGTAGATTTTTTACCTCTAGCAAGTGTTTGATTCAATTTATTGGATAATTTTTACAGATATTTGTTATTATGTTTATGGACTTATTTACACATGAAAGTACTGTATTTTTAGGTCTGTGCTGTAAAATATTTCGCATAATTTTTGTCGAAAAATAATTGAAGCCATTTAAGTTGTTATGTATTCATGCCATCAAACTTGAATACTTATTTTAAATGGATTTACTTCAAATAAAATGTAAAGGAAATCATATGGTATTTTGGTGTTTTTTTTTTTACTTATAGTAAAATTTATGTCATTTTGCATGAATTCTTTTGAAGTAATATTTGCAGTTCATTTCATGAAATATTTTTCTCTTTTACAGCAGTTTTAATGTCGGTACCTCGGCAGCGTCCTGAAAGTGGTGACCCGTCATCTGACAGTGAAGAACAAGTTGTAGCAACAATTCGCCGAGTGATGTGCCCTACCTGCGGCAAGAGTTTTCCGTCTAAATCCCAGTTGAAAATACATCTGCGCACACACACGGGGGAAAGACCATTTAAATGTAGTGTTTGTGGACAAACATTCTCTCAGAAAGGGAACCTACAGAGGCATCAAGTCATGAAAAATCATATGAAGTGATTAGACATGACGTAATGTACACTGAGTTGCTTGCAGGTCAGTAGTCAAAACTTTCGACCTTGGGTAAATAGCTTTGACTACTGACCAGCAAGCCATACAGTGTGTTATTGCATGACATCAGAACTGATCACTTTTTTTAAAAGAAAGGTTTGACTTTAACTGAGCAGACAAGTTTCGGATAAGGACACAAACTAGTTTTGTGTAGTTATGAGTGTTATTGTGGGTTACTTGTATTTGGACTCAGTATTAACCTCCAGGAAAAAATTATAAAAGTATTGGGACTGGTGGATTGTTTGGCAGTAATATGCCTACGAATTATTTTAGCTACATGATATTTTTGGAACTTTTTATTACTTCTTAAGTTTTGTTTCATTGTACAAGATGTTCTTTGTAAATGTTGAGCTTGATTGCTTAGGTGGTATCATTATTGTTGTTGTAATTTTTAGTGTTGCTTCATTATGTCTCCCACCACACACAGTGGTGTGGGAGACATATTGATTTACTCCAGTCTGTCTGTCTGTCACAAAGCTTGTCCGCACTCTAAGTCGAATATTTTTCATCCGATCTTCACCAAACTTCAACAAAATGTGTCTGCCAATAAGTGCTCGGCCAAGTTCGATAACTACCCAAATCGGCCTAGGCACTTCGGAATTATGGCCCTTGAATTACCAAAAAACACTCAGATTTCTTGCACAGTTCTGCCCCTAAACCGGCGCCTATACTACTTTTAAAAGAAGTAGTATAGGCGTCCTTTTGGTGTCAAGAAAGCGCTTGCACATGTGGATTAAGTAAACAATATATAAAGACTGACTTACTACCGTATTTTCCCGAATTAAGGCCCCCCTTCTAATTAACGCCCCCCACCCATTTTGGAGGGGAAAAAAGTCAACAAGAACGGGAAAAAATCACCTACCTCATTTTTATAAGTCCACATAATAAGTAATTTACAGTACTAAAGTCCAATGTATTAAAAATTAAACACACTTTTAAACAGTCCATGTACCGTAAAGCCAAAACATTTGTACTAAGTACGGTACGTAACAGAAAATTAAACGGTAAATACATTTTTGATTTTGTTTTTATACCACTCGCGCACACGCTTCCTGCCGACTTTAAACAAACTTGCAGCAATGTGTTTACGATATACCCTTTTCTTCGGCAGTTTTAAGAACTTTTAATTTTAAAGCAGGCACAGCAGCATGTCAAACCATTGACATTGTGTATTGCGCTATTAGCTACCCGCATGTACTAAGGAAAATGTTATCGGAGTACACAGCTGTTTGGGTCATGACGTAATGTGTAGTGTCGCGAGCGTAATACACGAGGTACCGTATTTAAATGCATAAAAGACACGCTGCATTAAATTGGATGCCAAATAATTACGTTTTAGGGGGATTAAACAACACAGAAACACTTTATAGCTAGTTTGAACGATGTTTTTAAGTTTTGTAAAAAAATTTATTTTTTATTTTTTTACCTCAAATAAACGCCCCCTCTTTGGAAAATGTAACGCCCCCGGGGGCCTTTATACGGGAAAATACGGTATTTAGATGATTAGGCAGTTGTGGGAGACATGCGCTTTTCTCAAAAGCATCTCTAGTTTTTAAATGTTTTAATAATTACGAATTTTAATTGTTAATTTTAAGAATTTACATATCAAGGTTTAGTTTAAACAAAAATGCAGTGTTAAATCATCCTTCAATTTCTTGATTCACAGTTAAGTTAGCAAAACAAATTTTCATGATAGAAGAAATAATCTTTGATGAGGCATTCTCTTTGACGAAATTGCCTTTATAACCCTCTCTGTGACAAAACTGCCTTTATAAATCTACCATGTCCGTGATGAAACAACTTTATGACCCAACACTCTCCCTGACCAAACTGTCTTTATAACCCTACACTTTATTTTATATATTTTATTTACTTAATCTTTATATTGTAAATTCTATCAGTTTTAATGAATCCTACTGTCAGTTAAATTTACTTTTAATGAATAACAGAAACCATGTTATTATGTTTTGAAATAAATGTTTATGAAGATTTCTTGTTATTTTACTTAGCTGTACAGCATTTTGTACATTTCCCCATTACACAGGGACATGTAAGAAGTAGTATGCTTAAATATGGTAGTATGCCACAGGCTGAAGGAAAAACTATCTACCTTAAATTATAGTACATTCTAACATGTAGGCTATTTTGATAAATTGTTTTTTCTTTGATTTCAGATAAATCATTCCCATCTGTAGCAGTGGAACGTGAACTTCAGAACGTTGACCTAGAAGTTTTAGGTTTCCGGACGATACGCTGTTTGGTCTGCCGGAAGATATTTCCTTCCAAAGCTCACCTAGAGATACATATGCGTACACACACTGGAGAGAAACCTTATCACTGCTCTGTTTGCGGTCAAGCGTTCACTCAGAAAGGCAACCTGCAAAGGCATTTGAGGAAGCATCCTGATGTTGTGTAGTTGGCACTTGATGTATAAAAATCATTCTTGTAAACAGTTCATGTCAGAAATACTCTAACAGGAAATACATTACTATGACTTCAACATTGTAAAACTGATGTAAAAATTATGTACATCAACTACTAGTACTCTCCTTATTGTGGATTATTATCCAAAGTTTTTGGAATGCATTGTTGTTTTTTTTTTTTTCATACACCTTAGTACAGCTGCTGCGATTGAAACAAATCTCTGCTATGGGAATGCATTAGTGAGGGTGCTCTTTTGATAAAGTATTGTTCAGTTAAGAGATGAAAACGAGACAATTAATGCAACAAAATTCTGTAAACATTTTTAATAAAAAGCATATCTGTGCTCAATACACACCTAGTATCTTTTTCCCAAACTTTAAGCCATCAAAAAAATTGTGTGGACTTTTCAGTTTCTTTCAAAAATCAGTATGCCAATTGATTACTGCAGATGTTTCTGTATTGGTAGGCACATGTATACTATGGTATTTTGTTAATGTTTGTTTATATGTTGAATAAATGCTGTAAATAGTTATTTCTGTGAATATTTCTCTCTGCTCCAAAGATACGATAAATTGGATGACTTTCACCAAGCTTCCACACAAGTAATATAAGCTCTCTCCCTTGTTTCTCCCTCAGAACTGAATACTAGTAACCGACTGGACAAAAACACATTCTTTTATTTACAATCGTGAGAGGTGTTTTTTTCTAGTTTGAATGAATTCAAGGATGGTGTCATTGGCGGTAGAGTTCAGTGCATTGCTTGCCTCTAGCTATAGTATACTAACACTGGTATCATATATCCTTTATAATCCAAAGTAGAGTAAGATTAGCTTAAAAAAGATTTTATCATAAAATGATTAAATTTCTATGTTATATTTTCAGATGACCAGCTGGATGTGCAAAGTTTGAGAAAAAGCCAATCCGGTGCTCGCAAGTTTTTCTGTTTATTGTGTGGCAAGGGTTTTACACGACGCCTTCATCTCGAGCACCACGAGTCAGTGCACACTGGACAACGCCCCTATACATGTGATATATGTGGTCGGAAGTTTACACAGAAAACGCATATGAAATCGCATAAAGTGATTCATTTAAAGAATATGTAATATACCTTCTAGTAGATATGATTGTGATATCAGAAGAATCTATAATGTACCCTTGGTAAAAATGATTTCGACATTTACATATTGTGTATTACTGGTATACCCTCTGTAGAAATAACTCTGACATGTAAAGCATATGCAGTCTACCCTGGCTTGGAAGATTTAAGCTTTGTTTGCTTCGAAACAAAAATTTTGTGTAACATTGGCCAGTCTAAAATGCTCACATACACTGAATAGCATCTACCAGATTGCAGAAGATGTGAACAATTATTATGCCCCCCATCCCCCCCCCCCCCCCCCCCCACCCCACTTTCGAAGAAGGAGGGGTATATTGTTTAGCTGATGTTGGTCTCGGTCAGTAGACCAATCAGTTTCCGGATGATCAAGGTCACAGTGACGATAACTTGAGAACACTTGGGCCTAGGAATGCATTGGGGTTGGGATGGGGGCATTTTGTGTTCTACGAGCTCTCGTTCGTCTATAGGAAATATATATTTTTGTACAATTTTTATGCAGTGTTACATTTTGAACAGCTTTGACTGGTATATATAAAGATTAGGTGTAGGACATTGTGAATAACTTTTTAGTCAAAAGCCTTTGAAAAAACAACTTTGCTTTGGTTGATCTCTTTTCACACAAATTTCAACATAATTACGAAAAGATCATCATTTATAAATGAGATTATGTAATGTGGTTGTAATATGTAGATTTTCCTTGATGTTCCTTGTTTTCATATTTATTTTATTGCTTGTTTTGTTAAATGTGAATGTCAATTTTTTTGTTGAATATAATGTACATGTATATTTGATAGGTCTTGATTTTGATGATGCAATTAATTAATGTTGTTTTAGACTTTTTAGAAATAAAATACTCTTATTTTTTCCCAGAGAAAATTCATTTTATCTGAAATATTTTATTTATTGTATGACTTTTATATAGGTTTTTAACAAAGCTTGTTTTAGACAAATAAGTTGTACTAATTACAGTGTGCACAGGATACATAAGTTTACTTTTCCTATAAAGTTTTATGTTCATCATTTTCATATTAAAAATCTTTACATCTGCATATTGTGTTTTATATTGTTTTTTTTTTTTACACGATTTTTTCACACATGACTATTACAACTGAAAAAATCTGGAATAAAGAAAACTGGTTAACCTTAGCCTGCTGGCAGCAAGTGATTTTACCTTTGCAACCAGTGCAGATCAGGATCAGTCTGCACAGATAGTGCAGGCTGATCATGGTCTGCACTGTTCGCTATTCAGTCAGTAAATTTCAATGAACACCCATTCATATAATAAATGATACTGGCCAACCAGTCCATTTTAGAAATTTAGCAGGGTAAAAGGTAGGGCAAGTCATTGATTCATCTTCATTTACCTTGGCTGTTACAACAGTTTTCTAGAGCAGCTGATTGGTAGCAACACTGTGTTTTCTGTTGCTTACTTGTTTTTATTTAAATGTCAGTCCCTTTGCAATACAGACGAGGCATATCACTTTAAACATAGTTTAAAACATTGTTTAAAACAAGCTGACATAATTTCTTTACATACTAAAATTCTTCCCTGGCTGATGATTCTATTCTAAGACCTTGAAAGATCTCTTTTAGTGCTTTATTATCTTTTTAGCCACTATTTAGTCTTAGTTCCTATTCCTGAAAGATTTCTTGTTTTACTTTTAATTTCAATACTGTGTTATTGTTATGACCAGAGAGTTCAGTTTTGTTGTTGAAACTAATTCCTGACAAAACAAATTGGGTATATTTCCACAACTAAGCATGCTGTTACCTCTAGGTTTTTATGTTTAGTTTTGTGAAATGTATTTCTACCTGAAATTCTGGGTGATTTTTAATTTTTTTTTTTTTTACTAAATCTAGTTGTATTACTTAGCAGTGTGGTGTAAGCAATATCATCTTGTATCATTCATGTGTTGAAGTAACTTTCATTTTTTTCTCTGTGTTGCAGCATCTACTCTACCATGGACTGTTTACAGATGTACATTCAGCGGTTGCCGTAAAACAGTAAGATGTAAGGCGGCATTGGAGATACACCTGCGCACTCATACGGGAGAGAAACCTTACATTTGTCCAAACTGTAAAAAGGCGTTCACTCAGAGCAATAATCTGTATCGTCATATCAGGACACACGAAGCTTGCAGAGAAATGTATGGTGACATTTCTATCGACCTTCGAACTAAATCTAGAAACAGAGACGACGCAGTTTGATGGAATCTACACCTTGTATAAATTTAGCAAACTGTATAGCAGTAGAGAGATTGAAATGTTATACTTGTATTGGTTTGTGTGCAGGATTTCAGTTTTTATTTCAGAACGTTTAAATTTTTGTACACATTCATAATGTAGTTATGTAGTAAAACCTGAATCTCAAGTAGTAAAGTTTCAAATGAAATGTAGAGAGCAGCTCAACTGAATTATTGAACAGATGTGAAAAGACTATGTATAGGAATTAGCTATTTCAATATGAAATTATAAATACTAATAAATCATAATTATGTCTAATAGCTTTCAGTTTGATGATATATGGGCATGGTTACTGATTTTATTAAAATGTTTGAATGTACAGAATAATGCTGAGAGGATTATTGGCAAAGAATATAGTAAGTGTAAACAAAAACAGAACAAACGAAACGCAATATTCTCAACTAAATGCCGATATAAACAGAACAAACGCAGTATTCTTAACTTAATGTCGCAGCATAATGCTGATATAAAGAGAACAACCACAATATTTTCAACTTAATGTCGCAGCATAATGATACAAACAGAACAATAGCAATATTCTCAACTTAATGTCGCAGCATAATGCCAATACAAACAGAACAATAGCAATATTCTCAACTTAATGTCGCAGCATAATGGCAATACAAACAGAACAATAACAATATTCTCAACTTAATGTCGCAGCATAATGCCGATAGCTGATATAAACAGAACAAACGCAATATTCTTAACTAAGTGTTGCAGCATAATGCGATACAAACAGAAATGCCGATAGCTGATATAAACGGAATAACCACAATATTTTCAACTAAATGTCTCAGCATAATGCTGATATAAACAGAACAACAGCAATTTTCTCAAATAACCATAATATTCTAAACTAAATGTCGCAGCATAATGCCGATTCAAACAGAACAACAGCAATATTCTCAACTAAATGTTGCAGCATAATGCCGATTCAAACAGAACAACAACAATATTCTCAACTAAATGTCGCAGCATAATGCCGATTCAAATAGAACAACAGCAATATTCTCAATTAAATGTCGCAGCATAATGCCGATTCAAATAGAACAACAGCAATATTCTCATTAAATGTCGCAGCATAATGCCGATTCAAATAGAACAACAGCAATATTCTCAATTAAATGTCACAGAATAATACCGGCACAGACAGAATTATCAGCAATATTCTCAACTGAATATCAACAGAAATACAGTATGAAGATGTTAGCCTTTTTTTTTAACAGACCATTTAGGTCCAGACTCGTAAAGGAAACAAGTTTTTATTCTTTAAGGGCTAATTTAAAAAAGAACATTCATACCAGGAAAACAACAAAGCCTGTGCTTTGATGTACTGGTTTGCTAAAAAGATAGTTCTGTTCCTTACTTTATTGTAATTATCAGTATATTTGTTTTGTTGTTTTGTTCAGGAGTGAACTGTTCATGGCTCATGGTTCTGGAAAGTTTTGTACATATATGAACAGAGTGATGAAAATGTTATGTGCTTTCCGGAAAAGAATGTATGATAAAGATTTATATATAATTGGAATATGTTTATCTTATTTTTTGACCATTTAGATATACTGCTTTCAGTTATAAAAACTCACACCTTCATATTACAATAAGGTCTGAAACGTATGGTTGTTTTTACATTTACATGAGAAGTGAGCATTAAAAATATCCAATGAAAACATCATGATATTGTGCTCCGTATTAACTTGCTGCGATGAAAGTCACGGTAGAACTATTGCGATACTGACGGCACTGGCATTGTGTGCAGATACTTTGTTAATGATTCTCTGTGGTATCTCGGCTACAACTCATCACAACTGAATGAAACTTCCTGCTTGTACTCAATGTGGTAATTCCTATCTTTAATATCTGTCGTGTATCAAGAGGATACCAGTTGTATGTTGTAACAAGCAATACTTTATACAAGTTGATATGAAATTAAAACTGTTAGCACTATGTTAGTACACCTATAGTATAGCTGTGTCAATACACCTATGACAATGTTTTATAAATACACCTATGGTATAACTTTGCTGATACACCTATGAAAATGTTTTATAAATACACCAGTCCTATGGTATAGCTTTGTTGATGCACCTATGACAAAGCTTTATAAATACACCTATGATAGTGGATAGAAATGTTGTGATTAGATAATATGGCATAATAATTAAGTAAATTTATTTACAAATGAAAGGAGAAACTAACTTTATATATTAATTTTGTTATTACAGGTGATGCACATTCACAAAAGGATTTTGCAAGTCAAGGAAGCGGTGCAATTGATCATGTGATTCTTCAAGAAATGAAAGCCAGGAACCAGTGGAATAGTTCAGATGAAGGTCACCGGGGACCAGCCAATGTTCAGTGTGGTGAATGTGGGAAATGGTTTCCAGGAAAAGCTGCGTTTGATATTCATTTCCGGAAACATTCGAGAGAGAGGCCTTTCCGATGTACACAGTGTGATTCTGACTTTACAACAAAAAGCAATCTAAACAGACATGTAAGATTCGTGCATAACAAAGAATTCTATGCAGCACAGATGCAGTTTCTCCAAAAGTAAGGAAAGTGGTTTGCAAACAGTAACAATGGTTATTCAAAATCCTTTTAATGGACGTATCTGATGATAAATAATTTTTAAATAATTACGGCAATTCTTTAAAAATCTGATTTGCAAGATACTGTTGGCAAAATCCGATAAAAGTCAGCAAAACAAAATGAAGCATATATATAAAATATTTATGTTGGTGACTGATGTGTACTGCATTTAACATTCAAATGGCTTGCTAAAATAATATACACAAGAATTATTTACTCATTACTTTGGTAAAAATAATAATGCACGAGTTATTTTTCAAATTTTTGCTATAACGCACTTTATTGCTCCCATTTTAAAAACGTACTTACATAAAAATTTCAGCTGAAACTTTTTCTCTTTAGACAGATTTCTTGTTTTTTCTCATTTTCCAAAATTTGGTATTAGTGCTAATATTACTTTGTTTATGTGACATAACAGAATTGTAGAAAATTATAACTGCAAGCCAACTTCAATTTTCCTTGTTACTCATTTTTACCACAGACTCGTATGATAGCGAATTTCATGGTCAGATTATTGATTGGACAATATTTCATGTTTTGGCAAGTTTACATACATTCATATAGCGACTATGGTAGCAGTATTTAATTTAATAAAAACAGTTTCTTTCAGTTTCCTTTGATTGACTGAGTAAGATACATAAATGAGCCATGCCCTGAGAAAACCAACATAGTGGCTTTGCGACCAGCATGGATCCAGACCAGCCTGCGCATCCATGCAGTCTAGTCAGGATCCATGCTGTTTGCTTTTAAAGCCTTTTGCAATTAGAGAAACCTTTAGTGAACAGCGGATGCGCAGGCTGGTCTGGATCCATGCTGGTCACAAAGTCACTATGTTAGTTTTCTCATGGCGCAGCTCAAATCGTGAATCTTTTTCTTGAAAATTTCCCAGTAAAAGTTTCTACTTATCTTAATTTATTACATTGTTTTTCAAAAGTTATATTGAATGTTGTTTAAAGTACTGTTGTATTAGGTGTTGTATGATTCACATCAATTAATAAAATATACCTAATTTAGAAACATTTGTTTAAGATTTATATTCTTTGGTTGTTAAACATGTAGTATCTGAGTTAGTAAATTGTGAAAGAACTACACATTATGTGACACTTCCTGTGTTGGTAGAGCAGAAACCAGTTTCTCTCAAAGCCCTTGTAGTAATAGGCTACATTTTATATAAGGTATATAATTTTATCTTCTAAAAATGCATTTTAAGATGGACCTGATGATCTAACTTAAGACCATATGAGCCGCGCCATGAGAAAACCAATATAGTGCGTTTGCGACCAGCATGGATCCAGACCAGCCTGCACATCTGTGCAGTCTGGTCAGGATCCATGCTATTTGCTAACGGTTTCTTTAATTGTAACAGGCTTTGAAAGCGAACAGCATGGATCTTGACCAGACTGCGCGGATGCTGGTCGCAAACGCACATTGTTGGTTTTCTCATGGCGCAGCTCATATTTCTTTGTTCCTTGATATTTAAATTGATTACAGTTGCTTGTCCAACAGGCTTAGTTTTACATTGTTATAGCTAGATGTTGTTGTTATAGTCATAAGAGTGTGTCCAGTAGAAATTGTGATACAATGTGATATTGAATGTAATCATACCAAATGTCTTTTTGATAAACTTCTGACTGTGTATAATTAAGTAAGTAAATTTTTTATGATAATGACTTGTGTTTAATATACGATATAAACATATTATACATTCAAATAAATGTAGACAAGAAATCCCACATATTGTGAAAGAAATGCAGGTAGGTTTTACTTCTGCCTCAAGGTTATTTTCAAATGAAGTGAGCAAAATTCAAAACAGACCCACAGGATTCGACCTTAATTTTTCAATGCTGGATTGAGAATTCTGTCACATTAAATCTGTTTACTTGAGGCACCCTAGAAAAAAATGATATTTACAGTTATATTTTGTGTTTTATAATTGTTTAACAATAGTTTGATGTTTCTTTTATCAAAATTAATGCAGTAACGAATTCTCTGCAAAGGTCCGCTGCATGCAGTGTATCACTGAGCTATGGCTTGATACAATTTACTGAAACAGTTTTAGATAGTGGCCATCACATTGAAATTTGTCTCTACTTGAGCTTGAGGAAATACTAGAAATTATACAAAATTTACAAAAAACGGCACAGTAAAAGTTGTTTAAAATTTGCAACACATGGTCAACTTCAAGAATATACCAAGCAAATGCCATTTTTTAAACATTACCATCAGGGGTCCAATACCTTAAATAGCATTTGTGTAGGAATTTATTAGTGTATACTAATTACAAAATAGTACCTTTACTTTTTGATTATATTCAATAATAATTATAACAACAGGTACCTTTTTTTCTGTTTCAGATTATGTTGTGAACAGCCCGAGATTACCATGCCCACTTTGTGATAAAGATTTTGGAAACAAGTACATCCTGCGGAATCATTTAAAGATTCACTCTGGTTATCGTCCGTTCGTCTGTTCAGTGTGCGAAAAGAGATTCTACAGAAAATATCACCTGAAAACACACATGGCTACTCATTTAAATGCAACATAATCTTGTGCCTAGTTATGAAAGACATTTCTTAGAATTCATTTTTATTGATAGGATTTTTGGAAACTTTAGGATATTTCACCTTATTAATAAGTACATGTATACTGTATATACAATAACAATTTCAGTGATCATAGGGTATGTCACTATGCATGTTCTTACTTCCAAAGCAGGATAAGTGCATGGCCAACTTGAAATTGATAACAAGAACTGAAACAAACTTAATTAAATCTTTGGATAACTGATATCTAAATAAAATGCAGAAGTCAAGACAAACTGTGTACTAGTCACTGTTTAGGTAGCGAGATATGATCTTTGACTGTTTTACTGGGTAGTCAGATGTACAATTTAATATTGTTATATCCCCTTTCCCCAATCAGGGAAGCTTTAATGTAACTTTCCTGCAGTCACTTCCCTGTCAAGTTATTGCTCTAGCTGTTGTATATTAAAATGTAGACCAGCTGTAGTTTTGTCATTTCTGAACTAGATGGATTGGCAGCTGTATGAACTTGTGAAGTATTGATGAATGTCAGATCTAGATATATACTGGCAATAGTGTGAAGCATTGAAACATGTAAAATCTGAACTACATACTGGCAGTAGTGTGAAGCATTGAAACATGTAAAATCTGAACTACATACTGGCAGCAGTGTGAAGCATTGAAATATGTGAAATCTGAACTACATACTGGCAGCAGTGTGAAGCATTGATATATGTCAGATCTGAACTACAGACTGGCAGCAGTGTGAAGTGTAGATATATGTCAGATATGAACTACATACTGGCAGCTGTGTGAAGCATTGATACATATTAACTACAAGTAGATTATAATACTTTCAAGAAGTTATGGTCACAAAAAGTTAAGGAAAGTTAACTCGTTACAAATATGATAGTTTTCTCTTCTACAAATATTAAACATTTACGGAATGGCTTGCCAGTCAATCATCAAAACTGTTCTTATTATAATTTTGACAATTAAAGGGCAAACCATTTGATAAATGTTTTATTTCCTGACATCAGAAATAGATTTTCGTATTTTTTTTCTGCAGTATTTATCATTAATTTAGCATACATTGTTGAACTATTGGCTAGTCTGTAGCACAAATTGTTGATTAGACGTAAAAAAAAAATTGTTTGTTTCCGGTATCCCGACCTACCCTAAATTTTTGGCCCGACCCTAAATGTAATTATGTTTTTATGGCTTTGGAGAATATTTTTTTCCAAAAATGCACTTTTGATGCTTTAAACATGGTCAGTGATGTTAGAAATCAACTTACTGATGCTCTAAAGGCATAACCCCCTTATTTGTTTTCGTTTTTTGACACAAAAATAATTTCCGAAAAGTTTCACTTAATAAAAAAAAATCCTTAGGCCTTAGCAATTTAAATGGAACCATGAAATAATGTATCATATAATACTGTGAGGAGGAATCGAGCTTCTGCTGTAAAATTAGAAATGTTTGCTCTGATTTAGCTGTTACACAATTAAGTCTTTGCGTAAACTCTAGATTTTTAATTGACTTCTAGGTTATGATTAAAGGTCAGACCGAAATATTGTAAAATTTTGCTCTCTTGAAAATATCTGATGAAAAAGAAGTTCATAGCCAAAAAAAGTATTGTTACATTACGTAATGCTTTAATATAATACTTTGATATTATGGAAAATATAGCAGAATGCTATACATGACTATTCCTATTGACAAAATAGGGAGCCTCTGTGGCCAAGTGTTTAAGGTCGCTGGCTTCGAACCACTTGCCCTTCACTGATATGGGTTCGTGCCTCACTCATGGTGTTGAATTCTTCATGTGAGGAAGCCATCCAGCTGGCTTACTGAAGGTTGGTGGTTCTACCCAGGTGCCCGCCTGTGATGTAATTATGCATAGAGGGGCACCTGGAGCCGTCCTCCACCATCAAAGCTGAAAAGTTGCTATATGACCTATAATTGTATCCGTGCAAAGTTGAACCCAACAAAAAAAAAATTTGACAAAATAGTGAATACAACTGTTTATTGTTTAAGTTCATATGTTTCAAGTTTTATATATTTACAGAATGATGTTGTCTCATTGTAAATTAAATACAGACATATTTACTCTTGTGTTATTGTATCATATATATATATATATATATATATATATATATATATATATATATATATATATATATATATATATATATATATATATATATATATATATATATATATATATATAACACTAGCATTTTCAAACAGCACCGTTGCTATGTAACAGAAAACACTCAAAACATGATAAAAGAAAACCAGAGTTTTCATTTTGTGTCTTGTGAAATATAAGTGGTGGCTTGTTTGTCTACATATTTATAGTCTTGCATTACCATTTGAGAATACTAGCAAAGAAGACATGCTGTTTAACTTTCATCATAGTGCTGGTTAAACATCAACGTTTTTCAACTGAATTAGTTTAATGGCATTTTATGTGTTATATATAAAAGCTGATCAAATCAACAAAAAAATCAAACACATTAATTTTTTTAAAGTTTAGTAATACAGTCAATGTTTTATATGAGTTCCTACAATATAAAAGGGTATATTGTTCTGTTTCTGTCTGTATCAGAATACTAGTTTCCAGTCGAGAACTGGGGAATAACTTAAAGGCCTTTAAGATATACTGTAAAATCATTTAACTTCGTGGGTATGAATTTCGTGGTTTTGGTCAAAACAGCAATTTCTTCAGGATATGAATTCGTGGACTTTAACTTTTGAACCAAAACTGTATTGGAATTTTACTTGTTCATTGGGATTAAATTTTGTGAATTGACTCAACTACGAAAGCCACGAAAATTAATCCCCAACAAATAGTATGGTGATTGCCTGAAGTTAGAAGATTATCCTCATTGTTTTTGCTGTCTAATTTGCATGGACTTAGTGATAATCCACATTGTTTTTGTTGTCTTATTGTCAAAGGTCAAGGTGACAGTTCTCATAGTCACAAAGTTGTAAGGGGGTGTATACTGGTTTCAGGTTGTCTGTCTGTCCGTCTGTCCATAGACACAATCTTGTGCGCACCATCTCTCCTCATCCCCTTGACACAATTTAATGAAACTTCACACAAGTGATCAGTAACAACAGTAGTTGTGCATGGGGCATGTTAGGTTCTTTCAGAAAAAAAATTTGCAGAGTTACGGGACTTTGTTTTTTGTTACTAGACTATAAACATAGACACAATCTTGTGTGCACCATCTGTCCTCATCCCCTGGACACAATTTAATGAAACTTCACACAAGTGATCAGTAACAACAGTAGTTGTGCATGGGGCATGTTAGGTTCTTTCAGAAAAAAAATTGCAGAGTTATTGGACTTTGTTTTTTGTTACTTTACTATATACATAGACACAATCTTGTGTGCACCATCTCTCCTCATCCCCTTGACACAATTTAATGAAACTTCACACAAGTGATCAGTAACAACAGTAGTGGTGCATGGGGTATGTCAGGTTCTTTCAACAACAAAAATTGCAGAGTTATGGGACTTTGTTTCTTGTTAACATACTATGTACATAATGATACAGTCTGCATATGCAGTTTTGTGCGCGCCTAATCTTCCGAACCCTTGCACACAATTTAATGAAACTTCACACAAGTGATCAGTAACAACAGTAGTTGTGCATAGGGCATATTAGGTTCTTTCAGAAAAAAAAATTGCAGGTAAGGGACTTTGTTTTTTGTTACTTTACTGTATACTAGACACAATCTTGTGCGCACCATTTCTCCTCATCCCCTTGACACAATTTAATGAAACTTCACACAAGTGATCAGTAACAACCGTAGTTGTGCATGGGGCATGTCAGGTTCTTTCAACAACAAAAATTGCAGAGTTATGGGACTTTGTTTCTTGTTAACATACTATGTACATAATGATACAGTCTGCATATGCAATTTTGTGCGCGCCTAATCTTCCGAACCCTTGCACACAGTTTAATGAAACTTCACACAACTGATCAGTACCAACAGTAGTTGTGCATAGGGCATATAAGGTTCTTTCAGAAAAAAATTGCAGTTACGGGACTTTGTTTTTTGTTACTTTACTATATACTAGACACAATCTTGTGCGCACCATCTCCCCGGCAGTCAAAATTCCAGAAGTTTCCATGGAATGTCTTTGAATTTCCATGGATGTCCAGACTCTGGAGTATTCGGACAAACTTTCCGGAGCTTGATATGCAATACTGCGGAAAAAATGTCCAGGGATTTCCGGAGAACTTTCCATGGACAATTTTCCAGAGTGATTCCACGGACGTCCCTGAAAACTCTTCCGGAGTTATTCCGCAGTCGTCCAGGAAGTTCTGCTGACAGTATTATTCAATAGCAATAAATGTGATTTATAGACTTTTTTTGCAGTAAATGTATAGTAAGCAATAACACTTCAGTACAAGCAATATGATTTTATTGCATGTGATCACTTTTGCAGTTTTAAACACTATATGATATATATGAACAAGGAAAATGAATCTTTGCCAGTTAAAAGTAACTGATTAGAATATTTTTTAAGCATATACATAGTTTCGAACAAAGATTAGTTACACTTAAATAATGATGAAAGCATTCAAAGAAAGTACCTAAAGATATCTGTTTCCATATATGCATATTATTTATAAAATCTTTGTGAAGCCTTTGGTTATACTTTAGCATTCATTGTTTTATGCTATATAATGACAGATGTACAAATAAACATGCATGTGTTAATTAGCATAATTACAAATGTATGTATTGCTTCATTGGTCAATTATGTAAACAAACTTACTTGAGCAATTTCTAGAATCCTCAATATTAACTTTGAACTGAATTACCTCACATAATAAAGTTTCACTAATTTTTACACAACTTGTTAACATCAGACTTCCAGTTACACATTTTGAAAATTCCTCTGTAAGATCAGTTCATCTAATTGGCTGAGCTTGATCACATGGTATTCCCAGTCTGATGCTAATTGTTTTCTGATGTGTTTAAAATCCCTTAGAAAATGACAGAGTTATTTTCCAGAGTTAAATGACCAGAATTTTTTCAAAGTGCTACATTTCCGCAGTGTCAGTGAATATTCCATGAACATTTTGATAGATGTCCAGAGTAATTTCCAGAGATGTGCGTGGAAAACATTTGCAATCACTCTGGACATGTTATATAACAGGTGACTTTTCCGGACTATTCCATGGGAAGTACCTACTTTCCATGGAAGTTTTGCATTTGTCCGCAATTTTTCCACAGTTACTCTGGAATATGTACAGCCGGGCCTCCTCATCCCCTTGACACAATTTAAAGAAACTTCACACAAGTGATCAGTAACAACTGTAGTTGTGCATGGGGCATGTTAGGTTCTTTCAACAACAAAAATTGCAGAGTTATGGGACTTTGTTTCTTGTTAACATACTATGTACATAATGATACAGTCTGCATATGCAGTTTTGTGCGCGCCTAATCTTCCAAATGCTTACACAATTCAGTGAAACTTCACACAAGTAATCAGTACCAACCCTAGTTGTGCATGGTGCATGTTACATTCTTTTAGATAAATATTCTGCATAGTTATGGGACTTCGTTATTTGTTACTATACTGTATACATACAGTCTATATACATACAGTCCACATAATTATGCAATCTTGTGTGCGTCAAATTGCAATGTGCGGGGGGTACATTCATCACCTTTAGTGATAGCTCTAGTTAAATTTGAAATGTTTACTAGTGAAGAACAGTAGAAATTTTTGACATACTTTCAATTTCATGGGGTGATTGCCAGTAGTCATTGAATTAACGCTGTTGTTTTTTGGTAATTTAGTCAAAGGTAATGGACACAGATTACTAAACACTTAAATTACATACACACTTACTTCTGGATGGATATTATATATGACCAGAATTACAAAGACTGTGAATTACAATGATATATTCTACATTGCCCTGTACACTACAGGCAGCTAATGACAGGAAAAATCTTGTGTTATTTTTTAACATCCCTCATACACCACTGAAATAAGAACTTAATGTATACAGTTATTGCTTTGTTTACATTTGTACTAACTTAATTATAATAATTGTCAGTATATAGAATTTATAGGAGATGCATGTCTGGAACACAGACTAATATATTTTTTCAATGATTTCAGGTGAGGTTTATGGTCAAGGTCGCCATTGGCCATGTCCTGTATGTGGGAAGGTATCCAAGACGAAACAGAACACCCTTGTACATATGCGTGTTCACACTGGTGAAAAGCCTTACAGCTGCAAGTGGTGTCAGAAAAAGTTCCGTCAACAACAACATCTGCATTCACATGTGGCCACAGTACATCTACAACTGGGTGTAAATACATCAGTTATTGGCCACGGTACATCCACAGATGGGTGTAAATAGTTCAGCTCGTGGCCACAGTACATCTACAGCTGTGTGTAAATTAATCAGCTAGTGAGCCACAGTACATCTACGGCTGGGTGTAAATACTTCAGGAAATGGCCACAGTAAATCCACGGCTTTGTGTAAATAAATCAGCTAGTGGCCACAGTACAACTACAGATAGGTGTATATACCTCAACAATGATTTTTATAAATATGACTTACAGTGCCAATATCTACATTTCATTATCAAAATAGTTGATTGTTTGTGGCAGTGACAGATAAGTGAAACTGACCTGAGGAACTTGGACTTTTGTATCAGAAGTGATTGTTCTACGAATATCTACAGTATAGATAATATGTTAATTTCATGAAGTAGAATGAGCAGTAACTGTTGTACATTATTTCAAATTTTGTTTGTTAGTTAATGAAGGTTTTGGTTTTATGTCATTCCACTGTAGATAATTATGTTTTGATATATATTACACAATCAGTGTATTGATTTATTCTTGTATCATAGCTCGGTGTGTTTTCTTAACAAATTTGGTGCAGGTAATTCGTATACACTGAGTACAGGGTACGGTAACTAAAAGTGTGCAGGTATTTAATACCCGCACGCTAGTTACCGCACTGTTGGATAGAAAAGTATGCCAGCGTGTCTGGAACAGTAGACAGTGAAGTGTATTTTATTGATTTTCTGCTCTAGCATTGGTTTATTTTACCTGGGCTTTACACATTAGTAAAGCAAGGATTTTAAGAACCCACTGAACTGCTGTATATGGCAATGTGGAACGCCTACAACTACCATATATGGATGGCTATGATACAAAACAGAAAGAACATTAAAACTCTCGGGTAAAAAATTTATACTAGCCCCCTCGTACAAATCGTTTACCCTCGAGTTTCCATGCTCTTTCTATTACAAAGAGAATAGTTTAATATGGATTTGACAGTATTATCAGCAGGATATAATGGAAGGATATTCTGGGAATTTTAAATCATTTAGTTGACTTTGTGTTCATAGAAAATATTGATAGCTTGGTGTGTTCACATTTTAAAGGACCAGAATGATTCCATTTCGAAAGGATTTATTACTTTTCATTACAAAAAGAAGAGTATGGTTGTAAATACTGATTTGCTTAAACCAATGAAGTTGTTTTTTGTTTGTTCAAAAGTAAACTTAATAATACTTCCTAGATGCTAGTTAACTTTGATTTTGTGCCAGAAAAATAGAACAGTTTGCAAGTTGATCTGTTGCTTTTGATTTCCTTTCTTTACTATTTGTTCACCAGAGTGGTCACCAGTGTGTATGATGAATGAAGGTTCTCCAGTGAGTATGCACCAGTGAGGTGACGTTTTTAGCTCGACTATACAAAGTATATGGAGAGCGATCCTACTCAACCCGGCGTCAGTGTCAGTGTCGGCATCCTTCCATGTCCCTACCTGGGTTAAAGATTTTTTTACACTTTCTCTTTTTTCTACTTACCTCTGTAATAACTTGATGGATTTGTTTCAAACTTGAAATAGTTATTCCTCATCATCACACACATCATATGGCACAAGGGCCATAACTCTCACACCAATATTTCATGAATTATCTCCCTTTTTTACTTAGAATTTCAGGTTAAAGTTTTGATGCACTTTCACTCTGTCTTAACTATTACTAAATGGATTTGATTCAAACTTAAAATACTTGTTCAACATCATCTCTCACATCATATGACATTAGAGCCATAACTCTTGCATCAATATCTGATGAATTATCTCCACTTTTGACTTAGAATTTAAGATTTAAGTTAAATTGGTGCACGTTATTACTAAATGGATTTGATTCAAACTTAAAATAGTTGTTCCACCTTATCACCCACATCATTTGACACAAGATGCATAACTTTTGCTCCAATTTTTCATGAATTCTGCCCCTTTTTACTTAGAATTTAAGGTTAATTTTGATGCATTTCACTATATCTTAGTAATTACTAAATGGATTTGATTCAAACTTGAAGCAGGTGTTCCACATCATATGACACAAGTTGTATAACTCTTGCACCAATATTTAATGAATTATGCCACCTTTTTGCTTAGAATTATACTTATTTAGTGTTTTGATACACTTTATCTCTCTTAGAACTTAATATTTTTGATACAGGCTCAAGCTATTGTGCAATATCTTCATCCACCATCGGAGTCATTAAACACTTCAGTGACAGCTCCAGCTTCCTCAGATGTGCCCAGTTTCACTATCCAGCATCGAAATAGTCGAGCACGCTGTCTCCTGTGACAGCTCTTGTTGTATCCTCTCCTCATTGAGGAGTCCTCAACAGACTTTGACAATGTATAAAGTTGAATTAATTGAACATTGTGTTGTTGATTATATATAGTCACCACTGATACCCCATATGGACAATTTCTTTAGAAGACTGTAAATCTTTTTTTATGGGAGGATATAGTGCAAAATACAGAAGGTTCTTGAGCTTGCCAAGTGTAAAGCATCCATACACTGATTTCTTATCACATTGTTTGTGATTTTTTAGTTGGGAGGAGTTTGGGCTTGAACTCGCCCACCCTGGTTTCATAGACACCACTGTTACCACTGGACCACTGTATCTGCTTGAACATTAGTATATTATAAATATATATATAGTAAGATTCAAAGTGACTTTTGTAATAAAGATTAATACACCTACATATCTACTCAGTTCAGACAATGTGCAATGTAACAGTAGCCCCTGATCTGTATATAATAATGTGGACTACACTCCATTTTCCTAAGGCATTACCCTTTAATGTATATCTATGACATTCACTGGGAATGGTCACAGTGGAAACTACAATATTATAGTAAGAATAATAGCAATTACTCTTAATATAATATATTTGTGAATTTAAAAGCTGTTACTGCTTACAGAGTTTAAAGGTGTTGTCCATTCTTGTACTTCAAGAATTTGGAATAGACTTTGCATGATTTACAGATCTGAGCATGCAAAATTCCTTGTGTTTGAAATAGATATCTTTGTTCTGTTAATTACAAGTATCAGAAGTTAAAGAAATTTATTGCATGCAAGGAATTGTTTGAAACCTATTGCATCAGTCTGGAGATATGGCTATGTTAGTAGCCTTTTGAAACTTATGGAGATTGTGATCCATCATAGCACTGTTTTACTTCTAAGATTCCCAGTTGTTGTAAATGTTGCTTTCATTTATGATGCGTTCTAGATCTCTGAAAGATATTTAATGTAATCATATTTCCCTTTCAGGTGTGATGGGACCTGAGACAGGATACCAGTGCAATATTTGTGGGAAGGTACTGTCCAGTAAAGGAAATAGGACATTACACATGCGTATTCATACTGGAGAGAAACCATTCAGATGTAAAGTCTGTCAAAAATCATTTATGCATAAAGGAAACTTAAATGCTCATATGACCACGCATATAAAGCATGATTTAATGTGAAAAAAAGGTAAAGTGCATCCATTAAATCATCAATGAAAAAAATCAAATTGTCTCTTTCTCTGTTTATGATTTATGCTTTGGGTAAACTTAACTAATGAAAATCATTTAATCTGGTCTCTGCAAAGTAAGAAATGGATGAAAAATGGGGAAGTTACCATAGTTTATTGATGAAATAGTAACTGTTGTGTGCACATTAGGTTTTGACCTTTTCTCTGGCCACAAGCCATTTGTTTAACATGTATAGTTTGTTTAGAAGAGTTGTGTACATGTAATGATTTTTAGCTCACCTGAGCCAAAGGCTCATGGTGAGCTTTTGTGACCGCTTTTGTCTGTCGTCGGTCATGCGTCGTCCGTCAACATTTTCTAAAAAAAACTTGAAAACCACCGGGCAGAATTACACCAAACTTCACATGAATGATCCTTGGGTGGTCCCCTATCAAAATTATTCAAAGAATTTAATTCCATATAGAATTCTGGTTGCCATGGCAACTAAAAAGAAAAACTTTAAAAATCTTCTTGTCCAAGTGTCTGGAAATTATTTTGAATGGATTTTGTTGTGTTCAGTGTTTGCTTTCCGCTTAGAGATGTATAAGGTGTTTTCTTATAAATTTGATTTGATTGTCTAAGTTGACTTGAAATGTTCTAGCTCAGTTTGGAGCTACTTTTGGTTAAGAGAATTGCTTGTTGACAAAATGCGTTCTGAAATGGCAGCATATTTAAAACTTAAATGAAAATATATATTTCTTTTAAAATCCTTTAACCT
The DNA here is from genome assembly GCF_021730395.1 of Mercenaria mercenaria. Lineage (NCBI taxonomy): Eukaryota > Metazoa > Mollusca > Bivalvia > Venerida > Veneridae > Mercenaria > Mercenaria mercenaria. Next base: position 46,437,123 of record NC_069376.1, read on the forward strand.
TACTGATGTTATTATATATCATAAGAGCTGATCATGATAAAAGACAAGTGTCAGAAGTCAGATTGTCTTTCAGATTGTTTTGGGTAATGTTTGTATAGAGTTCCAATGTAGAAGAATGGTTTTCTAATTAGAGAGATACTGGTTTTGGTTATTGACTTATTTCTCAAACAAACAATGAAAAGTTGCTGCACCACAATATTTATTCAGTTTTGCAGGGATTTACAGTTTTAAAGGTTCTGGCTTTGGAGGAGGTTTCTAGTTTTCATGGTCCTTTTTGAGGTGTTTCTGGGTTTTGTAGATTCTTGTTTTGAAGGGTTTTCTGGTTTTCCATGTGATGCCATAAATCAACTTGACACCAGTAGTAATGTAATATACCCAATATAAAATTTATATGTCAGTATAGAAAACTGTTGACATCTTTGATCCTACACAGAGATTGAGAATACATAATAATGTTTCACAACACATATTGTGGCTGACTGTATAGAAGTTACCTAACATACTCACTGTTTGATCCAGTAGCACCTGACTAGAAAGAAAATGTCACTGTATATGTTATACCCTACCCCTAGCTATACTATGAGAACCATGGTACCCCTGAGGGAAAAATGTACTAACCCATTTCAATGGCACATTTCTTACCTAAAACATACAGTCTGGAAAATGTGTACTATGCTGATTGAATGGTTAATAGAGAATAGAGAAACTGTGTATGATTTATTTTTTTCTGAACCTTAAAAAGAAAAACTGATTTTTGGGGATGGTTGTAGATTTATCAACTACTTGATATTAAAGAAAATTTTGTCCTTAAAAATTTTGAGAAAAAATGACACCATTTTAAAAGTTTCATAACTGAAGTCAGAATTACAATTTTTTGAAATGGCTAAAATTTACAATGTGAAATATTGTGTCAAAATTATTTTTGACTAAGTTCAATGGATATTTTTAAAAAGTTCCTATTTCTTGTCTTTAGCTTCGTTAGACAGATCTGTATAAATTAATTTTTTTTCTTCTTATATTTAAAAAGAACCAATGTAAAATACTACATATGTTTAATGATAAACAGATGTAATGTTGCCCTTTAAGATCTCTCCTTTCTTTCTATTTTCAGACAGTGAGAGAAGGCCAGGATTTCCGTGTGATGTCTGTGGTAAAGTGCTAACAACAAAAGGCAACCGTGGTATACACATGAAAATTCACACAGGAGATAAACCTCACATGTGCCCTGTTTGTAAAAAAAGATTCTCATTCAAAAGTTACCTCAGATCACACATGGCTTGCCATTACAATATGCAGATCACACATGAGTAGCCATTACAGTTCATAGACAGATCACACATGGCTAGCAATTACCTTATTTAGATACATCATGCATGTCTAGCCATTACAATATGACATTGTAGATTTCTCAGGTCACACAAGGCTTGCCATTACAATATGTAGACACATGGCTAGCCATTACAATACGTAGATTCCTCAGATCACACATGGCTAGCCACTACAGTTCATAGTAAGCAATTACCTTACTTAGATTGACCATGCATGTCTAGCCATTACAATATGTAGACTCCTCAGGTCACACACGGCTAGCCATTACAATATGTAGATTTCTCAGATCACACATGGCTAGTCACTACAGTTCATAGACGGATGGCACATGGCTAGCAATTACCTTACTTAGATTGATCATGCATGTCTAGCCATTACAATATGTAGATTCCTTGGGTCACACATGGCTAGCCATAACAATATGTAGATATCTCAGTTTACACATTGCTAGCAATAAGAGTATATAGATCATGCCTGGCTAGCCATTGCACAACATTTAGATTTTGCACATCACATCCAACTAGCTGTTGCAATATATAGTTAGCCATTACAGCATGTTAATATCTCAGATCACACATGACTAGCCATAACATTATGTAGATACCTCAGATCACACATGGCTAGTCATTGCAACAAGTAGATAGATTTCACCTGGCTAGCCATGGCTATAATTATGTAGATGTCTCAGATCACATGGTTAGCCATTACAGTATGTATATTGATCATACATGGCTAGTCATTACATCTCAGATCATACATGGCTAGCCATAGCATTATGTTTATATCTATGATCACACATAGCTAGCCATTACAAGTAGATAGATCACAAGCCATTACAAGAAGTAGATAGATCACACATGGCTAGCCATTACAGTCCACCTTTTTGCTGTGTGGAATAATATTCTGAATGCCCACTTGCCATATATATATATCTTGGGGTAAAATAATTACATTGCTGAATGATCTTGGCTTCTTAATGTGGTTGCGAAGTTGTGCTACCTGATGGAAATGTGATCTACTAAAACCATTGGTGTTTCAAAACATTTGTAAGAACAGTGACATAGTAATAGTTGCAAATGCTTGAAATGTGAAATAACGACTGATATTGCAACTCCAGATGGACAAAATGAAAATTGTGTGAATCTTCTACAAACCAACTTTGAGTGTATGTTGCCATGAATGACCTAGGAGATATTTTTGTCCGAAGCTGTTTGGTGGGACTTGTGTTATGTAGGGTGAACAATTCATTTGCACGAAGCACATTACTTCCATTACAATCTTCTGTTCGGATCACTGAAATAACCTTGCTGAGATGTGACTTTTGTTCCAGGTCATGATTCTGATATAATTTAGATTCTGACAGTTTTTTCCCCTATTACTGCTACAGCTTTCAAAGGAGAGATACATCAAGGACATGAGAAATGCTCATGAACATGTGGACTGTTTGATTTGTGAAAGTTGTATGCAAATTTTTAGATTCATTATATGGATATTCGTTTATTTGAAATGATAAATGTGGTTTTATGCTACGTGAGACTATGCACATGAAGTTAATGCTAACCATTTTTCTATGAGAAACACAGTGGCATGTGTCTTTGAAAACCAAATGCTTACTATAATAAAGTTAGTGCCAATAAATCAACATCATTGTATTTCAAAATTATTTATCTTTAGTTCAGAGTTCTGTAAAATGGTTTCGAGCTTTAGAATGGGAATATCACTTTCTGTGTCTTTAAGTGAGTAGTGGTATGGCAGACGTCCTGAGTTTTGGGGCACCATATGTGACTACACTGTACACATTTTAATGCTGTCAGTATCACCTTTGTCAAGTCTTTTGCAAGGTGACAGTTGATTAGTTATATATTGCAACATCGCAGCTGATTCTGTGTCTGTTGCAACGTCAACGCTGATTCTGTTGCGACATCAGCTCTGATCTTGTGTCTGTTGCAACATCACAACTGATTCTGTGTCTGTTGCAACGCCAGCGTTGACTGTTGCAACGTCAACGCTGATTCTATGTCTGTCACAATGTCACAACTGATTCTGTGTTTGTTGCAACATCACAGTTAATTTTTTGTCTATTAATTTGGTCAGCCTGTTAATCCATGAACTATTTCATGACACGAGGAGCTGTATGCCTGTAGATATCTGCATAAGATAGAATGAGAGCATGAGCATTGCATGCACATGGTCAGTTTTCATGAAATTATTACATAATTACATGTTACTCTTTAATATGTATATATGTATCATAATGTGGTTAGCATGTTCAGTTTAAATGTAGATAAAAGTTAAATATTGTTTAAGAATTGAATACAGGCATTTTTCTTGGAAAACTATCCATGTCTTCTACTTTTTTGTATTGTTTGCAAGAGGAATTCATGGACTGAAAGTCTTTTTTGTTTTAATTGAAATATCTGGATCATATTTTTCATTCTCTTGTGACTTAAAACTAAAAATAAGATGAATAATTTGACCTGATCACATGATTACTCAGATATTCAAATGTAACTATAGGCTAGAAGGTTAGAAAACAGGGTGTGGGTACCAGACTTGGAATGTGACCTTGTCATTGGTTTATTTTAAGACTGTCAGTCAGATGCTGTAGTTGTGATACTGGTCCCCAAACAGCTTTAAAATCTTGTTCCATTACAAGTACATGTATTACAATATCTATGAGGCAGTGGTCCAGTGTGGTAACACTTGTTATGAAACCAGAAGTCATAAGTTTGATTCCTGGTGTTTCAGCTAAAAGGTCTGTTTGTAGGATAAGAATGTTATATGTGAGACACTAAAATCTTCTAGATTTGGAGCATCATTAGTATATTGCACAATCCCACCACAAAAGTCACTACATATATTCTGATGAGTCGCCAGTATGACTTACTGGTGGTGACTGTCAAAAAGCTTAGATAAAACAATGTATTGTTATAGTAGTATTCTACAAAACATGAACCGTAACCCAGACATTTTGGTACCAGTTATTACGTTTATGACGGATTTACTTCCCTTACTAAACAGTAGTTCAGAAAAGTTAAGATGCCAAAATATCAAGCAATATGTCTCATACAATGTCATTTATAGCTCTTAACAGACCAGAAAATTGTTGTAGATTTATTTGTAATACTAGTTGCTTAACCCCTTGCCCTGCTAAATTTCTATGATGAACTTGTCCGTCTTTCAGTTTGGACAGTGCCATTAACTGTTAAAAGGAGTGCTTACCAAAAAAGTACTGGGTGAATGGTGAACAGTGCAGATCATGATCAGACTGCACGGATGTGCAAGCTGATCATGATCTACACTGGTCGAAAAAGCAGAATAAATTGTGTCCAGCAAGATAAGGATTAATTATAAAATATGATGAATGTCCTTTTATGAACTTTTAAGATAATGTTATTTCATGACTCCTTATTTTAGTTACTGTCCCTAGTTTGTGCTGTTGACTGTCTATAGTTCATTACTAAATTTCCGGGGCTAAAGTCCAAACTTGAAGAAAAGATATGGAAATTTGTTTCTGATGTCGTGTAACAAGAGGGACCTTAGGCAATAGTTTAGTTTTGACTATGACCCAACCATTCAGTAAGTGTATACTACATAGATTTAGTAACTTTTTGTTAAACAGCGATTTCAGTTATTCATTTCTATATATATATTGTGATGATACATTTATAATTTGTTTTTTCAGGAGCAAGAGGAAGTACTGGTGGTGGATTCCCGTGCCATCTCTGCGACAAAGTTCTAACGACCAAGAGTAACCGGAGTATACACATGAAAATCCATACTGGAGAGAAACCCCATGTTTGTACGGTCTGCAACAAGGGTTTTCCATACAGAAGTTATCTCAAGTCACACATGGCCAGCCATATGAATATGCATTTCAAATTGCAATAAACTGATAGACAAGTGTTCTCCCATACATTGTCAGACAGACGAAGATTTCTGCCATATTACACTTTGCCGGCTGTGGAAATAAAGTTTATTTATATGTTCAGTTTACAATTATAACGGATATTATTAATATTAGTCATTAGAACAAAATACATTTTACCTCAACTATATGAAATATTTCAAGAGCTATCCTGTTTGCCCTGGCATGAGGGTCAGTGTCTGCGACCCTATCCGTGTCCGCAACATGGTTAAAGTTTTGATGTACATTCACTTTATCACTTATTTCTTGATGGATTTGCTTCAGGCTTAAAGCATTTTTTCATCATCTTTACCCCTACATCATAAGGCACAAGGGCCATAATTCACACCAGTACTTCAGGAATTATCCCCCCTTTTTACTTAGAATTTCAGCTTTACTATATTTCTGTTGTCAATGGATTTGATTCAATCTTGCATCATCACACATATATGACAAAAGGGTGCATTACACTGGACTTTTACCAATCTTTCTCATTTTCATTGTTTGAGCAGGAGTTTTTCATTTTTATTATTAAAGGACTTGAGTCAGTATGCTCCTACTCAAGGCATAAAGAGATCCTTTGCTTCAAGGCCACAGAACTGATCATTGTTTCCAGTGTTTTACAATGTATACACTTATTTCAGAATGAGGCTGGGGTCTATTAAAATTGCAAATGTCATGTTGTAAAACAACCAAATTGGGATTATTTTTTTCACTAGAATTTAGTAATATTAATACACTATTAACAGTTTTAGCTTTAGGGTAATATGTAATAAAATATTTACCAAAACAGTGCATTTCAGGCCTGCTCTTTGATGTTAAGTTTTGAAAATGTTTTGTTATTTTGTTTAAAATTTAGTAAAACATACTATTCTCATGGAGATAACTACCAATACAAATTGATTCGGTCTATAGAGACTCGGCACTTGTGTATAAACTTGAAACCTACATGATAGATGACAGGCAGCAAATATGAAACATACATGCTGTTTGACATTTAAATATAGTTAAAGTATGACAACTGAAATAAGCATGTTCAGCACTGCCCTTCTCCAACCCCTTCCTCCCCACCAAACAAATTGGCCCATGCAGGCTCTGCAAATTTGTAAACATTGAAGTCTACATGATGGACAGCAGTAAAGATAACCACTTCAAACCTACATGGCATTCTGTTTTGAAAACATAAAAGTAGGCGTTTAAGACAAATGAGTATTACACCTCTGTAGAGCAAATACGTTATAGTGGAAGAAATTGTATTTTGATGTTAAAAATCTTTTTAAACAAGCCTACCAAGAGAAAAAATCCTCTCCTGCTGAGCCTGCCTTTTGGTCTAGCTTCCTGTATAAAGGTGTTTTCATATGCTTTTAATTTTGTATGTTGAAAAAGTTTCTGCAAGCAAAAATAAAAGTAGCTCATTATCTTTCAGTTTCTTTGTTTATAGAACTTAAAGTTAAACTAGACCTACAGATGCTTTAGACCCATATTTTATATTTGAAATCGAACAAAGAGCTATGAAAATAATACATGTATAATATATCACCTTTGCGAAAAGCACTATTATGGAGGAAAAACAATATGATCGTAAGGCTGCTTCTGAAAAGTGAGATGCTAAGTCATTTCTGCACTGTTGAAATCAGTCAGACTGGTGATGAATCGGGGATATGATTTTCTCTTTCTTAATTTGCTTTCTACCAGGTGACCGAGAATCGAGAGTAATTTATGATACAAGCTCGCCTCTAGACAGACATTGACATCAAAACTGTTACATGCTAGTCATCAAACCGTGACATTTCAGTATCTTCTTGTACATATAATTAAACGTACATGTTGAACTATTCTCCTCTTAGGCGATCTTATCAGTACATCTACGGCACATATTCTGATAAGCCATCAGACAGCGCAACTGATAAATCCTATTCCTATACTTAATTTGATTTATATAGGAAAATGATACATTTACCATAGAAAATGTCATAAATTACACATTTCTATTTATTCTATTATACCATCCCGGATATTTCCTTAAAAAAAATTCAATACCTTTACGATGGTATATTTTCCTTCAAAATAAGTCAATTAAATGTTCTTACATTTTCAGAAATCTAAATGGCTTAAATTATATTATTATGTAGTACAAAACTTAAATGCCGTTTAAAGAATTAATTTGATAACAGTTTTCTAGTGCGTGCCGGTTTACACCAAAAAGTTGTTTATCTCTTAATTAGATTATTGATTAACAGTGAACAGATGCACATGTGTTTTCATAAAGAAGGAGTAGTCGACACCTAATTTTTAACACCTGTGTTCATTTGGGCCAACATTTTAGGTTTTATTTATTTTTTTTCATGTTTTACCCTTTTATTAAAAATAACAAGTAACAAGGAAAGAAGATAATTCTCAAATATGTTAAACTGCAAATATTATGTTAAACTGCAAATATAAGGTTTTATTGTTTATTAAAGTCTCATCAAAGTACACAAATCAATATTAAAGACATTATAAAATGCTATATATACAGCGAAGTAGATGATCAAGCAAAAAACGAAGAATTGAGTTTTACATTCAGATTGCACATAAGAAACTTGAAAAAGAAAACGAAAACCCGCCAGTGAAATGACCACGGAAGAACTTAAAACAAAACTGAAATCGCTAGGAATCGTCACAAAAATTAGAAAACACAATATAAGCTGATGGAGTTATTACCCAAAGCTATACACTGATGCGTATTGATAAGGATGTGTTAAGATGAAGCAGAGATAAGGACTCTGAAAATAAGGGGAATGATGTTGGAGATGATATATTATAAACAGTTGTGTTAATATTGTATAGAATGTACCTGATTTAATATTATCAAGTTTCTTAAGAACTCTATGTTTTATCATAGCTGCATACATTTACAACAGAGCATGGCCATTCATCCATACATCATATACATGTATGCTTTGATTTGTTTGAATAGCAATACTTGATATTATTAAAAGATGTGCAATGAAAGTATTGAATAAATTTGGTTAACTTGATAGATCTATCCTTGTTATTCAGTCTGAAGAATAAATCAATTATTCAAGTTAATCTGATTTCTGATCTGATAATAAATACTATCACAAAACATAAAATATAACACTATATCGTATTGAAAGGTTTTCCTCTGGTACAGTTTAGATACTTTCGTTGGAATAAAATTTCAGATTAGAAATCAATACAATGTATAACGAATAAATTTCTAATGAAACACATGTGTATTAGGTGCGAAAAAGTATCCATTGCCCCGTGCAAAGAACAGAAAATTACTAAACTTTTTTGTTTAAAAAAAAAAAAACGTCAGTCACAACATTCACATTCTGAATAAAAAATGCTATTTATTTATATTCATTGATTGTATAGACAATCAAGCCTGTAAGAGATGATGTCTGGTTACTTGGTCACTGCTTGAGATAAGAGATATCAAAGCGCTATCGCTTTTTGCTCACAAGGGGAGAAAACGCTAATAGCGAAATTGACTTAATCGTAGTATTTGCACACTTCCTTCCCCTGATAAGTGAGGAAAATTTCTCAGTATGCTGTTATTGGGACTCGGGCATTATCACAATAGGCAATTCTGTACAAATAAAGTGGAATTTTGCAATCACTGACATGAAAAAAAGGTAATACGCCTTGTTGGGGGATGGGGGTGGGGGAAACCATACATAGTTGCGCATCTAGACTTCTAACCATGGTACATTAGACAATAAACTGCAAGAAGACTTTATTTTCATTCTGACATGCTCAATGAAATACAGACCGAATGATAAAGTATGCAAAATTTTATTTATCCAGGTTGTAATGAACCGGGCATCATGCGGCATATTGTTCTTAGCGGTCCGAGTGTCAGCTGTCACAAAATATAGAACCCATTGCAGAACTATTATCTTTAGCATCCGGTAAGAGCCGGGGTTCACAGTTCTTCGTAGCCTGAACCTCTGCTTGTTAAAATATAATAGATATAGATAAGAAACCAACATCTAACATGTAGAAGATCTATACATTTACAAATCAGATTTTAACTGATGGTTTATCTTTTTCAGATGACGGCCGTAACTCCAAGTTTCAGTGTAACATTTGCGGGAAGACATTTTCTACGAAGGGAAACAGGAACATGCACCTGAAGACTATTCACACTGCTGATAAGCCATTTCCGTGTAAAGTTTGTAACAAACGGTTCGCGTACAGAAGTTTCCTGAAGGGACACATGGCATCTCATGTAAAATTCAGTTGAAATATAGATTATGTACATTGATAGTGTTTCCGTGTGTATACAGAAGAATTTGACTCTTCTTAAATGTATACCTTAGAACAAACTGTGCTATATTATAAATAGAAATCTAGAATGTGTGCGAAGAGGAGTGTTTGCGCTCACTATGAATCATGAAGGATACATAACTCCTGTAGGTGTATGCATCATTTGGAATTTCAGCCGTGTCAAAACTGGATATTCTGTTTACAACATTATTTGTATTTAGGGGCAAGTAAGAAAAGTCTTTGAAATAGTTGAATGTAGTGTTTGTTTTATCACTATATCACCCATTTAGGAAAGGGCCAGCTATTTTGACTTTCGAGATACCTTTGTCTTGTACATATAATCTTCATGAATCCTTTGGTTTAATGCCAGGAATCTGATAAGCACGTATTCAGTAACTATTCTGTACATAACTGGCGGCTCACTAGTCACATTAGAACGCCCCTCAGTGGGATTCGATCCATTTACCTTCCGTTTCCGAATTGGGCAACTTCACAACTTGGTTGCGGTGTATGCTGTAATAATATATGTACCATACATTAAGGCAGAATATTTTAAGATAGGTGAGAAATGATTTATGTTAGAAACAGTCCAAATAAAAGTTAGAGTAGTACTTTTAGCTTGAACCTTTGTTCTTTAAAGAAGTTTACTTAGTGCTGTCAGATGTTACAATATTCGCAAACCAGGACGACTCGCACTAACAGGTTTACCTTACATGGCCATGAGACACATGATTGAACCATAACCATCTACCTTTGCTTTGTCTGTCAGTTGGTCGTTCGGTAAACCATTTGGTGTCGGATCAATAACTAGAGAACGTTTGGTCTCACAGTAGACGACAAATTTCAACGGTAAATAGGTGACCTCATATTATCCGGGTTCAGAAGGTCTAATGCCAATATCGCAGTGACCGTGAGATTGAAAACGTTTCCACTGAATGAATAAAGACTGCCGTGGCATACAGTCATCAAATTTCTATAAGGTGATTGCCTGTTTCCAGCAGGTGGCCACTATTATGTCATGTTTCAGTAGGTTAAAGGTTAAGGTTATAGTGATCTTGAAATTGAAAACGTTTCCATTAAATGAATAAAAAAAGTCGTCACATTTCATAAGATGAATGCCTGTGGTCAGCAGCTGCCGACTATTGTTTCGTGTGTCAGAAGGTTAAAGGTCAAGGTTACAGTGATTTTGAGATTTATAGATTACGTACAGAACACTTTGGCCTAAAGTCGTCAAATTTTATAGGATGATTGCCTGTGTCTGATTCAGGGGTCAATAGGTTGAAGGCCAAGGTCACAATGACTGAAAATGGTATCAACTTAATAAGTTATAAATCATTTTAACCTGCAGTTGTAAATTTTCATAGGATGATTTCTGGTGGTCAGTATGATCACTATTGTTTTTTGGTCAGTAAATCAAAGACCAAGACCACTGTGACATGGAGACTCGAACCGGTTTCTGCTCGGTGAGTTAAGAAGTCCTCAAACTCCATATGATGTCTCCTATTAAAAGGTCAAGGTCACAGTGATCTTGAGACTTCCATCACACTTAGGATGATGCTTGTTGGCAGTAGTTAACGCTTTTGGTTTTGGGGCAGCAGGTCGCAAAGGTGGAGGAATGGGGGAATATGTATTTTCAAACAGCTTTTGTTTTAGTATGAAATACCTTTGCAGTTCTTTTGGAATTATTTTACTTTGCCAATATGATAGTTCTATAAACCATCACGACGGTAGCGCTAACCTGACCTTTAGCCAGTGTTTAATCATTACGTAAATGGAAAGGATATAGAAATATTCAATATACGACAGCGACTTAAATAAATTATCATATGCCTTTTTTAAATACACCATGCTGGAAGTTGTTAGTATTATGATCGCATGGGCAAAAATGCTAAATTAGCCGTATCTGCTTAGAAAATGAAAACTAAAACTAATCTGGTGTGCAATATTGTCTTGCTCTATTGTTTTAAAGTCAAGTAGGTCAAGGGCACAATGACCTTGAGACTGAAAGTATGTAAAGGACGCTTTGGCCTACAACCGTTAAACTTAATAGGAATATTGCCTGTTGTGAGAAGGTGACTATTGTTTTGGAGATTAGTACATCAAAGGTCAAGGTCACAGATACATTGAGACTGAAAATTGTTTTGCTAAGTAACTTAAATATGCTCTGACTCTTATAATCGTGAGACTTCATAGGATGATTACTTGAGTTAACTAGATGATCCCTCTTGTTTTGGGGATCAGTGGGTCAAAGTATAAGAGGTCACTGTGACATAGGGATTGAGGACGGATTTTCGCTCAGTTACTGATGTTTCCTTGGTGTGATGCAATCAGACTTCAAAAGTTATTTTTATCTTATAGCTTTGACGTTAGTTGGTCAAAAGCCAAAGTCACAATGATGGTGATAATGAAAATAGTTTTTACTCGATAACTAAAAAGTGCTTTATTTAGCCTGCTGTTGCCAAACCCTGTAGGATAAATGTCTGTAGTCGGTTAGACATTAGGTGTCAATATATCAAAGGCGAAGGTCACGTTGATTTCGAGACTGAAAATGGTTTCCGATCAATGTCTTAAGAACGCTTGTGTCTATGTGCTAAAAGCTTCATGATTTCTTCCAGTCGGTAAAAGACCCCGGTTGTTGTTGAATTTAAGTTACTAAGTTTCCTCGTAGACATTGGTTTCATATGAGAAAATAATTTGTTTTGAAAAACAATACTGTTAGAAAATGTTGAAATGAAAATTGCTGTTTTATGTTGGCATTTACTCAATCATTGAAAGCCTTCCCGCTTAACTCAGTAGGGAAAGATAACGGGGTCGCAAGTTCGACCTCAGGGCGGGGCGTATGTTCTCCTCGACGATTTGATAAAAGACATTGTGTATGAAATCATTCGTCATCCACCTCTGAATCATGTGGGGAAGTTGGTAGTTATTTGGTAGAAAACAGGTTTGTACTGGTACAGAATCCAGGAATGTTATATACTGGTTAGGTTAACTGCCCGCCGTTACATGACTGAAATACTTTTGAAAAATGGCGTTAAACCCAAAACAAACAAACAAACAATGCACAGTGACAGTACGACAATGAAAAAAATATAACAGTTACATTGTATGACTCATTTTTCGATATTTTGTCCACATGACGTAATTACAAATTTTTTGACTATTCACACGTAATACTGCGCATTCACTTTCTTTCTGGTGAGAATCCGACACCTTAACTTTTTGTGCAGTCAATGATTTTAAATTAATTTACAAAATATTTCAAATGTTTTAGATATCAAATGTGTGTACGTGCCTTCCAGATACACGGTGTTAAAACTTTATTGCTGTTTTAGAAATCGATAGAGTACAACAGCTTTGAAGGAGTTACCTGTAGCGGCTGACGTGCGACAGAGAGCATCATGTTCCAATGACCTACTGTTTTTGGGTAAAGAAATCGTTGGATGTAGAATGTGTCAGAAGCTGTATATGTTCGTGACAATTTTCTGGGTATATGGCTATTGCATGATGGACTGTGAGCTCTTAATGGAGGCCAGTTTAAACTATTAAACATATCAGAAACTGAACTTGTATTAGAATAACGATTAGTGAAAAATCTGGCAGCTCTTCTCTGAACTTTCTTCAATTTGATTTATATGGCTTTTTGTATGCGGGTCCCATACAGTAGATGAATATTCTAACTTCAGTCTTACCGTTGCTTTGTTTGCTTGTTCTTATCCCTTTAGAAGATTAAATCTTTAGATTTCTATGCAGAAAACCAATACACAGATTCGCTTTGTAAGTTACTGTGACTTTGTGTACTTATCCCGTCTCAGGTTATTTGGAAGAGTTACAAACATTTTGATGACTGAACCTTTTGAAGTATGACGATACTGGTTATAGATAAACTGAATCGGATTCTTTTTCTCTGTTACATTTCTTATCAGAATGGAAATACAGCAATCAATGTTGTTATCAGCTAAATCAGACTAAACTCGCCCCGACTTCATCTCAGTGTTGTTATATTTTCTGGTCCTTCGGGATCATTGATTTCAACTCATTTAGATTTGAAGATTGAATACTGCTTAAGCCGGTGCTAGGGGGCGTGGGCAGTGTTGCATTTTCCATTACTGCTCATGAACAGACTCAATCAAACCGAGTCTGCAATTTTCACTGTTTGCCTTGTTCTCGATGCTTCCGAGGGATCTACTTTTCAGATTTTATTTACTTCACAACAGCGGGTGTTAAGTGCTGTGTGGCGGCCGTAAAAAGTCGCCCCGACTTCATCTCAGTGTTGTTATATTTTCTGGTCCTGCGGGATCATTGATTTCAACTCATTTAGATTTGAAGATTGAATACTGCTTAAGCCGGTGCTAGGGGGCGTGGGCAGTGTTGCATTTTCCATTACTGCTCATGAACAGACTCAATCAAACCGAGTCTGCAATTTTCACTGTTTGCCTTGTTCTCGATGCTTCCGAGGGATCTACTTTTCAGATTTTATTTACTTCACAACAGCGGGTGTTAAGTGCTGTGTGGCGGCCGTAAAAAGTCGCCCCGACTTCATCTCAGTGTTGTTATATTTTCTGGTCCTTCGGGATCATTGATTTCAACTCATTTAGATTTGAAGATTGAATACTGCTTAAGCCGGTGCTAGGGGGCGTGGGCAGTGTTGCATTTTCCATTACTGCTCATGAACAGACTCAATCAAACCGAGTCTACAATTTTCACTGTTTGCCTTGTTCTCGATGCTTCCGAGGGATCTACTTTTCAGATTTTTTTACATATGCTGTCAGTATATTTTGCTATTTTTCTGTTAGATTGTTCAGTTGTTTTGGTACATTCATTTTACTCCTTGTTGGTTAAAAAGTGGCGGCAACAATCACAATTTCCTTTGATTTAATTTACCTGATGTCGTCACGGACGTACTACGCGGTGACAAAGATTAAAATTCGGTCAGGAAAGACAACTCTGAATAGCCCTGTAGAATTTGTTAACAACTTAGTGGTATTGTGTAGATGTGAATTTTTATGACTGCAGTAACTGACCTTATCATTAACTCTCTCTTCATTTCTTTCAGCTCAGGGAGAAGCACAAGGGGGTTATCAATGTAACTTGTGCGGGAAAATGTATTCATCGAAGAGCAACCGTAGCCAGCACATGAAGATCCATACCGGCATAAGACCTTACTCCTGTGAGGTGTGTGGGAGGAGATTCCTACGCAGGACCTACCTTAGAGGACATATGATGATACACATGAAACTTCCATGATGCACAGGTTTGTTTGAAGATCTTTCAGAAAGAATTTTCCCCCATTACAAGCGTTGGGGTATAGTTTTATAGTCGTCTATTCATTTGTCACTCCGTCCGATATTGCTTTTACTCAGTATCTTCTACTTAAAGGATATTTATAAACTTTGGACGAAATGATTATTTCATCAATACGAAAGTCCATTTTCCTATTTGTTTCAAAGTTCCATCACAGCGTGTGGTCCAAGGCTTAAACTTTGTTCCGGAAAACCTGTTAGTATAGGTGGATGGTACGGCATCCAACATTTTTCTTAAACTGCTGGGTGGATCTTCATCGAACTTGTTCTATATAATCATAAGGTCTTCACGCCAATTTGTTCAAATGGGGGCAGTCGGACGCTTTTAGGGGCCACAAGGGCTAAAAAACAAACTTTAAACAACTTCTCATGAAACGCTAGATGGATCTTCATTTAAGTTGGTCAGTATCATCGTTATAAGATCCTCTCCATAATGTGTTCAAATGGTTGCACTAAGCCCTTTTTATGGGCCACAAGAGCCAGAAATAGAAATGACTATAAATGACTTCTTCTCATGAACCGCTTGATGGATCTTCATCAGTTGTAGCATCAATGTTAGGTCCTCTTTCAACTTTGTTCTGTTATGGGTGACTGGCTCCTTTTAGGGGCTGCTAGGTAAAAACAGGGATAGCATAAGATGACTTCTTCTCATTAACCGCTTGATCGGTCTTGATCAAACTTGTTCTGTAGTGTCATTGCAATGGTTCGACTTGGTCCTTGTTAGTGGACACCAGAGCTAAAAAAATGTTTTTTTTTCAAAGAACTTCATATCATGAAATTTGTTCTAATGGGTACGTATATTGGGGCTGTCACAGCAAAATATAGGGGAAAAACAAATAACTTTCATTTTAATGACCTGCTTTAATATGTGCACCGAACTTGGTCAGAAGCAAGGTGAGGTGGTCAAGGTTTCCACCAGGTGAGCGACTTAGGCCTTACGTATGTAGGTATTTTGAAGGCAAACATTTGTAAGTGCGGACTTCTTGCGATAAGACAAATGTCGTATGTAGAAAGTACAGCTCATGTCACAATAACAATTTTTAGCTCGACTATAGGAAGTATATGTAGAGCTAGCCTACTCGACCCGGCGTCGGCACGCGTCCACATTTTACAGTTTTAATGCACTTTCATTTTATCTATGGAATTACTCAATGAATTTTATTCAAACATTAAATAGTTGTTTCACATCATATGACACAAGAGCCATCATTCTTGCACCAATATTTAGTGAATTATGCTCCTTTTTACTAAGAATGTCTGGTTTAGTTCATTGCACATTCGCTATTCTTCTGTTTACATACTGGATTTGATTCAAACTGAAAATAAATCTTCCTTGTCGTCGCCCTCATGATATTCTGAAAAATAAAACGGACGTATTATATGATGACGCGTGCGTGTCTGTCTGTCCGTCCGTCCGTCATAAAACTATAACCGTTAAAAATATTGACTTTAAACTTAGCACATGGGTAGATGGCGATGAGGCGATACGCAGAGCACTTGATCCGGCTCTGTAGGTTAAAGGTCAAGTTCACAAACTTAGCTAAAAGATCAAAACTATCTATATGCAAGGTATTGACTTCAAACTTGGTATGTAGGTAGGTGACGATGAGACGATGTGCAGAGCACTTGAACCGGCTCTATAGGTCAAAGATCAAGGTCACAATTTGAGCTCAATAGTCATTTTGTCCGTCATATTTCGTGTCAGGAGCACAACGTATTAACCATTCAAGGTAGAGACTTCAGACATGAGTTGTAAGTAGGTGGCTTTGTGACGATGTGAAGAGTGCATGAACCAGGGTGTAGTTCAGAGGTTAAGGTTTCAGCAAGGTCAAATCTGCCCATCATATTTTGTGTCAGAGCATAACTTAAAAAAGTATCTAAGGTATTGGCTTGAAACTTGGAATGTAGGTAGGTGGTGATGAGACGATGTGCAGACTGAAACAATCTACATTACACCCTCTTCCACCCATTTATTCCCCCCTAAAATAACAATTCATTAATTCATGTAGTTTCTTAATCTTAAGTATCCTGTTATATTGTCACCACACACACATATGCGCACGCATGTACGCACACACCCACCCTGCTTCTGTCCTCCCACACCGACCACTTATAACCCCCTCTTCCCACAAAAAACAATTTAGTTTCTTGCTCTTTTATAATCTCACTGCAACATTCCTCCCCCACCCCCGATTATTTAATTTTTGCCGTTTTGTATCCTGTCACCACCACTGCACACACTTACCCTGCGTCCCCCTCACACACACATATTTCTGTTGTAAATAATTGGATTTGATTCAAACTCTTAATGGTTAATTCACACCATCAACCACATCATATGACACAAGGCCCACAACTCTGGCCTCGATTTATTATGAATTACATCCCCTTTTTATTTAGAATTTCCTGGTTTAGTATTGATGCTCTTTTTCTGTCTAAATGGATATTATTCGAACTTGAAATAGTTGTTCCAGCTACCACTGATGTACCCAGTTTCACATTCCAGCACCGAAAGAAAACGAGCTTGCTTTCTCCTGATTAAATTACTTCCCTTTTATTACAACATGTTCCTTGATTTCAGTTACAATCGTTCATGGAAAATTTCTTTCCTTATAGCTCCAACTAACAAATACAAATATAAAATCACTACCGGTCTAATGCCAAAATGTCTGATCACCAAATTCACTTTTCACATGTATAATAAAATCTCTACTTTCTATTTTCAGGTTTTGGGAAATTGTTCTAAGCATTCATGGACATCGTCCGTTGCTTTAACATGTACATTAAAATGTTCAAATAAAGTTACATTTCGTATTGCAAGAATTTTGTAGTAATTTCCGACAAAAGTTCAATATATCTACGGGCAAAAGTAAAAGTTATGTAACTATGTCAAAACCTATCGATTTTTCAAGCCTAGTGAACTGTCAGAAATCCTTCCCTCTGAAAACAAAATCTTCTGGAATACAAAATTCCCTTCATAGTTTTGCATGGGGTTATCATTATCCCCTTTATGAAAATAGCAGGGCTATCTTAATACGGCTAAAATGGGAGTAATATGGATGGTTTCTTTGACTTGAACAGTTGAAACTCATTTGGTGTTTACAAACACTTGTAGCTTGACATGGCTACAGACATGATTTCATCCCATTTTGTGAGAAGATGGAGTATAAGTTACATTTTGTTTTGTTCAGATTACAAGGTCCAAGGGGTCAAGAGTACAAGTGATGTTAAGGGCCAGATAGCTTAACTTTGTGTCTGCTCCGTATATTCTAAACCTCTTGAAAAAATTTCTTAAAATTATAATTAGATATTAACCTCATCATGACGATATGCAAAACCCAGGCCACTCAGTCTAAGGTCAAGGTTACACGTGGAAGTCAGCGGTCAAATAGCTTAATTTCATGTCCACTCCGTACCTGCAAACTGCTTTGAAGATTTATCAATTATATTTCCCCGCCAAAGTGACGTGCAGAGCGCACAACTCGAGCCCTTAGGTCCAAGGTCATATTTGAAGGACAAAATTAGATAGCTTAAGTTTTTGTCCGATCCAAATCATCTTTTCCACCAGAACGATTTTTATAATACTCGTATCACTTGTCAACCTTATCAAGATGACATGTAGGGTGCAAAGCATAGGTCACTACGCCAAAAGTCACATTGAGAACAAAGATCAAATAGCTCAACTCGTCTATTAATCCACTGAAATGAATTTCATAAAACTAGAACCAAAGCGCAATCTTTTTGATTCTATCCCTCACGTTTTTATTTCGATGTAAATGAGATGTGAAACCAAAATTTGCAGTCCTGTTTGGCGCCATATTACCTATACTGTGTTGGTGCACCGTAAAACCCAAATCAATCAATCAGTCAACTCATATCTACTAATCCGCTGAAAAGAATTTCATAACACTAGCATAAATTTTTAACCGCATTTAGCAGACATGCAGAACGCACAACAAAGATCACTAGGTCCAAAATCATTTAAGGAACTCAAATTCGATTCTGCTCCGTATCTTCTTAATTAATAACTGGACGGATTTTCATAAATCTGACATCAGTTGATACCCTCATCAAGACGACAAGTAGAAGTCACAGCCCGGGTCATAAAGCTCAAGGTCAAGGTTACACTTGAAGCCCAAAGATCACGATCACAACATTTTACTTTCCTTGTCTCAGAGCGGCGTCTGTGGGTATTAATCACATTTGATGGTAACTCTAGCTACATTTTGATAAAATCAATCGGTTATTATTTGACCTACTCAGTTTTGTTTCAAATCATAGTTTCTTACATTGTACATTGAAGGTGCACGTGTTGATTATAATGAATAAGATATTCATGATAACAAAATATATTAGTAATGTTGGCTTAATATTAATTGTCACGACATTACCATTTCATTAAACGACCAGCTTCTTAAGAAAATATTTCAAAAACAGAATTACTATCCCTAATAATACAATACAAATATTTAAATAAATTTTCGGTATGTCATTTTGCAACTTATGAGTGAATGTTACCTATAACGTTTGGTAGTATTTAAAAAAGAGCTGTGAAAAATGTTCCTGCTTCAGTAACTATCAGTTAAGGTCGATACACATTACTAATACAAGCAAAAGGAAATAAGGTACCTCTGCTAATTTCACAAAGGACATTACGGTACCCACACTGTAGTGTCGGTTATTTATATCCGTTCAAATTTCCAAAATAAGTTTTCTGAAAACTAACAGTGCATTTTCGGATAATATACCATTTCAGTTTTATGGTAATTCCAACGGAAAATTAGATCTATAGAGTGTGTTTGGATTCCCAAGAGGATGACAATGCATTAGGCGTAGGCTCCTCTGCATTGATAGATAAGCTCCACGTATTGGGTAGCTGGTTTTTGTGTGATTCACTTGTATATAATATTTGATATGAGATAAGCCGCGTGTACCCAGTCGATTAGATAACCGTATACACAATATACATATAAAAGCTATAATTGAACAGATGCACTTCTTTGACCAGAATGACAATGGGGAAATGCAAAGAAATCAGTATTTCACGGGTATAGGACGCCAAACGGCACACCTCATTTACTTTGAAATAAATATATGATATATGGAATCAGATCACAGTGATTTCTTTGTATACACAAGCGTTAAACCTCAAGCACTAATGTAAAATTCTGATATGTATTTTGCCAATGAACTTTAAAGACGCAAAACAAAATAACTGTATTCTTTTGTATTTTCATGATGGCAATTATACATGATTTGCATGAAAAAAAATGAGATAACAAGTGTTTAGTTACAAATTGACAGTGACATATATTAGGCCAAGACAATGTGTGTAATGTCTTAACATTTTATTGAGTTAATATAGCAATATGTATAAACGTATTTAGTTAAATTTCAATCATATTTTGTTTCTAAAGTGTAAGATAGTTATTCATCTATGCTTTTAAACTATGCTTAAAAGATATTGACTGAATAAGTTTGCAGATGAAGTTGTAAAAACACATTTATTCAGGAATGGCCAAAACTGTCCATCTGAGAACTTGTAGTATAGCCGTATATTACCTGTATTATAAGAATGATTTTCATGTAGTTTTGTGGGTGAAAAAAGTAGGTCACTAGGTCGTGTTGGGTCTTTAAAAGGAATAAGTCATTTGCTACGTGCGAGATAAACGGTGGATTTTTGTACCGTTGCTATGTCATTGATACAGAAGTATTATCCAGTGTCCATCTGTTTACTTTCAATAAAGAAAATCCTAACTTACCTGAATAAGGAGAGCGCCCTAACTTAGCTGTATAAAAAAAAGTGCTGCATGTAGAGCTACAATCACAAATGTTATGCAGTTACAGTTATTTCTTAAAAAAAAAAACAGTAGAACACATTAATTCAGTGTTAAGCTAAACTAAACATGTACTAAGTGCTACTTTTTAAACCTGTTAATACACATAAACCTGTTAATTTTAGGTATATAGACACTAAATAGGAAAATGGCATGAAAACAAAATGGTAGTCGCATTATGGCGGATCCAAATAGTCCTCAATTATTTTTGTTTTCTTATTTTCCAATTTTACTGTTGAAATCACACGGAAGATCAATGCTTGACATGTAGTTGGCATTTTCATAAAGAAAAAATAACAACAGAATGGATCATCCACAACAACTACAATTTGGGGTCTCATTTTTAGCTGATTTTGCACTTTGTGCGTTTGACTGAAACAAACATGACCCCTTTTTGCATCAAACATGACCACTTTTCTTTTGATTTTGATTTAGCACTGACAATATTCTTCAAGAAAATGTATGTTACAGGCATTTAAAATTGGTCCTTATGTGTGCTGCAGCCATTTGAAACATGTCCATTTTATATAGAATAAAGAACAGCTAGTTCGAGCCCCTGCCACCTGAACATAATATACATGTAAATGAGGTATATATCCTGGATACAGTTTGAAATCTGAAGTAGCTCTAGAGGCTATGGGGTAGGTCATACATTGATTTATGGTAGTATATGTTCAAGTCGCTACATGCATTGTACAATATATGGATGTGTAGATAGATGATTCCACTTCGAAGAGTCGAAAGTCGCCCATTGTATTTTTGGCCTTTGACAGACGGACAGACGTTCAAATTTTGCAGATAAAAGGGCAAGATACGAAGTCGAAATTTCGACTTATTAACTCGAAATTCGAAATTTCGTTTTAGTATTTCGAAATTTCGAGTTAATATCTCGTTTCGAGTTAATAGATAAAACGCACCTGACTCTAATGCTCTTCCGTACTTGTAACCTTTTATGTTTGTTTAACTATATATTTCATTCATGATGTGTGGCTCTATAAATAACTTGGAAATTCTATTTGCTTTTAATATCTGATTTTTATGTCAGGCTATAAATAAAACGGTTATGTAACAGTAGCCTTAAGTTCAGTTTTATCTGAGATAGCGGAGTGCAGGATTCAAATTTCTAAATTATTTATCGCTCTAAACAATTATGGATCGAGCTACAATTATTATCTGTTTTCTGTACATTTTTGCATGGCTGTTTGGACTGCTCTCATTATTTTTACCATTCTGGATATCAGGGGAGATTGATTCAGGAGTAAGAAATGTCACAGTTGTGGAAGATATAGACAGTGGACTTTTTTGGAAACGCCAGACCTATTACATCAAGAAGGACTCCATTCCAGACTCCGATGACTCGTTTACAGACATTTCTGGCTCATATTTATGTAAGAAAAAATAATAACATTTGTTTCACAAGTGTTGAAAAAATAAATTGAATGTAGAGATAATATCATTCGACAGAATCCCCGAGGGTCGTGGCAGTCACCTACCCACCAAAATATTCCGAGGGATTCTGTAATTGTTATAACAGAAAACAACACCTGTTAATGCTATTCTAGCCTAACATGTGTAAAGACTTAATTACAAAAATATGATGATAGCACAAATTTGTTTTAACTTTGGTCGTAATACATGGAATACATGGAATGCAAATATATAAATAAAAGTTTGGTTGCACTGCTTGTGATTTTGTAAAAAAGAGTTTATTCTCTTGTTAAAAAAACTACGAAAAAAGACAATAACAGTAGTTTTATGTTAGAATATTATTGCACGCTATAACTGGATGACATAATAGATACTGTAATAAAGAATATTTAAGCCACACCATGAGAAAACCAACATAGTGCATTTGCGACCAGCATAGATCCAGACCGGCCTGCGCATCCGCGCAGTCTGGTCAGGATCCATACTGTTCACTAACAGTTTCTCTAATTGCAATAGGATTTAAAAGCGAACAGTATGGATGCTCAGGCTGGTCTGGTCCATGCTGGTCGCAAATGCACCATGTTGGTTTTCTCATGGTGCGGCTCATTTAATACAATCAAGATAAAGATGGAATGAAGTTTTATCTGATAAGCATAAATTTATACTACTTCTTGAAGTTAGAAGTTAATTCAACATGCATTTATTGTAAAACAATTCTTTTTTTCTGGAAATTTCAGATACTGAAACTGTTAAGATAGTACAAGGGTTGATGATAACGGGTATGACGTTGCTGTCAATTAGCCTTGTGTCCTCTGTATACTTTCTCTGTTTTTGTAACGAAGAAAAAAGAGGCAAACACGCAGCAAAAATATTCATAGCCATAGCAGCCCTGGCGATTCTAGCAGGTAAGTTTTGCATTTATGAGATGCCTGCACCAGTGAATTTACAACTTTCATATATTTCACATTAAACACGCCTTAAAACCTCGAAGCTCGTTATTGTCCATGAGGTATTACTTCAAACAGGTTGATGCCACTTCTAGTGCGTAAGTATTTCTTCCAATTACATGCAAACTCCATGTAATACCCATCCTCGACAGTTTTCAAATTTCATGAAATTCATGTTCTCTTTTTTGTAAATATGTAAATTCAGTTACTTTTATTTGTGAAATATAGTGATTCGGTCTACAGTCTTCGGATGCTTCAAATAGAATGAAATTAAGGTGCTCGCAATTTCATGTTCTTTTATGTTGATATTCAGTTTTGAAATTGAAATTCTTAGCTCGACTATTCAAATAATAGGTAGAGCTATTGGACTCACCCATGCGTTTTTGTATGTATAGTAAGCCGGTACTTCAGTAACCACTTGTGGGAAAGGATTGATACTTCACATTCTTCTTATTAACTTTCATTGGACATGTCCCATAACTCTATTTTTCTTTTTCTTTTTATAAAATTATGCCCCTCTTACGACTTTTATATTCATTCAGTTGACAAGGCTTTCGAATAGTCGAGCGTTGCTTTGCTACGACAGCTCTTGTTTAAATGTAGATATGGAGCCGAGCCCCTTTTATTACATAGTAATAAGCATAGTAACATACCTTTGTTAAGTGTATTGATCCAGACGTGTTGAACTTAGTACAAAATTATTTCTAAATTGAATTATTTTGTTTCTTTCAGGCTGTTTCATTGTTAGTGGACCAGTTATATATGGTAAGCATGTGATATGGGACTACGGGGTTAAGGAATTACATCTTGGTGCGAGTTGTTGGTTGGCTGCGATATCAGCTGGCATAACCTTTATGGCAGGACTTTCGAATATTTGTCAATGTTTGCCCTCAAAATGTTCTGTAAAGTTTCAGTCGAAAGTGTAATTAAAATTGGTGGAAATAAACTTGCTCTTTCGAAATAGTGAAAATAGTAAAAGTATAGCCGGATATGGTTCAACTAAAACAAGGAGTAGTTGTTCTCAAACATTCAGAAATGCGCGTGTTTTTCAACACTTGCCTCGTGGCTACTCGTAAAATTGTGCGTTTCGAGATACATAGAATGATATCTGTTCCATACCATAAACGGATATTTTCACTTGTAATGTCCAACACTATCATTGACAACATGTGTTGTCAGTATGGTCATGTTTAGAATCAAGTCTTTCTATTGATCTTTTACAGGAAGTGGAGCATAAATAAGGCAAAAATACAGCAAATATTGTCAATATAATATCTCTACTTTGTGGTAATAAATAAATGACTACACATGGTGTCTTGTGTTTACAGGCAGTACATCATAATATACTTTGTGCTTATTTGGTTTATTTTAATATCCACAACTTGTATATAGATGACTTTACATTGATTTTTCATGTAATATTAAGTTTCTGTCTTATTGTTGTTACTGACTATTTACACGGTTTTGAATATATATTGTTAATTGTTTGTTAGAAAATAAAAAATGAAAACTTTGTCAACTGAAATGTTTTATTTCTACATAATCTCCTCTTAAAATTATCGCATCGTCCGTGTTTTTGTCATTTAATTTGTTAATATTCTCGGAAGACGGTAACCCGTTCTCATGAAACTTGGTATGTAGCACCATTATAAGATCTTGTGCCAAAGTTATCAAAATGGGGCACCTTAGCCCTTTATGGGTCAGAAGAGCTAAAAATAGAAACACCTTTAAAGAACTTTTTTCTAAGTGGAATTCCTCAAAGTTGGTCATTAGCATCATTATAAGGTTTCCTCCCAATTTCTTCATTGGGTCGTTTTACCCATTTTAAGGACTACTAGAGCCGAAAGCAGAAATACCTTTAATTGACTCCTTCTCATTAACGTCTTGATGGATCTTCATCGAACTTAGTCTTCAGCATTATTTCAAGGTCCTCTCCTTACTTTGTTCAAATATGTGCACTTGATCCCTTCTGTAGGTCACTAGAGCTAAAATAGATGCAAACCTTTGAATGACCTCTTCTCATGAACCGCCTGATGGATCTTAATCAAACTCGGGTCTTTACTGTCTTTGCATTGGTTCCACTGAGTCGCTGTTAGGGGACACCAGACCTAAAATTAGATTTTTATTGAAGCACTTCTCATCATGAAGTTGTGTTCATGGTTACGCATATTGTGGCCATCACAGCAAAATACAGAAGAAACCAAATGATTAATGAATTGCTTAAAAATGATTACCAAACTTATACTGAATGGAGGCCAGATGGTTTATGTCTTCATCAGGTGAGCGATTGAGGCCTGTTTAGGCCTTTTGTTGTATCTGGGTATTTTGATGGCAAACATATCAATTTCTAATGACGGATTTTTTTTTATAAGAAACAAGTAATATGTAGCAAGTACATTTTATGTCACAATAACAGTTTTAAGCTCGAATATATGAACTATATGAATAGCTATCCTACTCGACCCGGCGTCCGCATCTTGCTTAATCATTTGAGACACATTCACTTTATCGCCGCTGTTACTACTAGATGGATTTGATTCAGACATTGTTCCCAATCATCATATGACAACATGTCACCACTCTTGCACCAATATTTCATTAATTATGCTGTCTTCTTACTAAGAATTTCTAGTTAATTTTGATGCACTATACCTCCGTAACTCCGTTATTACATAATGTATTTGATTCAAACTTGAAATGAATATTTGTCATCATCGTCCTCATGATATGCACTCTTGCACAAATATTTAATGAATTATGACCATCTTTTAATTAGAATTTTATTTTAGTTTTTATTTCTGGCGTCGGAGTATTAATAAATTAGGTGATAGCTCTAACTACATTTAATACCAGTATCAAAGTATCAAACAATTTTAGTTTGACCTAAAGTATCTTTAGTTTTGTCTGAAATGGTACGTTTTTACTTCAAACGTACACATTTATACAATGTTAGGTATATTCCGGTTCTTTGCATAAAATGAATAAGATATTCATTAAACAGAATATAACATTAATATTGGCTTAATGTTAGTTGTCACGCCATTACCACTTCATTACACGATAAACTGGTGAAAACAGAATAACTATCAGGTAATGAAGCGGTCTAACAATACAATTACTTACCTACGACTTTTTCCACGGCTGCACTTTTAGAATCGTAACCTGTAATATTTGGTAGTAATTTCAAAATAATTGTTTTTCTTCTGTCAGCTATGAAAATATTCCTGTTACGTTTTAAATTGATAGTAACTATCACGAGTGGACTCGCGGAATGGAGTCTAAATTGGAGTGGAGTCATGGAGTTGGGTCAAATTTGTGTTATCTATAATATTAATCTATTTATATTTTTATAACTTTTCAACATAAATAATGCTTTGTCTTACATTGATTGTAGGTACACGGAACAGTGGTCTTGTCAAATTGTTAATTGTCAGAATACTTTATCTCTTTGTTTACGAAAAAGTTTTTAAACCATCACATAGATATGAAATGCAATTATATTCATTTGAGAACAGTTGTAAACAAAACGAAAGGTGGTCAACCCATGGGAACATATTCAAATAGACCATAGTATGAAATAATGGTAAAACGCTAAAACCAAGTTTCCAAACTTAGTTCCAACTGAACATTCTAATTACTACTCCATGTATTCTCTGATGGGTTGAGTATATTAATAATAGACAATATTTTTCATAACCTTTATCAGTGAACAATATACTACTCCTCATTTTCAAGGTAATGACTAGAAGGCTTAATATTTAACATATACTCTATACCTGATCAAAATGTTTAATATAAATTGATGTTGTGGAAGAAAAACTGAAGAGTGGATATCTGTGTGTTCTTCTCCAAAACTCGTATGAAAATCTGAAGATTTTCCCTAGCCTGATAATTCCACCCTTCTCAGTTTAAATCATTCACTACAAATTTTAACATATTTGACTTAATTGATATATTGGCTTTGTTAACATTATCCATGAAGGAATGACTATTTCATGACTTGTCTGTTGACAAGAGGTAAATAAGTTTTAAATGTCAGAATGTACACTGTAGGAGTCTAGAAAAATATACACTGACTGGTATTAGAGGAATAGAAATGACCATTTGTGCTAGCAAATGTTTGTAAGAAAATTCTGTTCAAATGGTGACACTGACATTGATTCCAATAGCCCCATTCATCCCAGTGGTCTCAAAGGCCTGTCACAGATAAGAACAATGTTTTGTACATGTATTATGTAAAGTTTCACTTAAAAGTCTGTTACTTTTCATTAACAAGACAAAACACACAAAAACATGTATAATTTATAAATGCAAATGCCATTTCCAATTTAAATAATTAATCCAGTGCTATATCATGGAATGCTATAAAAATATTCCATTATTTTTAATTGGACACTTAACACCAGTATGTTGTAGAACAATAATGCATAACCTTTCTCCTGATTGATGTAGGCAACAACCATTCAATATACCCTAATAAAACTTTCAAATATTTAATCAGCTACATGATATTTGTTAGAAATACATGGAACTAGAAAGACTTACACAGATATAGATACTGTTCATTATTTGAGAAATATTAACATAATGACTGGCATGGCAACATGACAAAAATAAATTTGACTTCACTCCAAAATATGACTCCACTCCAAATTTGACTCCACTTCACGACTCCGCTCCAAGTTTGACTCCATTCCACTCCAAATTTGACTCTACTCCACGGCTCCACTGCAAGTTAGACTCCACACCAGGACTCCACTTCATCTTTGCCTCCACTACATGACTTCTCTACATGACTCCACTCCACTCCATGTTTTGTAGTATGCCTTTGTATCCGCTGAAATTTCCAAAAACTAAACAGTGCAACAACGGATTATCAATGGTTATTCCAACGGAAAATTATATCGATAAGATGTATATGGATTCCCATGACGATAACGATGTATTAGACTCCCGCGTAACAGATATAATATATATGCATTGATAGATAAGCTCCACGTATTGCGTAGCTAGTTTTTGATATTTTAAAATCGTTGAGATAAGCCTAACCGTGATATTGAACACCAAGACTACCCACGCTGTGTTTTTGATAAAAATGATTAGATAACCGTATACATTGTATACACATGAAAGGATGAACTTCTTTGACCAGTATGACAACGGAGAAATGCAAAGTAATCTAAATTACACGGGTTGTAGGACGCAAAACGTCATATCTTATTTACATGGAAATAAATATATGGCGTATGGGATAAAAACTTGCATACCGGATCACGTTTGATTAAAACTGATTGCAAAATGTGGTCTCTATCGTGTTCACAAGAAATTGTGAACGGACGACGGACAAAATGCGATCACAAAATCTCACCTGTCACTAGGTGACAAGTGACCTAAAACATATTGACCTTCGCAAAAATCTTATCGGGTACGAAATAGCAAATTACCTCTTTATAATATCATATTACGCATATTACCTAAAAAGATGTAATGTCGTAATTGGTTTTCTTTATGCAAGACCCCTAGCTGAAATTTAAAGCTCATTGTTTGAGTTCATATCATTATCTTATCTTGTCAATAACTTTTTTCGACGTAGCTGTATAACATGGATGTTGGTCTACATTCTATAGTAATCGGGGCACGGAACAGGTGCGCACTGAAAAGATAAACCATTTATTACTAAGTCTTAAATAACATTGAATACCAGAAAGCACATATTAAACAGAGGATATTTAGTAGATCTAGTTTTGTTACCCAAAACTAAAATGATTTATTCAGATTTTAAAATATTTAGTAATTTATCATCGCAAGATAAATCGAAAGTAATTTTCTGCCTCCATAACTCGCGTACAGATGAATGTGTGGTTGGTTGTAATTGTAGAGTCAGTGTGCACGGTTTCAGCACTTATGATAATAGCAGTTTTATGCTAAAATTTAAGGCCATTTTAACGGTTTGGGAAAATTTTTAAAAAAAAAAATTTAATTAGACAATCTAAGGGAACTTAAAACAGTCAGAATAAAAGAGACGAATTTTTTTTTTTTCTGTTAAAGCCCAAAACTTTCTTGAATTAAAAAAATTTAAAATTGAACAAATTTTCTCTTTTTCCCCCGGAAATTTTTAGAACAAGCTGTTAAGAAGTACTTGGTTAGAAAAGGGGCCCTGGCTTGCTGAAAAATTTAGTGGTGTCCTCTGATCCCTTTCTGTTTTGTTAAAACGAAGATAAAAGAGGAAAACACGCGGAAAAAAATATTCATACCAACAGCCCTGACATTCAGCAGAATTACAGTTTTGCATTTAGAGATGCCTGTACAACTGAATTCCAACTTTTTTTGTATAAATTACATTGTACAGTCCTAAACCTGCGCCGTTGTTGTCCATTTGGAATTACTTCAAATGTTTTTCCCAAAAATATTCTTTTATTTGGATTTTTTAAATGTTTTAATTTCAGTAATTATCCAAATTTTTAAAATTAAACAACCCCTATACCTAATGTTTCAAATTTGATAGCTATACCTAATTATTTCTATTTGAAATATTTTAGTTTTCTTTCAGGCGGTTTCTTGTTAGCGGACCTGTTATATTAGGGTATGTGAAGGGACTACGGGATCAAGAAAATACATTTTGGTGCGAATTGGTGGTTAGCTGCGATATCAGTGGGAAAACCCTTTATGGCGGGCTTCTAAATTTTTGTAAATGTAACACTCAGTTGTTTTTTAAAAGTTTCACGAAAGTGTATCCAAGATTTTTTTTGTAAAAAACTATTAAAACAAGTGCTCGTTTAAAATTTTAAACAATTGTGAAAACCTTTTAAACAGTGGTGAAAATTTACAAAATAACCCCATTTTTCAACGAGAAACCCGCAGTTGGCGTGGGGTTTTTTCGCAGGTCTTGTTTCAAGAAACGACATTCGACTTTCAGAAAGGGGTGATTGTTGTGATTTTTAAACTTTGCCACGTGACACGCCACCCATTCGAAATCTGAAATGACAAAATTAAAAAAAAATTCTCTTTCCTCCCATAAACGATATTTTTGAATCCCAAAATTCAGTAAAAACCCAAAACCCCATCAATTAATTTCATAGATCCGACATCTGTAAAGTATGGTTTGTATAAAATCACTGATGGGTACTGGGCATAGTTAGTTTCTTTGTGGAAAAAATGAAAAATGCACATTGGTGTTTGTGTTACAGGCACTGAATCATAAAAAATTTGTGCTTTATGGTTTATTTTTTTTTGCCGCAATTGCATAGAAACTTCTACATTTTTTTTTTCCCATGTAATATATTTTTTGCTTAGGGTTTTTTTTGTCTTTTTACATTTTTTGAATAATTGTTTTATTATTTGTAAGTTTTTTTGAAGAAAATAAAATATGAAAAAAAAAAATGTAATTTGAATATTTTATCTTTTAAAACTGCATAAAAATAGCACCGTCCTTTTTTCGACATTAATTTGTAAACATTTCGCAAGAGTGACTCTTTCGGTATTAAAAGAAATCCCGACCAAAATTTTTTTTGCATATGCCCATTTGTCGAAGCTAAAAAAATTTTAAACTGGATACTTTAAAAATAAAAATCTAAAAATGTTTGCGCTCACTAATCTCAAGGATACATAATTCCGTGTTCATCTTTTAGAATTTCGCCTGAAAAAAAGGGATTTTCTTTTTACAAAATTATTTGAAATTGGGGGAAAATTAAAAAAGTTCTTGAAATTTTTGAATGTAGTGTTTGTTTATTCTATAACCCTTTTTAAAAAAGGCCCGCTATTTTGACTTTCGAATCCCTTTGTTTTGTACGTATAATCTTCATGAATCCTTTTGGTTTAATGCCAGGTTTGATAGGCACATTCTACCTTTTTCTGACATAGCTGGGGGCTCACTAGTCAAGGGAACCCCCATTTTGGGATTCACCTTTTACCTACCGTTTTCCGAAGGGGGAAAACTTCAAAAACTTGGTTGGGGTGTAGCTGTAAAATAGTACCTCAAAAAGGCAAAATACTTTAAGATGGTGAGGATGATTTTGTTTAGAAACGCCAAATAAAAGTAAATAGATATACCTTTTGCTTAACTTTTTTTTTTAAAGAAGTTTCTTGTGCTGCAGATGTTACAAAATTTTGCAAACCCGGGGACCGCCTAAAAGGTTTACCCTTTCATAGCCCTGAGAACGATTGAAACCAAACCCCCAGCTTTGCTTTTTCTTCGCTGGTTGTCGGAAACCATTTGGGCTCGGTCAAAAACTGAGAACGCTTGGTCTCAAGTCGACGACAATTTAACGGAAGTAGGTGACCTCAATTATCCGGGCAAGGTCTAATGTCAAAACCGTTTTCCTTTACATGAAAACGTTTCCCCCAAGAATAAAAACGCTCTGGCATACAGCACAAATTTCTTAGGTGATTTCCTGGCCGCGGTGACCACATTAGTTCATGCTCGTAGGTTTAAAAGGCAAAGGTTAAGGGTCTTTAAATTGAAAACGTTTCCATTAAATAATAAAAAAGTACATTTTTATAAGAGAATTTTCCTGTGGAAAGCAGCTGGCCACTATTGGGTTTTTGTGTGTCATAGGTTAAAAGGTCAAGGTACAGGATTTTGAGATTAAGATTCTATAGAATACTTTGGCCTAAAGCGCCAAATTTTATAGGTGATTTCCTTGTCTGTGTTGACCCTATTTCAAAAGGCAAAGGCACAAGACGAAAAAGGGACAACTCAGTAAATTAAAACATTTTCCCCACGTTGTAAATTTTCATAGGAAAAAAATTTTTGGGGTCAGAACCAATGTTTTTGGCAGTAAAAACAAAGGTCAAGCCACAGTGCAGGATACTCGAACCCTTTTCTCTCGGAAAAAAAAGTCCTAAAAATTCAAGATGTCTCCAATATTTTGGGGGCCGGCTCAAGGGGACAGTGACCCTGGACGAAAATTGTTTCGGCCGTAAATGAAAAAAACCTTTTTCTACAACCTCGACTTCATAAGGGGAGAAGTTATTATTTTTATAACAAAAAGGCAAGGTCCAGTGATCTTGAAATTTCACTTAAAAATTTTTAAGAATATTTTGGTTTAGTGTCCACACACTTAGGATGATTGCTTGTGGGCGTATTAAAACCTTTTTGGGTTTTGGGGGACAGGTCCAAAGTGGGGAAAAAGGGGGGAAATGGATTTCCAAAAGCTTTTTTTAGTAAGAAAAGCTATGCGTTCTTTGGAATTATTTTTCTCTCCAATAAATAGTTCTATAAACAATCCCGACGGTGCGCTGACCTGACCTTTAGCCAGTGTTTAATCTTATAAATGGGAAAAGGTATGAAAAAATTTAGTATACGTCACTTAAAAAAAATAATCAAAGTCTTTTTTAAAAACACATGCGAAATTTTTGTTTAATGATCGAAAAGGGGAAAAAACTAAATTAGCCGTTACCGCGGGTTTAAAATTTTTCTTGCCTATTGTTTTAAAGTCATAGGGAAAAGGGCCAAGACCTTTAACAAAGGGATGTAAAGAAAGCTTTTGGGCCCCCATTTTAAAATAATAGGAATATTCCTGTTGTGAAAGGGCCCCCATGTTTGGGAAAATTGGGCATCAAAGGTAAGGTCCCAAAATCATTGGACTGAAAATTGTTTTTCTAAGAAAATTAAATATGCTCTGACTCTTTTAAAAGGAGACTTATAGGATGATTACTTGAGTTAAAAAAGGATCCTTCTTGTTTTTGGGACAGTGGGTCAAAGTGTAAAGGTCACTGGAAAATGGGGGAGGGGGGTTTTCGCTCAGTTTTCTGAGTTTCCTTGGTGATGCAATCGACTTCAAAAGTTTTTTTTATGATCCAAAGAGACTCTTATAGCTTTGACGTTTTGGTCAAAAGCCAAAGGGCACAATGATGGTGATAAGAAATAGTTTTTATCGAAACTAAAAAATGCTTTTATTTAGCCTGCTTTTGCCAAACCGTAGATAAATGTCTGTACCGGTTAACATTAGGTTCAAAATATCAAAGGGAAAGGGCACGTTATTTCGAACTGAAAATGGTTTTTCCGATCAATGTCTTAAAAAGTTTTGTCTGTGGCTAAAGTTTAGTTTCTTCTAGTCGGAAAAAAAACCCCCCTTTTTGTTGAATTTAAGTTACTATTTCCT
Source organism: Mercenaria mercenaria (assembly GCF_021730395.1). Lineage (NCBI taxonomy): Eukaryota > Metazoa > Mollusca > Bivalvia > Venerida > Veneridae > Mercenaria > Mercenaria mercenaria. The sequence continues at coordinate 46,470,252 of NC_069376.1, forward strand.
CAAGACATGGTTTCATATGGAAAAAAATTTGTTTGAAAACAAGCGTTTAAAAAAAATTTTAATGAAAATTGCGTTTTTTTTTGGGGTTTACCAAACATTTGAAACCCTTCCCCCTTTAAACCCGAGGGAAAGATACGGGGGCGCAAGTTGACCTCAGGGCGGGGCGTAGTTCTCCTCGACGATTTTATAAAGACATTTTGTTTTAAATCATTGTCATCCAAACCCCGAAACCTGTGGGGAAATTTGGAAATTAAATTTTGGGAGAAAACAGGGGTTTTCGGTACAGAACCCGGAAAGTTTATATGGTTTGGTTTAAATGCCCCCCGTTTCAACTGAAATACTTTTTGAAAAAGGCGTTAAACCCAAAAAAAAAAACAAAAAAAAAAAAACAAAAAAAAAAACAAAAAAAAACACAGGCAGTGACAAGAAAAAAAAAAAACGGTAATTTTATGACCCCTTTTTTTATATTTTTCCCATGACGTAATTTCAAAGTTTTGGACATTCACACGTAATACTTCGCATTCATTCTGAGGAAAAACCGACATCTTAACTTTTTGTGCAGTCAAAAGATTTTAATTAATTTACAAAAATTTTAAAATGTTTTTAGTATCAAAAGTGTGCGTGCTTCCAGTAACCCGGGTTAAAAAATTTATTGGTTTTAAAAATGTAAGCAACAGCTTTGAAGGAGTTACCTGAAAGCGGCTGACGTGCGACAGGGAGCATCATGTTCCAATGACCTAGTGTTTTGGGTAAAGGGAATCTTTGGATGTAGAATGTGTCAGAAGTGTATATTTCTTGAAAATTTTCTCTGGGAATAGGCTATTGCTTGATGGCTTGAGCTCTTTAATGGAGGCTAGTTTAATCTATTAAAAATATCAGAAACTGAACTTTCATTAGGTAGCGATTAGTGAAAAATCTGGCAGCTCTTCTCTGAACTTTCTTCAATTTGATTTATATGGCTTTTTGTATGCGGGTCCCATACAGTAGATGAATACTGTAAAATCTGGTAAATAAGCGTATACGCTTATAATAATTTTAGTGACACTTTTATGCGCCTATATTTGATATGCGCTTATACTTAAGCCAAAACTATGCGCTTACATTTGATATGCGCTTATAGACAAGCCGTGTGCGCCTATTTTTGATATACTAGGAATATTGACAGTGCTTATCTTGGTTGAGAAAACGAAAGTAAAACATGGTTATGGACGTGCGCAGTGAACTGCTTTCTTTTATTGCATACAGTATTTATACATAATGAAACCATAATGAATACATAATTTGCAAATAATGTTCAATCTCTCGGATCGGACCATTCAATAATTGTTCAACACTAAGATTGTAGCATTTTAACCATATTCTTTTCACAGATTTACAAAAGAATGACAAACTGTTATGACAACGCAAACAACTTTTCTGGTGTTCAAACTGGGATCCGGACATTTGCCCCCAGGACATTTACCCCCTAATGAAAAAGTGGACTGCTGGACATTTGCCCCCCCCCCCCCCCCCCCCCAGTTGAAATGATAGATAGGACATTTGCCCCCCAGTGCTTATTTTTGAAACGGACATTTGCACGCCATTACCGGATAATCTTAACTCTGTTCAGCGACCTAACTCAGTGCCAACATGGTGACAGAAAGACGATGTATGTAGTTAATTCCTTGTCTTTTTCATGTTTTTACGTGAGTATGAAATGTTAGCGTAAAACGTTGATAGTCCTAATATCCTTTATGATAACATGTTTTGTGACTAAATATTTCAATCGAATGTCACTTTATGTGGCTGGCATTCATTAAAATGTACTCATAAAAGTCTTCAAAATGAACATGTTTTATGTTTTAACTGTTTTAAAGTACCAGAAATTGCCAGTAAGACCTTACTTATTAAATGTATTAGTTCATAAATATCTCTTTGACAATGTTTAACAGTATCAAATATTGAAATTGATTTTTATAGCTTAAAAATTGTATTGATTATGAGGTAGGTTTAAATTTGGGAAAATTCCTAACTGGTATAGGAAAGTGCTGGATAAATAAAAACTTAGAATGGATAAACACCTAACCAAACGAAAACGGCTGTTCGTCTTTGTTTTTTTTTATGGACTGTTGATGCTCGAAGTTCTTTGATCTACCCCCCCCGCGGGGATGTGGGATTCCTATGTCCAAGTTTTTCTGACTTTTGAATTTTTGCCGGCGGACAAGTGCATTTTTCATTTTGTGTGTCCGCGGACAAGCAACTTTTTCAGGTATAAAATGAGAAAACATAAAATATCATTTAGATTGTGTGTTGCTTCAAGTGTAGGGAGGTGATAAAGAAAAAGTGTTTCTTTGACTAGGTCTCGCGCACACTGTAACTCGGTGACTATGATAAAAATAATCAGAGAAGATTTAGATACAAGAAGATTTATTTAACATCGGATAAGTATAAACACATAACACTAGCTTAAAAACTATTTCCCGACAAAAACATGTTAATAAGCTCAACATAAGTAAAAAAAGCTGTAATAAATGCAATATGTTAAAGCACATTAAAGCAAATAAAGCATCTGGCTCTAAGTAGATAAAACAAATCACAAATTATCACATACATGTTAAGCGCATTTAAACAAAATAGCCATAGGTACTTGCAAATAAAAGGAAAAAGTAATTTACCACATACAGATTTAGCACATTTAAAGCAACATAAAAAAAGATTAGCTGACACTACACAAAAATAAGAAGAGTCACATTTTACAACATCATTTAAAAAAACATAAAAGAAGAAATCTATACATGCTAAAGGGAACATAAGAACTCTTAAAGTAGCTGAAGAAAAATAAATTTTTATCATCAGCATATAGCATTCGTAACTAAAACTAAAAAAGAAACAAGGGTTACACACAGAGAACTAAAGGACATTTAAAGACATCAGAAACGTAAACAACTTAAAAAAGTATTATAACAAGTTTGTAGGTAGAAAATTTCCCAAATGCTGAGACAATAAGCACTGTGAAAGGAAATATTTTTAGCAGTAGTCAGCCAAAATTAAAATCAAAAGCACACAGAGAATCGCAAGTATGACTAAAAATAAGTCGGAACGTTTTAAGAGTCTTTCTCTGAATTCATCTGGCTTTGCACCATTGCGTGGACAGTGTTGCGGGCATGACCCCAAAAGATCCCGAACACTGCTTACGCGATTTCAGACTTTTATAAACGTTAAAAGGCAAATATTTCAACAGCTTATTTTTTACCACAGTTACTGTGATATGCTATTCTATTTTATTGTCCTAAATAAAGAACTCGATCTCCAGTCTATTTGCGCTTTCATGAAGGTTTAATATTACAAATCAGAGCAAGTGACATTTAAATATGGACAAGTGGATTTTTAAGTGTCCGTGGACAAGTGAAAAATGTAAGGATACCCACACCCCTGTCCCGTCAGTCCATGCATCACTCCCCCCCCCCCCCCCCCCACACACACACACTTTTCTTCCCTATTTACCGTCTGAAAAAATCATATTTAATAATTAATCATAAATCTAATCCAATTTAAACAATATCAAAAATATTCCATTAGCACCTCTATAAAAATCTCTTACACTATACGATATACAAGATTTGAAACAAACACAATTCTTCTAAAACAGTGTGTGTGTGTGTGTGTGTGCGTGCGTGCGTGCGTGCGTGCGTGCGCGTGTGTGTGTGCGTGAGAGAGAGAGAGAGAGGGGAGAGAGAGAGAGATGGAGGGAGTGAGGGTTGGGGACTACAGAACTTCGAACATCGGCGGTATGAAATAATTTCTTATATATATAAATATAATAATTTTGACTTTTATACTGAGTTATTTTTGAGGGTTTATCCAGATTTTCCAAACATTGCTATTTGCATAATATTAAAATTATGAAAAAATATTTGACTGTAGTGGGCATACATATAACATCTTGTAAAATTAATGACAAAGTTTGAAGACAATACCGCTTATAAAGTAATGTTTACAATAATCAGACCATGTACATGTCAACTCATTCATTTCTATAGAATACTAGTCAGTTAGGTGTTTATCCGTCACGCAATTTCGTGTAAGTTAGGTTTTTATCCATTCCTCATGTAAACTGAGTTCGGTTTTTATCAAATCAAAGTTAGGTTTTTATCCCTTTTCTCGCTGTCAGTACATTTGAACATGTATTGTGTCAACATGTAGTGGGTTAACAACATTGTGTAAACGGACCTATAAAGCAGTATATCTTTGCTTTCAAACAACAAAAGAGTAGAGGCATCAAAAGCATAGAAGTATTTTTAAAGATTTTTTGTAAAAGTTTTCATTGAAAAAGTTGCCTTGTTCGTCGTTTTTCCACCTGAAAACACAAGGATTGATATATTTAACATGATACATTTTGTAATAAATATATACTTGATCAATAAAGAGATAGATATAACAACAGAAAATTCCTTAATACATCGTAATTACACAGAAAACAAAGTTGTATCGGCTTTACATCCGCCATGTTGGCACTGAGTTAGGGTCGCTGAACAGAGTTAAGATTATCCGGGTACATGGCGTGATTTGCCCCCCAATATTTTTGTCCGATTGTAGGACATTTGCCCCCCAGGACATTCGCCCCCCAATGAAAAAAAGAACTGCTGGACATTTGCCCCCCCCCCCCCCCCCAGTTGAAATGACAGATAGGACATTTGCCCCACATGGCTTATTTTTGCCCCCTATTATCCACTACAAAATTGTATCAAACAAAGATATTGTACCCTAAAATATGATGAATGTCTTATACGAAGTTCCTAAAAAGTCACTGGGGGACAGTTATATATACTGGCATATTGGACAAAAATATTGGGGGGCAAATGTCCATTCCAAAAATAAGCCATGAGGGGCAAATGTCCTATCTGTCATTTAAACTGGGGGGCAAATGTCCAGCAGTTCATTTTTTCATTGGGGGGCAAATTTCCTGGGGGGCAAATGTCCTACAAGCGTTCAAACATTTACTTTCATTTACTGAAAACATTTTCTATTCAAAAAGCATGATTATCGTAAACAATCATTGTTTTATCAGACAATAGACGTTAAAATCTTTTTACACCCATCGGCTATTCAACAGGTAAGAACACTTGCCACCTGTATTTATGATAAACAATTATCACGGTATAATACTGTTAATTACCTCTTTTTGCTGCATCTGTTGTTTGTTCACCAGTAATCGGATATGCGCCTACTTTCGAGACAAAATTATGGTAAGGGCATGACATGCGCTTATTATCCCATACGGAATAACGGTAAGGCCGTATGCGCTTACTTTTGTTATGCGCTTATATTCGAATATGCGCTTATTTACCAGATTCTACTGTATTCTAACTTCAGTCTTACCGTTGCTTTGTATGCTTGTTCTTATCCCTTTAGAAGATTAGATCTTTAGATTTCTATGCAGATAACCAATACACAGAATTGCTTTGTAAGTTACTGTAACTTTGTGTACTTATCCCATCTCAGATTATTTTGAAGAGTTACAAAAGAACATTTTGATGACTGATCTTTTTTCTAAAGTATGACGATATTGGTTATAATTAAACTGAATCGGATTCTTTTTCTCTGTTATATTTCTTACCAGAATGAAAATGCAGCAATCAATGTTGTTATCAGCTACAAGTAGCTTCCAAGTCAGACTAAACTTTTACATATGCTGTCAGTATATTTTGCTGTCTTTCTGTTAGGTTTTTCAGTTGTTTTGGTACATTCATTTAACTTCTTCTTGGTTAAAAAGTGGCGGCAACAATCACAATTTCCTTCGATTTAATTTACCTGATGTCGTCACGGGCGTACTACGCGGTGACAAAGATTAAAATTAAAAGATTAAAAAGAGAACTCTGAATAGCCCTGTAGAATTGTTGAACAACTTAGTGGTATTGTTACTGCAGTAACTGACCTTATCATTAACTCTCTCTTCATTTCTTTCAGCTCAGGGAGAAGCACAAGGGGGGTATCAATGTAATCTGTGCGGGAAAATGTATTCATCGAAGAGCAACCGTAGCCAGCACATGAAGATCCATACCGGCATAAGACCTTACTCCTGTGAGGTGTGTGGGAGGAGATTCCTACGCAGGACCTACCTTAGAGGACATATGATGGTACACATGAAACTTCCATGATGCACAGGTTTGTTTGAAGATCTTTCAGAAAAGATTTTTCCCCCATTACATGCGTTGGGGTATAGTTTTATAGTCGTCTGTTCATCTGCCACTCCGTCCGATATTGCTTTTGCTCAATATCTTCTACTAGAAGGATATTTATAAACTGGACGAAATGCTTATTTGAATTTATTTCATCAATACGCAAAATCCACTTTCCTATTTGTTTCAAAGTTTCATCACAGCGTGTGGTCCAAGGCCTAAACTTTGTTCCGGACGCTTTTAGGGGCCGCAAGGGCTAAAAAACAACTTTAAACAACTTCTCATGAAACGCTAGATGGATCTTCCTTTAAGGTGGTCAGTATTATCATTATAAGATCCTCTCCAAAATATGTTCAAATGGTTGCGCTAAGCCCTATTTATGGGCCACAAGAGCCAGAAATAGAAATGACTATAAATGACTTCTTCTCACGAACCGCTTGATGGATCTTCATCAATGTTAGGTTCTCTTTCAATTTTGTTCTTTATGGGTGATTGGCACCTTTTAGGGGCTGCTAGGTAAAACAGGGATACCATAAGATGACTTCTTCTCATTAACCGCTTGATCGGTCTTGATAAAACTTGATCAAACTTTTTCTGTAGTGTCATTGCAATGGTTCGACTTGGTCCTTGTTAGTGGACACCAGAGCTAAAAATAGATTTTTTTTCAAAGAACTTCATATTATGAAATTTGTTCTAATGGGAACGAATATTAGGGCTGTCACAGCAAAATATAGGGGAAAAAACAAATAACTTTCATTTTAATGACTTGCTTTAAGATGTTCACCGAACTTGGTCAGAAGCAAGGTCAGGTGGTCAAGGTTACCACCAGGTGAGCGACTTAGGCCTCATGTATGTAGGTATTCTGAAGGCAAAATTTGTAAGTGCGGACTTTTTGCGATAAGACAAATGTCATATGTAGAAAGTACAGTTCATGTCACAATAACAATTTTTAGCTCGACTATACGAAGTATATGTAGAGCTAGCCCACTCGACCCGGCGTCGGCACGCGTCCACACCTTACAGTTTTAATGCACTTTCACTTTATCTATGTAATTACTCAATGAATTTTATTCAAACATTAAATAGTTGTTTCACATCATATGGCACAAGAGCCATCATTCTTGCACCAATATTTCGTGAATTACGCTCCTTTTTTAAGAATTTCTGGTTTAGTTTAATGCACATTCACTATTCTTCCGTTTACATAATGGATTTGATTCAAACTGAAAACAAATCTTCCTTGTCGTCGCCCTCATGATATTCCGAAAAATAAAACGGACGAATTATATGATGACGCGTGCGTCTGTCTGTCTGTTCGTCCGTCCGTCATAAAACTTTATAACCATTAAAAATATTGACTTGAAACTTAGCACATGGGTAGATGGCGATCAGGCGATACGCAGAGCACTTGATCCGGCTCGGTAGGTTAAAAGTCAAGTTCACAAACGTAGCTAAAAGGTCAAAACTATCTATATGCAAGGTGTTGACTTCAAACTTGGTATGTAGGTTGGTGGCGATGAGACGATATGCAGAGCACTTGAACCGGTGTAATGAAGTATTTTGACTCACATAGAATAATGACCCCCCGGTCATTATTCTATAGAAAAAGTGACCCCCCGGTCATAGTATTATGACCTCCAGATCATAGTACTATGACTTCCCCACGTGAAGTAAACTGAACCTCACGAAGAATATTGACTCCCATAAAAAAACGACCCCCGTTCATTTGGTCAAATTTAATGATAACTCATGTATCTAAGGCCTAATTGCTGCATTTTATGCCCCCCCCCCCCCACTCGGGGAATGGGGGCATATAGATTTGCCCTTGTCCGTCCGTCCGTCCTTCCGTTTGACCATTAGCCCCAGATACCATCACTTGACACGGAAATCAGAGCATTCCGCAACGGGAAAAGGGATTCTATTTCTAGACGCTGTATCTTCGTGTATACATTTTTTCAGGAAAATAACAATTCACAATACGTTCACAAAACACACCAGTGTCAATAATTCCTGCAAACTTCGGTATGAAGTAATTCTTCAGAAGAAAACTGCACAAGAAACTGCTAGCATAGAACTTAGTATTGATAGAAGTTGCAATAATTAGCAGTGGCAGTAGTACTTAACGTAGCGGCAACAATAGAAAGTAGTAGTAGTAGTAGTAGTAGTAGTAGCAGTAGTAGTAGTGGCAGTGGTAGTGGCAGCTGCAGTAGCAGCAGCAGCAGCAGCAGCAACAGAGGAATAAATGACAGCAACAACAGCAGCAGGAGAAGAAGAGGTAGATATACAAGACGTATTAGTGGAAGCAGGTATAGTAGTATCAGTAGTAGCAGTTGTAGTAGTAGTAGTAGAAGTAGTAGTAGTAGTAGTAGTAGAAGAAGAAGAAGTACATGTAGTAATAGCAATAGAAGTAGCGGACTCAGTAGTAAAAGTACAATCAAAATGTTAACTATTGGCAATGGAGGGTATTAGAGTTGCAGATCTAGTAAATTGTCCGTAAGGTTTGGTGGGGATCACTTTTTATGCCCCCGAAGGTCTGTCAGTCTGTCCGCATTTTCGTGTCCGGTCCATATCTTTGTCATCGATTGATGGATTTTCAAATAACTTGGCATGAATGTGTACCTGAGTAAGACGACGTGTCGCACGCAAGACCCAGTTCCGTAGCTCAAAGGTCAAGGTCACACTTAGACGTTAAAGGTCATTTTTCATGATAGTGCATTCGTGTCCGGTCCATATCTTTGTCATCCATGGATGGATTTTCAAATAACTTGGCATGAATGTGTACCACAGTAAGACGATGTGTCGTGCGCAAGACCCAGGTCTGTAGCTCAAAGGTCAAGGTCACACTTAGACGTTAAAGGTCATTTTTCATGATAGTGCTTTCGTGTCCGGTCCATATCTTTGTCACCGATGGATGGATTTTCAAATAACTTGGCATGAATGTGTACCACAGTAAGACGACGTGTCGCACGCAAAACCCAGGTCCGTAGCTCAAAGGTCAAGGTCAAACTTAGACGTTAAAGGTCATATTTTATGATAGTGCATTGATGGGCGTGTCCGGTCCATATCTTTGTCATTCATGCATGGATTTTAGAATTATTGGGCATGAATGTGTACCACAGTAAGACGACGTGTCGCGCGCAAGACCCAGGTCCGTAGGTCAAAGGTCCTAAACTCTAACATCGGCCATAACTATTCATTCAAAGTGCCATCGGGGGCATGTGTCATCCTATGGAGACAGCTCTTGTTAATAGATATTATCGTCGAAAGTCTTTTTAGGAGCCGGTGTTTTACACGGAAAGAGTAACTTTTTTAAATAGAATAATGTCCGGGAATCGATATTGTATGAGAGTTCGAATGTAGTAATTTCGGCAGTGAGTATTTTACATGGAAGGAGTCACTTTTTCTATAGAATAATAACCGGGGTCGTTATTCTATGAGATTCGAAGGGAGTCATCTTTAGGGAGTCAGTATTTTACTTTGAGGGGTCAGTTTTTCTATAGAATAATGACCGGGGGTCGTTATTCTATAGAGTTTTCAAAGGGAGTCAGTTTTTATAAGGGGAGTCAATATTTTACAGGAAAGGAGTCACATTTTCTATAGAATAATAACCGGGGGATCGTTATTCTATGGGGGTCGAAATACTTCATTACACCGGCTCTATAGGTCAAAGGGCAAGGTCACAATTTGAGCTCAATGGTCATTTTTGTCCTCATATTTCGTGTCAGGAGCACAACGTATTAACCATTCAAGGTATAGACTTCAGACTTGAGTTGTAGGTAGGTGGCTTTGTGACGATATGAAGAGTGCATGAACCAGGGTGGTAGGTCAGAGGTCAAGGTTTCAGCAAGGTTAAATGTGCCCATCATATTTTGTGTCAAAGCATAACTTAAAAAAAGTATTTAAGGTATTGGCTTGAAACTTAGAATGTAGGCAGATAGTGGTGAGACGATGTGCAGACTGCAACAATCTACATAACAACCTCTCCCACCCATTTATTCCACCCTAAAAACAATTCATTTAGTTTCTTAATCTGAAGTATCCTGTTATCCTGTCACCACACACACACACACGCGCGCGCGCGCACGCACGTACGCACACACCCACCCTGGTTCTCTCCTCCCTAACCGACCACTTAAAACCCCCTCTTTCCACAAAAAACAATTTAGTTTCTTCACACATATTTCTGTTGTTATCCCCCGACGAAAGTCGGAGGGATATAGTTTTGGCGTTGTCCGTCCGTCCGTCCTTCCGTCCGTCTTTCCGTCCGTCCTTCCGTCTTTCCGTCCGTCCGTCCGGAGCCATATCTAGGAAATGGTTGGGAATATTTATTTAAAACTTCATATACATGTTCACCACTATGAGTTCTTGCGGCCCGTCAAGTTTCAGTCAGTTTGCCCAAGTAACATCAGAGTTATGGCCCTTAGAAGTTTTTAGTATTAACCATATAGGGTACTATAAATATGGCAATTTCTGCATCATAACTTTTGATATATTTGACTTAGAACTATGAAACTTAAACAGAATTTAGATCACCATAATGTGGTTGTGTACACACAATTTCATTCGGATTTATTTTGTAAATTAAGAGTTATTGCCCTTTAATTATATAAAATCCACATATTTGTACATAACAAACTTACCATTTGGTAGAATTTCATTAAATTTCTTTCATTCTTTTCCATGAACATTTATTGTAAACATGTGAAGTTGTGTACCCACACCTGGTCACCCCCTTACCTTGATCACACACCTCCCCCCGCCCCCCCCCCCCCCAAAAAAAAAAAATCCTTATTTTAGATTTTTTTAAAACAAACTTCATATACATGTTCACCACTATGAGGTTATGGGGCCCATCAAGTTTCAGACAGATTGCCCAAGTAACACCAGAGTTATGGCCCTTAGAAGTTTCTAGTGTTAACTATATAGGGTACTATAGATCTATAGATATGGCAATTTCTGCATCGTAACTTTTGATATATTTGACCTAGAACTATGAAACTTTAACAGAATTTAGAGCACTATAATGTGGTTGTGCACAGACAATTTTGTACGGATTTCTTTTGTAACTTCAGAGTTATTGCCCTTTAATTGTCTAAAAATCCACATATTTGTACATAACAAACTTACCATTTGGCAGAATTTCATTAAATTTCTTTCATTCTTTTATGTGAACATTTATTATAAACATGTGAAGTTGCGCACCCACACCTGGTCACCCAATTGCCTTGGTCACACCCCCTCCCCCTCCCAACCCCCCTCCCCCCACCCCAAAAAAAAAATTTTCAATTCTTATTTTAGATTTTTTTTCAAATCTTCCAAGTTGTACCATTCCCCCACCTCACTTCTCCACCCAGTCATGACCACCACTGATCATGCATCCTCTGCCCCCTCCCCCCACCACCAACTTCACCCTTTTACCTTTTTTTTTCATGTTTAATTTTCCGTCAATATTTATAATCAGCATGTGAAATTTTGTTTCCTCTCCCGTTCCCCTGCACCCCCACCTCCTAAAAAATAAATATATACATATATGTATATATACATATATATATTTCCATTCCTTTTTTTATTTTTTTTAAATGTTCAAACCATGTTAAGTTGTGACTGCACAAACCTTGCCCTCAACCATGTTCAAGATATCTTACCTGTGTTCTCTTAAGGACAACTGTCCTTTTAAGTTCAAATGTACATGTTAAACAGCAACACCTGGTGCCAAACCACTCGAAGACAATATTTCGTTCCAGTTAAACTTGAAGCTCACATTTCAATTAACTGCATTTAATTTTAAAAGCTAAGCTTATTACAGTAAGCATATCCCATTCAAAATAAATTCTGTAGTCAGGGTCAAAGTATCATACATTTATTATATACTCTTTAATTAAACATTTGTTTTCTATTAAATTGATTTTGACTAATGAAATTATTTGCTTCTTTTTAACATCCTTTCACTTTTTGCCGGATATATCTTTTTGCCATTCCTCATCGCAAACCCTTTCGGCGGGGGATACCAATTCATCGAATTTGCTTGTAAATAATTGGATTTGATTCAAACTTTTAATGGTTAATCCACACCATCAACCACATCATATGACACAAGGCCCACAACTCTGGCCTCGATTTATTATGAATTACATCCCCTTTTTACTTAGAATTTCCTGTTAAAGTCTTGATGCTCTTTTTCTATCTAAATGGATATTATTTATCCCCCCGCCAAAGGCGAAGGGGATATAAGAAATGCTCTCCGTCCGTGCGTGCGTCCGTCCGTGCGTCCGCAACGATCTTTGTCAGGAGCATAACTCCAAAAGTACTGGAGGGATTTTCTTCAAACTTCATACACTGATAGAACACATTGGGAGGAAGTGCATTGTGCAAGAACAATAAATCCCCCAGCCGAAGGCGAAGGGGATATTAGAAATGCTCTCCGTCCGTGCGTCCGTCCGTCCGTGCGTCCGCAACGATCTTAGTCCGGAGCATAACTCCAAAAGTACTGGAGGGATTTTCTTCAAACTTCATACACTGATAGAACACATTGGGAGGAAGTGCAGTGTGCAAGAACAATAACTCTGCCTTGCCTATTTTTGAGTTATTCCCCTTTATCATATTTTCTTAAAAAATTTTGTCCGGAACATAACTCCAAAAGTACTGGAGGGATTTTCTTCAAACTTCATACATTTATAGAACACATAAGGAGGAAGTGCAGTGTGCAAGAACAATAACACTACTTTGCCTATTTTATGAGTTATTCCCTTTTATCATATTTTCTTAAAACATTTTGTCCGGAGCATAACCCCAAAAGTACTGGAGGGATTTTTCTTCAAACTTCATACACTGATAGAACACATTGGGAGTAAGTGCAGTGTGCAAGAACCTTGCCTATTTTTGAGTTATTCCCCTTTATCATATTTTCTTAAAATTTGTCCGGAGCATATCTTCTTCTTGCATGGAGGGATTTTGATATATCTTGGCACAAATGTTTACCACCCCGAGGCGGAGTGTCATGTGCAAGAACCAGATCCCTAGGTCTAAGGTCAAGGTCACACTTAGAGGTCAAAGGATACAAGAATGAAAACCTTGTCCGAAGCATTTCATGCATAGAGGGATTTTGATATAACTTGGCACAAATGTTCACCACCACGAGACGGAGTGTCATACATAAGATCCAGGTCATTAGGTCTAAGGTCAAGGTCACACTTAGAGGCCAAAGGTCAGATACAAGAATGACTTCGTCTGAAGCATTTATTCTTCATGCAGGGAGGGATTTTGATGTAACTTGGCACACTTATACTCTATCATGAGACGAAGTGTCATACGCAGTTCCCTTCTTTAGAATTACTTCCCTTTGTTGTTACTTTAAATAGCTTTTATTGTAACTTTTTCATTTTTAGTCGTAGGGAAAAATCGAGACCACTTTTCTGTAGTACAACATGCATGCTAAATCCAATTTTGATGTGTATTTTGACCAATCTCTACCTGATAAAGATTTTTGTGTGGACTTGCATTTTTTTTGTAAGATTAACTTCCCTTAGTTGCTACTATAAATAACTTATATTGTAACATTTTTATAACTGACCGTAGGGAAAAAACAAGACCACTTTTCTGTGGTACAACATAGATGTTACTCTCCAATTTTAGGTGTATTTTATTATATATAAGGTATCTTTACCTGGTTAGGAGTTTTTTTGTGGACTTAAAAAAAACAAAAGACTAACAATGATTACTAAACAAAATTAACATTCCATTTGCAAATAAAGCTGCTAGAGTAAAGAACTTTGCTGCGACGGGCATTTATTGTGACATTCTGGCACTCTTGTTCCCTGTTAGCTTTCCATTCCTTCTTTTTACAGTAGCCATATAGAAAAACATCATAGCTATACTGTTCATGAAAATTAATAGAATTTAGCAGTAAACCACCTCACTGCTGACTTATTCTTTCTTCCACATCTTTAAAACCCCCTGATGCGGACCACAACTAAACGGCTCTTCAAAGCTTTCCCCAAAATTAATACTTTCAGACACTAACTTGCCAGGAACTTTAGCCTTCAATTATAATATGCCCAGCGGGGGGATTAGCCATGTGTAACATGGCTCTTGTTCGAACTTGAAATAGTTGTTCCAGCTTCCACTGATGTACCCTGTTGCACATTCAAGCACCGAAAAAAAACGAGCTTGCTTTCTCCTGATTGAATTACTTCCTTTTTATTACAACATGTTCCTTGATTTCAATTACAATCGTTCATGGAAATTTTCTTTCCTTATAGCTCCAACTTACAAATACAAATATAAAATCACTACCGGTCTAATGCCAAAATGTCTGATCACCAAATTCACTTTTCACGTGTATAATAAAATCTCTCCTTTCTATTTTCAGGTTTTGGGAAATTGTTCAGAGCATTCATGGACATCGACCGTTGCTTTAACATGTATATTAAAATGTTCTAATAAAGTTACATTTCGTGTTGCAAGAATTTTGTAGTAATTTCCGACAAAAGTTCAATATATCTACGGGCAAAAGTAGAAGTTGTTTAACTATGTCAAAACCGATCGATTTTTCAAGCCTGGTGAACTGTCAGAAATCCTTTCCTTTGACAAAAATCTTCTGGAATACAAAATTCCCCTCATAGTTTTGCATGGGGTATTAATAGGTTATCATTATCCTCTTTATGAAAATAGCAGGGCTATCATGATACGGCTAAAATGGGAGTAATATGTATGGTTTCTTTGACTTGAACAGTTTAAACTCATTTGGTGTTTACAAACACTTGCAGCTTGACATGGCTACAGACACGATTTCATCCCATTTTGTAAGAAGATGGAGTATAAGTTACATTTTTTCGTTCCGATTACCAGGTCCAAGTGGTCAAGGGTACACGTGAAGTCAAAGGCCAGATAGCCTAACTTTGTGTCCGCTCCGTATATTCTAAACCCCTTGGAACATATTTTTAAAATTATACTTAGATATTAACCTCATCATGACGATGTGCAAACCCCAGGTCACTCAGTCTAAGGTCAATGTTAAACGTGGAAGTCAACGGTCAAATAGTTTAATTTCATGTCCACTCCATACCTGCAAACTGCTTTGAAGATTTATCAGTTGTATTTCCCCGTCAAGGTGACGTGCAGAGTGCACAGCTCGAGCCATTAGGTCCAAGGTCATAAAATTAGATAGCTTAAGTTTTTGTCCGATCCAAATCATCTTTTCCACCAGAACGATTTTTATAATACTCGTATCACTTGTCAGCCTTATCAAGATGACATGCAGGGTGCAAAGCCTAGGTCACTATGCCAAAAGTCACATTGAGGACATTGAGGACAAAGATCAAATAGCTCAACTCGTCTATTAATCCACTGAAATGAATCTCATAAAACTAGAACCAAAGCTCAGTCTTTTTTCCATAACTCACGTTTTAATTTCGATGTAAATGAGATGTGAAACCAAAATTTGTAGTCCTGTTTGGCGCCATATTACCTATGCTGTGTTGGTGCGACGTAAAACCCAAATCAATCAATCAATCAACTCATATCTACTAATCCGCTGAAAAGAATTTCATAAAACTAGCATCAGTTTTAACCGCATTTAGCAGACATGCAGAACGCACAACCAAGATCACTAGGTCCAAAATCATTTAAGGAACTCAAATTCGATTCTGCTCCGTATCTTCTTAATTAATAACTGGACGGATTTTCATAAATCTGGCATCAGTTGATAACCTCATCAAGACGACAAGCAAAAATCACAGCCCGGGTCATAAAGCTCAAGGTCAAGGTCACACTTGAAGCCCAAAGATCACGATCACAACATTTTACTTTCCCTGTCTTAGAGCGGCGTCTGTGGGTATTAATCACATTTGATGGTAACTCTAGCTACATTTTGATAAAATCAATCGGTTATTATTTGACCTAAAATTTCTCAGTTTTGTTTCAAATCATAGTTTCTTACATTGTACATTGAATGTGCACGTGTTGAATATAATGAATAAGATATTCATGATAACAAAATATATTAGTAATGTTGGCTTAATATTAATTGTCACGACATTACCATTTCATTAAACGATCAGCTTCTTAAGAAAATATTTCAAAAACAAAATTACTATCCCTAATAATACAATACAAATATTTAAATAAATTTCCGGTATGTCATCAGCGACTTATGAGTGAATGTTACCTATAACGTTTGGTAGTATTTAAAAAAGAGCTGTGAAAAATGTTCCTGTTTCAGGTCGATACACATTACTAATACACAAGCAAAAGGGAATAAGATACCTCTGCTAATTTCACAAAGGACATTACGGTACCCACACTGTAGTGTCGGTTATTTATATCCGTTCAAATTTCCAAAATAAGTTTTCTGAAAACTAACAGTGCAATTTACATTTTCGGATAATATACCATTTCAATTTTATGGTAATTCCAACGGAAAATTAGATCTATACAGTATGTTTGGATTCCCAAGACGATGACAATGCATTAGGCATAGGCTCCTCTGCATTGATAGATAAGCTGCATGGTATTGGGTAGCTGGTTTTTGTGTGATTCACTTGTATATAATTTTTGATATGAGATAAGCCGTGTATAGCTCGTTTAAATGGGTCAGCCGTGTTGATGTACTTATAAAGTAGACTTGCCCGGTTTATATGTTGGTCAGGGCTACGGATATGTATTGTATTTTGCCATCGGAATACTTCTATAAAAAGCTTCTTCCCCTTCCGTTTGGATCCGTCCATGTTTACAAACACGTTTGTTTATTTTATGGACTGCACTGTACCCAGTCGATTAGATAACCGTATACACTATATACACATAAAAGCTATAATTTAACAGATGCACTTCTTTGACCAGAATGACAATGCAAAGAAATCAGTATTTCACGGGTATAGGACGCCAAACGGCACACCTCATTTACTTTGAAATAAATATATGATATATGGAATCAGATCACAGTGATACTGCAAAATCCAGTTCTTTGCATACACAAGCATGGAACCTCCAGCACTTATGTAAAATTCTGATATGTATTTGGCCATGAACTTTAAAGACGCACCACAAAATAACTGTATTCTTTTGTATTTTCATGATGGCAATTACACATGATTTGCATGAAAAAAAATGAGATAACAAGTGTTTAGTTACAAATTGACAGTGACATATATTAGGCCAAGACAATGTGTGTAATGTCTTAACATTTTATTGAGTTAATATAGCAATATGTATAGACGTATTTAGTTAAATTTCAATCACATTTTGTTTCTAAAGTGTAAGATAGTTATTCATCTATATTTTTAAACTATGCTTAAAAGATATTGACTGAATAAGTACATTTATTCAGGAAGGGCCCAGATTGTCCATCTGAGAACTTGTAGTATAGCCGTATATTACCTGTATTATAAGAATGATTTTCATGTAGTTTTGTGGGTGAAAAAAGTAGGTCACTAGGTCGTGTTGGGTCTTTAAAAGGAATAAGTCATTTGCTACGTGCGAGATAAACGGTGGATTTTTGTACCGTTGCTATGTCATTGATACAGAAGTATTATCCAATGTCCATCTGTTTACTTTCAATAAAGAAAATCCTAACTTAGCTGAATAATGAGAGCGCCCTAACGTAGCTGAATAAAAAAAAGTGCTGCATGTAGAGCTGCAATCACAAATGTTATGCAGTTACAGTTATTTCTTTTAAAAACAGTAGAACACATTAATTCAGTGTTAAGCTAAACTAAACATGTACTAAGTGCTACTTTTTGAGTCGGCTAAAGGCTGAAAACCTTTTGACGAGTCCTTGCTGTTCAGCGATTCTCTAAATGGACCGAATAACACGTGAAGGGATGTAGTTCCATTAGATTTCTCAAACTTCAAACAGTTCACTGCATGAATGAAGTTAAGTTGTGTCAATTCCATTTGCTATGGCCAATATACGATGTAATCTGTCATATTTATGACTTGTAATTGTGCAATACTCGAATGTAACTCATTAAGCATAAATGTGCATTTTAAGAATTGCGCAGGCTTACAAAGCTTGGGTAACATCCAGCGAAAGACAAAAAATAGTTCCACAGGGCTCCAGATAAGATGCGTATTAGCGTAAATTACGTATAGAAATAATGCAAATATGCATGTCTAATAATTTCTAAGCGTATAAAAACGTATATAAAATTACAGAAACGCACACAATGCTTTTTTAAAAACAATATCTGAATCGTCTGGATGCGTTAGGTAAAATAGCCGATCAGCCTTAATTCTCCCACATTGAACGTAAACACGCATCGTATGATTTCTATAAACTTTGCGTGGGTTGAATTTTGCAGTCAGTAAACGGATAAATTATCGGAAGAAGAAGCTCTTACTGGTTTGTTTAGTTACTACTGATATTAAAAATGATTTTAATTCTTATTTTTCGAGAAATAAACAAATCGGCGAAACATTAAATCGTATTTTCTTGTAGTTTTTGAAATCGAAAGTAGATCGTCTATGTTTGGCTGCTTTCACGAAACGAAACAACTTTTTTATGAAAAGATTTAAATAAGAGGTAATTTAACCGTAAACTTCAATGTCAGATACTGCCAATTGCTGCTAAATGTCTTCGTATCATCACAATTTGTAAAATATATTGTTGAAACTGGAGAAAAGTGTAATCGTATCCGGATATAGTATTTTGGGTAAATATCGAGCTGTGTTATGAAATTTTAAGAAAAAAACTAAAAACAAACTGAAACTGGTAGACTATACTGTCAGTACATCAATGATTAGCCGACTCAGGCCCTCCAGGCCTTTGATTAAACCTGTTTAGGTATTAGGCCCCAAATAGTAATGTTTAAAAAAATGGCATTTACTTGGTATATTCTTACAGTTGACTGTGCTTCGCACTTATATGCAAATTTTTAAAAACTTTTACCGTGCCGTTTTTTATAAATTTTGTGTAATTTATGGTATTTCCTAAAGCTCAAGTAGAGACAAATTTCAAAGTGGTGTACTTTATCCAAAACGTTTTCAGACAATTTATTATTCCATTATTTTTTATGAAAGAAATATCAATCTATTGGTAAACAATCATAAAACTTAAAATAAAAACTGTCAATTTCATTTATTCTAGGATGTCTCGAGTAAACGGATTTAATCAGACAGAATTCCAACTCTAATATTTAAAAAATATGGTCGAATCCTGCGGGTCTGTTTTGAATTTTGCTCACTTCATTCAAAAATAACCTTGGGGTAGAAGTTAAACCTACCTATATTTCTTCCACAATATGTAATCTAAAGAATGAAGGCAAAATAGACAACTTTTACCGCATGTAACTCAGTATTTTTAAAGATGTCTAACTCTACCCCTTCTATTTTAGAGGTAAATTCACTTTTAACAACAAGAAATAGCATATCAAATGATTGTTTTTCCATTTTTGTACAATAAGTAATTAACAAGCCTTGAAAGAAGTAAAAACTTACTAGAAAAAAAGGAAAACAAGGAAAAAAAATTTGGTCCCAGTAGGGCTTGAACCTACGCCCCCCTGAAAATTGCTGTCAAAATAGGTTTATGGTAGGAATTGAATACTCTTCAAAAAGGAGGTACTCTGTTATGGGCCTAATACCTTAATACACATAAACCTGTTAATTTTAGGTATATAGATACTAAATAGGAAAATGGCATGAAAACAAAATGGTAGTCGCATTATGGCGGATCCAAATAGTCCTCAATTATTTTTGTTTTCTTATTTTCCAATTTTACTGTTGAAATCACACGAAAGATCAATGCTTGACATGTAGTTAGCATTTTCATGAAGAAAAAATAACAACAGAATGGATCATCTACAACCACTACAATTTGGGGTCTCATTTTAGCTGATTTTGCACTTTGTGTGTTTGACTGAAACTATTTTCTTGCATCAAACATGACCCCTTTTTGCATCAAACATGACCACTTTTCTTTTGATTTTGATTTAGCACTGACAATATTCTTCAAGAAAATGTATGTTACAGGCATTTAAAATTGGTCCTTATGTGTGCTGCAGCCATTTGAAACATTTCCATTTTATATAGAATAAAGAACAGCTATTAAGTGTATTGTAAACCGAAGAGCATTAGTGCCAGGTGTATGTTATTTATTTACTAACTCGAAATTTCGAGTTAATAAGTCGAAATTTCGAGTTACTATGTCTACATTTCGAGGTATTAAGCCGAAATTCCGAGTTACGTATCTCGAAATTTCGAGTTACTAACTACAATAGTTTACGTTGATGTATAGGTCCTTGCCAAGATAAGGTACCTGGTGTATTCATCGGGTAGCCCTACAATTTGCTCATAAAATGTCACTAGTCTGGAAGGTTTTCGACCTAGTTTGAGCCCATAGCAAGGAAATATAGACATACCCTACATAAACGTGTAGTAATGAGTCTGACCAAGATTCGGTATCTGGTTATATCTAGATTTTGAGGAGAGGTTATAGAAGGTGACCGCGAAGTATTCAAACTTTGAATATTTCACTATTTTGACCATATCTGGAAGGGTTTCGACCTAGTTCGAGCCCCTGCCACCTGAACATAATATACATGTAAATGAGGTATATATCCTGGATACAGTTTGAAATCTGAAGTAGCTCTAGAGGCTATGGGGTAGGTCATACATGGATTTATGGTAGTATATGTTCAAGTCGCTACATGCACATGTACAATATATGGATGTGTAGATAGATGATTCCACTTCGAAGAGTCAAAAGTCGTCCATTGTATTTTTGGCCTTTGACAGACGGACAGACGTTCAAATTTTGCAAATAAAAGGGCAAGATACGAAGTCAAAATTTCGACTTATTAACTCGAAATTCGAAATTTCGTTTTAGTATTTCGAAATTTCGAGTTAATATCTCGTTTCGAGTTAATAGATAAAACGCACCTGACTCTAATGCTCTTCCGTACTTGTAACCTTTTATGTTTGTTTAACTATATATTTCATTCATGATGTGTGGCTCTATAAATAACTTGGAAATTCTATTTGCTTTAAATATCTGATTTTTATGCCAGGCTATAAATAAAACGGTAATGTAACAGTAACCTTAAGTTCAGTTTTATCTGAGATAGCGGAGTGCAGGATTCAAATTTCTAAATTATTTATCGCTCTAAACAATTATGGATCGAGCTAAAATTATTATCTGTTTTCTCTACATTTTTGCATGGTTGTTTGGACTGCTCTCGTTATTTTTACCATTCTGGATATCAGGGGAGATTGATTCAGGAGTAAGAAATGTCACAGTTGTGAAAGATATAGACAGTGGACTGTTTTGGAAACGCCAGACCTATTACATCAAGAAGGACTCCATTCCAGACTCCGATGACTCGTTTACAGATATTTCTGGCTCTTATTTATGTAAGAAAAAAATAATTACATTTGTTTTACAAGTGTTTAAAAAATAAATTGAATGTAGAGATAATATCATTCTGCAGAATCCCCGAGGGTCGTGGCAGTCACCTACCCACCAAAGTATTTCGAGGGATTCTGTAATTGTTATAACAGAAAACAACAAGTGTTAATGCTATTCTAGCCTAACATGTGTAAAGACTTAATTACAAAAATATAATGATAACACAAATTTGTTTTAACTTTGGCCGTAATACATGGAATACATGGAATGCAAATATATAAATAATTTTTTTTTGCACTGCTTGTGATTTTGTAAAAAAGAGTTTATTCTCTTGTTAAAAAACTACGGAAAAAGACAATAACAGTAGTTTTATGTTAGACAATTATTGCACATTATAACTGGATGATAACAGACATTGTAATAAAGAATATTTGAATCACACCATGAGAAAACCAACATAGTGCATTCGCGACCAGCATGGATCCAGACCGGCCTGCGCATCCGCGCAGTCTGGTCAGGATCCATACTCTTCGCTAACATTTTCTCTAATTGCAATAGGGTTTGAAAGCGAACAGTATGAATGCGCAGCTGGTCTGGATCAATGCTGGTCGCAAATGCACTATGTTGGTTTTCTCATGGTGCGGCTCATTTAATACAATCAAAGATAAATGAATGAAGTTTTATCTGATAAGCATACATTTATACTACTTCTTGAAATAAGAAGTTAATTCATCATGCATTTATTGTAAAGCAATTTTTTGGAAATTTCAGATACTGAAACTGTTAAGATAGTACAAGGGTTGATGATAACGGGTCTGACGTTGCTGTCAATTAGCCTGGTGTCCTCTGTTTACTATCTGTGTCGTTGTAACGAAGAAAAAGGAGGCAAACACGCTGCAAAAATATTCATAGCCATAGCAGCCCTGACGATTCTAGCAGGTAAGTTTTGCATTTATGAGATGCCTGCACCAGTGAATTCATAACTTTCATAGATTTCACATTAAACAAGCCCTAAAACCTCGAAGCTCGTTATTGTCCATGTGGTATTACCATGTAATACCCATCCTCGATAGTTTTTAAATTTCTTGAAATTCACTTTCTTTTTTTGTAAATAATATGTAAATTCAGTAACTTTTATTTGTGAAATACAGTGATTCGGTCTTCAGTCTCCGGATACTTCAAATAGAATGAAATTAAGGTGCACGCTATTTCATGTTCTTTTATGTTGATATTCAGTTTTAAAATTGAAATTCTTAGCTCGACTATTCAAATAATAGGTAGAGCCATTGGACTCACCCGTGCGTTTTTGTATGTATAGTAAACCGGTACATTAACCACTTGTGGGAAAGGATTAAAACTTCACACACTTATTAACTTACATTGGACATGTCCCAAAACTCTATTTTTCTTTAAAAAACATATTATGCCCCTCTCATGACTTTTATATTCATTCTGTTAAGGCTTTCGAATAGTCGAGCGTTGCTGTGCTACTACAGCTCTTGTTTAAATGTATATATGGAACCGAACCCTTTTTATGGCATTGTAACAGGCATATTAACATATCTTTGTTAATTAAGTGTATTGATCCAGACGTGTTGAACTTAGTACAAAATTATTTCTAAGTTGAATTATTTTGTTTCTTTCAGGCTGTTTCATTGTTAGTGGACCAGTTATATATGGTAAGCATGTGATAGGGGACTACGGGGTTAAGGAATTACATCTTGGTGCGAGTTGTTGGTTGGCTGCGATATCAGCTGGCATAACCTTTATGGCAGGACTTTCGAATGTTTGTCAATGTGTGCCCTCAAAATGTTCTTTGAGGTTTCAGTGAAAATAATAAAAGTATAGCCGCATGGTTCATTCTCAAACATTCAGAAATGCGCTTATTTTTCAACACTTGCCTCGTGGTTACTCGTAAAATTGTGCGTTACGAGAATCATAGAATAAACGGATATTTTCACTTGTAATGTCCAACACTATCATTGACAACATTTGTTGTTATATGGTCATGTTTAGAATCAAGTCTTTCTATTGATCTTTTACAGGTAGTGGAGCATAAATAAGGCAAAAATACAGCAAACATTGTCAATATGTTATCTTTACTTTATGGTAATAAATAAATGACTACACATGGTGTCTTGTGTTTACCAGGCACTAAATCATAATATACTTTGTGCTTATTTGGTTTATTTTGATATCCACAACTTATAATAGATAGATTAAATGATTAAATAATAAGAAATTAAATAGAGGACTTCTACATTGATTTTTCATGTAATATTAAATTTCTGTCTTATTGTTGTTATTGACTATTTACATGGTTTTGAATATATATTGTTATTTTTTTTGTTAGTTGTTTTTATAGAAAATAAAAAAATGAAAACTTTATCAACTGAAATGTTTTATTTCTACATGATCTCCTCTTAAGATTATCGCATCGTCCGTGGTTTAGTCATTTAATTTGTTAACATTCTCGGAAGACGATAACCCGTTCTCATCAAACTTGGTATGTAGCACCACTACAAGATCTTGTGCCAAAGTTTTCAAAGTGGGGACACCTTAGCCCTTTATGGGCCAGAAAAGCTAAAAATAGAAACAGTTTTAAAGAACTTTTTTCTAATGACTAGGTGGAATTCCTTAAAGTTGATCATTAGCATTATTATAAAGTTTCCTCCCAATTTCTTCATTGGGTCGTTTTACCCATTTTAAGGACTACTGGAGAAAGTAGGACTCCTTCTCATTAACGTCTTGATGGATCTTCATCGAACTTAGTCTGCAGTATTATTGTAAGGTCCTCTCCTTACTTTGTTCAAATATGTGCACTTGATCCCTTTTACAGGTCACTAGAGCTAAAATAGATACAAACCTTTGAATGACTTCTTCTCATGAACCGCCTGATGGATCTTAATCAAACTCCGGTCTTTACTGTCATTGCATTGGTTCCACTGAGACGCTGTTAGGGGACACCAGACCTAAAATTAGATTTTTATTGAAGCACTTCTCATCATGAAGTTGTGTTCATGGTTACGCATATTGTGGCTATCACAGCAAAATACAAAAGAAACCAAATGATTAATGAATTGCTTAAAAATGATCACCAAACTTACACTGAAACGAGGCCAGATGGTTTATGTCTTCATCAGGTGAACGAATGAGGCCTGTTTATGCCTTTTGTTGTATCTGGGTATTTTGATGGCAAACCTATCAATTTCTAATGACGGATTTTTTTATTAGAAACAAGTAATATGTAGCAAGTACAGTTTATGTCACAATAACAGTTTTAAGCTCGAATATACGAACTATATGAATAGCTATCCTACTCGACCCGGCGTCCGCATCTTGGTTAATCATTTGAAACACATTCACTTTATCGCTGATTTGATTCAGACATTGTTCCCCATCATCATAGAACAAAATGTCACCACTCTAGCATCAATATTTCATTAATTATGCTGTCTTCTTACTAAGTATTTCTAGTTAATTTTGATGCACTATACCTCCTTAACTCCGTTATTACATAATGTATTTGATTCAAACTTGAAATGAATATTCGTCATCATCATCCTCATGATATGAAACAAGGTCTATAACTCTTGCACAAATATTTAATGAATTATGACCAATTTTTAATTAGAATTTTATTTTAGTTTTTATTTCTGGCGTCGGGGTATTAATACAGTTAGGTGATAGTTCTAACTACATTTTAATACCCAGTATCAGAGTATCCAACAATTTTAGTTTGACCTAAAATATCTTTAGTTTTGTCTGAAATTGTACGTTTTTACTTCAAACGTACACATTTATACAATGTTAGGTATATTCAGGTTCTTTGCATAAAATGAATAAGATATTCATGATAACAGAATATAACATTAATATTGGCTTAATGTTAATTGTCACGACATTACCACTTCATTACACGATAAACTGCTGAAAACAGAATAACTATCAGGTATTGAAGCGGTCTAACAATACAATTACTTACCTACGACTTTTTCCACGGCTGCACTTTTAGAATCGTAATAGCGAGTAAGATATGGAACAAAAAATGGCAAAGATGTTCCCGTTTGTGAAGAAAGCACCAAATTTTGCATGAAATTACTTTAAGGTATCCGAAATCCTACAAGAGGAGGAGACACGCTATATCTGCCCTGGAACCTCCTTTTAAATCAATTTAAAAAAAGGGAGGTAAAATGTCTTGGAAAAAAATATTGTTTCCTTTACATTGAAATTTATCTATAAAGTAATGCGTCATATGATCTAAACATGGACAGCATATCACTAGCATAGACAAACAACCATTTGGTATTGACAAATATACAAAGTTTACTGCAGACTACTCTTATTTCTCAAGATACATATTAAAAAGGGCGGTAATCTTATTTTACTGTATGTTTAATTTCACAACTGCATGTAAAAAGATGTTTCTTATGAAGAAAGCATAAAAATTTGAATTTAAGAAATTATTTTAGAAAAAAAAATCATATTCTTATGTTCATAATATGACCAAAACTTCAATTTGAAAGAAAGATTACTTTTTAGCCAAATCTGGAGGCATGCTGCTTTAATACCTTCCATCTAACTTAAGTAATACATGTACTAAACAAATACTGCCTACCAAACAAACATAGTGATAGTATAAGTAAATTTTTTTTCAATAAAGTATACTGGGTCGGAAATGGTCTACATATACGATTTGTAAGCTTAGATAGACAAAAACATGAGGCCCCAAAGGGGAACTACCTTTTATTTATTTCAATTTAATATCTCTAGAACAATTTTAAAAATGTTAATTCATTACCTTTACCAATTGTAACCCTAGACATAAAATTTATTCAATTACATTTTATACACATTCAATATACAAGACACAGGAAAAATAATATGAGGCCCTTAAAGGGGAAATAGTGAAAAATCACATTTTAAGGGTAAATAAATTTATTTCATTCATTAAATTTTTTAAAATTTTCATATTACTAAACTTAACATAAGTAAAGAAACAGAATTCCTGCATATTATGTACAACATATAAAAAAGTAAAACATATTCACATGTTTAGGTCCACGAGGTTACCTCCCTAATATCTGTAATTATTAGGGCAATATATGTATATAAAAAAGGAGAGACCCTTCAATAGATCATTTTTGTATGTTATATGTGATCATGTTTTCAAATCAAATGACTCATCCAAAAACCCATAAAATAAACGATACTGATATTCACACCCTTCTAATACATATCCAGGAATTGTAATAGGTTTCTCAGCACTTCTCTTATACATTTGTTTGACAAATTTATATTTCTTATACATGAATGTGTTATTGCACTGGCATTTAATTGGTTCTACGAAGTGTACATGTTAATGAAAGTCAAGTGTCATTACTACGCAATCCAGATTTAACAGAATTAAGCAATGCAAGGGTCACAAGTAAGGTATACAGACACTAAATAGAAAACTGGTGGGGGAAAAATCATGGTAGTCGCAAAATGGCGCATTCAAAGAGTTCCCCTTCTTTGCTCAGAAAATCTTTTTTCCTTCCTTTTTCTTACATTTTATTTTTTGCTGAACTTACATAACAGATCTTTTCTTGGCATATAGGAAGCATTTTCGCAATAATATGATAGCATGACAGATCTATGAATTGAAAGGTAGATCATACAATTTGGGGTATCATTTTTACTTGATATTGTAGTTGGTTTGGTTGACTGAAGTACATTACCCGCAGTTCTCTTTTGATGTTTTTATTCAGCACTGACAATATTCTTTAAGAAAATGCAAAAATGTAAGCTACAGACATTTAAAACGGGTCCTACTCTATGCTGTAGCCATTTGAAATTTGTCAGTTTTATTTAGAATAAAGAAGGCAAGCTATTTAGTATGTTTATACCTTAATGTCTCTCCCCAAACATGGCTTCATATATAAATATAGAAATGTCAATATGAGATAATTTAGATGTTTTCATGCTGTCTTTTTTTCTTTAGAAACTAAGAATATATCTGACACAATTTACTGACTTACAGCTTGATACCTTTGTTTATAACATGACCATGTTGTATTGTGCCAAAAGTTTGAAATTACAATATGTGGTGCACTAACTTGTATGCGACATGGTATATATTTGTTTGCTGCAGATGCAAAAAACAAAACCACAAAGGGATAATGTTACGAGCAACCAACACTTGTACACACTGTTATTTTCTATAGTAAATCAGTTTGCTAGTGGTTAGCTGTAGCTTAATTTGGCCGTTGCAGTTCTGGTACATGCTGACTAATTCCGTAGTAAGCCGTCTTTTTGCCATAAAAACAAAGACAAAAATCCAACAGGAAAAGAGACATCAAAGAACGTAGACTTAAAACTAACATTTTTACAATGCATAATCTGGCTGTGATACTGTCTCAATACGTTTGCAAGACATGACAACTGGAAGGATAGGTTGTTCTATCATGCAAAGAAATATCAAAATGAGGCCAGAGAATATATTTTCTTAAGCAGTTAGACGTATTAAAAGCAACCCTTAAGAGACTTCACCTATGTTGCAAATAACATTGTATCAAGCAGGTTATAAACAAGCATTTATAGCATACATTGACATTGCTAATCCTGTCAACTGGAAATGCTCAAGAGAACTCAGTCTGGTACTTGGCTTTGATTATGTAATACGCTTCATAATTAGCTGCTATAAGTTGGAGGAAACTCATCAGTGTAACTATAAGAATACATACAAAGGCAGATATAAATGCATCAAGCCAATCCTGTATACTTAGACATTTTGAAGACATGTGTGCTAGAGAGTGAAATAGACAAACCTATTACAGTTTTAGTTAAATATTGAAAGGATTGTTACGCCTAAATTTAAAAGTTGTTTCTTTAGGGTAACCTGATCGTAACTTTTCTTTAAACTTCTATAAGCTCATGAAAAATGCTTGGGACATTACCCTATACAAGCAATTATTATTGGACTGAGAGGTATTCCTAACACTGTACATTGTTTGTATTGGAAAAAGAGCACATATCAGCTATGGTTATAACTAGGACGGCCTGCAATAGTCATTTTACCCATGCTGAATGAGCTCCATCGGCTATACCGAGATGCAGAGAATACTCAACTCTGACCCATAAGTACAATGTTCTGAATGATCATTTCTTTATCAGATACATGATATCATTATTTAGACCGATTTGAAACCCAAGACAGAAAATACACTATTTCATTATTTGTCAAAAGGCTTAACATGCAAGATAACTGTAGCTCAGTATATTTTATAAACTAATTGATAAGTCTTTACCTTAAAAAATTTATATCTTGAACTATATTTGGCATGACTTCTTTATTTCTGTATCATAATTTCATCTTAAACAAGTTTTTATACGTAACTATTTACGTTCTAGGGGCGTCTTCAGTGAATCACTGCAAATGTTTATAGTTATAACTTAAAAGCTATGTGGAGGGGTTTAGTAAGAGAGACCGTCTAGTGGTAAAGGTGTTGTCTGATCAATAGGAAGGTTGTTGGTTCAAACCGTACAAAGGTTATTCTATCATACAGTACAACTGCTCTTTTCAAGAAAGCGGAATTTAGATTGATTCTAAAACTTGAAATCTTAATCAGATTCAACTAGATTAGTATTATTGAATATAGTATAAATTAGCAATATAAATACAACAATGTATTTAGTTCACATTCCATTTTCTTTTGTTGTAAAGAAAGCATTAGGATGATCGTATGCATTCTCTTGAAGTTATTAATTGTCTTGAAAAACATATAAAATATGTTTTGTATAATACGTTATACACGACTGCATTTAAATTAGATATTGAAATACAAGGAACAAAACAACAACAAATTAACCCCTTCCTTAGCTGCTCTTTAGAATGCTTAATAATATTCAATTCGACGCCCCAGAATTAGAAGGGCGTAAGTGGAAAATCATAGTTTTCGGCAAAATGAAAAAAACTGTCTATGAGAGATATGCCCTTCTAATTCTAAGGGCGTAAGTGGACATTTCTGGTACAACAATTAAGTGTAGATACGCCCTTCTATTACTGGGATTCTGAAAAACTTTTCACTTACGCCCTTTTATTATTGGTGAATTTGGTCAACACAGCAGTTTGTGACAAAATTATTTTTTTTACAGAATTATGCCCCTTGGTGTGTAGTTTCAAAAGATGTATGGTTCATAAAAGGGCGTAACTAACACTTACGCCCTTCTTATTCTGGGGCGTCGTCATAGGGAAATCGAACTATCGATACCCCACGTACAGTATAAGTACTGTCAAATCGATTATATGAATTACTGAGTTTGTACGTACAAATGTATATGTCAACTTGTTTTTATAAAGTACCCTTAATGAACCTCAAAATGTAAAGAATGTTAAATAATATTTTGATATAATTAAATACTAAAATTAGTTTGTAAAACTTTACCTGAGTAATATAATATTCACACTTAAAAATAATGTCATCCTGTAAATGAAATTTTTAAACAATTTCACCCCTTTTAGTGCCTCATCTATGTCATTTGTCAGTGCCCTGCATATTAAATGTGTATAAAATGTAACTAAATAAATATTATGTTAATAATAGTTATTTATTTAGGTTATTGATTAACCTTTTGGACATTGCTTTCAAAAATATATGATTAAAATAAATAAAATATAGGTTCCTTTTTGGGGCCTCATTTTAAGCTAATTGGGATAAGCGAACTGCGTGTCTCCTCCATCAGCATACTTTAAAATAGTTGCATTCAAAGTTTGGTGCTTTCTTCACAAAAGGAAACATCTTTTTCCTATAAACTACTCACTATAACCTGTAATATTTGGTAGTAATTTCAAAATAATTGTTTTTCTTCTGTCAGCTATGAAAATATTTGAAACATTCATATTCCTGTTACGTTTTAAATTGATAGTAACTATCACGAGTGGACTCGTGGAATGGAGTCTAAATTGGAGTGGAGTCGTGGAGTTGGGTCAAATTTGTTTTATCTATATTAATCTATTTATATTTTTATAACTTTTCAATATAAATAATGCTTTGTCTTACATTGATTGTAGGTACACGAAACAGTGGTCTTGTCAAATTGTTAATTGCCAGAATACTTTATCTCTTTGTTTACGAAAGACCTTTTAAAGCATCACATAGATATGAAATACAATTTTATTTATTTGAGAACAGTTGTAAACAAAACGAAAGGTGGTCAGCCCATGGGAACATATTCAAATAGACCATAATATGAAATAATGGTAAAACGTTATAACCAAGTTCCCAAACTTAGTTCCAACTGAACATTCTAATTACTACTTCATGTATTCTCTGATGGGTTGGGTATATTAATAATAGACAATATTTTTCATAACCTTTATCAGTGAACAATATAGTACTCCCCATTTTCAAGGTAATGACTAGAAGGCTTAATATATAACATATACTCTATACCTGATCAAAATGATTGATAAAAATTGATGTTATGAAAGAAAAACCGAAGAGTGGATACCTGTGTGTTCTTCTCCAAAACTGGTATGAAAATCTGAAGATTTTCCCTGGCCTGATAATCTCATTCTTCTCAGTTTAAATCATTCACTACAAATTTTAAACATATTTGACTTAATTGATACATTGGCTTTGTAAATATTATCCATGAAGCGAAGGTACTGTTTCATGACTTGTCTGTTGACAAGAGGTAAATAAGTTTTAAATGTCACTGTAGGAGTCTAGAAAAAATATACACGACCATTTGTGCTGGCAAATGTTTGTAAGAAAATTCTCTTCAAATAGTGACATTGACCTTGATTCCAATAGCCCCATTCATCCCAGTGGTCTCAAAGGCATGTCACAGATAAGAAAAATGTTTTGTATATGTATTATGTAAAGTTTGACATTGACCTTGATTCCAATAGCCCCATTCATCCCAGTGGTCTCAAAGGCATGTCACAGATAAGAAAAATGTTTTGTATATGTATTATGTAAAGTTTCACTTAAAAGTGTGTTACTTTTAATTAACAAGAGAAAAACAACATGTCACCTCCATGTGATGAACATTTATAATTTATAAATGCAAATGCCATTTCAAATTTAAATAATAAGTCCAGTGCTATATCATGGAATGCTATAAAAATATTCCATCATTTTTAATTGGAATTAACACCAGTATTTTGTAGAACAATAATGCATAACCTTTCTCCTAATTGATGTATGCAACAACCATTCAATATACCCTAATGAAACTTTCAAATATTTAATCAGCCACATGATAGATGTTAGAAATACATGGAACTATAAAGACTTACACAGATATAGATACTATTCATTATTTGAGAAATATTAACATAAAGACTCGCATGACAACATGACAAAAATAAATTTGACTCCACTCCAAAATATGACTCCACTCCAAATTTGACTCCACTCCACGACTCCACTCCAAGTTTGACTCCATTCCACTCCAAATTTGACTCTACTCCACGACTCCTCTCCAAGTTAGACTCCACACCAGGACTCCACTTCAACTTTGTCTCCACTACACGACTTCTCTACATGACTGCACTCCACTCCATGTTTTGTAGTATGCCTTTGTATCCGCTGAAATTTCCAAATTCGGTTTTCTGAAAACTAAACAGTGCAACAACGGATTATCAATGGTTATTCCAACGGAAAATTATATCTATAAGATGTATATGGATTCCCATGACGATAACGATGTATTAGGCTCCCGCGTAACAGATATAATATATATGCATTGATAGATAAGCTCCACGTATTGCGTAGCTAGTTTTTGATATTTTAAAATCGTTGAGATAAGCCTAACCGTGATATTGAACACCAAGACTACCCACGCTGTGTTTTTGATAAAAATGATTAGATAACCGTATGCATTGTATACACATGAAAAGATTAACTTCTTTGACCAGTATGACAACGGAGAAATGCAAAGTAATCAAAATTACACGGGTTGTAGGACGCAAAACGTCACATCTTATTTACATGGAAATAAATATATGGCGTATGGGATAAAAACTTGCATACCGGATCACGTTTGATTAAAACTGATTGCAAAATGTGGTCTCTATCGTGTTCACAAGAAATTGTGAACGGACGACGGACAAAATGCGATCACAAAAGCTCACCCTGTCACTACGTGACAAGTGACCTAAAACATATTAACCTTCGCAATTTTCTTATCGGGTACGAAATAGCAAATTATCTCTTTATAATTTTATATTACGCACATTACCTAAAAAGATGTAATGTCGTAATTGGTTTTCTTTATGCAAGACCCCTAGCTGAAATTTAAAGCTCATTGTTTCAGTTCAGATCATTATCTTATATTGTCAATAACTTTTTTCGACGTAGCTGTATAACATGGATGTTGGTCTACATTCTATAGTAATCGGGGCACGGAACAGGTGCGCGCTGAAAAGATAAACCATTTATTGCTAAGTCTTAAATAACATTGAATACCAGAAAGCACATATTAAACAGAGGATATTTAGTAGATCTAGTTTTGTTACCCAAAATTAAAATGATTTATTCAAATTTTAAAATATTTAGTAATTTATTATCGCAAGAGAAATCGAAAGTAAATTTCTGCCACTGTACCTCGCGTACAGATGAATGTGTGGTTGGTTGTAATTGTAGAGTCAGTGTGCCCGGTTTCAGCACTTTACGCGGTTTCACATATCTGGCAAATTTATGTTATTCTTGAAAATAAAGCAGAAAATTTTAACAATTCTGTTATTATTTCACGAAACTTAGTTATTCCGTACATATTTTTACACCTGGGATCGTTTTCCACTGGAGCCTCGCTCTGGTAAGTGCAGAGGAAAACAATAACAACACCAGTGGAGGACATTTCATGAAAATAATGACTATGCAAACAACATCAATGTGCAAATTAAATTGAAAAATCACTATTCCATCATAAATGTAATTATTTACCTATTACTTTACCCAAACAGTTGCTGAACTTCTCCAAACCTGCAAATGTTCAACTGACTTCAACTTGATTTTTTGCTTTAAATTTTATTAAAACTGTGAACTTAATCAAGTAATTAGGATTACCTGGGCTACTAGTGATCCAAAAGCTTCTGTTTCAGGTATTCAGCGGCCTTTATGTGTAAAACAAGGTTTTAGTACCCGGCTTTCACTTTAAGAACTGCTTTAAATCTCACTTTCAGGTGTTTTATTCCTTGCATATAATTCGCCTTCAAGATAAAATGCGTTGACAGCGCAGTAAGGACGATTTAGATGCAGCAGTTGCCAAACTAAAATTGTATGCTGCTAATGGGTTACTTATGGGGGATTCTGACCCAACACGGAATTATAATCGGCACAGGACGTCAAATCATTTTGACCTTCTATCACTGAAAGGATACCTATTGATCATTTACATTTGCTGCTTAGTTGAAATATTTGCAAATAAATCATGTACTCATAGATGCATATCCAAATCTTTTCTGTCTGTACATCCTGTTTAATTCTGATTTTTCCATGCGCCAAACATTACTACCTCTACGCCGTTTGTCTTTTTAAAGACATTTCTTGTTTATACAATTACAATACCAGGTGCAAATCAACGCTTCACTAAGAAGTAAAAGACGATTAATCGCGCGAAAGATGTATATTCCTAGGTCAAAGGTGAGATTAAACTTAGAGGACATGATTTTTGTCATGTCTGTAACTTGTATAGGTTTGGGTTGATTTTCAGACATTTTGACACAACCGTGTACTGTGATCCCCACCCCTATCCGAATTAGAAGTGGAAGGACACGCTTTAACAGGAATAAGTCCTTTGCTACGTGCGGGATAAGTGGTGAATTTTTGTACCGTTACTTTGTCATTGGTACACGAGGTATTATCTAATGCCCATATTTCGTCTTAACATATTTAATTTATTTGGCTGAATGAAAATAACTAATAAAAATTGCTGAACATGTACGTACAAAGTGTGTACTATTTTAAACCTAATGCAAGTACTGTTAGTTAAAACCCATAAAACTGTTAATTACGTATGTTTGCATTAACTATATGAAATATGGGTCTAATATACCTTTAATTCATGACGTGTGGCGCTATAAATAACTTGGAAATTTTCTTTTCTTTAAATACCTGATTGTTATGTCTGGTATAAATAACTTTACTATAAATAAAACGATTATGTAACAGTAGCCTTTAATTCAGTTTTATATTAGATAGCGGAGAGAAAGGATTCAAATTTTTAAACTGTTTATCACTGTTAAACAATTATGGATCTAGCTAAATTCATCTGTTTTCTCTACATTTTTGCATGGCTGTTTGCAATGGCCTCATTTTTATTACCATACTGGATATCGGGGGAGATAGATGCTGCGGTGAGAAATGTCACAGTTGTGAAAGAGGTCGACAGCGGACTCTTGTGGAAACGCCAGACTTACTACATGAAGGCGGACTCCATTCCAGACTCCGATGACTCATTTGCAGAAATTTCTGGCACTTACTTATGTAAGAAAAATGATTTTTGTTTTACAAGTATTAAAAAATCGAAGTTAGGGATAACGCGTGTTTTCGTGTTATAACATCTGCAGAAACCACGAGGGATTGGGTACGTCCCCGTGCCAGTCACCTACCCACCAACGTATTCCGAGGGATTCTGCAAATGCTATTACAGAAAAGAACACGTGTTAACGCTATTTTAGTATGAAATGTGTAAAGGCTAAATTAAATTTATATTACGACGATAAGCATTCATTTCCTCACAAATTGGTTTTAACTGACCATACACGGAACGTTAATATACATGATGTATAAAAAAAGTTTTGCACTGTTCGTGATCTTGATAAATCGGTTAAAAACTATGATAATAGCAGTTTTATGCTAGAATATTAAATTAATACACATTTTAACTGGTTAGCATAATAGATATATTAATTACATCTAGACAATCATGAAGGAACATTAAATACAGCCAGATATAAAGATGGTACGAAGTTTTTTCTGATAAGCACAAATACTACTTCTTGAAGTTAGAAATTAATTGAACATATATTCTCTTTTTCCTGCCTGGAAATTTTAGATACGGAAGCTGTTAAGATAGTACTTGGGTTGATGATAACGGGCCTGGCGTTGCTGTCAATTAGCCTGGTGTCCTCTGTTTACCTTCTGTGTTGTTATAACGAAGAAAAAAGTGGCAAACACGTGGCAAAAATATTCATAGCCATAGCAGCCCTGACGATTCTAGCAGGTAAGTTGCAGTTTTGCATTTATGAGATGCCTGTACAACTGAATTCACAACTTCTTTCGTAGAATTTCACATTGTGCACGTCCTTAAACCTTGCAGCTCGTTGTTGTCCATTTGGTATTACTTCAAATAGGTTAATGCCAAAATATTCTTATTATTTTGATTTTTTAAATGTAGATATTGAGTCAAGTAACTTAGTACCTAATTATTTCTAATTTGAACTAACTTAGTACCTAATTGTTTCTAATTTGAACTAGCTTAGTTCCTAATTATTTCTAATTTGAAATATTTCATGTTTTCTTTCAGGCGGTTTCATTGTTAGCGGACCTGTTATATATTATGGTCATGTGATAGGGGACTACGGGGTCAAGAAAATACATCTTGGTGCGAGTTGGTGGTTAGCTGCGATATCAGCTGGGATAACCTTTATGGCAGGGCTTCTGAATGTTTGTCAATGTATACACTCACGTTGTTCTGTAAAGTTTCAGTCGAAAGTGTAGTCCAAGATTTGTTTGTAATAAACAGTATTAAACACAGCTGCTCGTTTGAAATATTAACAATTGTGAAAACTGTTAAACAGTGGTGAAAATTATACAATTATAATTCCCATGGTTCAACGAGAAAGCAGCAGTTGGCGTGAGGTGTTTCACAGAAGTCTGTGTTTCAAGTAACGTACACTTCGAACATTCAGAAATGCGCTGATTGTTGTGCATTTTTCAACATTTGCCACGTGACTACGCTCTTACCATTCGTAAAATTCTGCATGATAAAATTCATAAAATGTTCTCTATTCCATACCATAAACGTATATTTTGAATACCAAATTACAATAATATCCAACACCATCATATTAATTTCATAGATGACGACATCTGTTATAAGTATGGTCTTGTATAGAATCTAGTCTGATGGGTACTGGAGCATATGTTAGCTCTTCTTTGTGGTAAAAATGATGAATGCACAGTGGTGTCTTGTGTTTAGCAGGCACTGAATCATAAAATACTTGGTGCTTGTACGGTTTATTTTATTTGCCGCAACTTGCATAGATAACTTCTACATTAATTTGTCATGTAATATGTAGTTTTTGTCTTACGGTATTTCTTGTCTCTTTACATGTTTTGAATATATTGTTTATTATTTGTAAGTTGTTTTGATAGAAAATAAAATATGGAGAAAAAAAAATGTCAACTTGAATATTTTATCTCTTATAACGTTGCATCAAAAATAGCACCGTCCGTTTTTCTGACACTTAATTTGTCAACATTTTCGCAAGACGATGACTCATTCGGTATTAAAGAAATGCGTACCATAATTTCTTTTGCATATGCCCATTTGTCGTAAGCTGATAAATATTAAACTGTGATACATTATAAATAGAAATCTAGAATGTGTTTGCGCTCACTATGAATCTCGAAGGATACATAACTCCTGTGGGTGTATGCATCATTTAGAATTTCAGCCGTGTCAAAACTGGATATTCTGTTTACAACATTATTTGTATTTAGGGAAAATTAAGAAAAGTTCTTGAAATAGTTGAATGTAGTGTTTGTTTTATTACTATATCACCCATTTTGGAAAAGGCCAGCTATTTTGACTTTCGAGATACCTTTGTCTTGTACGTATAATCTTCATGAATCCTTTGGTTTAATGCCAGGAATCTGATAGGCACGTATTCAGTAACTATTCTGTACATAGCTGGCGGCTCACTAGTCACATTGGAACGCCCATCTGTGGGATTCGATCCTTTTACCTACCGTTTCCGAATTGGGCAACTTCACAACTTGGTTGCGGTGTATGCTGTAATAATATATGTACCATACATTAAGGCAGAATATTTTAAGATAGGTGAGGAATGATTTATGTTAGAAACAGTCCAAATAAAAGTTAAATAGAGTAGTACCTTTAGCTTGAACATTTGTTCTTTAAAGAAGTTTACTTAGTGCTGTCAGATGTTACAATATTCGCAAACCAGGACGACTCGCACTAACAGGTTTACCTTACATAGCCATGAGACACATGATTGAACCATAACCATCTAGCTTTGCTTTGTCTGTCAGCTGGTCGTTCGGTAAACCATTTGGTCTCGGATCAATAACTAGAGAACGCTTGGTCTCACAGTAGACGACAAATTTCAACGGTAAGTAGGTGACCTCATATTATCCGGGTTCAGAAGGTCTAATGTCAAGATCACAGTTACCTTGACATTGAAAACGTTTCCACTGAATGAATAAAGACTGCTCTGGCATACAGTCATCAAATTTCTATTAGGTGATTGCCTGTGTCCAGCAGGTGACCACTATTAGTTCATGTCTCAGTAGGTTAAAGGTCAAGGTTATAGGGATCTTGAATTTGAAAACGTTTCCATTAAATGAATAAAAAAGTCACATTTCATCAGATGATTACCTGTGGCTAGCAGCTGGCCACTATTGTTTCGTGTGTCAGTAGGTTAAAGGTCAAGGTTACAGTGATTTTGAGATTTATAGATTACGTATAGAATACTTTGGCCTAAAGTCGTCAAATTTTATAGGATGATTGCCTGTGTCTGTAGTTGACCAGTTGTTTCAAGGGTCAAGGTCACAATGACTGAAAATGGTATCAACTCAATAAGTTATAAATCATTTTAACCTACAGTTGTAAATTTTCATAGGATGATTTCTGGTGGTCAGTATGATCCCTATTGTTTCTTGGTCAGTAAATCAAAGGTCAAGACCACAGTGACATGGAGACTCGAACCGTTTCTGCTCGGTAAGTTAAGAAGTCCTCAAACTTCATATGATGTCTCCAATTATTTTGGGGCCAGTAGGTCAAGGTCACAGTGACCTCTGGACTGAAAATTGTTTCGGCTCAGTAACTGAAGAAACCTTTAGCCTACTACCTTCAGACTTCATAAGGGGATTGACTGTTACTTATTTTTATGGACAAAAAGGTCAAGGTCACAGTGATCTTGAGACTTTCAGCTTAATAACTGAAGAATATTGTGGTTTAGTGTCCACACACTTAGGATGATTGCTTGTGGGCAGTAGTTAACGCTTTTGGTTTTGGGGCAGCAGGTCACAAAGGTGGAGGAATGGGGGAATATGTATTTCCAAACAGCTTTTGTTTTAGTATGAAATGCCTATGCAGTTCTTTTGGAATTATTTTACTCTGCCAATATAATAGTTCTATAAACAATCACGACGGTAGCGCTGACCTGACCTTTAGCCAGTGTTTAATCATTACGTAAATGGAAAGGATATAGAAATATTCAGTATACGATAGCGACTTAAATAAATAATCATATGTCTTTTTTAAATACACCATGCTGGAAGTTGTTAGTTTAATGATCGCATGGGCAAAAATGCTAAATTAGCCGTTACCTGCTTGGTGTGCAATATTGTCTTGCTCTATTGTTTTAAAGTCAAGTAGGTCAAGGGCACAATGACCTTGAGACTAAAGGTATGTAAAGAACGCTTTGGCCTACAACCGTTAAACGTAATAGGAATATTGCCTGTTGTGAGAAGGTGACCTCTATTGTTTTGGAAATTGGTACATCAAAGGTTAAGGTCACAGATACATTGAGACTGAAAATTGTTTTGCTAAGTAACTTAAATATGCTCTGACTCTTATAATCGTGAGATTTCATAGGATGATTACTTGAGTTAACTAGATGATCCTTCTTGTTTTGGGGATCAGTGGGTCAAAGTGTAAGAGGTCACTGTGACATAGGAACTGAGGATGGGTTTTCGCTCAGTTACTGAAGTTTCCTTGGTGTGATGCCTTCAGACTTCAAAAGTTATTTTTGTGATCCAGAAGATGACTCTTATAGCTTTGACGTTAGTTGGTCAAAAGCCAAAGTCACAATGATGGTGATAATGAAAATAGTTTTTACTCGATAACTAAAAAGTGCTTTATTTAGCCTGCTGTTGCCAAACCCTGTAGGATAAATGTCTGTAGTCGGTTAGACATTAGGTGTCAATATATCAAAGGTGAAGGTCACGTTGATTTCGAGACTGAAAATGGTTTCTGATCAATGTCTTAAGAACGCTTGTGTCTATGTGCTTAAAGCTTCACGATTTTTTCTAGTCGGTAAATGACCCCGGTTGTTGTTGAAGTTACTAAGTTTCCTCGTAGACATTGGTTTCATATGAGAAAATAATTTGTTTTGAAAAACAAGACTGTTAGAAAATGTTGAAATGAAAATTGCTGTTTATGTTGGCATTTACTCAATCATTGAAAGCCTTCCCGCTTAACTCAGTAGGGAAAGATAGCGGGGTCGTAAGTTCGACCTCAGGGCGGGGTGTATGTGACGATTTGATAAAAGACATTGTGTCTGAAATCATTCGTCATCTACCTCTGAATCATATGCGGGGAAGTTGGTAGTTACTTGGTTGAAAACATGTTTGTACTGGTACAGAATCCAGGAAATTATATACTGGTTAGGTTAACTGCCCGCCGTTACATGACTGAAATACTTTTGAAAAATGGCGTTAAACCCAAAACAAACAAACAAACAATGCACAGTGACAGTACGACAATGAAAAAAATATAACAGTTACATTGTATGACTCATTTTTCCATATTTTGTCCACATGACGTAATTACAAATTTTTTGACTATTCACACGTAATACTGCGCATTCACTTTCTTTCTGGTGTGAATCCGACACATTAACTTTTTGTGCAGTCAATGATTTTAAATTAATTTACAAAAGATTTAAAATGTTTTAGATATCAAATGTGTGTACGTGCCTTCCAGATACACGGTGTTAAAACTTTATTGCTGTTTTAGAAATCGATAGAGTACAACAGCTTTGAAGGAGTTACCTGTAGCGGCTGACGTGCGACAGGGAGCATCATGTTCCAATGACTTAGTGTTTTGGGGTAAAGAAATCTTTGGATGTAGAATGTGTCAGAAGCTGTATATGTTCTTGAAAATTCTCTGGGAATATGGCTATTGCATGATGGACTTTGAGCTCTTTAATGGAGGCTAGTTTAATCTATTAAACATATCAGAAACTGAACTTTCATTAGAGTAGCGATTAGTGAAAAATCTGGCAGCTCTTCTCTGAACTTTCTTCAATTTGATTTATATGGCTCCCATAAAGTAGATAGATATTCTAACTTCAATCTTACCGTCGCTTTGTATGCTTGTTCTTATCCCTTTAGAAGATTAAATCTTTAGATTTCTATGCAGAAAACCAATACACAGATTTGCTTTGTAAGTTACTATGACTTTGTGTACTTATCCCGTCTCAGGCTATTTGGAAGAGTTACAAACATTTTGATGACTGAACCTTTTGAAGTATGACGATAATGGTTATAGTTAAACTGAATCGGATTCTTTTTCTCTGTTAAATTTCTTATCAGAATGGAAATGCAGCAATCAATGTTGTTATCAGCTAAATCAGACTAAACTTTTACATATGCTGTCAGTATATTTTGCTATTTTTTCTGTTAGATTGTTCAGTTGTTTTGGTACATTCATTTTACTCCTTGTTGGTTAAAAAGTGGCGGCAACAATCACAATTTCCTTTGATTTAATTTTCCTGATGTCGTCACGGACGTACTACGCGGTGACAAAGATTAAAATTCGGTCAGGAAAGACAACTCTGAATAGCCCTGTAGAATTTGTTGAACAACTTAGTGGTATTGTGTAGATGTGAATTTTTATGACTGCAGTAACTGACCTTATCATTAACTCTCTCTTCATTTCTTTTAGCTCAGGGAGAAGCACAAGGGGGTTATCAATGTAACTTGTGCGGGAAAATGTATTCATCGAAGAGCAACCGTAGCCAGCACATGAAGATCCATACCGGCATAAGACCTTACTCCTGTGAGGTGTGTGGGAGGAGATTCCTACGCAGGACCTACCTTAGAGGACATATGATGGTACACATGAAACTTCCATGATGCACAGGTTTGTTTGAAGATCTTTCAGAAAGAATTTCCCCCATTACAAGCGTTGGGGTATAGTTTTATAGTCGTCTATTCATCTGCCACTCCGTCCGATATTGCTATTGCACAATATCTTCTACTTAAAGGATATTTATAAACTTTGGACGAAATGATTATTTCATCAATACGCAAAGTCCACTTTCCTATTTGTTTCGAAGTTCCATCACAGCGTGTGGTCCAAGGCCTAAACTTTATTCCGGAAGAGCTGTTAGTATAGGTGGATGGTCCGGCATTCAACATTTTTCATGAACTGCTGGGTGGATCTTCATCAAACTTGTTCTGTATAATCATAAGGTCTTCTCCCCAATTTGTTCAAATGGGGCTAGTCGGACGCTTTTAGGGGCCGCAAGGGCTAAAAAAACAACTTCTCACGAAACGCTAGATGGATCTTCATTTAAGTTGGTCAGTATCATCATAATAAAATCATCTCCAAAATGTGTTCAAATGGTTGCGCTAAGCCCTATTTATGGGCCACAAGAGTCATGGACCGCTTGATAGATCTTCATCAGACTTGTTTTGTAGCATCATTGTTAGGTCCTCTTTCAGTTTTGTTCTGTTATGGGTGATTTGCTCCTTTTAGGGGCTGCTAGGTAAAACAGGGATACCATAAGATGTCTTCTTCTCATTAACCGCTTAATCGGTCTTGATCAAACTTGGTCTGTAATGTCATTGCAATGGTTCCACTTGGTCCTTAAGCTAAAAAGACTTTTATTAAACAACTTCATATCATGAAATTTGTTTTAATTGTTACGCATATTTGGGCTGTCACAGCAAAATATAGGGGATAAAAGCAAATAGCATTCATTTTAATGACCTGCTTTAAGATGTTCACCGAACTTGGTCAGAAGCAAGGTCAGGTGGTCAAGGTCCTCACCAGATGAGCCACTTAGGCCTCATGTATGTAGGTATGTAGGAATACATATCAATTTGTTATTGTGGACTTGTGATAAGACAGATGTCATATGTAGAAAGTACAGTTAAAGTCACAATAACAATTTTTAGCCCGACTATACGAAGTATATATAAAGCTATCCTATTCGACCCGGTGTCGACACGCATTCACACCTTACAATTTTGATGCACTTTCATTTTATCTCTGTTATTAATCAATGGATTTTATTCAAACATTAAATAGTTGTTTCACATCATCACCCACATCATATGTCACAAGAGCCATCACTCTTGCACCAATATTTCGTGAATTATGCCCCATTTTCTAAGAATTTCTGGTTTAGTTTGATGCACATTCACTATACATCCGTTTACATAATGGATTTGACTCGTAATCGCCCTTATGATATGAAACAATGTCAATATCGTTTGTAAAAATGTCATGAATTATGTCCTTTTTACTTAGAATTTCATTTTAATTTTTACACGCCCGTTCTGAAAAATACAGACGTATAAAATGATAGCGCGTGCGTATGTCTGCCCGTCCGTCCTCGGAGCATAACTGTATAACCATTACAGATATTGACTTTAAACTTTGCATATAGGTAGATGACGATGAGACGACATGCAGAGCAACCGGCTCTGTAGGTTTATGGTTAAAGGTCAAGGTCAACCCGCCCGCTTAGCTCAATAGGGAGAGCGCAGATCTACGGATCTCGGGATCGTGAGTTCGAGCCCTGGGCGAGGCGTATGTTCTCCATGACGATTTGATAAAAGACATTTAGTCTGAAATCATTCGTCCTCCACCTCTGATTCTTGTGGGAAAGTTGCCAGTTACTTCCGGAGAACCGGTTTGTACTGGTACAGAATCCAGGAACACTGGATAGATTAACTACCCGCCGTTACATAACTGAATACTGTTGAAAAACGGCGTTAAACCCAGAGCAAGCAAACAGGCAAAGGTCAAGGTCACAAACGTAGCTAAACGGTCAGAACTATACCTATCATATTTTGTGTCCGGAGTATAATTAAATAATCATTTAATGTATTGACTTCAAACTTGGCATGCAGGTCGGTGGCGATAAGACAATGTACAGAGCACTTGAACCGGCTCTATAGATCAAAGGTCAAGGTCACAATTTGAGCTCAATGGTCTATTTTGTCCGTCATATTTTGTGTCAGGAGCATAAGCTATTAATCATTCAAGTTATCGACTTCAGACTTGAGATGAAGATAGGTGGCATTGTGACGATGTGAAGTGTACATGAACCAGGGTGGTAAGTCAGAGGTCAAGGTTACAGCAAGGTCAAATCTGCCCATCATATTTTATGTCCAGGGCATAACTTAAAAAAGTATTTAAGGTTGTGGCTGCTTGAAACTTGGAATTTATGCAGGTGGTGATGCGATGAATTGTAGACTGCAGCAATCTACATTATATCCCCTCCCGTCCATTTATCCCCTCCCCACAA
The DNA here is from genome assembly GCF_021730395.1 of Mercenaria mercenaria. Classification (NCBI taxonomy): domain Eukaryota; kingdom Metazoa; phylum Mollusca; class Bivalvia; order Venerida; family Veneridae; genus Mercenaria; species Mercenaria mercenaria. The sequence goes on from NC_069376.1 coordinate 46,514,254, forward strand.
AAAACAATTCATTTAGTTTCTTAATCTTTAGTATCCTCACACACACACACACACACACACACGCAGGCGCGCACACACACATACGCACGCATGCGCTGCTTTTCTCTCTCTATTCTCTCTCTACCCCACCGACCACCTATAACCTCCCACCCCCACCCAAAAGAAAACAATTCAGATTTTTGCCCTTTTATAATCTGTCGCTTCAACATTCCTCCCACATCCCTCTAAAAAATTTTAAAATAAATAGGTAACCATTTAATTTCTTGCCCTTTTGTATCACTACCACTGCACAAACATACCCTGACCCTTGCCCCTCGCATACACATACCTACACCACCCACCAAAAAAATCTGAAAAATTTGCTTTTTCTTAAAATTTTGCTGCCATCCTCCTCTTATATAACACTTCAGAGGTATATTGCCTCTTGTTATGCTTTTACACCACATTTCTGTTGTTCTACACCATCACCCACATCATATGACACAAGGCCTATAACTCTGACTTCAATTTATTATGAATTATGCCCCTTTTTACGTAGAATTTAAGGTTATAGTTTTGATACTCTTTTTCTGTCTAAATTGGATATTATTCAAACTTGAAATAGTTGTTCCATCTTCCTCTGATGTGCTCTCTTTCGCTATCCAGCACCGAAAAAAAAAAGCTTGCTGTCTCCTGATTGAATTAGCCTACTTCCCTTTTATTACATGTTCCTTAATTTCAATTAAAATCGTTCATGGAAAGTTTCTTTCCTTAAAGCTCCAACTAACAAATACAATTATAAAATCACTACCAGTCTAATGCCAAAACGTCTGGTCACCAAATTCACTTTTCACATGTACATTTGTACAATAAAATCTCTACTTTCTATTTTCAGATTTTGAGGCATTGTTCCGAGCATTCAATGGACATCGACCGTTGTTTTAACATGTATATTAAAATGTTCTAATAAAGTTTTATTTCGTATTGCAAGAATTTTGTAGTCATTTTCGACAAAAATTCATTTTATCTACGGGCAAAAGTAAAAATAAAAGTCGTGTAACCATGTCAAAACCTATTACATTTTCAAATCTGGTGAACTGTCAGACTATTCTTGATCAAAATCCTCTGAAAAAAGTCTTCTTGAATACAAGTTCCCATCATAGTTTTGCAAGGGGTATTAATAGGCTATCGTTATCCCATTGATGAAAATAGCAGGGCTATCATAATACCCTTCATGAAATTCGCAGGACTATTACAATCCTAAATGCAGTTTGGCTACAGACATGATTACATCCCATTTTGTGAGAAGATGGAGGAAAAGTTACATTTTTTTTTGTTCAGATTACCAGGTCCGATTGGTCAAGGGTACAACGTGAAGTCAGAGGCGAGATAGCTTAATTTTGTGTCCGCTCCGTATATTCTAAACCTCTTGGAACATTTTCTTAAAATTATAATTAGATATTAGCCTCATCATGACGATGTTCTAAACCCAGGTCACTCAGTCTAAGGTCAATGTTACACGTGGAAGTCAACGGCAAAAAGCTTAATTTCATGCCCACTCCATACCTGCAAACTGCTTTGAAGAGTTATCAATTGTATTTCCCCATCAAGGTGACTTGCAGGGCGTACAACTCAAGTCGTTAGCCCAAGGTAATATTTGAAGGGCAAAATTTTGATAGCTTAAGTTTTGTCCGTTCCAAATTATTTACCACAAGAACGATTTTCATAATATTCGTATCACTAGTCTTGTTAAACTCATCAAGACGGCATGCAGGGTGCAAAGCCTGGGTCACTACGCCAAAAGTCACATTGTGGTCAGAGATCAAAGAGCTCAACTCATATCAAATAATTCGCTGAAATGAATTTCATAAAACTGGCACAAATTTTTAACCGCATTAAGCGGACATGCAGGACGCACAAACCTGATCACTAGATCCAAGGTCAAGATCATTATAGGAACTCTAATTCGGTTCTGCTCCGTATCTTCTTAATTGATAACTGGACGGATTTTCATAAATCTAACATCAGTCGATAATCTCTTCAGGATGACAAGCAAAACTTACAGCCCGGATCAGGAGGTTCAAGGTCAAGGTCACACTTGAAGCCCAAAGGTCACGATCACAACATATAACTTTCCCTGTCTCAGAGCGGCGTCTGTGGGTATAATCACATTTAATGGTAGCTCTAGCTATAATTTAAAATGAATTAATTATTATATGACTAAAAGTGCTTATTTTAAATAACATATTTGTTTTATATATAAAAATTATGGGGAAAATATAAAACAGGAAAAGGCAATGAGCAATGCATTTTGAATAAACCTATATTCTTCTCTTGCATTGCTTAAATATCTAAGGCTTCTCATTTTCACCCTCCATTTATAAATTTCCGTCGAAAAATCTCGATGGTACAGAGTGTCTAACTCTTCTGCCATGCACATCTCTTTAAATGTGTTATCTCTTGTCTGAATACATTAAAATAATACATGTTGAAGAAAAGTAATAAGCACTATTTCATTTTATAATAGAAAAATGTATTTATTGTTTTCAAAATTAAAATTTGGCTTTAACCCAAGTGACTGAGAATGCATGGCGGCCATGATGTTTTCAAATATGTTATTTCAATTCAATATATAGGCAATGCGTATTATAACATAACCGAGGCTGCCATCTTATTTAAAAATAAATCATCTCGTTTGCCTAAAAACAATGTGTATTATTATATACTTGCCTTGGGTATTTTTCAAATATTTTTATTAAGACATCATATGTTTAATATAAAAAGTATCTTACTTTACTATTTATGTACAATGAAATCATGTATAAAAATATACGGGAAATTCATTCGTCCGTGAAATAGTATTTTTTAAAGTAATACCAAGAAGTGATATTGGGGACCGTCACTTCGTTCAAATATACATTTATCTTTAACCGTTTCGGAGATATTTAGATTTAAATGGACCGAAGATGACAAAATATGGCAGGCTAACGTGATAAGAAACATGTTGTATGCAAATGTAATACCATATTTAGAAACAAGATGGCCACAATGCATGCGTATACTTGTGGTAAAACCGAACCCTGTACTACTTTTTAATTAAATTAATGTATATAATCTTTTTATCAGAATATAAATTTTATAGAAATTAACCTGTTCTTGCAAATTCAAATTTCTGCAAACATTGGCCCAGTGATGTTGCTTTGGAATGCCTGGAGGTAGCCATCTCTTTGCCCTACGATTGTATGCCTATAAGACAAAATCACCCCTTCTCCTTTGCTGATATGGCAGAAAAAATTACTTTTTCCAGCCATAACATAATCGGTATTATTTCGCCTTATACCACAACAAAATGCAAATATTACCAGCACGTAGTTAAAGACGACATCGCACACGAAACAGAAATTTCTATCCTTACAGCTGCCTATGTATCTATATACAACTGGAGCTTGATCTTGTGAAATGTAAGTAGTTAATATTTCATCAATAGTACTGTAAAAGAGAATTGTTAAGATCATACATGACTTATGATGGTCTGTACAAGCCTTACAGCATATAAGTGCACGTGTTGTGCGATAACCAAGCATCTTTGCAAGATTTTTGCAGGCAAACGTCCAAAAGAAATTTGAAACAAGCCTTTACGACAGTCATTTCTATGTGGCCTAGCCCGGGAACAAGCAATATGTCACGTAGATCATCATTCTTTCCGATTAAACATGATCCTAGAACGTAGGGAAGGCCGTCACATCCTACACATGTCCATCTTCTGTTACTCCTACATGACACTGGTGTTGTACATGCTGTCCATGTAAATATAAATAAAATTTTGATATTGTTCTTCAATAAAAGGGTTATCATATAAATTAAAACAAAAAATCACCCAATTTCATACTATGTGCTTTATGTATCTTTAAAATGTATAATTATGTGTAATGTCACAGTTAAAGGTCTAAGTTGAATTTACGGCTGTTATGGAAAGGACTTATATTTTTGAAATGGATAATGATAACAACTACATTGTAAATTGTCAAAGATTTTACAGAATTACCTGAAGATCGTTTTTTACAGAGTCATATGAGCAAGGGTATAACAACGCAGGTTCTCCTACTTTAACATGTGGTTTATCATCCGGGTGGCAACTGGTCGCCCATGTATAGGGATCCGCAAAGCCTATCTTGTTTATTGGACCAATGAACCCTTTAAACATAACTACTTAGATGCGTTCCAGTGAACTAATTCTGGTAAAAATACATGTTCTAGCAATAAATGTTAAGATAAATAAATGTGTTCTTTCTTAGTTATACTTATGTTTTATAATTATTAAATAAATTATGTACTGAAAGAACAACCCGGGTAAAAAGGTATGGATGATTTATAGCACACACTTAATGTAAATGTTACAACTTTTTATTATATGTCTTAACATGGTCACCATGTATTGTTACTTATAGTGTGTGGTATTACGATTTACGGACTAACATAGCGCTCATAGTGATATACTAATATTTTGTCATTGCATTGTCAATTAGAATTTAATATAGATAATTATACACGGACGAAAGTAAAGGGTAAAGTGTTTATACCTCTACATGTGGACATAAGAACACCTCTTTCATATTATTTTTAGTATCAACTGTTACATTAACTTACCATCTATCCTTTGCTGTATGTTGTCTGTTCCTTTTTTCTCTGTAACGATTGCCTTAAGCATACTGCAAGGAAACTATTTCTTATAGTATCAAACTTGCTTTCAGCTTCCTTTGTATAATGCCTAATACTGACAACAGTGTTACTATTATTTTCCTGGAACAACCACTGTCTAGGAGTAAGATGTGGACTTTCCTGTAACTTACTACATAATGCTGGTGTAATGTGGAGAAGCATAGTGATTACAGATGCAGTTGTTTTGTGTCCAAAGGTAACTCTCCAGTTTCTAGCAGTCAGCTGATTATTATCAAAAAATGTTATTTGATCACTGTTACACTCATTTTGCACTGGTTGTTGGGCATTTGCTTTCAGTCAGCGTTGTAAGCTGCTATAATTACTTTTGTAAATGCACCTCTGGGAACACAATAAGCAGAGAAATTCTCAAGATTTACACATTTATTTGGCGGAATTTTCTATCGACCTTTTACCAACGATAAAGACAAAGAGTTCCGAATACTAGTACACATATTAGAATATAACACAATATCGTTGTCATCTTACTCAGGTTAAGAACCACTAAATGTTAAGGTGTAAAACTATTAATTTACTACACTCTTCCCCCCTTTAAAGTAGAAACATTAAATTACAAGATTCTTTCATGTAATCAAATAAAGCATAATACTGGTTAAAAATTAATACTGTTTCTTCTTGACTAGATATGTCTTTGAAACCACAGTTCAGTAATCAGTTCCACAAGATCAAAACAGTTCACATTAGAAAACAAAGTAAGAACTAACTATTGATTAACACAAAGTATAAAATCTAGTTTTGCATATTCAAGCTTACTGATTTTGTAAGTATATGTTTTGTAATACAAAACCAGAGTTCTGTTGTGTCCCACGGGTGTTATTTTGACCCTTAAGCACAGTGGTGACACCATATTATGTTTCTATTCCTTGTATAAAAACTATTAAACTTATGATTGAATCTTTTGCATATAAGTTTTATATACATCCAAATTTGTGAATGACAGATATACAGAACCAAGGTTCTGTTGTGCACCACGGGCATTATTATGGCCCTTACACTGTGTATGCACTAGCGTTTTTCCCACACATAGTCTTTCAATTTCCTTGGTGTTTTGATTGTACGTTTCGGTCTTTCATTCACTGGACTAGAATCAGTACTTTCAGTAGATGGCACAGACGGAGATGGTGGGTTCGAAGGTTCTCCTGGCAGAGATACTGGTCCAGGTGGTAAAGAGGAGACTTCCACAGGAGTTTCGGTCGTAGGAATAGAACATTCGGAAAGTACGGACTTATGATTATCATGAACGTCCGGAGCCACTAAGTCATTTGATGGCACAGAACAAGTCTCACTGAATGGCAACTCTGCATGCCGGGTAACCAAATGATCAATATGACAGTATCGAATTCGGTTGTTACATTTCACCAGATACGAAACTGCTCCAAGTACCTTATGAATAACGCCTGGCCGCCACTCCCATTTTCCCCCTTGAATTGTGCTTTTAACTGCCACTTGATCGCCCTTTTCAAATGTTCGCATTTTAGTTGACTTGTCATGAACAGCTTTCATTTTCATTTGACTGTCCTTCACTTTGCTGTCCTTAGATGGTTTCACTAAACTCAATCTCGTGCGTAACTGACGATTCATGAACAGTTCACATGGAGCGATACCGGTGGTAGTATGTGGTGTAATTCTATATTTCAGCAGGAAATCAGCAAGGAGATGTGTTAAGCTCACTGACTTTACACTTTTCGCATTATCTTTAATTCTGGCTTTCAACGCGTTTTTAACTACTTGCACGGCCCTTTCTGCCTGCCCATTTGACGATGGATGATAGGGCGGAGTAAGAGTGTGTCTAATGCCTGTCGTTTTTACAAAGTCCTTGAATGTAACTGATGTAAACTGTGGGCCATTATCAGAAACCAGTTGTTCAGGTAACCCCGTGTAACTAAAAATAGATCTTAGTTTGTCTATAGTGTTTTCACTGGTGGTACTTTTCATTGGTATAACCTCCAACCACTTGCTGTAGTTATCTATTAGTATCAAAAATGAATGGTTCTTAAAGTCTGCAAAGTCAATATGAATTCGTTCCATAGGGCGTGAAGCGCGAACCCATGGATGCAGCGGTGCTTCTGCAGGAAGTGCTTTCAACGACTGACAGGTTCCACAGGTGGCAGCAAGGTGTTCAAGTTCAGAGTCCAAGTTAGGCCACCAGACATAACCGCGAGCCAGCGATTTCATTCTGTTTACTCCAAGATGTTGATCATGAAGTTCTGAAAGAATAGTATTCCGCAGAGTCTCTGGAATTATAACACGTAGACCCCATAGTAGCACACCACGGTCAACACCAAGTTCAAACCGTTTGCTAAAATATGGTCGTATTTTGGGATCGTCGTTATGTTTTGGCCACCCACTTAATACAAAGTCAATGACCTTACTCAGAATTGGACATTTTCGAGTTGCGTCAGCAATCACTCTTGCCTCAACCGGAAGTTCCTCAATGAAAGATACTAAGTCATCTGTACTTTCAACCTCGCTACTGGTTACAGGTAACCGTGACAACCCATCACAATTGCCATGCGCAGACGATTTCCGATATTTTATGTCATATTGGTAACCCGATAGGAGTATAGCCCATCGCTGCAAACGTGACGCGGCTAAGGTAGGTATCCCCCTGGTAGGACCGAAAATTGTTGTCAACGCGGTATGATCGGTAAGTAGAGAAAACTTGCGCCCATAGAGATATTTGTGAAATTTTTTTACTCCAAAAACGATTCCTAGCGCCTCCTTCTCTACCTGAGAATAGTTCCTTTCGGCTGGAGCAAGTGTCCGAGAAGCATAAGCAATCGGTTTCTCCGTTCCATCTTCCATAACATGGGAGATAACTGCCCCCACTCCGTATGCCGAAGCATCGCAAGCTAAAATCACAGGTTTCTGTTCATCATAGTGAATGAGTACCCCTGTACCTGAGAGTTCGTCCTTAGAGCGGTCAAAAGCTTCTTGGCACTCAGCCGACCACTCCCACTTTGCTCCTTTACGTAACAGTTGATGTAACGGATGAAGCATTGTTGACAAATTCGGAATAAATGAACCGTAGTAATTCAGGAGTCCCAGGTAAGATTTCAGGGTTCCAACATCGGTAGGCACTGGCGCTTTCATGACAGCCTCTACCTTGTCGTCAGTAGGATGAATACCTTCTTCATCTACAAGATGTCCCATGAACACTACATTCTTTGCCATAAACACGCATTTGTTGGCATTCAACTTGATGTTGTGTGTATGAAGGCGTCGCAACACCTCCTCGAGTCGCTGTAGATGCACGTCATCGGATGGAGCTGTAATAAGTATATCGTCTATACGGCACACCACTCCAGAAAGACCAGCCAGTACAGTGTCCATCACTGACTGAAATATCGCAGGTGCTGAACTCACTCCATAGGCTAACCGATTATACTTATACAATCCCAAGTGTGTATTGATTGTAAGTAGATCCTTGGAGTTCTCATCAAGTTCTAGCTGTGCATAGGCCTGCGTAAGATCCAGCTTAGTAAACTTTTTACCCCCAGCAAGGGTCGCGAACATATCGTCAATGTTCGGTAGCGGATACTGATCTTCGCTAATTTCACGATTTACCGACACTTTATAGTCCCCACATAGTCGTAAACTTTTCTTGTCCGCCTTTGGCACGACAACCAGCGGACTTGCCCAAGAACTATTATCGACACGTTCAATTACACCATCTTTTTCAAGAATTTTCAATTCCTCAGTCACCTTGTCTTTTAATGCATAGGGTACCGGTCTGGCTTTATGAAACCATGGTTTGCTATTTTCTTTCAAATGAATAGTTGCTTTGAAACCTAAAATCGGTTTGTCATTTTTCACAAATACTTCTGAGAATTTTTGTTTCATAGTTTCTACCGGATCAGAGCTATCTACTTTGTTAACACTAGCAAAGATTGTTTTCCAGTCAAGTTTTATTTGTTTCAGCCAATCACGACCTAGCAAATTTGGCCTATTTCCTTTGACAACAACAGCAGTCAGTAATTTCCCTTCACTTGATACAGTAATTTCACCTAAAGTGTCTATGCTCTGACCTGAATAACTTTTCAGCTTAATGTTAGTTGGACGAAGATTATTACCACCTAGTTGTGCGCGGTAAGTTTGTTCATTGATTAGAGTTCTTGAACTACCCGTGTCTAGTTCGAATAACACATCTTCATTATCAAGCATAAAATTCACCTTAAACGGATGATTTGATTTGCTTTCTGAATTAGAATAAACAAACAAAGTAAGCTCTTCATCACTTGATTCTTCGACAAAGTTAGTGTTCTTCGCAAACTGCCGGTTCCTACAATTGTTTGCTAAGTGACCAATTTTACCACAATTATAGCATTTACTTTTCTTGTGCATGCAAGAATCTGAACGGTGATTCCCACCACAACGATAACACCCATTTTTCTTCATCGGAGTTTTTACGGGTTTAGGCTCAGACGGTGTTGAAACAGGACGCGACTTAATTTTCACTTTATTAACAGCTGCCGCTGCCATACCACCAAAGGACACAGTGTCTTTCTCAGCCATTTCCATAGCGGTACTTATCTTAATGGCCTGATCAAATGATAACTCCTCCTCGGCTAACAGTTTCTTTTGAATTGTTTCTGACCGTAGACCGCAGACAAACCTATCCCTCAATGCGTCATTTAAAAATGTTCCAAAATCACAATGTGTAGATAATCGTTTCAACTCGACTACATATTCAGATACTGTTTCCCCCTCTTTTTGATTGCGTTTATTAAACTTGAACCTTTCTGAAATTGTGAGCGGCTTGGGGTTATAATGATTTTTCAACAGTTTGACCAAGTCTGCATAAGATTTATCCTTGGGGAGTGCAGGAGCAACCAAGTTCTTGAGGACCCCATACGCTGTCGATCCTATCACGGACAGAAAAACAGGGACCAGTTCCTCATCGGGCACTTCGTTGGCTTCGAAGAACTGTACCAACCGTTCCTCATAGTTTAGAAAGCTTTCTTGGCCATCCTGGAATTCACTTATCTTCCCAAACAAAGGCATGATGATTACAAATGTTTATACTCGTCGCCACTTTTGTAAATGCACCTCTGGGAACACAATAAGCAGAGAAATTCTCAAGATTTACACATTTATTTGGCGGAATTTTCTATCGACCTTTTACCAACGATAAAGACAAAGAGTTCCGAATACTAGTACACATATTAGAATATAACACAATATCGTTGTCATCTTACTCAGGTTAAGAACCACTAAATGTTAAGGTGTAAAACTATTAATTTACTACAATTACCACAAGCTGTTTGTCGATTGTTTAATTGTGCAACAACCTTACTTCCACTTAAATAGTAATTTACAAGATTCTTGCAAAATTGCAAGGGGCTACGTGTGTTAGGCGTCTAGCTTTGTATATACTGTCAACTGCAGTAAGAATACACACTTCTTTTTAGTTAGGATTGTTACCATTACCTGCAGCAGACTTCACAAACCTAAGTAATACATCATTACTGTCATTTAACCACTGAGTGATTTTGAAACTTGACAAATTACCTGGGTCTCTATAATCAACACTACATAAAACACTGTCTTCCTCAATGTCACTTGATATTCTTTCAGCTATAGCTTCAGCAATATCACCAAGTTCTTTCAAATCATCATTATGCAATATATCATCAATAACTTCCTCTTTTTTTCCAACTGTTTTTCCGTTAGAGGCACAAGGACTGAAAAAATTAGCATTAACATAGTCTATACAAAGTTGACAAATAGCACTGGCATTTCTGGGAATAAGATCACTTTTTTCATATAATTAAGGACAACTCCTTTTTTGTGACGAATTTGGTGGATATTACTTGCATTACCATTACTAAACTGGTCGTGATGTCTACAGGCACATGAGCAAGGCATAGTTATGATGAATGATATAAGTTTCACCTCTATGTGACTTTCACGGTTCACTCCATTGTTTACAAGTGCATCCCGTGCATGTAATAGTACAAACAAAAGTAAGCGGAATTTATTATGCAATACTTTATTTCATAAATTTCTATGACTTTCATTTATTTTTCAATACATAAGAAAAGGAATAAAAACAATAGCACATACATTTGTTTACACCCCTTACTGATTATCTAAAACAATAGATTTCGTTTAAACTGCTTATTTGTTTACATAACCGACCAAGGCGAACAACTCTGACTGACACAGTAAGTCCAGAGTTTCACAGAAGAAAACAAATCCCTGGTCTTACCTGTGATAAACTATGGAACACCCATATTTATAACATCAAATGACAGCTACTACAGACAATTCAATGGGGTTCAAAGAAGTGCTATGCTAAAAGCAACTGGATGTGTTTCAACTACCAGTACAGACACTTTAGAAATTCTTACTAATTGCACTCCAATGGAACTTCATATGAAATTGTGACAGTGTCAGGAATTAGTAAGAATAGCAGCAAAAAGAGAGACACACCCTCTAAAAAAAAAGAATTCAATACATGGTTGTCAGAATGTCAGAACTCAAAAGGCAGACCAAAAACATTCCAGTTAATGATCAGTAGATTCAATGAAGTAAGAGAAGAATTCAGGTAGAAAACACTGAACAAGAATTCCAGTACAGCAAAGAGCATCTTGGGTTATCCAGGACAAAAGAGTATGTCCACACAGAAACTTTTCATAACTCAAAGGATATTCAGGTATCAAATATAAAAGACATTTTAGGCACTTGTAAAGATAACTGTATATTAGCACTCACAGATGGATCTGCCATTGGGAACCCTGGTCCAAGTGGAGCCGGACTGCAATTTACTTAAATAGCTATGACTCTATCCCAGTTTTATTAAAAAGGTCAATGAGCAAAAGTGGAAATAACTTTTCTGTGGAAATTATTGGTATTGAAATTGCTCTGGAATTCTTGACTGAAGTAACAAGTCCAACAGCCAAAGGATACATATATTTACAGACTGTCAGGTAGCAATAACATCAGTGTTCTGTAAAGAAGTACCAACAAAAATGATAGAAAACATCATCACAATCAAGATATATTTGGCAAACCTACAAGACAGAAAATATGAAATAGAAATTTACTGGATCCCAGGCCATAAAGAACTTACAGGAAATTAATTTGCAGATTCCCAGGCAAAAGAAGCTGCATCTGAAATGTGTACATCAGATACTGATGAGACCACAGAGGAGAGAGATGCAAGAGATCGAAGTAGTCAAAATTATGAAAGAAAAAATAAAAGAAAAATGGAACAACAAGTACAGTCTGTCAGAAAATGTTGAAAATATTCAAGAAGTTTACCAGCAAGCAGGAGTTAGGTCTTTGGTGGGAGAGGAAAATAGGGAAATTTTTTGTATAATCAACCAGCTATTCAGTGGACACACAAGATTAAATGCACACTGGTCAAAACTTGATGCAACAAAATCAGCAATGTGCTGCCAATGCAAAGTTCCAGAAACAGCACAACATTACATATTCCATTGTGCCAGATTTTCAAAACAAAGAGAGACACTTGAAAGGGACATAGAGACAATACTATGTAGAGAAAACATTAGTTGTGGAAATATATCAATGGCCACCCTAGTAGGAGAACTGGCTGATATCAGGGTTGAGGCAAGGAGAGAATTAATAGAAGTTTTCAGCCAATATATTCAAAATTCTGGCCGCTTCAGCAGCGAATCGGAATAAACTTCTTCCCAATATTGACAAATAATTATATAAGCAAATGAGTTTAAGCACATGAGTTAAAAAGTACAAAGGATGACAATGATGTGGCAACACATTCGCACTAGAGTTAAGGGTAGAGAACACCAATTGTTTTCCCATAGACTTTCATTATAACATTATGGCGTGTACGGCCTCCCATATATCGAAACATGTATATCCAATCACATTGTTTTTCAAGAACTATCTTAGTTCCACCAAAATATCGGACGAAAAACATATGAATAGTGATACTTTATTTACCTGATTCCTGCGCATGCGTCGGGCAGTCACCGTCTTTTTTCTTCCGGCACAACAAAACTATTTTTTCACTTTTTTTCAGGGCCCAAATCACTCTCTCTCTTTGGTAAACAGGTAAAACAGTGCCCAATTAATCGCGCAATAATAAATCCTACTAATTTACATCGTTCTCTTAGTATTAGGAATTCTGTGGAATTATAGGTAGTACTTCCGGTTTCACTTTTTTTTTCAGTCACTTCCGGTTTATCCGAATAAGACTCCAATCGGGTAAACAATTAATTTTGAGGACTTTCCAGGATACAACACCGGGTTGTCTTAATTATAGACATCGTGTCTGTTTTATACAGTCCCTGCCAGTACTGTTTACCCACTGACTGATCCAGGTAACTTCCGCTGAACCAAACATGAGACTTTTCATAACCCTCGTGTTTTTATTCATATTCGTTCTTGGTTTTAGGATAACAGCACAGTACCAGATCCCAGACTTGGTCAGCACCAGCAATATTACAGGTTTGTCAATGAGAGTCCAAACCAAGAACGCCAGTGTCATCCACGCTATTAGATCTGTTAAGGGCAGGAGTAGGCCTGTCCTAGGTAAAACGACCCTGGTATTTTTACACTGCTTGTTGGTCTGTCAATGCCCAGATATTGAACTAAACCCTGGACACAGTACTTTCAAATCGCAATACTTATGTGGTCACTGTGAAGAGGAAGTCACTTGGACCCAGAAGGGCATTCTGTGCGACACCTGTGAACAATGGTACCACACAGACTGTCAAGGTATCGGAGATAGCACGTATGATCGTCTTTCTGACTCAAGGTTTGCCTGGCACTGTCAATACTGTGGACAGGCAAACTATTCCTACTCCCTAATTGAATCCCTTGACTCCCTAAATGATAGTAACAAATACTCCCAATTAGATTATAGTTCTACCATTTTAGATGCGAGTCACCGACCAGATCGGTCAGTTAGGTCAGTCTCAGACATCCCAAATTTCAAACCCTACCCAAAAGATACTTCTACTCCCAAAACAAAGGTCAAAAAACCCTCCAAAGTCAAACATGACAAAAGCGAGAGAATAACCATTCTTAACATTAACTGTAGGTCCATAAAAAATAAAATCCCAGATCTCCATCAATTAGTACAACAGGTCAAACCAGATATCATCTCTTATACGGAAACCTGGTTGAAACCAGATATCCAAACCTCTGAAATCTTCCCCAAGGACCTAAACTTCCAGGTTTTCAGGGATGATAGAACCTCAGGCCAGGGAGGAGGTGTCCTTACTGCAATCTCCAAACACCTCATTTCTCAAGAACAACCTGAACTGAAAACCAACTGCAACCTGTCCTGGGCGAAAATTACTATCAAAGGGGCTAAGGATATATACATTGGCACATACTATAAGCCCCACGAAAATGATGAGGACTCTCTCACAGAGTTATGGTCATCCCTCTCTAAAGTACCCCAAGATAGTACAATTTGGTTACTCGGTGACTTCAATCTGCCTGATATAGATTGGTCATCTGAGGCCCCCAAGTCCAAATGCAGATTCAAGGAAATGTATGAGGACTTCATTGATAGGATAAATTCCTTTAATCTACAACAAATGGTCAAGATCCCAACCAGAAATGAGAATATTCTGGACCTGTTCCTCACTAACTTCCCTTCCCTAGTTCAATGCACTAAAACAATCCCTAGTCTAGGTAAATCTGACCACGACATTGTCTTCCATGAAATCAACATGAAGATAGGCCGTCCCCTCCAGCCCAAAAGGTCAATAAAATGTTTTAACAAAGCAAATTGGGATGATTTCAAAAGAGACCTATCAGAGTTTGGAAAGAAATTCGCTGATTCTGACCACTCTGACCCCGCCTCCAATTGGAATTTGTTTAAAGATGAACTAAATCCACTTAGTTATCTACACATCCCAACAAAAACTACTAAGACACGCTTTGACATCCTATGGTTAACTCCCAAGATCCTTAGGCAAATCCGCAAGCGTGATAAAATGTACACCAAATTGAGGAAATCCAACCAATCCGCATGCAAAAGCAACACTTTCAAAGCCCTTAAATATAGCATCCAAAAACAGCTAAGGAACTCGTACTGGTCTTACCTAGAATCAGTCATATTCATGGACGATTCACAACCAGGTAAAAATAAGAAATTCTATTCCTTCATAAAACATAAGAAAACAGAAAATTGTGGTGTAGCACCTCCTAAGCATGAGGGTCTAACATATACTGACCCTGCCACCAAGGTCAATATACTAAATAGGCAATTTGAGTCGGTCTTCTCAAGACCACAACCACTCAGTTTGAAGCAACTCTGCAAAAAAGTTACTACAAACACTTCAGCACCCAATATGCACATGATCTCCATTACAGAAGAGGGTGTTGATAAACTCAAGCAGGGGCTCTCTCCTAACAAAGCCTCTGGCCCAGATGAACTCTCACCAAGAGTTCTAAAAGAGCTACACCACGAGATAGCGCCTATCCTTACAATTATATTAAGGTCATCCCTGGAAACTGGCTGTGTCCCGCCAGATTGGAGAAGTGCAGTTGTCGCCCCTGTGTATAAGAAAGGCCCGAAATCCAAGGCCAGTAACTACAGGCCAATATCTCTCACCTGCATAGCTTCAAAATTATTGGAACACATTCTAGTCTCCAACATCATGACACATTTTGACACTAATGACCTCCTAAGCCAGTACCTGCACGGCTTCAGATCTAAGCATAGCTGTGAATCACAACTGATCAGCTTTACACAAGAAGTTTATGACAACCTTGAGCAAGGTCAACAAACAGATGTAATAGTAATGGATTTTAGCAAAGCATTCGACAAGGTTGATCACAATAAACTGATGTGTCCACCCTCTGGTATCACAGTGGATAAAGTCATTTTTGAAGGGCCGAACCCAAAGAGTAGTTGTAGACGGCTGCACTTCTGACACCCTGCCTGTCCTGTCCGGTGTCCCTCAGGGATCTGTCCTAGGGCCCTGTCTCTTCCTGGCTTACATTAATGACCTACCAGATTCTATTAGAAGTAAGGCAAGACTGTTTGCAGATGATACCATAGTATACCTTACAGTCAAGTCCTCATCTGATGCCCAAACACTACAAAAAGATTTGTTCGCCCTTGAAAAGTGGGAACGGGACTGGTCAATGGAATTTAATCCAGACAAGTGTGAGGTGCTGAGAATTACTCAAAGGAAACCCTGTTATGTTTCCTTACACCCTGCATGACAAGCAACTTAAATCTACCGATACCGCTAAATACTTAGGTGTTACACTAACTATATATATAGACTTAAACTGGTCTGAACATATTAATACTATTTCATGTAAAGCAAACAACTCTCTTAAATTCATCAAAAGAAATTAATGTTCAGACAACAAACAAAAAGGTCAAAGAGAAAGCCTATAACACCTATGTCCGTCCACAACTCGAGTATTGCTCATCCATCTGGCACCTCTGGCAAAAGTCCCTCTCTTACAAAGTCGAAAACGTGCAAAGATCAGCTGCACAGTTTATCTTTAACGACTATAATTATACAAGCAGTGTAACCCAGATGATTAACACCCTAAACTGTCAAACTTTATAACAACGGCGCGTACAATCTTCTCTCATCTATTTCTACAAAATCCGAACGAATCATGTATGCGTCGACCATAACCATCTAACGCCGACCAGAAACCGTAACTACCTAATTCCACAGTCCCGTACTCAATACCACATGAACTTTTTCATCCCCCGTACAATCAGACTATGGAATAGCCTTCCTCACTATGTACAGTCCAGCCCCAGCCTCAACATATTTGCTGAGCGGCTGGCTACTGCACATCTGCAGTAACTTCCTTCACTATGTTTTTAACTTAGCACCTGTAGTAATTTTTATTCTTTGCACCTAATGAGTTTTCTCATTTTTTAACACTGCCCAGACAAGCGCCTTCCAGTCATAATCGCTAATGATTGTTGGAAGTAACATGTAGATGTAGATGTAGATGTAATTTTCGTGTGAATGAGATGACCCTCTGTTTACATCGTTATCATGGCGGGAGAAATTCATTTGATGAAACTTTTTTCAATACACATAAAATGTAGCAAATTTTGTCAAAATGTATAATGAAATACTGTAAATGCAGTAAAAATATTCCATTTTGAAAAAAAAAATCACTTCTTGGGTTTGTTTACATGACTGACCAATCAGAACGCACAGATGCTACCTTATTCCCAGGTATCCCAGTAAGTTCCCAGTACGTTTTGAATTGGTGGTCTCTGACCTTAACAGCTACACGATAGCGAACGGTTAGCTCTAGATGCAGTACTGATGTTATTGGTGGTAGTACAGTATCATATACCTATGTTAAACCTAACCCTAATAGTCAGTGTACTGTACGCTCAGTGTACTACCTATAGTCATTTTCGATACTGCATATATGATTAACGATAGCGAACTAGAACAACAACAACAACAACAAGAAGAAGAAAACAGTGTTGAAAACCATCGATTAATACTAAAACAGGCTCATATTGTAGGTGCTTTTCAAAAGCTCTTGTTTTTTACGCCAAAGTTCCTAATAAAACTGGAGGTTTGATGTTGACGAAACATTTCATATTGCCAAGTACAAGTGAAAAGCGAGTGACATACGTTCCGTCTACGTTCGATAATTCGGATAAAATTTTTTATATGAAAAAAGACGGTTTTTTTTATCCTTCTTTTGTTCGATATATAGCTACAATTTTTAGCTCGTTCTAGTTATATAGCTCCTTCGGCCAATGAAACCAGACCTGTTAAACAAATACTTAGACTAAGCCGGATATAAACGGGGTTCTCACTAGCGAATTCCCCTCACTAGCTATTTGAAGTTGCAGTCCTGGGACTCCCAAAGCTGAAAAAGTGTTGCAGTCCCAACTAGACTGACAGACAGACTTTAATGTTTCATCAAAACACAGACCTCTATTGTCAATTTAAGTGAAGACCAACAGACATTTTGTAATCACAATTCTTCACCCAGATATTGTTAAGGGGAGATTAAAGGAAGTGTCTAGCTGTCCGGTAACCTGAGGCCTAGCCTGCATTCTAGTCATCCAGTTACCGGACAGCTAGCAGATCATCAGGGAATTTTTTAATTCTCCGGTTATTGATTTCTTAATGAATAAGTAATGATTTTATATAGTTTTAAATGTTATTTACTTAAAAATCAATACTTACCTGATTTTCAGTTGATTAAACTCAAGAGATCGTGTTTGTTTACAAATCTGTTGATATTATATTTTTCGAAATGATAAAACATTGATCGTCGAACGTCCATATGCTATTTTGTAAAAAGTGATGCATTTTTCTAACGGCCTAAACTTTAATTGTTAAGGTGGCATATGTATGATGAACTCGATTACATGTGATTGTCAGCGTTATTGCATATGCATAGGTCTTGCGGGCGGCGTCTCCAGACATTGTCCGGAGCATATCTTCTACATGCATAGAGGGATTTTGATGAAACTTGGCACAGTTGTTTACCATCATGAGATGGAGTGTCATGCGCAAGAATCAGGTCCCTAGGTCTAAGGTCAAGGTCACACTTAGAGGTCAAAGGTCAAATTCAAGAATGACTTTGTCCGCAGCATATCTTCTTCATGCATGGAGGGATTTTGATGAAAGGTGGCACAACTGTTCATCATCATGAGATGGAATATCATGCGCAAGAACCTGGTCCAAGGTCACACTTAGAGGTCAAAGGATACAAGAATGAAAACTTTGTCCGGAGCATATCTTCTTCATGCATGAAAGGACTTTGATGTAGCTTGGCACAATTGTTCACCATCATGAGACGGAGTGTCATGCTCAAGAACCAGGTCCCTAGGTCTAAGGTCAAGGTCACACTTAGAGGTCAAAGGATACAAAAATGAAAACTTTGTCCGGAGCATATCTTCTTCATGCATGAAAGGACTTTGATGTAGCTTGGCACAAATGTTCACAAGCATGAATGGAGTGTCATGCGCAAGAACCAGGTCCCTAGGTCTAAGGTCAAGGTCACCCTTAGGTCAGATACAAGAATGACTTTGTCCGGAGCATTTCTTCTTCATGTATGGAGGGATTTTGATGTAACTTGGCACAATTGTACACCATCATGAGACGGAGTGTCATCACTGGTCCCTTCTTTTGAACTACTTCCCTTTGCTGTTCCTATAAATAGCTTATATTGTAACTTTTTCATTACTAGTCGAAGGGAAAAATCGAGACCACTTTTCTGTAGTACAACATGCATGTTACATCCAATTCTGAGGTGTATTTTAAGGTATCTCTACCTGGTGAGGATTTTTGTATGGACTTGCAATTTTTTTTTTTCTTTTAAGATTAACTTCCCTTAGTTGTTACTATAAATAACTTACATTCACTGCGGAAAATGGTTCCGTATACGGGAGTGTACGCATTCCGTATACTCCTAATATACGGGCGTATACGGAAACATTTTTCCCGTATATGGAACATTCCATATACGGGAATCCCGTATTCTTTATTTGGACATTCATGTTTTTCTCACATGGATCCGTTCATTCATACTTAGCATAAATACGTTTCAACAGTTTTTGTCAGTATTCAAAGTTAGGGATTGTCAAGGTCCAAAAATATGTTTAAGGCGTAGGTTTTGATCATATTTTCAGGAAAGATACATTTTATATGATATTCGTATATTAGACATATACGGGACCGTATACTCCCGTATATGCACATATTTTTCGCAGTGATTGTAACTTTTTTTTTAATTGACAGTAGGGGAAAACCAAGACCACTTTTCTGTGGTACAACATTGATGTTACTTTCAAAATTTGGGTGTATTTTAAGGTATCTCTACCTGGTAATTTTTTTTTTGTGGACTTAGAAAAATAAAAGAATTACAATAATTTCTAAAAAAAAAAACATTGTAAACAACTACAAAATTAAAATTCCATTTGCAAATACAGGTGCTAGTGTAAAGAAATTTACTGTGACGGGCGTATATTGTGACATTCTGGCACTCTTGTTCCCAACTGACTGGGCCCTGGGCCGCAGGTTTGAAATGATAAAAAAATCCCTGCCAGGCGATAACTTACCAACTGAAGTCATTCTACATTATATTGATAAGAAGTAGCGTTTAAATGCAATTTGAATTATATTCGTTTGATTTTTACTGTCAGTTCAAAAGCTCAAAGGTTATTTAAGAAGTTTGAAATGAATTAGAAATCCACGTGAAAAATCAGAATCCTCGAAACAGCTTTGGAAATGCTAGGACACAAAAAAAATGATGAAAAATGTTGAAATGATTAATCGGTACGTAAATTTGCGAGCCGGAAAGCCACTCTGAACTCTTATCTCCACAGTTCATTGGAAGAAAATATTTGGTGCAAAATATTGGTATCCTAATTCCTATAATTATGCAGTAAAAACTACTACAAAATATTATTTTCCACCCAATTTAAGGCCAAAGTATAGTGCATATGAACATTTTTCAAGAAAAGGTAGATATACATTCTAATGCGCAAAACACATGCACAGTTTTTAGCTCACCTGAACCAAAGGCTCATGGTGAGCATTTGTGACCGCTCGATATCCGTCGTCAGTCGTGCGTCTTCCGCCATGTGTCCGTCAACATTTTCTAAAAAATCTTCTTGAAAACTACTGGGCAGAATTACACCAAACTTCACAGGAATGATCCTTGGGTGGTCCCGTTTCAGAATTGTTCAAAGAATTCAATTCCATGCAGAACTCTGGTTGCCATGGCAACCAAAAGGAAAAATTAAAAAAAATTCTTGTCAAAAACAGCAAGACATAGAACCTTGATATTTGGCATGTGATGTCATCTTATGGTCCTCTATCAAGATTGTTCAGATTGTGCCCCTGTGGTGAAAAGAGGCCCCGTCCAGGGGGTCACAAGTGTTACATAGACATATAGGAAAAAAACTTTAAAAATCTTCTTGTCTGAAACCACAAGACCTAGACCTTTGATATTTGGTATGTAGCATTGCCTTGTGGTCCTCTGTGAACATTGTTCAAATTATTACCCTGGGTTGAAAAGAGGCCCCGCCCCAGGGGGGCCTCAAGTTTTACATAGACTTATATAGGAAAAAGCCTTATCTGAAACTACAAGACCTAGGCCTTTGATATCTTGTATGTAGCATTGCCTTATGGTCCTTTGTAAACATTGTTCAAATTGTTCCCCTAGGGTGAAAAGAGGCCTTGCATCGGAGGTCCCAAGTTTTACATAGACTTATATAGGAGAAAACTTTAAAAATTGTCTTGTCTGAAACTGCAAGGCCTAGGCTTTTGATATTTGGTGTGTTGCATTGCCTGGTGGTTCTCTACCAAAATTGTTTAAATTATTTCCCTGGGGTGAAAAGAGGCCCTGCCCCTGGAGTCCCAAATTTAACATAGACTTACATAGGGAAAAAATAAAAAGCTTCCTGTCTGAAAGTTCAATGCCTAGGCATTTGATATTTGGTATGTATCATTGCCAAGTGGACCTCTAACAGGATTGTTCAAATTATGCGCCTGGGGTGAAAATAGGCCTCTTCCTGGTGGTCACTTGTTACATGAGTTATGGAAAAAATTCTTCAAAAACTATCAGATCGTATTTCCTAGACTGTTTAATTATATTTACCTGATGTATGCAAGAGATTACGTGTCACCTTACTGTAACCTTGACCTACTTCCTTTTTTTTTTTAAAGTACAGCCTTGAAATTCGGATTACATGTACAGGTTTGCATAACGATCCTAAAACTTACTTTCAGTGACCATGAATATGACCTACTGACCTACTTTCTAATATTTTAGTATCAGTTTGCCATTTGAAACTTGCGCTCATATTACTCAGGTGAGCGATATAGGGCCATCATGGCCCACTTGTTTGTAAAATATTTCCCCACCATATTAATATATTTCAGGGAATTAAATAGGCAGTGGCTAGATAGTCAGTTCCAGCTACCTAAACTATAGGTCTAGGTAACCGGCTCTGTATATACTGTGATATCGTATATGAACATGTAAAGTAAACTGTAAAGGTAGTTGGCTTTAATAAACTGTATCTATAAAGGATCATAAGGATCATTATATTGATTAAATAGATTACATTTCTTGTGATTTATTATTTCTGTTTTATCTGTTTATTTCACCTTATTTACACGCTTGCATCATATCGGCCAACATTTTGTTATCCTGTTAAAATGAACTCTATACATATTTGATATTCAGTGATTCATTCTTAAAACAAAACAATACAAACATTAAAAAAAAACAGAAAGGCAAAATAAAATTACATTAAATGATGCGGCTCTACTTAGTATACGTAACGGCATACGAATTTCGTGTGCCCTTTTTTTATGTGAAAATTTTAAGTGATTATCACTTTCTCACCTGTACAGTATCATGTATGTGTCTCTTTAATTAATGAACTAATTACTAAATAATTTCTCCAGGGATTTGTTTATTAATCAATGATCTTGAAAATTTGTTCATTTGTTGATAAACATAACAATATATCAACAGATATTATATGAGTGCGTAAATACGGCAAAATAAACAGATAAATCACAAATAGTAAATAATAACAAAATAGCTATCACTAAAATGTAATATATTGAACTAAAATAATGATCCTTTATAACAAAGTTTATCAAAGCCGACAACTTGACTTATGTGTTCATATATGATATGTATATATAAATTATAGAGCCGCCTACCTAGGCTAGACCTTTAGTCTAGGTAGCTGGAACTGGCTACCTAGCCACTGCCAATTAAATATAGGATTGTTCTCATACCTCAGATTTCCATACTGAAATATAAATGTCTCCTTATTTATGGTTACAGATAACCATTTAGTATACTTTTGCACTGTCCAGTTTCCTTAATCTGTTACTGATCCTTCAGAATTGAAGAATAAACACAATGTGTAAACATAGTTTTTGTTGAGCCTGCTTGCGGAAGCAAAGACGTAGTCCAAATTGCTGTTTAGTGTATGTGCATGCGTGCGTGCGTCTGTCCAGATTTGTATGTCCAGACCATAACTTTGACATGCATGGAGCAATCTCGTTTATATTTGGCATGAATGTTAACCTCGGTGAGATGGAGTGTCATGCGCAAATCGCAGGTTTCTATCTCAAAGGTCAAGGTCACACTTGGAGGAAAAAGGTTGAATTCAATAATGACTTTGTCCGAACTATAACTTTGACATGCAAGGAGCAATCTCGTTTATATTTGGCATGAATGTTAACCTCAGTAAGACGGAATGTCTTGTGCAAACGGCAGGTTCCTATCTCAAAGGTTAAGGTCACACTTGGAGGTCAAAGGTTGAATTCAATAATGACTTTCTCTGGAGCATTTCTTCTTCATGCATGGAGGGAATTGATGTAACTTGGCACGAATGTTCACAACTATGTGACAGAATGTCATGCGCAAGAACAAGGACCCTAGTTCTAAGGTCAAGGTCACACTTAGAGGTCAAATGTCAGATACAAGAATGACTTTGTCCGGAGCATATTTCTTTTTCATGCATGGAGGGATTTTTATGTAACTTGGTACAATTGTTCACCATCATGATACGGAGTGTCATGTGCAAGAACCTAGAATTACTTCCCTTTGTTGTTACTATAGATAGTTTATATTGTAACTTTTTATATGCCCGTTTGAAAAACAGGACATATTATGGAAACGCCCCTGGCGGGCGGGCGGCATCCACAGACTTTGTCCTGAGCATATCTTCCTCATCCATGGAGGGATTTTAATGAAACTTGGCACAGTTGTTCACCATCATGAGACAGAGTGTCATGCGCAGGAACCAGTCCCTTGGTCTAAGGTCAAGATCACACTTAGAGGTCAAAGGTCAAATTCAAAAATGACTTTGTCTGGAGCATATTTTCTTCATGCATGGAGGGATTTTGATGAAACTTGGCACAATTGTTCACTATCATGAGACAGAGTGTCATGCGCAAGAACCAGGTCCTTAGGTCTAAGGTCAAGGTCACACTTAGAGGTCAAAGGATATAAGAATGAAAACTTTGTCTGGAGCATTTCTTCTTCATGCATTGAGGGATTTTGATATAACTTGCCACAAATATTCACCATCATGAGACGGAGTGTCGTGTGCAAGAACCAGGTCCCTAGGTCTAAGGTCAAGGTCACACTTAAGAGGCCAAAGGTCACATGCAATAATGACCTTGTCTAGAGCATTTCTTCTTCATGCATAGAGGGATTTTGATGTAACTTGGCACAATTGTACACCATCATGAGACGGAGTGTCATGCGTGGGTCCTTTAGAATTACTTCTCTTTGTTGTTACTATAAATAGCTTATATTGTAACTTTTTCATTACTAGTCATAGGGAAAAATCGAGACCACTTTCCTGTAGTACAACATGCATGTTACATCCAATTTTGAGGTGTATTTTGACCTATCTCTCCCTGGTAAGAATTTTTGTGTTGACTAAGAAATTTGCGGATGGGGGGATTTTTTTTCAAGATTCACTTCCCTTAGTTGTTACAATAAATAACTTATATTGTAACTTTTTTATAATTTACCGTAGGGAAAAACCAAGACAACTTTTCTGTGGTACAACATAGATGTTACTTTCAAATTTTAGGTGTATTTTAAGGTATCTGTACCTGGTAAGGAGTATTTTTGTGGATTTAGAAAAAAAAAAGAATTACAGTAATTACTACACAACCACAGAGAGAATTAACAGGGTTCTCGCTAGGATTTTTAAAGTAGGAGTTCGGGACTCCCTTCCTGGAAAAAGTTGGGAGTCCTAGTATGAAAAATTTGAGTCCTATATTTTTGCCGATGGTTACATTAAGTCGTAGCCTTCTGAAGAAGGTTGTGGTTTATATAACTTACAGAGAATGGTATTCAAAGTGATGAATACATGTTGATTACAAAGTGATGAATCAGTAGCTGCACCTTTCAGACTGGTCTCAGAAAAGTTGTATAATTTAAAGATATTGGGAGGAAGGGACCTTGGGTGGATACTCATCTTAAACTTCTTTACAGAGATTGTTTTTCAGACTGCTGTAAATCTAAATGTCATAACAGGCCTACTTTTATTTTCACTTTTTAATTTCAGTTTATCTTGTTTATTGCTCCCAAGGAACAACTAATTAACAACTGTTACCTTATAAAATTTCATTCATGTAAAAAGATGAAGGAATAACATTTCAAAACAAAGTCTAATTTATTCAAGTGAAATGATATCAACTAGGCTACATATGCATTTTTGCAACATACTTCTAAAACGTCATACCAATCAGCTACAAATAAACAAATGTATAATTTTATACATCATTGATGCTAACTGCGACATAATCACATTAGAATGTTCAAACTTTGTGATTTGAATAATATTATACCCAAAATTTTATTCATGACATTGAATGGATGCGATACAAAAAAATTTCAAATGCCGACATCTTTCGGTCAATTAAAATGTGGAAACAAAGCGATATTTATTTATAAATCATAATTCGGGAACGGCTGCAAAAAAACATCACAATTAGTTCAGTTACAGACTGACCTTCTTCAGTATTCATTTAATCCAATTATCTAAATTTGCAGCAAATGCAAAAGCAACATAAGTAAGTCGCGTGTTGTGTACATTAATTGACCAACACACTTATCACAATCAAAGGCATGTTGTCGCGTGTTGATTAAATTTATTACGTAATAAACAGTACTACCCCAATCTACCATGCGGTTATTGGAAAACAATGATTTCTGATTGGTCAAGAGCAGCAAGTAGCCACCGTTAACTCCACCTTTAATTGTCAAGCAGTTATTTTGTGTACTCGGTAAGCTATGCGTCCGACAATTTTTACGCATCCTTAGGACTCACGGCTGGAATATTCTGGTGTCATTTTCCGAAAAGTATGCGTACAAATACGCAGAATTAAGTGTTCCCGAGAACCCTGATTAAAGTTCCATTTGCAAATACAGGTGCTAGTGTAAAGACATTTGTTATGACGGGCGTATATTGTGACATCCTGGCACTTGTATATTACTGGGGGAAAAATCAAGACCACATTTCTGCAGTACAATATGCATGTTATGTCCAATTTTTAGGTGTATTTTGACCTCTACTGGTAAGGATTTTTGTGTGGACTTAGATCTTTTTAGCTCACCTGTCATATAGTGACAAGGTGAGCTTCTGTGATCACCCTTCGTCTGTCGTCCATCGTCAGTCCATCCGTGCGTCAACAATTTCTTGTCTGCACGATAGTGGTTTCATTTATGATTTTATTTTAAGCAAACTTGCACACAACTTGAATCACCATAAGATCACAGTTCCTTTCTTGAACTGGCCAGATCCCTTATGGGTTCCAGAGTTATGGCCCCTGAAAGGGCCAAAATTGGCTATTTTGACCTTGTCCGCACAATAGCAGCTTTATTTATGATTTGATTTTTACCAAACTGGCACACAACTTGTATCACCATAAGATCTTAGTTCCTTTCTTGAACTGGCGAGATTCCGTCATGGGTTCCAGAGTTATGGCCCCTGAAAGGGCCAGAATTAGCTATTTTGACCTTGTCTGCACAATAGCAGCTTCATTTATGATTTTATTTTAACCAGACTTGCACACAACTTGTATCACCATAAGATCTTAGTTCCTTTCTTGAACTGGCCAGATTCCTTCATGGGTTCCAGAGTTATGGCCCTTGAAAGGGCCAGAATTAGCTATTTTGACCTTGTCTGCACAATAGCAGCTTCACTTATGATTTGATTTTAATCAAACTTGCACAAAACTTGTGTTACCATAAGATCTCGGTGCCTTTCTTGAACCGGCCAGATCCCATAATGGGTTCCAGAGTTATGGCCCCTGAAAGGGACAAAATTAGCTATTTTGACCTTGTCTGCCCAATAGCAGCTTCATTTATGATTTGATTTTAACCAAACTTGCACACAACTTGTATCACCACAAGATCTTAGTTCCTTTGTTGAACTGGCCAGATTCCATCATGGGTTCTGGAGTTATGGCCCCTTAAAGGTCCAAAATTGGCTATTTTGGCTTTTGCAGACATAAAGAGACTTCATTTATGGTTTTATTTGATACAAACATCCAAAATGTCTTCAACAACAATAAATCTTGGATTTCATGACAAATCAGATCCAATCGTAGGTTCCAGAGTTATTTTATATCTGATTACCTCCCCTGATTGTAATCAAAATGGATTTATATCAGTAAGTACTTATAGGACGTATTTGAAATTTCATTATTGTTATTAGTTGGAGTGAGACAATCAGGGTAGATAACTATGGACTGATTTTATGTCAAATTACCTCCCTTTATTTCAAATTAAAATGGGTATATCTCCGTAACTAATGAAGATACTGATCTGAAATTTCATTTATGTCAACAGATTTATTTGGCAGATTTTTCTTTTGTTCACTTACAATATTTTTTTTTTATTTACTTCCCTTTTTCGTTACTATAAATAGCTTATTTTTAGTAACTTTTTTATTATTGGCCGTAGGGAAAAACCGAGACCACTTTTCTGTGGTACAACATGGATGGTACCTCCAATTTTTAGGTGTATTTTGACACATCTATACCTTGTAAGATTTTTTTTTTCTTTTTGTTTAAATTCTTCCCTTTGTTGTTCCTGTCCTTTGGATTTAGATATTTATTTCTGAGGACCTTCTTGTCCTCGAGTGCAATGATAACAGGTGAGTGATATAGGGCCATCATGGCCCTCTTGTTTAAGATTTACTTCCCTTTGTTGTTACTATAAATAACTTATATTGTAACTTTTTGCAATCTTTTTTTATTTGGCATAAATGTTTACCTCAGTGAGGCAGGGTGTCATGTGCAACTCCTAGTCATTTTGACAGCTGGCGGGCCCGTGGGACCTAGTTCACTTTACACACCTCTCTTGGACAAGAAAGCCTTTTAACTAGAAATTTGTAAGCGTCCACTGGCAAAATATTAATGAAAGGTAGGAACTTTTTCATATGGCACAAGGCCATAACTCTTGCACCAGTATTTCATGAGTTATCCTCCCTTTTTTAGCTCACCTGTCACAAAGTGACAAGGTGAGCTTTTGTGATCGCGCGGTGTCCGTCGTCCGTCCGTGCGTCCGTAAACTTTTGCTTGTGACCACTCTAGAGGTCACATTTTTCATGGGATCTTTATGAAATTTGGTCAGAATGTTCACCTTGATGATATCTAGGTCAAGTTCGAAACTGGGTCACGTGTCATCAAAAACTAGGTCAGTAGGTCTAAAAATAGAAAAACCTTGTGACCTCTCTAGAGGCCATAATTTTCAATGGATCTTCATGAAAATTAGTCAGAATGTTCACCTTGATGATATCTAGGTCAAGTTCGAAACTGGGTTACGTGCGGTCAAAAACTAGGTCAGTAGGTCTAAAAATAGAAAAACCTTGTGACCTTTCTAGAGGCCATATATTTCACAAGATCTTCATGAAAATTGGTCAGAACGTTCACCTTGATGATATCTAGGTCAAGTTCGAAACTGGGTCACGTGCCATCAAAAACTAGGTCAGTAGGTCAAATAATAGAAAAACCTTGTGACCTCTCTAAAGGCCATATTTTTTATGGGATCTGTATGAAAGTTGGTCTGAATGTTCATCTTGATGATATCTAGGTCAAGTTCGAAACTGGGTCATGTGCTGTCAAAAACTAGGTCAGTAGGTCTAAAAATAGAAAAACCTTGTGACCTCTCTAGAGGCCATATATTTCATGAAATCTTCATGAAAATTGGTCAGAATGTTCACCTTGATGATATCTAAGTCAGGTTCGAAAGTGGGTCACGTACCTTCAAAAACTAGGTCAGTAGGTCAAATAATAGAAAAACCTTGTGACCTCTCTAGAGGCCATATTTTCCATGGGATCTGTATGAAAGTTGGTCTGAATGTTCATCTTGATGATATCTAGGTCAAGTTCGAAAGTGGATCACATGCGGTAAAAAACTAGGTCAGTAGGTCAAATAATAGAAAAACCTTGTGACCTCTCTAAAGGCCATATTTTTCAATGGATCTTCATGAAAGTTGGTCTGAATGTTCATCTTGATGATATCTAGGTCAAGTTCGAAACAGATTCATGTGCGGTCAAAAACTAGGTCAGTAGGTCTAAAAATAGAAAAACCTTGTGACCTCTCTAGAGGCCATACTTGTGAATGGATCTCCATAAAAATTGGTCAGAATGTTCATCTTGATGATATCTAGGTCAAGTTTGAAAGTGGGTGACGTGCCTTCAAAAACTAGGTCAGTAGGTCAAATAATGAAAAAACGTTGTGACCTCTCTAGAGGCTATATTTTTCATGGGATCTGTATGAAAGTTGGTCTGAATGTTTATCTTGATGATATCTAGGTCAAGTTTGAAACTGGGTCAACTGCGATCAAAAACTAGGTCAGTAGGTCTTGAAATAGAAAAACCTTGTGACCTCTCTAGAGGCCATATTTTTCAATGGATCTTCATGAAAATTGGTCAGAATGTTCACCTTGATGATATCAAGGTCAAGTTTGAAACTGGGTCACGTGCCTTAAAAAACTAGGTCAATAGGTCAAATAATAGAAAAAACCTTGTGACCTCTCTAGAGACCATATTTTTCAATGGATCTTCATGAAAATTGGTCAGGATTTTTATCTTGATAATATCTAGGTCAAGTTCATAACTGGGTCACATGAGCTCAAAAACTAGGTCACTATGTCAAATAATAGAAAAAACGACGTCATACGCAAAACTGGATCATGTGGGAAGAGGTGAGCGATTCAGGACCATCATGGTCCTCTTGTTTAGCTCACTTGAGCCAAAGGCTCATGGTGAGCTTTTATGACTGCTCAATGTCCATCATCTGTTGTGCGTCCGTCAACATTTTCTAAAAAAATTTCTTCTTGAAAACCACCAAACTTCACAGGAATGGTTCTTGGGTGGCCTCCTTTGAAAATTGTTCAAAGAATTGAAATAGTGGTCATCTACCAAAAATGTTCAAAATATCCCTCTAGGGTCAAATATGGCCCTGGCCTGGGGGATCTGAAGTTTTAGATAGACTTCTATAGGAAAAAAATGTTTTAAAGTCTAATCTGAAACCACAAAACTTAGACCTTTGATATTTGGTTTGTAGCATTGTCTTATGGTCCTCAACCAAAATTGATCAAATGGTACACCTGGGGTGAAAAGAGGCCCTGCCCTGGGGGTCCCAAGTTTTATATAAGCTTATATAGATTTAAAAAAAAAAATCTTCTTGTCTGAAACCAAAAAGACCTAGGATTTTGATATTTGGTATGATGTGTTGTCTAGTAGTCCTCTACCAAAATTGTTCAAGTTATGCCCTTAGGCTTAAAAGAGGCCCTGCCCTGGGGTCACTTAGTTATTATGTGAGTTATGTAGGAAAAATCCTACTTTCCAAGACTGTTTAATTATAAATACCTGATGACCCAAAGTAATATGATGTCACTTCACTGTGACTGATACAGCCTTGAAATTTTGATGACATACACAGTTTTGCACACCAATCGTAAAACTGACTTATATTGACCATGAATGTAACCTACTGACTTTCTTAATTTTTTTCCACCAGTTTGACATTTGAAACATGTAGCTCATATTTCTCAGGTGAGTGATCCAGGGTCATCATGACCCTCTTGTACTTGTAATTTCAGGCTAAAGTTTTGGTGTAATTTCACTATATCTCAGTTGTTACTGAATGGATTTGGTTCAAACCTAAAAATAGTTGTTCCATCTTATCACCCATATCATATGACACAAGGTCCATAACTCTGGCACAAATTTTCATGACCGGCATTTATCGTACTCCGAGAACCACAACATCTCAGACAACATATCAAAATGGCATCACTAACATAATTATGCCGGGGCAGAACAGGGAAAGAAACGTAAATGAACACCCAGCAATTGTAGAGAAAGAAAACAAATGTACGAAAATAAGAGGGTTGACTGAACCTTTTACGAGAAATGGACTAAAAATCACCACTGGCTTGTATAGGATGGAGAAAAGCAACATATGCGGTACACTGGCATTTTTTCATGTCAGGCAGATTTTTAGGCATTACTGGACCAAAAGTCCTGCCATTTTTTCCAACTTTCCTGAAGTCTGGCTTGATTATGAAGTGATTTGACAGCATTTTGTTACATGTTACAAAATTATTCATTTAAGCAGTTGGTTAAGATTATAGTGACCTTGAGCTGTTATGCCATGCTCGTTATGTTATACATGCACTGTAACAGTATTTTTTACTTTACAGATTTTGAAAAAGGTACAACAACTCCTTTCTATGCCAACTTACCGGAGAATGGAAAAGGTACAAGTACATGTCTGTACAAATACAGATAGCTAGGAAATTAATACGTAAATTACAGATGAGATTTTGCACAATCGATATTCCTTTTGAACCAGTTACCAGTCCAAATTTTCACAAAGCTCATAGTTATGCATGTGAATACCCACAGAAGAGGAGTTATCCAAAATGGCATTTAACATATGAAGAATATGCCACAGCTGTCATCTGAAGAAACACAGACTGCGAACAGGAGAAAATGATTTCTAGATAAACATGTAATCCAAGACGATATCTAAAGAAAACAAACAGAGAGAAAAGCTGTAAAAGTCCTGTTTCTGATTATGCTTCGAATTACAGCACTAATATGATGAGACAAAGGAGAGAATATACTGGAGAAAAATGCTTCAGATGTGATGTTTGTGACTATGCTTGTAATCAAAGGGATAGTATGAAGAAACATAGGAGAATACATACTGGAGAGAAATGCTTTAAATGTGATGTTTGTGACTATGCTTGTTATGACGGCAGTAATCTGAGGAGACATAAGAGAATACATACTGGAGAGAAAGGCTTTAAATGTGATGTTTGTGATTATGCTTGTAATGAAAGCAGTAAATTAAAGATACATATGAGAAAACATACTGGAGAGAAGTGCTTTAAATGTGATGTTTGTGACTATGCTTGTTATGACAGCAGTAGTTTGAAGATACATAGAAGAATACATACTGGAGAGAAATCCTTTCAATGTGACTTTTGTGACTATGCTTGTAATCAGAGTGGTCGTCTGAACAAACATAGGAGAATACATACTGGAGAGAAATGCTTTAAATGTGATGTTTGTGACTATGCTTGTAATGATGGCAGTAAAATGAAGATACATAGGAGAATACATACTGGGGAGAAGTGCTTTAAATGTGATTTTTGTGACTATGCCTGTAATGACGACAGTAGATTGAAGATACATAGAAGAATACATACTGGAGAGAAATGCTTTAAATGTGAAGTTTGTGACTATGCTTGTAATCAGAGGGGTAATCTGAACAGACATAGAAGAATACATACTGGAGAGAAATGCTTTAAATGTGATGTTTGTGACTATGCTTGTAATGACAGGAGTTATCTGAGGAAACATAGGAGAAAACATTCTGGACAGAATTCCTTTAAATGTGATGCTTGTGACTATGCTTGTAATGATAGCAATAGTTTGAAGGTACACAGGAGAAAACATACTGGAGAGAAATGCTTTAAATGTGATGTTTGTGACTATGCTTGTAATAACGGCAGTAGATTGAAGATACATAGGAGAATACATACTGGAGAGAAAAACTTTAAATGTGGTGTTTGTGACTATGCTAGTTATAATTGCAGTAGTCTGAAGAGACACATGAGAATACATACTGGAGAAAAATGTTTTAAATGTGATGTTTGTGATTATGCTTGTAATGACGACAATAATCTTAGAAGACATAGAAGAAAACATGAGGGACAGAAATATTATACACGTTGATGTAATGACGGCAGTAATCTGAAGATGCAAAGGAGAAAAAAGTTTTAAATGTTTGTGACTGCATGTAATCGAAGTGGTAGTCTGAAGATTCACATGAGAATACATACTAGAGAGAAATGCTTTTAACGCCAGTCTGTTGTAGGCTCTACACCAAATTGTAGGAGGAGCTTTCTAAGAATAAGTGAATGTGAGTCAGGTCAAGAAATGGTCAGTTTGTTCCATCCTAATGAATCAGCTGACTGACTCTGATAAAAGATTATAGCAGAGTTTTTGATTCCTGTTGATCAGCTACACATGTACATAAGGTCAGAGGAAGTATTAATAATTTACTGCTAGAATTAGTTGATTGAAGAAATTTGGGAGCTACATAATTGATAGTTGAATTCTAAACAGGCACTTTTAAATCATCAAGGCTGCTTAGTTGTTTCTGTAGTGAAATTTATTATGGATTTAATTGGTACATATTATTTGATTTAACTTGATCAGTCACATTTTGTGATTTGAAGTGTTAATAGTCTTTAATATGGACTTGTGAAGTGTAAATGATACAACACAGTAAACATTTGTAGGAATAACAATAACAAGTAAAGTTTGAACCAATTTATCGAAGAAATAATAGTAGCATAGCATGCATATTTATATGAATTCATTTTATAACAGATTAATAAATGAGTGTCATTCATCTTATTTCCATGATCTATAATTACCATTGACTATCTAGAATATCACTGGAACTGCAAGATTATCAGTAAAGTAGCCAGTGTGATAAATCACTATTGAATGCAACTAGTGCCTTGTTACCTGACATGACACAGTCATGTGTTAACATTTTCCTGCTGACTGTTCTGCTCTATCACATGACCAATGTCAGAGTTCAGATTTTGCCAGCCCGCTTAGGGAGAGCGTTGGTCTACCGATCACGGGGTCACGAGTTCGATCCCCGGGCAGGGCGTATGTTCTCTGTGAGGATTTGATAAAAGACATTGTGTCTGAAATCATTCATCCTCCACCTCTGATAATTCATGTGGGGAAGTTGGCAGTTACCTGCGCAGAACAGGTTTGTACTGGTGCAAAATCCAGGAACACTGGTTAGTTATATTTACCGCCCCCCCCCCACCCCCTCAGTTACATTACTGAAATACTGTTGAAAAATGGCATTAAACCCAAAGCAAACAAGAGGTCAGATTTCTAATTTTAACTATCAAATTTTGAAATTTTTGTTAATCCCCTGCCACAAGTGGTGGGGGTTATATGAATGGTGTCTGTACGTCCTTCATCCTTTCATCCGTCATTCCATCCATCTGTCCGTAACGCTTTCGTTTCTGCTCCATATCTCCTAAACCCCTTGAAAGATTTTCATGAAACTTGGGCCAAATGATCACCTCATCAAGACGATGTGCAGAACCCATAAGTCAGCCATGCCGGCTCAAGGTCAAGGTCACAACTCGAGGTCAAAAGTTTGAGCCTTCCATTTTGTGTCCGCTCTCTATCTCCTAAACTCCTTGAAGGAATTTTATAACACTTGGGTCAAATGATCACCTCATCATGACGATGTGCAGAATCCATGAGTCAGCCATGCCGGCTCAAGGTCAAGGTCACAACTTAAGGTCGAAGGTTTGAGCCATTCATTTTGTGTTCGCACTATACCTCCTAAACCCCTTGAAGGATTTTCATCAAACTTGCCATGGGTCAAATGATCGTCTCATCAAGACAATGTGCATAACCAATAAGTCAGCCATGCCTGCTCAAGGTCAAGGTCAAAACTGTGTGTCAAAGGTTGAGCCTTCCTTTTTGTGTCCGCTCTATATCTGCTAAACCCCTTGAAGGATTTTCATCAAACTTTGGTCAAATGATCACCTCATCAAGGCGATGTGCAAAACTCATGAGCCAGTCATACCGGCTCAATGTCAAGTTCACAACTCATGGTCAAAGGTGTCCGCTCTCTATCTCCTAAACTCCTTGAAGGAATTTTAGAAAACTTAGGTCAAATGATCACCTTATCAAAGCGATATGCATAACTTATGAGTCAGCCATGCTGGCTCAAGGTCAAGGTCACAGCGTAGGGTTAAATGTTTGAACCTTCCGTTTTGTGCCGACTCTGTATCTCCTAAAACCCTTGAAGGATTTTTATCAAACTTGGGTCAGATGATCACCTCATCAAGAGCTCATGAGTCAGCCATGTAAACTCAAGGTCAAGGTCACAACTCAAGGTCAAAGGTTTTAGCTCTATATCTCCTAAACCCCTTGAAGGATTTTCATGAAACCTGGGTCAAATGATCACCTCGTCAAGACATTGTGCAGAATTCATGTGCCACCATATCAGTTCAAGGTCAAGGTCACAGCTAAAGATCAAAAGTTTACCCTTTCACTATCCATAACAGTGGTGGGGGATTTAGCTGTCTTTCAGACTGTCTTGTTATTTTGCACTCAAAATAACTCTTGTTAGATATTTTTGTATACATTTAATTTAATATCTTTAAATAGATAAGAACTTAAAGAATTGATGAGGAAAAATGTATTTAATAATCTTCATTCTTATTCGAGTTACTCGGAAAAAATGTAAAAACCTGAAGGATTTTGAATTTGCATTAATTGACATTATGTGGTAGGAGCTATTCCTTTTATATTGAGCCCTAGGGTTTAAATGTGATGTTTGTGCACCCCCTGTCCCCCCCCCCCGTTCCCACAAATGAGTGGTGGGGACATATAGATTTGCTCTTGTCTTTGTGTACGTCCGTGCATCCATCTGTGCATCCATCTTCCCCTACATCTGTGTGAAGTTCGTGATGCACCTAGCTCAAAAACTATTTTATATAAATTGATGAAACCTTGCATGAAACTTTATCGTTTCGTCTGGCTCTGTCCTTTAATTTTACAGTTATGACCCCTGAAATAGTCAAAAATGTACATTTTCAGCTTGTGACACGCCTAATGCAAAAAGTATTTGATATAAATTCATGAAACCTTGCATGAGTCTTAATCATGGTATGAGCTTGCGCACCTCCTATTTTCATCTGGCTCTGCCCCCTAATTTTACAGTTTTGGGTTTAACGCCGTTTTCCAACAGTATTTCAGTCATGTAACAGAGGGCAGTTAACCTAATCAGTATTCCTGGATTCTGTACCAGTGCAAACCTGTTCTCCGCAAGTAACAGCCAACTTCCCCACATGAAGCAGAGGTGGAGGACTAATATTTCAGATACAATTTCGTTTATCAAATAGTTAGAGAGAACATACCCTCCGCCCGACGATCGAACTCTCGGCCCCGAGATCCGTAGACTAATGCTCTTACCTACTGAGCTAAGCGGGCGGGCTAATACTGGAGAGAAGTGCTTTACATGTGATGTTTGTGACAATGATTGTAATGACAGCAGTAGATTGTAGATGCATACAAAAATACATACTGGAGAGAAATGCTTCAAATGTGATGTTTGTGACTATGTTTGTAATGACGGCAATAGTTTGAAGATACATAGAAGAAATAGGTGAAAATATACTGGAGGGAAACAACGACAGTAATCTTAGAAGACATAGAAGAAAACATGAGGAACAGAAAAAATTATACATGATGATGTCATATGCACGACCACTCCCTTAGGCAGATCCATACAAACATTAATGTTTTTAAGTTCTTTCCATACACCGTTACCCTATGGAACCAACTACCTGCCCTGATCGTTAATCAGCCTGATCCTGAACATTTCAGACAGGCTGTTAACGCATCCCACAACTACTAAATGACCACACCCTGTTTTTATCCTGATTTTATTCTTGTTAATTATGGCCCCCTTCGAAGAAGGTGGGGTATATTGTTTTGAAGATGTCGGTTGGTCGGTCAGAATGTAGACCAGTCCGTTTCCGGATGATAACTCAAGAGCGCTTGGGCCTAGGATGATGAAAGTTGATAGGAAGGTTTGTCATCATCAGCAGGTGACACCTATTGAATTTGAGGTCTGTATGTCAAACGTCAAGGTCACAGTGACCCTAAATAGTAAAACGGTTTCCGGATGATAACTCAAGAACGCATAGGCCTAGGGTCACAAATGTTGATAAGGAGGTTGGTCATGACCAGGAAATGACCCCTATTGACTTTGAGGTCAGTATATTAAAGGTCAAGGTCAGTGACAAGAAACAGTAAAATGGTTTCCGGACAGTAACTCAAGAATGCTTGGGCCTAGTGTCAGGAAATTTGATAGGTTGGTCATGATCAGCAAATGACCTCTATTGATTTTGAGGTCAAAGGTTAAGGTTACAATGTAAATCGGTAGGTAAAGTTTTTCATTTATTTCTGTGAAGCTTTTTATCATCTGGTTTAACAGATGTGTCCTTTCGGAACACCTGTGTGAAGTTTCCGGGTTCTACGTTATTCCTGAAAAAGTATATTAGCCGTTAAGTAGGCATGGTCGAAAAAAAAAAAGACTCGAAAACGGCCGCTGTATTTGCAATAAGCGGTCGTTGAAGTCAGCTGTTGGCTATCGAGAATACAGCTGTATAAAAGTAAAAACACTGTCTTGTAGACATGTTATATGCTCCGTAGTGTCTCTTCTTTATGTATATTTTGTATCTGTTTAGTCTGTCTGTTTTTTTTGCGATTTCTTTCCTTTCATTTGTGTAAAATGTGTATACTTGGCAGTCAGTAAACAGTTTGTATATACTTATGTATGGTCGTTATTGCCATGTCGAGTAATTCTGGTTGATTTCATTATCATTGTCCTTTTGGTTTAGGTTCTAAAAATTGCTTAGTTCCTTTCGTCCGTCCGTCCGTCCGGCCACCCGCAGTGTCTTGTCCGGGCTCTGATTCTACATGCATGGACTGATTTTTAAGCACTGACTTTTAAACTTCAAACATGTGTTACCAATGATACAAATATTAGTGAGGCCCATTCAATAATGACCACCTCCAATGTCAGTGTAACAAAAAATCTTTAACACATAGCTATATATAAATATTTTGTGTCAGACTGGCAATTTCTACATGCATATAGACAAATTTTCAAATTTCATGTTTTCCATAGGTTTATAAAGCAACAATGTTTTGTCCGGCGTATGACTTTATTATTCCGCGAGAAATTTTGAAATATGTTACACAAATGTTTACTACAGCCAAATTATCTTAGGCATGCAAGAGTCATCATCCTTCCTTGAAAATTAAGGTCACACTTTCGGGTCCGGTCTCCAAGCAACAATTTGTGCCCGGAGCATAACTTTGTTACTCGGTGTGGTATTTTGAAATAATTTTATATTATTAATTACACAGTGAAACTCAGGAAGGTCAAGGTTGCATTTTTGATTAATGTTTATACTATAGTGTCGTACAGTAGAACTTTTATTTTCATGCGATTTTATTTGATAGCTGACTGTGTATTGCAGGGTAATTTCCCTTGTTTCAATATGTCCTTTTCATTACTTTGTTCAATAAAAAAATATTCTGTATGAAGTAGCTGGTTTACAGTTGCTAGGCAATGATATAATGGGTTTATTTCTTTTTTTTCGCATAATACATGATTTATAATATGTATGAGCAAATAAGATTATACACCTCAGGGTTCAAATTTAGACAAGCATACAAACTAAATGCTAGTGGAATTTTAAAATAGCTAGTTGGTTTGAAATGTACTAGCTAATTTTAGCCAGTCAATAATATAAAAAGCAAATGTCTTCAGAGCTTAAATAAAGTTTAATTGTTTTGAAGGTACACATTTTTCTTCATGAAAGGAATGTTATCATTTATGTTTATGATATTTTATTGTTCAACAAAAATGGCACAAGCTATTTCAAACTATAAAATAGAAAATATTTTTGTTTGTGACTGGCTTCTAACAGAGATCAATCAGTAACTTTTGGCCAGTAAAATATTAATAGAGTAATTAAATATCATTAACTTTTACCGGTAGCTTTTCATTTTAGCTAGTGATCAGAAAGGGCACTAGCTAATTTCAGATAGTACAAACTATGTATAGGATATAAGACGAAAACGATCCAATATGTAAAATACTGGGCTGTCCGAAGCGCGTTAGCGCTGAGGACCGTCCAGTATTTTACATATTGGATCGTTTGAGGCTTATATCTTACTTAAAACATTGTTTTTATGGCATAACCAATAAAAAAATACGTATAAACGATTGACGTTAAATTTTCTTAAATTAATTCGGTTTTTATTCACTTTACCGCATTTAATAACAGTTGCTATATGATTATGAAATACTCAGTAGAACCTCATGACTATTTTACGCACGTTTTTCTCATAATGCATGAATGCGTTTTTCTCGGGTTTCTCGCCTTCGTAATATTGGACTTTCTTTAGCCCGGGATTCTCGTGATGCTATTAATTGTGTTTACACATGTACGGAATAAGCAGTAGTATTATCACAAGTGGTGGTGGGAGGAAAGAAATTTTGTGACATTTTAGAAACAAACAAAAAATGGATTTATTTTAATTCATGGCAAGGGTAAAGTGATTATGTTCTTTTTATTTAAGTGTGAGCAAGGAAACTTACTTTGTCAAATTAAAATTTACAAGGGTATGGCGAATTAGGATAATGTTTCACTGAAAGCATAGTTGGAATCGGACAGCTGGAGAAAATGATTGCTGCATGTGCACTAAATGAGAAAATGGGTTGTTTGTTTACACGCCTGGCAATATACTGTTGTGATTTATTAGTTGAATGACAGTTTTTGTTGGGTTGTACATGAATTTGCCCGAAAATCTTCAAATTTAGTGCAAGAGGACTTATACAGAACAAACAATTTTAATATATTATCGGATACAGCTACTGGTAAGTCAAAACCATTCTAAACTTGTGATATTATTTTCGTTCCTTTAAAGCGGTTAATACACGGAACATAACAGCCAGGCGGAAGCTGAAAACTAAGGAAAACTTGCTTTCAATATGAATTTTATCTATGCACTCGAAGCTACTCTTACTTAAGTTATTATCACAATGGATGTTTAATGTGGTCCCAACTGGGGTACTGAAAAATATATTTGATATCATTCACTTTGAATTTATTAGATTTATTTTCACTAAAATCTCAGTATTTCATAAAAAAAATAGCAGAAATAGAATATACGAGTACAAAATTAAAAGATATTTCGGCAAAACTAAGGTTCATGTAAATACATGTGTCCCTTAATTGCAGTTGTTTTTCTTTTCCAAAAGGCAGTCTCACAGACTGAACAAATGTGAACAAATGCTTCATACTGGCTTCAAACACAAGAAATGAAGGCAATTTGTTCTTCGTAGGGTGCTATAAACGTTTATATTTTGAAAGGTTTATGAACATCCTGTTTTTTTTACAGTTTTTTTTTCAATACGAATGTAATACTCAAATAAACATAAACTGTAACGATCAATACCCACAACAAAAATATGAGCTGCACCATGCGACAACCATCCTATTGAAAAGGGGAAATAATTCTACCAAAACTGAAGGCAACAAAGTTATTTTTGTTTCACTTTGTATCATATGAAATGCTTAATAAATAGAGCAAGTTTGAAAGAAATATCTTTACTATTTTTCAAGAAATATTAGTTTTTATGTCGAAAGCCCGATCGGACAATGTAACCAGCCTGGCAAACGCACTGTGTGGTTTTCTCACGACGCGGCTCAAATCATTTTCAGGGGTTTACATGAACATTCATAAACGTATAAGCATTTGTTTAGTTTTTTCTATGTACAGATGTATGGATAAATTCGGAAAAAAATGGATTGTGACATAACAAAAATGAGCTATGTATACGAGGATGTAATGCTTCACTTAACTTTCTTAAAAGTAAATGATTATTACTATTATTTTTATGCTTCCCGAAAGGCGAGAATATAGTTGACACTTTGTCCGTCCTTCCATCCGTCCGCCCGTTCCGTAGTATAACTTGAAAAGTATTAACGGCATTTTATTAAAATTTTACATAGTCATAGAGGCCATTGAGTCAAAGAGGAGTGTTACAGGACCATAACTCTATGTTACCTAGCTTTTGAATTATCTCCCTTTATTATACAAAATAAGGCTTGTCCGGAGCATTACTTGAAAAGTATTATGACATTTCATGTAAACTTCACAAAATCATAAAGGCCATTGACAGTACGGCCTCAAAGAATTATCATGACTGGTCTAATAAAACTGCTTTTTAAACAGAGAGCAATATATTCTTGCACAATTTTTGAAACTGGAAACGTGAACAATATTGAGGAAGTTGTTGCTCTAGGAAGTTGTTGTTTAGGGAGTAAGACTACGTTGATGCATGCAATATATGTATAATGCTATTTTAATTATAATGCCTCTTGAAATGAAAGTGCCATTTCTAAAAATAATTATAATCCACACTCACTTTGGATTTTCTTTTCAAAACCCTGCTAAATACAAATATTGTTCTTGAAACTTGACCTGGACACGTAGAAATATATTCATAATTAAAGCTCAAAAGGATTTAAAAAAAAATATTCATTACTTTAAATTATATATACTGTGTCTCCATTTTACCTGACACTTGAGATTTCTGCGCATACAGAATCAGCCGAATTCAAGCCCCACATACGCTTTCTTTTCAAAACCATACAACATGTTATTATTCTTTTCTCTTGAAACTTAAAATGGACACGTAGAAATATATTCCTAATAAAAGCTCAAAAGGATTTTTTTTAAAAATATTCATTCCTTAAAGCTTTTAAGATTTTATATAAAATCTGGCGAAATCAACATCCGTACAAGTTTTTCGTTTATTAATCATACTAAATATTAATATTTTTTTTCAGAAAATCGACATGCATGCATAGAAATATATTCTTGATAAAAGCTTACAAGGATTTTCAAAAAATATCTATCACTTTAGACTTTATGTTTTGATTTTGCCTGTCACTTGAGATTTCTTCGCATATAAAATCTAGCGAAATAAACACTCGTATAAGATTTTCGTTTTAAAACCAAACTATAAAAAATATTTTTTCTTGAAAACTGACAAATAATCACTTTAAATTTTATGTCTTGATTTTACTTGTGATTTGAAATCTCTACGCATAGCCTATAGAATCTGGCGAAATACGTATTTCGTTTCAAAAGCACCTTATATATAAATATTTTTTCTTGAAAATTGACATGAAAACTTAAAAATATATTTTTAATAAAAGCCTAAAATGATTTAAAAAGAAAATTCATCACTTTAAGTTTTATGTCTTGATTTTACCTGTCACTTGAGATTTCCGCGCATGTAGAATCGGGCGAAATCTAGACCCGTATACGTTTTTCGCTTCAAAACCACCCTAAATATAAATATTTTGTCTTGAAAATTGACATGCACACGTAGATTTATATTTTAAATAAAAGCTTAAACGGATTTTTAAAAATATTCATTAGTTTACATTTTACGTCTAGATTTCGCTAATTTGATTAGATTTCGCGAAATCTACTAGATTTCGTTAATCAGTCATACCCCACTTTTAGTGTATCTCTAATATTAGAGATTTTTTATATATTTACCTCATCCCTCATCCAGGGCACATAATTATACTAGTATTACTTATATGTGAAAGCCCAGGATGATGAAGTCCAAAGACGAGTAAACTTCTTTTTAAGTCATTAAGCTTTTTTGACATTTTTATATTATTCTAAGTAGTTTTATGCCCCCCTTCGAAGAAGGTGGGGTATATTGTTTTGCAGATGTCGGTCGGTCGGAATGTAGACCAATTCGTTTCCGGATGATAACCCAAGAACGCTTTAACCTAGGATCATGAAAGTTGATAGGGAGGTTGGTCATCACCAGCAGATGACCCCTATTGATTTTGAGATCTGTATGTCAAAGGTCAAGGTCACAGTGACCCTGAATAGTAAAACAGTTTCCGGATGATAACTCAAGAACACTTGGGCCTAGGATCATGAAAATTGATAGGAAGGTTGATCATGACCAGCATAGCCCCTATTGATTTTGAGGTCAGTATGTTAAAGGTCAAGGTCAAAGTGACCCTGAACAGTTAAACGGTTTCCGGATGATAACTCAAGGACACTTGGGCCTAGGATCATGAAAATTGATAGGAAGGTTGATCATGACCAGCATAGCCCCTATTGATTTTGAGGTCAGTATGTTAAAGGTCAAGGTCACAGTGACCAGGAACAGTAAAATGGTTTCCGGGCAATAACTTAAGAACGCTTGGGCCTAGTGTCAGGAAAATTTATAGCTAGGTTAGTAATGATCAGCAGATGACCCCTATTGATTTTGAGGTCATTAGGTCAAAGGTCAAGGTCACATTTACCAGGAACAGTTAAACGGTTTCTGATCTTCTTGTCCAAAACCACAGAGCCTAGGGCTTTGATATTATATGAAGCATCATCTAGTGGTCCGCTACCAAGATGATTCAAATTTTTTCCCTGGGGTCTAATATGGCCCCACCCCGGGGGTCACATGGTTTATATAGACTTATATAGGGAAAAACTTTGAAAAACCTCTTGTCCAAAACCACAGGGCCCAGGGCTTTGATATTTTTTATGTGACATCATCAAGTGGTCTTCTACTAAGATTGTTCAAATTATCCCCCTAGGGTCAAATAAGGCCCCGTCCCGGGGGTCACACGGTTTACATAGACATATTTAGGGAAAAGTTTTTAAATCTTCTTGTCCAAACCACAAAGACTAGGGCTTTGATATTTGTAGCGTAGCTACAACATTTGAATTTTGACCACATGTATGGTTTTGAGTGGCAACATTAATCTTGACATGGGTTGACCTTGATTTTGACCTAGTGAACTACTTTCACATTTCTGTAGCTACAGCCTTCAAATTTGGACCACTTGCATAGTTTTGTGCACCGAAAAAAATTTGACCTTGACATTGACCTTGTGACCTACTTTCACATTTTTGAAGGTATAGGCTTCAAATTTGGATCACATGCATAGTTTTGTGTTCTGAAATGAAATTTGACCTTGATTTTGACCTAGTGACCTACTTTCACATTTTTCAAGCTGAAGCCTTCAAATTTGGACCACATGCATAGTTTAGTGTACCGAAAAGATTTTGACATTGACCTTGTGACCTACTTTCACATTTTTGAAGGTACAGGCTTCAAATTTGGACCACATGCATAGTTTTGTGTACCGAAATGAACTTTGATCTTGAGATTGACCTAGTGACCTACTTTCACATTTCTGATTGTACAGACCAGATTTGGACCGGATGCATACTTTTGTGTTCTGAATTGAAATTTGACATTGATTTTTACAGACTACCTACTTTCACATTTCTCAAGCAGCAGCCACCAAATTTGAAGCGCATGCATATTTCTGTGAAAGTTGGTGTATTAATTATGTGATATCGTGTTAAATTTTGTAAAATAGTTAGATTTTTCTATTGTACTCGATACTTTGAACCTTGCTACTAACAGGAAGGTCTAATTCGTATCAGTTGTTCCAGCTACATAGAAATACTTTTTAGCTCGACTATTCGAAGAATAGGGGAGCTATCCTACTCGCCACGGCGTCGGCGTGAGCGTGAGCGTCACACAAATGTTAACGTTTGCGTACCACCGCAAGTATTTTCAAAGTCCATTGAGATACTGCTTTCATATTTTGCATACTTGTTTACCATCATAACCCCAGTCTGTAAAAAGGAGGAGGCAACTCTGTCAAGCATTTTGACTGAATTATGGCCCCTTTTCGACTTAGAATAAATGTTAAAGTTTGCGTACCACCCCAAATATTTTCAAAGTCCATTGAGATACTAGTATTGCTTTCATATTTTGCATACTTGTTTACCATCATAACCCCAGTCTGTAAAAAGGAGGAGGCAACTCTATCAAGCATTTTAACTGAATTATGACCCCTTTTCGACTTAGAATATGCTTATTGTAATGTTAAAGTTTTACTCATTGATAATATTATACTATCAAGCACTGAGAATAGTCGAGCGTGCTGTCCACTGACAGCTCTTGTTAAAGTATGTCTTATAGCTTATAAACTATGTTAAGAATAAAATTCTTACTTGTCAAAACATTATTCTATATATCTGAAAATTGTGTTTTTGATTCGTGGAAGTCGACAAAATGGCTCTTCTTAATAAGTAGCCTTACTTTTTAATACATAACGATTTGTCAAGAAAACATTCACTCAAACATTATATGTACAATAGACTGGTGAACATAGAAAGTAGTATTGATTAGGTCAAGAATGTGTATTATTTGTTGTTGCCTGCTGCCAACTGTAGATTTGTTCTTTACTCTTCGAAACGCTATAACACACTGTAATCCAAAGACCGACACGCAGAGGTACATTCAAGATGGAATACATGTT
This sequence comes from Mercenaria mercenaria, assembly GCF_021730395.1. Classification (NCBI taxonomy): domain Eukaryota; kingdom Metazoa; phylum Mollusca; class Bivalvia; order Venerida; family Veneridae; genus Mercenaria; species Mercenaria mercenaria. The sequence goes on from NC_069376.1 coordinate 46,558,964, forward strand.
TAGCTTTTGAATTCTGAACCTTTCTAGAACAATTCTCACTTATATGCCACTCCTGCTAGAACAAATCATAATTCTCGTTTAATTTATCTATTAAGCCTCACAATTTAGCAACTGTACAAAAAACAACAACTTGAAACCTAGCAAACAGTCATGGGAGGTGAGCAAATTTAAAATCTTGGCAATCTGATAACTTGGAGAATGATCTTGGAGTTTAACTTTTGAGGTGTTGAATGTTTGGAGTTGAACTTTTCTGTGTGTTGTGCCTGCAGTAAGTGCATTCTGATACTGTACGATGCGCATTGCCTGTAGTCTTCTGATTTTACACTATTATTTTCATATCCTTCTAATTTACGCTTGATAATTCTTTTGATTTTTTAATTTATCACCACAGTTTAGCAATTCTTGGAAATATGCTTCAACTTACAATAATAGAGAAAAAAACCTTGACACATAGCAAACATAAATGATATTGGAGTTGAACAATTGGAAATCTGATTACTTAAAACATTGTCATGACGTCACTCCTTTGTTCTCGCGGTACTGTATTTTTAATATTGGACTGCTTTCAATGGGACTTAGTACAGTATTTTCCACGTGGAGTCCAATATCATTTTAATATTGGACTGTGTATTTAATATTGGACTGCATGAGGAAAACGATTTATATACAGAATTAATGTTTTCGTGTAGTCCAATATTTATCAATACATGTAGTGAAATTCCATATAGAAATATTATAATCAAATGAAAGCAGTCCAATATAATAACACAGTACTGATAATAAAAAGGAAAATTAATATCAAAACTAAGTTTTATGTATAGATCTAGATGCATAATATATATGGACAAAATCGCAAAAAGTTAAAAATAGCATTATACATATTTTGCATGCATCAACGTAGTCTTACTCCCTAAACAACAACTTCCTAGAGCAACAACTTCCTCAATATTGTTCACGTTTCCAGTTTCAAAAATTGTGCAAGAATATATTGCTCTCTGTTTAAAAAGCAGTTTTATTAGACCAGTCATGATAATTCTTTGAGGCCGTACTGTCAATGGCCTTTATGATTTTGTGAAGTTTACATGAAATGTCATAATACTTTTCAAGTAATGCTCCGGACAAGCCTTATTTTGTATAATAAAGGGAGATAATTCAAAAGCTAGGTAACATAGAGTTATGGTCCTGTAACACTCCTCTTTGACTCAATGGCCTCTATGACTATGTAAAATTTTAATAAAATGCCGTTAATACTTTTCAAGTTATACTACGGAACGGGCGGACGGATGGAAGGACGGACAAAGTGTCAACTATATTCTCGCCTTTCGGGAAGCATAAAAATAATAGTAATAATCATTTACGATTTACGAAAGTTAAGTGAAGCATTACATCCTCGTATACATAGCTCATTTTTGTTATGTCACAATCCATTTTTTTCCGAATTTATCCATACATCTGTACATAGAAAAAACTAAACAAATGCTTATACGTTTATGAATGTTCATGTAAACCCCTGAAAATGATTTGAGCCGCGTCGTGAGAAAACCACACAGTGCGTTTGCCAGGCTGGTTACATTGTCCGATCGGGCTTTCGACATAAAAACTAATATTTCTTGAAAAATAGTAAAGATATTTCTTTCAAACTTGCTCTATTTATTAAGCATTTCATATGATACAAAGTGAAACAAAAATAACTTTGTTGCCTTCAGTTTTGGTAGAATTATTTCCCCTTTTCAATAGGATGGTTGTCGCATGGTGCAGCTCATATTTTTGTTGTGGGTATTGATCGTTACAGTTTATGTTTATTTGAGTATTACATTCGTATTGAAAAAAAAAACTGTAAAAAAAACAGGATGTTCATAAACCTTTCAAAATATTAACGTTTATAGCACCCTACGAAGAACAAATTGCCTTCATTTCTTGTTTGAAGCCAGTATGAAGCATTTGTTCACATTTGTTCAGTCTGTGAGACTGCCTATTGGAAAAGAAAAACAACTGCAATTAAGGGACACATGTACTTACATGAACCTTAGTTTTGCCGAAATATCTTTTAATTTTGTACTCGTATATTCTATTTCTGCTATTTTTTTATGAAATACTGAGATTTTAGTGAAAATAAATCTAATAAATTCAAAGTGAATGATATCAAATATATTTTTCAGTACCCCAGTTGGGACCACATTAAACATCCATTGTGATAATAACTTAAATAAGAGTAGCTTCGAGTGCATAGATAAAATTCATATTGAAAGCAAGTTTTCCTTAGTTTTCAGCTTCCGCCTGGCTGTTATGTTCCGTGTATTAACCGGTTTAAAGGAACGAAAATAATATCACAAGTTTAGAATGGTTTTGACTTACCAGTAGCTGTATCCGATAATATATTAAAATTGTCTGTTCTGTATAAGTCCTCTTGCACTAAATTTGAAGATTTTCGGGCAAATTCATGTACAACCCAACAAAAACTGTCATTCAACTAATAAATCACAACAGTATATTGCCAGGCGTGTAAACAAACAACCCATTTTCTCATTTAGTGCACATGCAGCAATCATTTTCTCCAGCTGTCCGATTCCAACTATGCTTTCAGTGAAACATTATCCTAATTCGCCATACCCTTGTAAATTTTAATTTGACAAAGTAAGTTTCCTTGCTCACACTTAAATAAAAAGAACATAATCACTTTACCCTTGCCATGAATTAAAATAAATCCATTTTTTGTTTGTTTCTAAAATGTCACAAAATTTCTTTCCTCCCACCACCACTTGTGATAATACTACTGCTTATTCCGTACATGTGTAAACACAATTAATAGCATCACGAGAATCCCGGGCTAAAGAAAGTCCAATATTACGAAGGCGAGAAACCCGAGAAAAACGCATTCATGCATTATGAGAAAAACGTGCGTAAAATAGTCATGAGGTTCTACTGAGTATTTCATAATCATATAGCAACTGTTATTAAATGCGGTAAAGTGAATAAAAACCGAATTAATTTAAGAAAATTTAACGTCAATCGTTTATACGTATTTTTTATTGGTTATGCCATAAAAACAATGTTTTAAGTAAGATATAAGCCTCAAACGATCCAATATGTAAAATACTGGACGGTCCTCAGCGCTAACGCGCTTCGGACAGCCCAGTATTTTACATATTGGATCGTTTTCGTCTTATATCCTATACTTAGAGAATAGCGTTTGATACCCTGGTGAGCAATAGAACCACAATGACACTTTTGTTTGTTTTATCTTTCACTTTAATGATAAGTGCAGTTTGGAAACAAGGGAAGCGCATTTATGTACACAATGAGTTTGTAGTTTCTGTTGAATAAACATTGTTTGGAAACGCAAATATGGTATAGGTAGACGGCAGAAAATAAAACTTTAACTTTACCAAACAGCTTCGACTAACTTTTTGAACGTAGCTTAAAACATCAGCAGACATTCTTCTTACAAACAAGCATAAATAAAGCTGATATTTGATATGAAATAGTTTTAACTAGTCGGGAAAAATCTATTTATATGGACTAAATTCGAGAAGACCATGGTGGCATATCCGACGAATAACTACCTTCATGCCTTAAATACCAGCTGGAACAACTGATACGTATTAGACCTTCCTGATACCAGCCCCTGTGAAAGTGAAGGTTACATACACACTTTTTTCTAGTTCGATAAGCAAATGTCGGACTTCGATATTTTACGATTTTGACATTTCATATAGTCCGATGTTTTATCAAAGTTTTTATAATTTATCGGTAGACTTTTCCGCAAAATATCTTGTGGAAGGTTTTACAAGTTCACGGTGGAAGTGGCTAAAACAACGGACAAAGAAAACCTGTTTTACACATCCATTGAACATACCGTCTTACTGAAATTAGCGAAGACCTGTCCTCACTTTGAAAGTGATATTTACACGCATTCGCTTTTGCATCACAACACGAAATTTTCTTTATTATAAAAAATGATTTTAGACGCAAAGTATTCTCATGGTCGGATTTTATAAAAAAATGCGGCCCTTTACTAAGGTATTGTCTGTGTAGTGTGCATATATCTGATGGGTCTAACCAGCATTTATTGGTTGTGTTAAATTAAGATTTATTTCATTAAGTTATGAGTTCATATAAAAGCGGTTTAAAAATGTAGTCTACATGCATTCGGCGGTACAAGTGCGTTAAATAATGGACGCAGATTTTTTAATAGTGAGTTGTATTTTTCATGATATTTAATTAAATTACTCTAGAATAGTCTGTGCTATGTGTAGGGGAAGTAATTCCTGGCGCAGTTTAAAATACGGTAAACCAATATATCACGTGTTTGAGAGTTTTCCTACATTACACTTCAATAAAATAAGGTTGAATTTTTTGGCTATGTAAATGCAGGGTCTTTCAAAAACGAGTGACCCTGGTAAATGGCTGTCATTCAATTAAACTTGAGAAAGGATTGCGTTGAACGTCCAAATATTAAAAGGCGCCCTTTGCAAATTTTATGTTATTGAACTAACTTCTTACTAGAACCACTTGTTTTTTGAAAGGTTTCAACCTTTCTGTGCTTTCAGCGCTTTGATTAAACTGTTTATCACTGTTTAACAGTTATGGCTCTAGCTAAATTCATCTGTTTTCTCTACATTTTTGCATGGCTGTTTGCAATGGCCTCATTTTCATTACCATACTGGATATTCGGGGTGATTGATGCTGGGGTGAGATATGTCACTGTTGTGAAAGAAGTCGACAGTGGACTGTTGTGGAAACGTCAGACTTACTACATGAAGGCGGACTCCATTCCAAACTCCGATGACTCATTTGCAGATATTTCTTGCACTTATTTATTTAAGAAAAAATGAATTTTGTTTTATAAGCGTAAAACAATCGAAGTTATGGATAACGCGTGTTTTTCGTGTTATGACATCTGCAAAATCCACGAGGGATTGGATACGTCCTCATGACAGTCAGCAACCCACTAACGTATTCCGAAAAGAACACGTGTTAACGCTATTTTAGCATAAAATATTAATTTCCTCACAATTTGGTTTAAACTGACCATACACGGAGCGGATATATATATAACCGTTCTAATACCGATTCGATTAAAGCTTTCGAACTGTTCTATGTTCCGTAGGTATAAGTGACCCGTGATCATATTTAATCGGACCTATTTAATCAAGCTCGCCAATTTTTCCCGGAAATGAAAATATATTGAGTAAAATAGTAAATATTATACAAATAAAGTCATAAAAACGTATGCTGCTGACAGCAAAAAGCTGTCAAGCTTCGGCTTTGTCAATAAAACAAATGCTGAGAAATAGGCCACCGCGATAAAGTCCCAGGATTTGGTAAGATAAGAGAACGCCGATGAGGATTAAAGGTTAGGCCAATACTACGGCCCTGGATACAGGTAGATTACAGGTAAGAATTTAACAAATACAGGTAGAGTTTTTTTTGGTTTTTTTGACTTTCAGAAAATTTGAGAAATTTAGTAGACACTTTCAAGAGACAAAAAAACAACAGAAAAATTGACTTGCATTAATGCGACATACAATGCTGAATTAGATTAAATGCAGGCCTAACGGTAAACCGTATTTTTGAAATTTCCCAATTTTCAGGTTTTACCCGCCATTTTTTCCAACTGACTGAGCTTCGGGCCGCAGGCCCCATGTAGCAGTAGACTAAAGGTGTAGGTAGCTGGTTCTGTATATATATACTTATCATATATGAACACGGAAGTCAAGGTAGCTGTCTTTAATAAACTTTGTTATAAAGGATCATTATATAAGTTAAATAAATTACATTTTTGTCACTTATTATTTCCTAAAAATTTGTGATTTACCTGTTTATCTCGCCGTATTTACGCACTCGTATCATATCTGCCGATGTTATGTTATCAACAAATGATCAAAGTATCGTTATCGTCGTTGCATGTTTAAATGGCATGTTTATTAGGCCTAAAAAAAATGCTTTGTTTCCGGTAACATGCTCAAAAAAATTAGGGTATGTAGGTCGGAAAATTTTTTTGGGGGTAATTTTTTTTATTTAGGGAGACTTTTCGAAAATTATTTTTTTGTCAAAAAATGATTACAAATAAGGGGGTTATGCCTTTAGAGCATCAGTAAGTTGATTTCTAACATCATGGCCATGTTTAAAGCATAAAAAGTGCAGTTTTGCATAGTTGAAAAAAATATTCTCCAAGGCCATAAAAACATTTAGGGTCGGGCCAAAATTTAGGGTAGGTCGAGATACCGGGAACAAACAATTTTTTTTTACGCCTTAATTAAAAGTAAAATTTTTAATAAGGTTTTGTAGTTTGTTATATAAATTGAAAATAAAAAATTGATAGATGATTTCAATTGTTGGCGATCCTTTAGAATTTAGTCTTTTGATATGTACATGTATATAATTTTACATTTCACATTTATCACGCTACCTTAGAATAAATGTTCAAAGAAACAATTAGAACCAATCAAGATCATTGACATTGAAGAAATTAATAAATAACTAGTAAATTAATTAAAGACGCACATAGAAGTGCTAAAGTGATGATTACTTAAAAATTTTCACTTATTATATAAATAAAAGGCATACGAAATGATCAAACGCTGTTATGTTCAGCAGAGCCGCATCATTTAATGTACGATGATGCTCTTTGTTTTATCTTTTCTTAACTGTTTGTTTTGTTTGAATCACTGTATCTCGAATATGTATAGAGTACATTCTAACATAACAAAATGTCCGCCGATATGATATGAATGCGTAAATACGGCAAAATAAACAGGTATTTAACACAAATAATAAATAATAAATCACAAGAAATGTACTTCATTTAACTAATATAATGATCCTTATAACCCTTTATGACCATCTCGGTAGCCTAGTGGTAGAACGTCCGCTTCGAGTGCGGGAGGTCGTGGGTTCGATCCCCGGCCGCGTCATACCAAAGACGTAAAAAAAGGTACTAGTAGCTTCCTCGCTTGGCGCTCAGCATTAAGCAGGGTTTGACACTAACGGTGTCCCGGGGGCCCGAGGATCTCAAATTTTGAGGAGGAACACCAACTTCTAAAAGCTGGGATTCCGGCTGGATACCTATTTTTTTGGTCAATGATATCCAAAAAGTAAAAGATAAATACCTGTTTGAAAAATATTTTAACCCTTTCCCACATCGATATGTTTATCACCGTATCTATTGATTACCAAACAGAAACGTATTGACCCATGTCTATCGGTTACCTGATAGAAACGTATAATACCGATTAACGGCCATTTAAACAGAATCGTTTTATCCCGTGTCTCATAATCAATCGCTTTATTTTCGTTCTTTTCCTAAAGAAACAAATTCCGGATGTTTACTAACTCAAAATATGGGATTTCGTCATCATTATTTACGTACAAGATCATGTGGTTACTATTTAAATATATCGGGTACTTTTCAAAGAAAGACACCAGGGTTTTTTCCTACATGTGCACAACGCTACGTCATGGAAAATTACTGAGAATCTGCTTGCAACTGGCCGGTTCGCGGGACTTTCCTCGTTCTAAAAATAACAATCATTTAACATCTAAGTATTTCTAAATGTGTTAGGTCATGAAGGTCACGCGTGATACATGCAGATTTCCCATGAACAACAATTTGTGTTTACGATGGCTTGGAATTTATGGCCTTACACAAAGAAGTATAAGATATATTTATTTTTATAGCTCTTTGCCTTACATAACGGGAAGTGTTAATCAAAACAGAAGGACCGCGGCTTCCAAACATTTTATGACACCCCAAGAGTTAATTGCAGCGGAAGTCACCCGTGATGTACCGACGTTTGATCATCAAAATATTACTTAATATTATCTAAAAATATTTTAATTTTTAGTACACGAATACTGTAGTCGGTTACGATTTTCGATCTCAGCGATCTTTTTGCACTTTCAGAAATTTTACGATCCGTTATTTTTGTAGTGTTATTCAGTTTGATGGTTGTTTTTTTTTTATATAAATACTTACCGATTCCAAAGAGCTATAAAATGTATGTAAAGTGTATTTTATACTTCTTTGCCGATTCCGATTCGGAAGATAAGTCTATAAACTATAAATCAAACTTTCAAACATCAAAATGAAATTGTATATGAATTTCAATGTGAAATTAATCCAAAACAGAATTTTATGCCTAAAAATATAATTCCCTTACTTTAAAGGTGGTCAATCACATTTAATCAACATTTAATGACATTTTTTACTTTTTGTATATTCTGGTAGAGAATTATTTAAGGGACAAAAAGACCGATTACATAGAGTTAGATTCCTATTTGAAATGTCTATTTTATTATTTTTATAAAATTTTGTAATTACTCCCCTTTAATATGAAAGTATATAAAAAGCTGGGTATTTCTTTTTATTTCGATACAATGTCTAGTTTTACATTTGCATTTGATAGACATATCAACTATTGAACAATATGAACCAAAATGCAAGTTTTAAAGCTGTGTGTAGCTTCTGAATTCATTTATTTCCAATCTATCTTGGTTGCGCAACCAAGATAGGCAAAGGGAGGTAATAATAATTTTTCAAACTTGCGTTTCTAATGAATTCCATCTAAATACATAATTTTTAATGCAAATATATTACAAATATATTACAATATGTCTAATATTTATACATTTCCTTAGGCAAAGTATGTTTATCAAATTTATACTTATGATAAAATAACTCTATCTTGGTTGGGCAACCAGGATAGGAAAATGAAATTTTAAAAATACCTCCAGTGAAAATCTAATTTGTATTAAGTGTTAAGTGAACATTATTGTCATAAATGAGTGTAAATGATCAGATGCTAAAGTTTCGACCAAATCCGTTACATGGCCAAAATCTGATTATCCACCTTTAACACTTTAAATCTTCAAACCTCAAAGAGAAACTACAATAAATTCTGTATCATCGAAAATATAAATGCCAGGTAATATTAAGATTTTATATTTTAAAATATATGAAGAGAAGTCAAGAATTTCAAGAATTTTTTTTGATATTATAATTTTTAGTGATTGTCACAATAGACTTGACAATGATTTTATCTATAAGATACAAGTGTCTCCAAAGTCAAGACCTTGTCTTGACATTAGCAAACATGTAAATTGCTATCAGTTTGGATACATTCTTCTGTAGGAGTTAAGGTGTCAGCCACTCAATACAGAGGTTGCGGGTTCGAATCCCACTGGGGTCACGACCGTAACTTCTCATAAGACACCTGTTGTGATTGTTTTTATATATCATATTATGAGGGATCCCAAAGCCTGAGGAGGAACCCCAGATTTAAAAAGTAGAGATTCCTTTGGGAACCTTGTTCAAATAAGTTAGTGTCTAACCCTGTTAAGAGGATAGTGCTAGGACTGGTCAGCCCGGTGTCAGTATAATGTGACTGGTTGGGGTATCATGCAATGTGTCTATGGCGTGATATTCCAGTGAGGCAGCACTATAAAGTTGGGCATTGTGCTCACTGCTACAAGTAGACACCGTCGTTTATATGACTGTAAAATTGTTGAAAAAGACGTTAAACCCGGACACGCACACATATAACCCTTTATAGATACAGTTTATTAAAGCCGGCTACCTTTACTTACATGTTCATATACGATATGTTTATATAGAGCCGGCTACCTAGTCACTGCCTAAAAAATAATCCAGGGTTTCCACTGGCCCCAATTTTTTTTCCGCCACAAAATATCGAAGTCAACGACACATAGGGGGAGTGGGTGTCCAGTGAGTGTATTCTCCAACACACTGTGCATGTTGCAACAATTTGTCATTTTATATTTTACTGTAAAACTCTTATTGGGGGATAGGGTGTGGGTAGGGGGCTCTCTCCTTGCAAATTTTTGAAATACAGGCATGAAATGAAGGACTCTGGTGCATTTTCATGTTCAAAATTTTGAGATAATGGAGAGGTTAGTACCCTTTTGATGAGTGGGGGGGGGTGTCAGGGGGCTTTCCCCCTGGGACATTTTGAAATACAGGCATGAAATGGTGGCTTCTGGTGCATTTTAAGGTCCAAAATTTTGAGGTAAAGGAGGGGTTAGTACCCTCTTTATGAGTGGGAGGTCAGAGGGTTTTTCCATGGAAAAATTATAAAATACAAGTATGGAATGGTGGCCTCTGGTGTGTTTCTTGGTCTAAATTTTGAGAAAATATTATTATTATTCCTTTGCCAAAATAGCAGGGTACTTCTCAGCAAAAATTAAAAAAATACATCTGCATAGGTAGGTCTGACCAAAATTAATCGGAAATTGGGGTCGCGAAAATGTGTGACAAACGAAAAAAAGGCAATTAAGATTAGCATTATCTATAAAATGAAAATTTATAACTTATTTTCTATGGCCAGAGTTAATTTTTACCATTGATTTCTCCTTGTTTATCGCAGTTTTCCATTGGAATTTGCAAAAATCAATCTACGATCATGATTTAAAAATTATTGGAATTTATCGCGGATGTCCCGTCAGTCGTTCATTCTGAAGTTTTGCTACGAAATATAACTTAAAAATGGCTACTTTGACTCTGCTTTCGTGATTCCGCTTGTTAAAACGTGTATAAATTTTTAATTCAGTCCGTGAAACATGACTTTCATTTGTTTACTACCGCGCCATATTACTTCAATCAACGATGACATATGTAAAGGCGGAGCTTAATAATTTTGCCGATAAAATATGTCACGCGTTCTACATCCAAAGCTGTCATTGGTTTATCACATGTTTAAATTAAAGTCAAAGATCGGAGAGGCACGTGGCAGCTTGTGTAATTAATGCCGAATCGCTAATCCCTCGCTTGGTGACACGCTGTGTATTGTGTATCATGAACGGAAACGCCCGCGGGTAATATTGATTTTTTAGGCAAGACAGAGATTAAGACAGAGAAATACACATTATAAAAAATACATTTACAGCAAAAACTTTTTCGCCAATTTTTTATTTTTTTTCACCATTGGCGACTTTGGCGAATGGCAGCGGAAACCCTGATAATCAGTTGTGTAACTTTTACATAAAATTTTTTTTGCAAACATGTATACTATACTGATTTATGTACAAAGTGTGCGAAAGTTTTTACTGCAAAAATTGCCTTCTATCGTCAGCACCATCGGTGTTGCCAGTGTAAATAATAGTCCGCACCTTGCATGCGCTTCACCAGCACCTTGCGTTTATGAGTTTAACTATGCAATGCTACATGTGAAATATCTAAGCTCTAGGCCTTCTGGTTTATTTTTAGAAAATTTTTGAAGATTTTCATATATATATATCTACACTATATATATACCTTCCAAGAGCTATCTTGCTCCAACAGTTCAATATATGAATAAAATATGTATATATAGAGAATTTCATAGTTACTCATCGAATTACTATGCATGTACATGTATAAACTGTACAACAAGGTTTCATCCTGATTATCGATGAACAACAAAATATATACACTGACTCTTCAATATCCCAAATTTAACTCGCCAGGAAAGAAAGTCTGATCTCCCAGAAAATTCGCACTGAGAGTTTTTAAATGAAATTTTACAAAGGTAGAAGCATGACTCCAATCCGCACTGTCCATTACATCTTTCAATGGTGCTCCTCTAAAGAGGGCCCAGGAAGGGCCAATAGACCTACTTGAATGACCTTTGACTTTTGGAACTAGCCCGGCTTATAAGTCATTCGATCTTGCACTTTTTAGTAGAGACAAGCCATGAACATAAAATGATTGAAGGTTATGTCAAATAGAAATCTGGATATGGAGCACTGACTTTTCGCACCTTCTCTTGTCAGGGGCAGACAACTCATATAAAGGATATTTTCAGCAAATTTCTTTTTAAATCGTCATATTTCGCTCAATTTTTAATAAAACATTAAGATTTTTGGGATTTAAGTGTTTTGTATTAATATCTTTCTATTTATCATATTAAAAACAGGTTTACTCTCAAGTTTTTTCATGCGCAACGACTTCCGTTATTTTGATAAAAATGCTCTTAGTAGTTATATTTATTAATGAATCCTGACAAAATTGTTATATAATTTATCTTTATAGGAATGCAAAATTGAAATAATGTAAATAAATAATATATTTCAGAAAAAGACAAAAATATTCATTGTGGTTTATAAACAGCTACCGGTCCTTCATTTTTATCAAAATTACCGTAAAATGTTTGTAATATAATACTCATTTTTCAATACAAAACCCTTAAAACAACACTTATTACACTTCTGTGACATTATCCGCGATCGAATATATCAGTTTCCTGAAAACAAATCAGTTAACGCAATTTAAAGGGAGGTAATCGGTAAATGTAAATAGATTGTGCATATTTGTCGCATTACCGTTATTAATGTGTTATAATATTGGTAAGTTACAAGTATCCAGGCACTTATGTATTTAGATTAAAAGGTTCGTGGTCTCAAAAAGAATAATTGAGTGGAATCATTCATGCCGATTAACCATTAAATAAATTGCACATTCTGACATAGCTGGATTTGGTTGCAAGTTAAACAAAGAAGAATGTAGTCAGTCTCTGTATATTAAAGAAATAAGAATTAATATCACCTGGGCGTAGCTCGAGTGATATAATAATACGCATCAGATGACAAACAATGAAGAGCAAATCACTAAATTTGATATATTATTTCGATTCTAACACGTTACGAAGGACTTTAAAGTACATCTTTGACGACATCTATCAAATGCTAGTATTTGCCTATTTTCTATTTTGTCTTGATTTCTTTTTCCTGCGCGACTGACGTAATTATTATTATCATTATTATTATTATTATTATACCAGATTTATATAGCGCCCTTTTCATGATAAACACGTTCAAAGGCGCTTTACAGCAACTGCAGCCACACAGGGTGCGAAATCATCCTCTGCTAGTACAGACACAGAGCGATCTGACCAGAGGGACAGAGTGAGATAAAGCCCCCATATTAGACAGAAAGAATGTTTCAGATACGTGTTCGGCTAACTTAGCCTAGCTCTTTTCGAATAGACAGTTTGGTTCTTTAACGTGCCCGGTGTATAGCACCGATACACGCGAAGCCGTCTTTCCTGGGAAGAACCAGTATGGGCCTCTAGTGAGGTGGGGGGGGGGGGGGCACTCAAGAGCATCTCAGAAATTTCCAGTGCCTGGACCGGGATTCGAACCCCGGCCCTCTGGATTGACAGTCAAGCGTGTTACCACTAGACCACCGGCCCACCACTAAATAATTGTGACGTCAGGAAAATGTACTGATATATAAAAGTACACAATAATCAGCTAGAAAATGAATTCGGTTGTGTTAGAATATGTGATAAACAACGGTTATCGCGCGGACCGTAAGACAGCATTATGATTTGATTTGATTTGTTGGGTTTAACGTCGCACCGACACAATTCAGGTCATATGGCGACTTTCCAGCTTTGATGGTGGAGGAAGACCCCAGGTGCCCCTCCGTGCATTATTTCATCACGAAGGGCACCTGGGTAGAACCACCGACCTTCCGTAAGCAAGCTGGACAGCATTATGAAGTCCATTATGACGTCAAATGGTGGCATGACGTCCGGTTTATTACTACTTGGATAAATGAAGCCCAGCAAAATTTTATCATAAATTTCAATGACCATGTTAGAATAAAAATAAAGAAGGCCGTCGAGTGGTTATTCACCTGCTTTATCACAGTTCAGAACTCAGATGCGCAAGAATTGAACCAAAATGTTTTTAATATATCTAATTAAAATGCGATATTTTTAATAGGGTGATTTATATAAAGACATGGGTGTGATTTTTTAAGTGAAATGTTTCTATAAATCTAACAAAGCTGTTTTAAATCTTTGTAATGGCATGATGTGTGTATCATTCTATATAGTTTTGCAAACTAACGTAATTAAAGATATACTCAAAAGAACAGTACTAAGTCCCGATTTATTTCTTACGTTAGTCAAACTGTATTTATATCTGACATATGAATATTTTTAGAGTGAAAGAAAATTGATATCAGAACATAATTTAATCACACAAAGCATGAAAAAGTCTTACAGAGCTATTATTACCTATCATCCTAAAGGTCTATGGCGATAGTGTAAAATAAAAATCAGCTAAATATATTCGTGTTTTAAATGTTAAGGGGTGCGTATTTCGAACGCATCAATGTAGTACATACCAAAATGGAAACTGCTAATTTGCTATTTATATCATATAAGCACATTTTTTTATTTGTCTTTCTTCAACATTGTTTACACTGATTCAGTTTTGCATAACATTAACTGTTTTTATAAATAAACTTTTTAACTTACGGCATATATTTATACTAGCATGCATCATCATGAAAGTGTCTTATGACTAATGTCTAGTATAATCACAAAAGAATGACGACGCGACGTCTGTGAGCAATCGTACATCCAAACGTTCTGATATTTGTAGCTCCGTTTTGGAAAGCCAATTTACTTCGGTAGAACTATTATTTCTTTTCATTTCATCAAATGCAGTACGAAGTTGTGTAAAAATGCTTATGTTCATCTTACATTCCCTTTCATTAAGAAATAGACTTTGGTTTAGTGGTTCATATCTGGGTATGAAACTATGGACGTGTTAGCTTACAGAAGGCGATAGTCTGCCCCACGCGCTTAAAAAAGCATGTATTTCATACCAAAATATAAATTTGTAAACCACAATGGTGATGTGTATCTTATTACTACCACTTGAAATATTCAGTCTAATTTACATATTTTGGGAGTTATACTTCTCGGGAACCTACAGAAAACGTATTCATGTCGTGTCACAATGCAGTTTTCCCATTGGTCACATCCGGTAACATACACATTTACCATACCGCAATTGTTCCACACCCTTTTCTTAAAGTCGTGGTAATGGTACGTAGGTTTATCGTTTATAACGCAGAAGCAATTTTAACATATACTAATGAGGTAGCCTGTCCATATTGTAATGTACTTTGATGAATTAGAAACATATGTAAAAGTACATTTATAAATATTTTGTCTACAGTCATACGACAGACTAGCACAGTATATAATCTCACTGGTGAAATGCAGTTTGATATAAATATGTTAGATCAAAGTCGCCAGACTATAAGAAAAACATTAAGCAATCATACATTTTTTCTCATTAATTTATATAATAGAATAATGTATCTCTGACAGTAAAAAACACCTCAAAATGAAATTTAGTAAGGAAATCGTTTTAAACATGCGCAAATGTTCAGTTTTATTCATAATTTAAAAAGCATATTTGGAGGAGTAGCCCCCCCCCCCCCCCCCCCCCCCCCCCCCCCCACACACCACACAACATACCTGTTTTCCGGATATTTTACCTTATCGGATCAACTTGCATTAGTTCGTGTCAAAACGTTATCTCACATGCCACTTTTAATATGGAGTTCTAAGCAAATGTTTTAAATGCCTACAATAAACAATAAAAAATTGAGCTAGAATAATTAAGTTTTTTTATTGAGCCGCTTCTAAATGGGTTAAGGCATTGATGTGAAAAGAAGTATATGATATTGCATGTTTCAATAAGCCGTATTTTGACATTTTACTAACAATATACTTTTCTAAATAAGTAAAAATATGTGCATGTAGTAATTTGAAAGGTATTTGAAAAAGTCTAAGTTTGATGCTAGAAGATTTGGAAAGTGCATGTTGTCATATAGTTTACAGCTGTATGCAACATCGCGGCACTAATAAAATCTCTCTGACCTATCCCTACAAATATTCTTATGGGAATATTTCTTCTTTCAGTTTTATATACGTTCTTTGCTTTTTAACAATTAGAAAGGGTCTGCTTTTCTTAGTATTTTATATGCCATCCCTTAGCCTAGCTCTGTTGCGAAATAGTCATGAAATAAGCACTCTACATTGTTCTTCATTATGTTATATCAAGTAGTAAATCGCTGCAAAAGTATAGAAAAGTATTTAATTCAAATTAAGATCTACGTATGAATTGATTATTACATAAATACGAGGTTTAGTTCGTATCCACAAGAAAGAAACATACAACATTTAGAATGAGCAAAATATGAGACATCTCTCCCGTATTGTGGACAAGTTTAAAATGACCCGACAAGGCATTTATAGTTGGAAGAATTCTAAAAGCGATATAACCTAATTATGAACACATGTTTCCTCTTCTTTATAACACTATTTTATAAAAATTTGTCTTTGTTTGAAAACAGGATGTAAAGTTTAAGAAATGTATACGTCGTTTTAGATAATTTATCCCTGTTCATACAAATTATTCCAAAAGTAACCTTTCTTTGACATTTCTTAAAATAATGTAACTTTGAGAAGTTCTACATATCCCAATTGTTTTGTCACCAGATTATTGGAAATTTCGAAAAGGGCGATACAATTTTAAACGTTGCTGAACATAATCAAATTATTTTTACAAATTCAATAGTCCTAAAGATGACGTCACATAACAGTTTGCCCAGGCTTTCATGGTTGACTGATTCGAGTGTTCCATATCCAGAATTTATCTTCTGGTATTGTTCTTTAAGAAATGCGTTATCTTAAGTCTCTACTAAAATGTGCAAGGTTCGGCCATATTTTAGGATTTATAAGCCGGGCTAAACATCTTTATTGTTCATCTTGTATGCTTTTTGAATAGTTTTCACAATCCATGAAGAAATAGTTTGAGATGATGCACTATTGTGTGGTTTGTTAACTGTCAAAAACAGAGACAATCTTTCATTTTCACCAGAAGATCTAAAATATTCTGTTCTCCTAAGATATATTGTCAGAGCATGTTTTGGATCTAACAACTTATTTGCTGTATATGCTGGAATGAATATTGTGCTGCCTTGATGTGACAACCTGTTTTGTTTGGACAAACCATACCTTATGAAATTTACCCCTTTCTTCTGTACATTCACTGAATTTTCACCAAGTTTCAGTGATTGAAGATCTCCACATCTGCGGAAAGTTGTAATGGCTACCAGAAAAACTGTCTTATATGTTACATATTTCAAACTTGTTTTCTCCATCGGCTCAAAAGGGTGTTGTTTCAGCATACCTAAAACAAGTAACAAATCCCATTCAGGTACTAGTCCACGAATAGGAGGTCTTTCATTAAAAACTCCTTTTAGAAGTCTTATAATGAATGGATGTTGTCCTACAGGGATTTTATCAATTGGAGGTAAAACCGATGAAAACATTGAGCGGTAACCTGCAATAGTTCTGTATTTAAGCCCTTATCTATAGAGATCAGACAGAAAATTTGCACACTGATTTAAAGATGCACAATAGGGATCAATCTCCCTTTCACAGCACCAGCTACTGAACTTCCTAAATTTGCATTTATAGTCCTTTTGAGTTCCAGCTCTCCATGAAGCATTGAGAAGTTTTCTAGTGTTCTTAGAAAATCCCTCTGCTTTGAATTGATTGTTGATAGCCTCCATGCAGGTTTACAAATTTGCTGTTTGAGTATACTACCTTTTTTGAATCACAAATCTGATAAATTTGGTAGTTTGACTGGAGGTGCTATTAACAATTGTAGAAGCATTGGATACCAATGTTGCCTTGGCCACATCGGGGCTATCAGAAAGATTTCTCAATTGTATCTCATCATGTGAGCTAGAACTTTGGGTATAAGACAAATTGGAGGATACGCATATGCTATCATGTTCTCCCAACTTATCGACAATTCATCCTGAGCTAAGGCTTTTGGATGATTTATCCATGAGCAAAACACGGGACACTGTCGATTCTCTGCTGTTGCAAACAAGTCTATTGTTGGTTCCGACTACATCCGAAACAGACTCTTGACTACTGTTTTGTTCAGTGACTATTCTGTCGACTGAATTTTGTGTCGACTCAGAAAATCTGCTAATACATTCATATTGCCACTGATATGAGCTGATTTCAACTTCATATTGTGGCGTAGAGCCATTGACCAAATATTCTGTGCAAGATTGTACAGTTTCACTGAATGAGTACCACCTTGTTTGTTCAGGTATTGTACTGCTGATATATTGTCGGAACGAACAAGAACTTGTTTGTTCTGCAGAACTGGGAGAAAATGACTCATACTCCATTTTTGACCCCTGTTGGCTTTGAATAACCAAGAATCCTGATCAATTTCAAAATTTTGATAATTATCAAAACACATCAAATTGGTCATAAACTACAGTAAATTTTGTACCAAACATGACATACCTTAAGAAAAAATAATCTACTTCAGACAACATAATCTACTTCAGTTGACGAAATTTTGAGTGCACAGTCAGTTTCTTTTGCGCTTTATATTGCGATTCGGAATACCTTGGCAATCTTTTCGACTGAAAGCACTGGCTTGATCAGACTTCCGGAAAGTCGTCTGTCTGACAGACATGACTGAATATTTTGATGTGGTCCTATGTTTAATAATTCGGATGCGGTCCAACTGACCGTATTTATTGTTCTCCGAGAACCACAACATCTCGGACAACATATCAAAATGGCATCACTAACATAATTATGCCGGGCAGAACCGGGAAAGAAACGTAAATGAACACCCCAGCAATTGTAGAGAAAGAAAACAAATGTACGAAAATAAGAGGTTGACCAAACCTTTTACGAGAAATGGACTAAAAATCACCACTGGCTTGTATATGGTGGAGAAAAGCAACATATGCGGTACACTGGAATTTTCTTCGGTCCGGCATATTTTTTTCCTGTCAGGCAGATTTTTTAGGCATTGCTGGACCAAAAGTCTTGCCATTTTTCTGACTTTCCTGAAGTCTGGCTTGATTATGAAATGATTTGACAGCATTTTGTTACATGTTACAAAAATATTCATTTAAGCAGTTGGTTAAGATTATAGTGACCTTGAGCTGTTATGCCATGCTCGTTATGTTATACATGCACTGTAACAGTATTTTTTACTTTGCAGATTTTGAAAATGGTACAACAACTTCTTTCTATGCCAACTTACTGGAAAATGGAAAAGGTACAAGTACATGTCTGACAAATACAGATAGCTAGGAAATTAGTACATAAATTACAGATGAGATTTTGCACATGATCGATTTTCCTTTTGAACCAGTTACCAATCCAAATTTTCACAAAGCTCATAGTTATGCATGTGAATACCCACAGAAGAGGAATTATACAAAATGGCATTTAACATAGTAAGACTATGCCACAGCTGTCATCTGAAGAAACACATTAGACTGCAAACGGGAGAAAATGATTTCTAGTTAAACATGTAATCAAAGACGATATCTAAAGAAAACAAACAGAGAGAAAAGCTTTAAATGTCCTTATGCTCCGAATTACAGCACTAATATGAAGAGACATAGGAAAGAACATACTGGAGAAAAATGCTTCAGATGTGATGTTTGTGACTATGCTTGTAATCGGAGGGGTACTCTGAAGATACATAGGAGAATACATACTGGAGAGAAATGCTTTAAATGTGATGTCTGTGACTATGCTTGTAATCAGAGGGGTCATCTGAAGAAACATTGGAGAATACATACTGGAGAGAAAGGTTTTAAATGTGATGTTTGTGACTATGCTTGTAATGACGGCAGTAATCTGAGGAGACATAGGAGAATACATACTGGAGAGAAAGGCTTTAAATGTGATGCTTGTGACTATGCTTGTAATGACGGCAGTACATTGGAAATACATAGGAGAAAACATACTGGAGAGAAGTGCTTTAAATGTGATGTTTGTGACTATGCTTGTTATGACGGCCATAGTTTGAAGAGACATAAGAGAATACATACTGGAGAGAAATGTTTTCAGTGTGAGTTTTGTGACTATGCTTGTAATGATGGTAGTAATCTGAGGAGACATAGGAGAATACATACTGGAGAGAAAGGCTTTAAATGTGATGCTTGTGACTATGCTTGTAATAACGGCAGTAGATTGGAAATACATAGGAGAATACATACTGGAGAGAAGTGCTTTAAATGTGATTTTTGTGACTATGCTTGTTATGACGGCAGTAGAATGAAGAGACATTGGAGAAAACATACTGGAGAAAAATGCTTTCAGTGTGACTTTTGTGACTATGCTTGTAATGAAAGAAGTGATCTGAGGAGACATATGAGAATACATGCTGGAGAGAAATGCTTTAAATGTGATACTTGTGACTATGCTTGTAATGACGGCAATAGTTTGAAGGTACATAGGAGAATACATACTGGAGAGAAATGCATTTAGTGTGACTTGTGACTATGCTTGTTATGACGGCAATAGTTGGACAATAAATTGGAAAATACATACTGGAGAGAAATGCTTTCAATGTGAGTTTTGTGACTATGCTTGTAATCAGAGCGGTAATCTGAAAAGACATAGCATAATACATACTGGAGTGAAATGCTTTCAATGTGACTTTTGTGATTATGCTGTAATCAGAGCGGTAATCTAAAAAGACATAGGAGAATACATACTGGAGTGAAATGCTTTCAGTGTGATGTTTGGACTGCGCTTGTAATAATGGCAGTAAATTGAAGATACATAGGAGAATATATACTGGAGAGAAGTGCTTTCAATGTGACTTTTGTGACTATGCTTGTTATGACGGCAATAGTTTGACGATACATAGGAGAATACATACTGGAGAGAAATGCTTCAATGTGACTTTTGTGACTATGCTTGTTATGACAACAATAGTTTGAAGATTCACATGAGAATACATACTCGAGAGAAATGCTTTCAATGTGATTTTTGTGACTATGCTTGTAATCAGAGGGGTAATCTGAAGAAACATAGGAGAATACAACTGGAGAGAAATGCTTTAAGTGTGCTGCTTGTGACTATGCTTGTAATGATAGCAATAGTTTGAAGGTACACAGGAGAAAACATACTAGAGAGAAATGCTTTAAATGTGATGTTTTTGACTGTGTTTGTAATGATGACAGTAGTTTGAAGAATCATAGGAAAATATATATACTGGAGAAAAATGCTTTAAATGTGGTGTTTGTGACTATGCTTGTAATAGCGGCAGTAGATTGAAGATATATAGGAGAAAACATACTGGAGAGAAATACTTTAAATGTTTGTGACTATGCTAGTTATAATTGCAGTAGTCTGAACAGACACATGAGAATACATACTGGAGGAAAATGTTTTAAATTTGATTTTTGTGACTATGCTTGTAATGACGGCAATAATCTTAGAAGACAAAGAAGAAAACATGAGGGACAGAAAATATTATACACGATGATGTAATGACGGCAGTAATCTGCAGATACAAAGGAGAAAAAAGTTTTAAATGTTTGTGACTGCTTGTAATCGAAGTGGTTAAGATTCACATGAGAATACATACTAGAGAGAAATGCATTAAGGCCAGTCTGGTGTAGGCCCTATACCAAAAATTGTAGGAGGAGCTTCCTAAAAATAAGTGAATGTGAGTCAGGTCAAGAAAGGGTCAGTTTGTTCCATCCAGATGAATCAGCTGACTGACTCTGATAAAAGATTATAGCAGAGTTTTTGATTCCTGTTGATCAGCTACACATGTACATAAGGTCAGAGGAAGTATTAATAATTTACTTCTAGAATTAGTTGATTGAAGAAATTTGGGAGATACATAAGTGAGTGACAGTTGAATTCTAAACAGGCACTTTTAAATCATCAAGGCTGTTTATTTGTTTCTGTAGTGAAATATATTATGGATTTAATTGGTACATATTTGATTTAACTTGATCAGTCAAATTTTGTGATTTGAAGTGTTAATAGTCTTTGATATGGACTTGTGAAATGTAAATAATACAACATAGTAAACATTTGTAGGAATAACAACAACAAATCTGAACCAATTTATCGAAGAAATAATAGTAGCATAGCATACATGACCAATGTCAGAGTTCAGATTTTACCAGCCCACTTAGCTCAGTAGAGAGAGCGTTGGTCAACAGATCACAGGGTCACGAGTTCGATCCCCGGGCGGGGCGTATGTTCTCTGTGATGATTTGATAAAAGACATTGTGTCTGAAATAATTCATCCTCCACCTCTGATAATTCATGTGGGGGAAGTTGGCAGTTACTTGCGGAGAACAGGTTTATACTGGTGCAAAATCCAGGAACACTGGTTAGGTTAACTGGCCCACGTTACATTACTGAAATACTGTTGAATAACGGCGTTAAGGATGTACGAGCGAATTTTTTCTAACGTTAAGAAGTTTTTCATACCCTGTGAGCTTGAAGAACATTAGTTTCTAAGACAAACAATAGCAGAAAAAACACAGGTCACTGAACTCGTTTTAATTTTATAGGGTATTTACTTCACCCACTGTTTACGCATTTCTGAAATTTTGTAAAATTGAAAAAAAAAATGTTGGTACTTTATTAAACATATAATATCCTACTTAATGTTATAGGGATTTCAGGTCTTACAGGTGAATATAAATATATGGTGATGTCAGTATTATATAAGCATAACTGTCACTAACAAATCTTTAAGTTTTACATGTTGACATAATTACCCCAGCCACTTTATTTTCAATGGAAAAAAACATATTTAGATCTACAAAAAATTCTGACAATAAGATTTTCAAAATATTTGGCAGCATTAATGACACACAAAAATGCTTCAAAATTGAAAGAAAAAATGTTGGGGTCACCGTGCATCTAAGAGATTTATTAAGAAAAACTGTTAAAAAGTGGTGGATTTTAATATTTTTTGTTCTTTTTGTTTTAATTTATATTTTCTAGATAATTAATATAAAGTGCTATCTTGAAAACCTGAATGAGTACCACCTTGTTTGTTCAGGTATTGTACTGCTGTTATATTGTCGGAACGAACAAGAACTTGTTTGTTCTGCAGAACTGGGAGAAAATGACTCATACTCCATTTTTGACCCCTGTTTGCTTTGAATAACCAAGAATCCTGATCAATTTCAAAATTTTGATAATTATCAAAACACATCAAATTGGTCATAAACTACAGTAAATTTTGGTACCAAACATGGCATACTTTAAGAAAAAATAATCTACTTCAGACAACATAATCTACTTCAGTTGACGAAATTTTGAGTGCACAGTCAGTTTCTTTTGCGCTTTATATTGCGATTCGGAATACCTTGGCAATCTTTTCGACTGAAAGCACTGGCTTGATCAGACTTCCGGAAAGTCGTCTGTCTGACAGACATGACTGAATATTTTGATGTGGTCCTATGTTTAATAATTCGGATGCGGTCCAACTGACCGGTATTTATTGTTCTCCGAGAACCACAACATCTCGGACAACATATCAAAATGGCATCACTAACATAATTATGCCGGGGCAGAACCGGGAAAGAAACGTAAATGAACACCCAGCAATTGTAGAGAAAGAAAACAAATGTACGAAAATAAGAGGGTTGACCAAACCTTTTACGAGAAATGGACTAAAAATCACCACTGGCTTGTATATGGTGGAGAAAAGCAACATATGCGGTACACTGGAATTTTCTTCGGTCCGGCATATTTTTTTCCTGTCAGGCAGATTTTTTAGGCATTGCTGGACCAAAAGTCTTGCCATTTTTCTGACTTTCCTGAAGTCTGGCTTGATTATGAAATGATTTGACAGCATTTTGTTACATGTTACAAAAATATTCATTTAAGCAGTTGGTTAAGATTATAGTGACCTTGAGCTGTTATGCCATGCTCGTTATGTTATACATGCACTGTAACAGTATTTTTTACTTTACAGATTTTGAAAATGGTACAACAACTTCTTTCTATGCCAACTTACCGGAGAATGGAAAAGGTACAAGTACATGTCTGTACAAATACAGATAGCTAGGAAATTAGTACATAAATTACAGATGAGATTTTGCACATGATCGATTTTCCTTTTGAACCAGTTACCAATCCAAATTTTCACAAAGCTCATAGTTATGCATGTGAATACCCACAGAAGAGGAATTATACAAAATGGCATTTAACATATGAAGACTATGCCACAGCTGTCATCTGAAGAAACACATTAGACTGCAAACGGGAGAAAATGATTTCTAGTTAAACATGTAATCAAAGACGATATCTAAAGAAAACAAACAGAGAGAAAAGCTTTAAATGTCCTTATGCTCCGAATTACAGCACTAATATGAAGAGACATAGCAAAGAATATACTGGAGAAAAATGCTTCAGATGTGATGTTTGTGACTATGTTTGTAATCGGAGGGGTACTCTGAAGATACATAGGAGAATACATACTGGAGAGAAATGCTTTAAATGTGATGTCTGTGACTATGCTTGTAATCAGAGGGGTCATCTGAAGAAACATTGGAGAATACATACTGGAGAGAAAGGTTTTAAATGTGATGTTTGTGACTATGCTTGTAATGACGGCAGTAATCTGAGGAGACATAGGAGAATACATACTGGAGAGAAAGGCTTTAAATGTGATGCTTGTGACTATGCTTGTAATGACGGCAGTACATTGGAAATACATAGGAGAAAACATACTGGAGAGAAGTGCTTTAAATGTGATGTTTGTGACTATACTTGTTATGACGGCCATAGTTTGAAGAGACATAAGAGAATACATACTGGAGAGAAATGTTTTCACTGTGAGTTTTGTGACTATGCTTGTAATGATGGTAGTAATCTGAGGAGACATAGGAGAATACATACTGGAGAGAAAGGCTTTAAATGTGATGCTTGTGACTATGCTTGTAATAACGGCAGTAGATTGGAAATACATAGGAGAATACATACTGGAGAGAAGTGCTTTAAATGTGATTTTTGTGACTATGCTTGTTATGACGGCAGTAGAATGAAGAGACATTGGAGAAAACATACTGGAGAAAAATGCTTTCAGTGTGACTTTTGTGACTATGCTTGTAATGAAAGAAGTGATCTGAGGAGACATATGAGAATACATGCTGGAGAGAAATGCTTTAAATGTGATACTTGTGACTATGCTTGTAATGACGGCAATAGTTTGAAGGTACATAGGAGAATACATACTGGAGAGAAATGCATTTAGTGTGACTTGTGACTATGCTTGTTATGACGGCAATAGTTGGACAATAAATTGGAAAATACATACTGGAGAGAAATGCTTTCAATGTGAGTTTTGTGACTATGCTTGTAATCAGAGCGGTAATCTGAAAAGACATAGCATAATACATACTGGAGTGAAATGCTTTCAATGTGACTTTTGTGATTATGCTTGTAATCAGAGCGGTAATCTAAAAAGACATAGGAGAATACATACTGGAGTGAAATGCTTTCAGTGTGATGTTTGGGACTGCGCTTGTAATAATGGCAGTAAACTGAAGATACATAGGAGAATATATACTGGAGAGAAGTGCTTTCAATGTGACTTTTGTAACTATGCTTGTTATGACGGCAATAGTTTGACGATACATAGGAGAATACATACTGGAGAGAAATGCTTCAATGTGACTTTTGTGACTATGCTTGTTATGACAACAATAGTTTGAAGATTCACATGAGAATACATACTCGAGAGAAATGCTTTCAATGTGATTTTTGTGACTATGCTTGTAATCAGAGGGGTAATCTGAAGAAACATAGGAGAATACAACTGGAGAGAAATGCTTTAAGTGTGCTGCTTGTGACTATGCTTGTAATGATAGCAATAGTTTGAAGGTACACAGGAGAAAACATACTAGAGAGAAATGCTTTAAATGTGATGTTTTTGACTGTGTTTGTAATGATGACAGTAGTTTGAAGAATCATAGGAAAATATATATACTGGAGAAAAATGCTTTAAATGTGGTGTTTGTGACTATGCTTGTAATAGCGGCAGTAGATTGAAGATATATAGGAGAATACATACTGGAGAGAAATACTTTAAATGTTTGTGACTATGCTAGTTATAATTGCAGTAGTCTGAACAGACACATGAGAATACATACTGGAGGAAAATGTTTTAAATTTGATTTTTGTGACTATGCTTGTAATGACGGCAATAATCTTAGAAGACAAAGAAGAAAACATGAGGGACAGAAATATTATACACGATGATGTAATGACGGCAGTAATCTGCAGATACAAAGGAGAAAAAAGTTTTAAATGTTTGTGACTGCTTGTAATCGAAGTGGTTAAGATTCACATGAGAATACATACTAGAGAGAAATGCATTAAAGGCCAGTCTGGTGTAGGCCCTATACCAAATTGTAGGAGGAGCTTCCTAAAAATAAGTGAATGTGAGTCAGGTCAAGAAAGGGTCAGTTTGTTCCATCCAGATGAATCAGCTGACTGACTCTGATAAAAGATTATAGCAGAGTTTTTGATTCCTGTTGATCAGCTACACATGTACATAAGGTCAGAGGAAGTATTAATAATTTACTTCTAGAATTAGTTGATTGAAGAAATTTGGGAGATACATAAGTGAGTGACAGTTGAATTCTAAACAGGCACTTTTAAATCATCAAGGCTGTTTATTTGTTTCTGTAGTGAAATATATTATGGATTTAATTGGTACATATTTGATTTAACTTGATCAGTCGAATTTTGTGATTTGAAGTGTTAATAGTCTTTGATATGGACTTGTGAAATGTAAATAATACAACATAGTAAACATTTGTAGGAATAACAACAACAAATCTGAACCAATTTATCGAAGAAATAATAGTAGCATAGCATACATGACCAATGTCAGAGTTCAGATTTTACCAGCCCACTTAGCTCAGTAGAGAGGGCGTTGGTCAACAGATCACAGGGTCACGAGTTCGATCCCCGGGCGGGGCGTATGTTCTCTGTGATGATTTGATAAAAGACATTGTGTCTGAAATAATTCATCCTCCACCTCTGATAATTCATGTGGGGGAAGTTGGCAGTTACTTGCGGAGAACAGGTTTATACTGGTGCAAAATCCAGGAACACTGGTTAGGTTAACTGGCCCACGTTACATTACTGAAATACTGTTGAAAAACGGCGTTAAGGATGTACGAGCGAATTTTTTCTAACGTTAAGAGGTTTTTCATACCCTGTGAGCTTGAAGAACATTAGTTTCTAAGACAAACAATAGCAGAAAAAGCACAGGTCACTGAACTCGTTTTAATTTTATAGTGTATTTACTTCACCCACTGTTTACGCATTTCTGAAATTTTGTAAAATTGAAAAAAAATGTTGGTACTTTATTAAACATATAATATCCTACTTAATGTTATAGGGATTTCAGGTCTTACAGGTGAATATGAATATATGGTGATGTCAGTATTATATAAGCATAACTGTCACTAACAAAACTCTAAGTTTTACACGTTGACATAATTACCCCACCCACTTTATTTTCAATGGAAAAAAAACATATTTAGATCTACAAAAAATTCCGACAATAAGATTTTCAAAATATTTGGCAGCATTAATGACACACAAAAATGCTTCAAAATTGAAAGAAAAAATGTTGGGGTCACCGTGCATCTAAGAGATTTATTAAGAAAAACTGTTAAAAAGTGGTGGATTTTAATATTTTTTGTTCTTTTTGTTTTAATTTATATTTTCTAGATAATTAATATAAAGTGCTATCTTGAAAACTTTTATTTTATTTATAGCTTAACATTATATGTATCAGTCAGAAAAATTTCAAAACCAAACCTGATCTACTTTAACAGATATTTGAAATTACGTACCACTACCTCATTGTAAATCTTACGTCAATTTTAGGCAAATGCCAGCCAAAAATAAGGGTGATTTTCTTTTCGCAAAAAGCATAATATATTTGGTTAAATGTTACATTATTAGCCATATTTTAATTATTTAGCATTAATTTTTGGCAAAACTTTTGTTAGAAAGCAATATTCGAAGAAACATTTTTCAAAGTGGCAGATATCCTAAAAAAAACGCTCGTACATACTTAAACCCAAAACAAACAAAAGAGTTCAGATTTCTAATTTCAACTATCAAATTTTCAAATTCTTGTTAATCCCCTGCCACAAGTGGTGGTTGTTTATAGGAATGATCTCTGTACGTCCTTCATCCTTCCTTCCGTCCGTGTGTCCGTAACACTTTCGTGTCTGCTCCATATCTCCTAAAACCCTTGAAGGATTTTCATGAAACTTTGGTCAAATGATCATTTCATCAAGATGATGTGCAGAACCCATGAGTCAGCCATGCCGACTCAAGATCAAGGTCACAACTCAAGGTCAAAGCTTTGAACCTTCCATTTTGTGTCCGCTCTCTATCTCCTAAACTCCTTGAAGGAATTTTATAACACTTGGGACAAATGATCACCTCATCATGACTATGTACAGAACCTATGAGTCAGCCATGCGGGCTCCATGTCAAGGTCACAACTTAAGGTCAAAGGTTTGAGCCTTCCATTTTGTGTCCACTCTGTACCTCCTAAACCCTTTGAAGGATTTTCATCAAACTTGGGTCAGATGATCGCCTCATCAAGACGATATACAGAACATGTGAGTCTGCCATGCCGGCTCAAGGTCACGGTCAAAACTGAGAGTCAAAGGTTTGAGCCTTCCATTTTCTGTCTGCTCTATATCTCCTAAATCCCTTGAAGGATTTTCATCAAACTTTGGTCAAATGATCACCTCATCAATGCGATGTGCAGAACGCATGAGCCAGTCATACCGGCTCAAGGTCAAGGTCACAGCTCATGGTCAAAGGTTTTAGCCTTCCATTTCGTGTCTGCTCTATATCTCCTAAACCCCTGCTAGGAATTTTATGAAACTTGGGTCAAATGATCACCTTATCAAAACGATGCGCAGAACTTACGAGTCAGCTATGCTGGCTCTAAGTCAAGATCACAGCTTAGGGTCAAAGGTTTGAACCTTCCATTTTGTGTCCACTCTGTATCTCCTAAACCCCTTGAAGGATTTTCATCAAACTTGGGTGAAATGATCACCTCATCAAGAGCTCATTAGTCAGCCATGTCAACTCAAGGGCAAGGTCACAACTCAAGGTCAAAGATTTTAGCTCTGTATCTCCTAAAACCCTTTGAAGGATTTTCATGAAACTGTGTCAGATGATCACCTCGTCAAGACGTTGTGTAGAATTCATGAGTCACCTTATCAGTTCAAGGTCAAGGTCACAGCTAAAGGTCAAAGGTTTACCCATTCACTCCATAACAATGGTGGGGGATTTAGCTGTCTTTCAGACTGCCTTGTTATTTTGCAATCAAAATAAGATATTTTTGTATACATTTAATTTAGTGTCTTTAAATAGATTAGAACTTAAAGAATTGATGAGGAAAATATATTTTATAATCTTCATTCTTACTTGATTTATTTAGATAAATATGTGAAAAACTTAAGGATGTCTGAATGGTTTTTGAATTTGCATTAATTGACATATTGTGGTAGGAGCCATTTTGAGCCCTGGGGTTTAAATGTGATGTTTGTGCCCCCTATGAGTGGTGGGGGTATATAGATTTGTTCTTGTCCGTGTGTCCGTCAGTTCGTCCGTCCGTCTGTAAAT
Source organism: Mercenaria mercenaria (assembly GCF_021730395.1). Lineage (NCBI taxonomy): Eukaryota > Metazoa > Mollusca > Bivalvia > Venerida > Veneridae > Mercenaria > Mercenaria mercenaria. Next base: position 46,588,270 of record NC_069376.1, read on the forward strand.
CCGTCTGAAGTTCCTGACATGCCTAGCTAAACAGTATTTGATATAAATAGATGAAACCTTGCATGTGTCTTTATCATGATATGAACTTACACACATCCTATTTTTTGTCTGGCTCCGCCCCTGAAATAGTCAGATATGCACATTTTCATCTTGTGACACAGCTAACTCAAAAAGTATTTGCTGTAGATTCATGAAACCCTGCATGAGTCTTAATCATGATATGAACTTGCGTATTTTGGGCAAATTATGCCCCCTTTTGGACTTAGAAAATCCTGGTTAAAGTTTTACATGCAAGTTACCATCTCCAAAACTAATGCAGGTATTGAATTGAAACTTCACATGTGTCTTCGGGGTTATAAAACTAGTTGATAGAATCAAGTCCCATAACTCTGACATGTATTTTGGGCAAATTATGCCCCCTTTTGGACTTAGAAAATCCTGGTTAAAGTTTTGCGTGCAAGTACATACAGCTATTACCAAAAGGCATAAAGCTTTGAAACTTATTTATTCTTTTTCTAGGTCAATTACCAACCTCACTGGGTCAAGTTTTATAACTCTAACATGTATTTTGAGCAGATTATGCCCCCTTTTGGACTTCTGGTTAAAGTTTTACATGCAAGTCACTCTCTCCAAAACTAATGCAGATATTGAATTGAAACTTCACATGTGTCTTCAGGGTTATAAAACTAGTTGATAGCACCGAGTCCCATAACTCTGACCTTCATTTTGGCCAAATTATGCCCCCTTTTGGACTTCTGGTTAAAGTTTTACATGCAAGTCACTCTCTCCAAAACTAATGCAGATATTGAATTGAAACTTCACATGTGTCTTCAGGGTTATAAAACTAGTTGATAGCACCGAGTCCCATAACTCTGACCTTCATTTTGGCCAAATTATGCCCCCTTTTGGACTTAGAAAATTCTGGTTAAAGTTGTGCGTGCAAGTACATACATCTATTACTAAAAGGCATATAGATTTGAAAATTATTTTTCCTTTTTCTACATCAATTACCTACCTCACTGGGTCAAGTCCCATAACTCTGACATGTATATTTGGCAAATTATGCCCCCTTTTGACCTTAAAACTCTTCTGATATTTAACATTTTGGGTAATAATTTCCTGCTTCTGTAACAGTATTTCGAATAGTCGAGCTTGGCTGTCTTACGGACAGCTCTTGTTCATCTAGGTCTGCCCCCTATTTCTTCTTCATCTTCAAATTATTACACTCCTTCATAACTCTGGAGATTATGTGTAGGCGCTGATTAAAAACTGATGGTGTTTTACAACAGATTTATACATGTGCCAAAACATTAAAACTCTTTAAGGTTCATTCTATCGGAAAAAGAGTGGGTCTAAATAATTCAAATTTGCGGGTTTGTTACTGAACAAAAGTTACAAAAAGTATATACCAATGGATTCGTGTTGGAACGAAGTATACGATGAGATAGTCAAACTACGACTACGTCTCTTTCAGAAGTCGTACGATGACGAATTTGATAACAAAATTGGTCATGTTTTTTCAAAATCAAGGGCTGCTTCAAAATAGGTGCGGAGTCCGTTTAACATGTATTTACAGATAGACAAAACATGTATCTAGTTCCTGCCACCCTTTAAATTACCCTAATTGTTTTCAAAAGGCTGACGATTTACGTTTAAAAATACACTTTAAAATGCTTCAAACGACTGTTTTCATCGCCCTTTGTTGACATGACGGACTACTTTTTAGTTGCTATAAATATAAAAATTGCACGGAGAAATCGTGTTCGATTCCCGACAAATATAATAAAGGATAGTTCTTCACGACATTTACCTTAAGGGGGAGTTCTTTATCCCGATAATCATTCTCGACAGGTGTGAAAGATCCAATGCCACTATTCAAATAGTACAGTAAAAAAAAATATTTCAAGAATAATTAACAGTTTTTATGCCCCCGAAGGGAGGCATATAGTTTTTGAACCGTCTGTCCGTCTGTCCGCAATTTTCGTGTCCGGTCCATATCTTTGTCATCGATGGATGTATTTTCAAATAACTTGGCATGAATGTGTACCACAGTAAGACGACGTGTCGCGCGCAAGACACAGGTCCGTAGCTCAAAGGTCAAGGTCACACTTAGACGTTAAAGGTCATTTTTCATGATAGTGCATTCGTGTCCGGTCCATATCTTTGTCATCGATGGATGGATTTTCAAATAACTATGCATGAATGTGTACCACAGTAAGACGACGTGTCGCGCGCAAGACCCAGGTGCGTAGCTCAAAGGTCAAGGTCACACTTAGACGTTAAAGGTCATATTTCATGATAGTGCATTGATGGGCGTGTCCGGTTCATATCTTTGTCATTCATGCATGGATTTTAAAATTATTGGGCATGAATGTGTACCACAGTAAGACGACGTGTCACGCGCAAGACCCAGGTCCGTAGGTCAAAGGTCCTAAACTCTAACATCGGCCATAACTATTCATTCAAAATGCCATTGGGGGCATGTGTCATCCTATGGAGACAGCTCTTGTTTAAATTATTTTTTGGTCAAAATATTCTACAGCCTCAAATGAAATCTAAATCATCGGCTTCATGGAACTGTCTTACATTTTTCAAACGGTCTGTTTAATTCAATAAAAGCGTTATCGTTCCAAAGTTTGTAAACTTTCTTACTTTTAAGACCATTAGGTCTTTTGAATAATTCAACAACCAGACTAGTCATTTTTCAGTCTGTACACAGAAATACATATCGCAGCCATTTAAACTATTCAAACCTGATGAAGCTCTATTATATCAAATAAATGTAATTATGTCAATAAAGGTCTTCATTTAGGAGTTTTAGCACGCCTGAATTTTAAACCCGACAACATATTGATTTTATGATCTCAGCTGACTTCGTTGATAAGCTATAATGTTGTAAAACTTTACTAGTTATATGAAGTGTACAGTTTAGTGCACCTTACGATTTCCACGAGTCTGTTGGAAGGCTTCTTCACAGGAAATGCAAAGAAATCAAAATTACACGGGTTATATGAAGTCTTACCATTGTTATTGTATATGTCGTTCGATATTCTTATTGTAAAAGACGTTATTGTTGTTGTATATTCATTATTTTTTGTAAGCTTGATAATCTTATTGTATGTGGGATTTCCCGCGATATAAATAGCACACTTTGGAAAGGAATTTACATAAGCTATCAGCTTGTTTTCCAATCCATGTATTTGACATGTAAAAAATTGTTGTACATGTTACGTGTATGTTGCTTAAAAAATAATAATAAAATATTGTTTAAACTAAATAGCACACGCGATATAAATAGTACAGCGACGCTATAAAACTTATACAATCACATAACATAGAATAAAAATGACACGTTTTGTAAATAGAATCGTCAGATATTGAACAACAATGATGACTTTTATCATAAGAATATCGAACATACAATAAGAATAACAACATATACAATAACAGTGGTAATACTTAGAATATGAATGACACGACGTTGAATAACAATATCAAATATACAGTAAAAATAACGAAATATAGAATAACAATAATGACTTTTACAATAAGAATATCGAACATACAATAAGAATAACAACATATACAGTAACAATGGGAAGACTTAGAATATGAATGACACGACATTGAATAACAATATCAAGATACAATAAGAATAACGAAATATAGAATAACAATAGTGACTTTTAGAATATGAATGACAAGACATTGAATAACAATAACAAACATACAATAATGATAACATACATATATAATTTAGCAACGTTTGACATGCCATAGAGGGCAGCGCGATGGATTAATCATGACTACTCCCCTTACAGCAGTGTCACAAACATGCTATGTCAGCTGAGATGGCGTACCCTTGAAGATAGGAGGTCTGATTCACGCCTCCTTATGTTCTACAAAATAGTGAATGGTTTGTTTGCTGTACCACTCCCTCCCTATGTCAGCCCCCATCCCGTCTAACAAGACATATGCATCCCCACTCCTGTACTCAGATCCTCACTCCCTGTAATTACTATAAGTACTCTTTCTTTCTAGCCACCGTAGTGCTTTGAAATTCCCTTCCAGTGCAACCTGTGCAAGCCACCACCCTGAACCAGTTTAAGCAGGATGTGACCAAACTTGCACACAATGTTTAACATGATAGACCTGTTTTTAAACTGCTTTTATCTGTAAATCCTTCTTGTTTTTAACACTATCAACTGTATTCATGCTTGCAATACACATCGTATATTACTTTTATCCTCCTATCCATTCTACTTTTAATTTCTTGTACAGGCGCGCAGCTGCACATAATACTCATAAAGATGAGTGCTGCAGTATAAATAGAAAGATAAGTGGGTGAGGGAGTCACGAGCCCCTTGGCCCGGCTCTGGATCCGGACAGGCAGATCCGGTCTGTCAGATAATCTTTGCACAAACATTAACCATAAGAAGACAAAGGTCAAAGACGATGTATAACGCGCAAGATTTAGAGTCCTAGGACAAATGACAGGCTACATTTAGAGGACAAAGATTTTACGTTATCATTTTTGTATTATCTGCAACGTTTTTAGGTTTGGGTTTATTTTCAGATATTTTGGCACAAGCGTGCACTGTGATCCCCCCACGAACCCCCACCCCAATCCCAATTAGAAGGGGAAGGACACGCTTTAACAGGATTAAGTCATTTGCTACGTGCGAGTTAAGTGGTGAATTTTTGTACCGTTACTTTGTCATTGGTACACGAGGTATTATCTTATAAGATTCTTTCACTGGTTATAGGTGCAGATGCGAATTTCCGGCCTCGAGGGTAACTGTTTAGGCGGTAACGAGGTTCCTACCGAGTTACCGCCTAAACAGTTACCCGAGAGCCGGATATTCCCATCTGCACCTACAACCAGTGACAGAATCTTTTTCTTGCATACCGATATCAAGATATAATGATAAAAATAAAATCAGTCGAACGGCTTTCTTTTTAGAACTAACTTCAACACATCACTTCTTGAATCTGTGAGCCTTGAAACCAGAAACAGCTTTCAGACCCTTTGCTCGTCAGATCACTCACCTATATCTGAAGTCAGTTTTAACCTGGGACAACCACAACACACCTCCTCGCCTTTATTATCCAAGGCACCTCCCAAACAAGCCAAACTAAGCAATGTTCGAGTATTAACAGTCAACTTCCAGTCGGTCAAAAACAAAGTGGCAGAAATTGGTAATCTTATAGATTATGCTGACCCAGACATCATCATTGGAAATGAGACGTGGTTGAACAAGAGCATTCACTCCTCAGAAATCTTTCCACCCACTTATGAAGTTCTACGAAAGGATAGATCTGATGGATATGGTGGAGTTCTCCTAGCGATAAAGCGCACTTTTACTTTGGAGGAAATAGAACTACCGTCAGAGGTTGAGGCAATATTTGCCAAGATTTCTTTAACCAAGAACCAGACATTAGTAGTTGGTAGCCTCTACAGACCCCCGAGCAGCAAAATTAAGTACATGGAAGATCTTTGTTCATTGTTGCATGATATACACAACAAATTCAAGAAAGCCGTGATATGGGTAGGTGGCGACATGAATCTCCCCGACATCAGCTGGACAACTCATAGCATTGATGGATGCCAGTACCTCCAGGACATAAGTTCAAAATTCATTAGTACTATAGAGGATTGTAACTTGATCCAGACTGTCAACTTTCCAACCAGACAGGACAAAACGCTCGATATCTTCTTAACAAACAGACCATCATTGATCAATAGATGTACCACCATACCTGGCATTGGAGACCATGACATAGTGCATACAGATTCTCATATTAGACCAATAAGAAACAAACCTGTCAAGAGGCAAAATTTACTTATGGAAAAAAGCAGACATACAAGGCATGAAGTCCAGTGCTACTGAGTTCCACCAGTCATTCATGAACAAGTATGGAACGGCAGTTCAGCCGTCTGTGCTCCAAATGTGGGAAGACATCAAGACAGCACTCCTTGGAATTCTGGATACTGGAGTAGCATCAAAGATGTCGTCAAGCAGATATAGCCAACCCTGGATTAATACCACCATAAAACGGCTTACACGAAAGAAAAAGAAAAGCTACAACAAAGCTAAGAAGTCAAGGAAGCAGCCTGACCTTGATAGATACAAGAAAATCAAACAGCAAACACGTTCAGAGTGTAAGGCAGCCTTTAACAACTATGTCAAGAACCTTGTAGATCCAAACACCAACGACAACCCGAAGAAATTTTGGACTTATATTAATAGTAAGAAATGCGATAGTAGCGGCGTGGCACCTCTTAAGTCTACAGATGGCATCATCTACTCTGACAACCAAACTAAGGCCAACATCCTGAACGATCAGTTTAGCTCAGTCTTTAACAATAATAAATCCAGAACCTCACTCAAAGACAAGGGACCTAGCCCTTACCCTGCCATGACCAAGATTAACATTACACCAGCTGGTGTTGAAAAATTACTCCGGGACCTTAAACCACACAAGGCAACAGGACCGGACCAACTACCTACACGGCTACTGAAAGAACTTGCGCATGAACTTACACCTGTGTTCACCAAGTTTTTCCAGACATCAGTTGACAGTGGCACCATACCTGAGGACTGGAAGACAGCGAATGTGGTTCCCATCTTCAAGAAGGGTGAGAAGTTCAAACCATCTAACTATCGCCCAGTATCTTTAACCTCCGTCACTTGTAAAGTTGTTGTTGTTGTTGGATTTAACGTCGCACCGACACATGATAGGTCATATGGCGACTTTCCAGCTTTAATGGTGGAGGAAGACCCCAGGTGCCCCTCCGTGCATTATTTCATCACGAGCGGGCACCTGGGTAGAACCACCGACCTTCCGTAAGCCAGCTGGATGGCTTCCTCACATGAAGAATTCAACGCCCCGAGTGAGGCTCGAACCCACATCGATGAGGGGCAAGTGATTTGAAGTCAGCGACCTTAACCACTCGGCCACGGAGGCCCCTTGTAAAGTACTTGAACATATCATTTCAAGCACTATAATGAAACATCTAGATCTCAACAAAATTCTCAATGATGCTCAACATGGGTTCCGCAAACGAAGATCCTGCGAGTCCCAGCTGATACTTACTATACAAGACCTTGCCAAAAACAACGACAACAAAGAACAAACAGACATAATATTACTAGATTTCTCTAAAGCTTTCGACAAGGTCCCTCATCTTCGGCTACTACACAAACTAGAATTTTATGGCATCCGGGGTACTACTCACCAGTGGATTAGTGACTTTCTAGGCTCTAGGACCCAGCAAGTCATCCTTGAAGGGTCAGTGTCCAGCACAGCCCCAGTTCTTTCTGGTGTTCCTCAAGGAAGCGTGCTAGGTCCATTGCTGTTCCTTTTATTCATCAATGGCCTGCCTGACTCCATATCCAGCCAATCTACTGCACGTCTTTTTGCAGACGACTGTATCCTGTACCGGAAAATTAAAACCTCTGACGATGCCAAGTCTCTACAGTTTGACCTGGATAAATTGCAAGAGTGGGAATCGGACTGGATGATGGAATTCCACCCCCAGAAGTGCCAGGTCATCCACATCTCAAACAGAAGAAACATTATAGAAATGCCATATAACATCCATGGTCACACTTTAGAATCAGTCGACTCAGCAAAATATCTTGGACTCAACATACACAAGTCTCTAAGCTGGAACAAAGATATTAACTCTTCTGTGAAGAAAGCAAACAACACCAGAGCCTTCATCTCTAGAAATACTTATCAATGCCCGAAAGCAACAAAAGACCTTTGCTACAAGACATTTGTTCGTCCATTAGTTGAATATGGAAGTGTTATCTGGGACCCATACACCAAGGACAACATAAACAAACTTGAAATGGTCCAGCGTAGATCGGCAAGGTATGTGACTGGTGACTACCACAGATCAAGTAGCGTGACAGAGATGCTTCAGAATCTGCAGTGGCCTACACTACTAGAAAGGCGAGCGCAGTCCAGGACAATCATGATGTACCGCATAGTAAATCAGCTAGTGGACATCCCAAAGACACACCTCACTCCAGCTACTACACTGCGAGGCCATTCCCAGAAGTTCCTGTTACCATTCACCAGAACACTGACATACCAGTTCTCCTTCTTTCCCAATGGAATACGTCTCTGGAATACTCTACCACAGGCAGTTGTCGACAGCCCCTCCCTAGACATCTTCAGGTCCAGGTTGCAGGCAGTCCAGCTCCGATAGATGACCGTACCGTTTTTAACAGCACTGTAATATAGATGTTTTTAACTAGCACAGGACGTTCTTGTTTCACCCATGTATATAACACGGTACGACGATACGCCAGAGAGCGGTTATGTACCTAACTGGAAGAAGAAGATTTCTTATAGCAACGTATTTAAACAAAGCGCGGGAAATCAACGTCCGTAAACAGGAAAGACGTCATGACGTTTCAAAGACAAATAACAATGTTTAGTTCCGGTTTTGTTTTATCAGTTCCAGCGTAACGTTATGAATTTTTGATAAAATAACGTTTTTTGAATCGAGAAATATACTATCAGGAACAAAGAGGAACTGTCAAGGTATTGGATTTTTATTCCGTTTTTCGAAATAACATAGATATAACTACATAAATCTTCTACAAATATGTAGTTCGTAATACGTCATTTAAAGCACGAGAGTCATAAGATGGATTTTTCCAGCACCGGTAAAATACCGGAAATCCCCGTCTGGTATGCAAGAAAATGCCCATCTTTCACTTAAAATATTACGTCTCAACATTTTTACTAAAAATCCTAACTTTGCTGAATGAAAATAACTTATAGCTAAACATGCACAAAGTGTGTACTATTTTAAACCTAATGCTAAGTATTGTTAGTTTAAAATACTCATAATTCATTATGTTTTGCATAAACTATGAAATCTGGGTCTAGTATACCTTTAATCCATGATGTGTGGCGCTATAAATAACTTGGAAATTTTATTTGCTATAAATACCTGATTTGTCTGGTATAAATAACTTGGCTATAAATACAACGATTATGTAACAGTAGCCTTTAATTCAGTTTTATATAGATAGCGGAGAGAAAGGATTCAAATTTTTAAACCGCCTCGATAGCCTAGTGGTAGAGCGTCCGCTTCGAGTGCGGGAGGTCGTGGGTTCGATTCCCGGCCGCGTCATACCAAAGACGTGAAAAATGGTACCAGTGGCTCCCTTGCTTGGCGCTCAGCATTAAAAGGGCAGAAACTGGCCTCTTCTCTCATACCCTCGTGGCGATGGATTCCATCAGGAATGAGGTGTCGAGAGTGATTAATATAAGTTGTAGAACTTCCTTCACAATCGACCTAAAATAAATTATGTATAAACTAAATTTATAAACTGTTTATCACTGTTAAACAATTATGGATCTAGCTAAATTCATCTGCTTTCTCTACATTTTTGCATGGCTGTTTGCAATGGCCTCATTTTTATTACCATACTGGATATCCGGGGAGATTGATGCTGGGGTGAGAAATGTCACTGTTGTGAAAGAAGTCGACAGTGGACTGTTGTGGAAACGTCAGACTTACTACATGAAGGCGGACTCCATTCCAGACTCCGATGACTCGTTTGCAGATATTTCTGGCACTTATTTATGTAAGAAAAATGAATTTTGTTATACTTAAACAATCGAAGTTAGGGATAACGCGTGTTTTTCGTGTTATGACATCTGCAAAATCACGAGGGATTGGGTACGTCCTCGTGCCAGTCAGCAACCCACCGACGTATTCCGAGGGATTCTGCAAATGCTATAATAGAAAAGAACACGTGTTAACGCTATTTTAGCATAAAATATTCATTTCCTCACAAATTGGTTTTAACTGACCATACACGGAACGGAAATATATATATATATATAAGTTGTTTTGCAATGTTCGTGATCTTGATAAATCGTGTTTATTCTCCTGTTTAGAAAAAAAACTATGATAAAAGCAATTTATGCTAGAATATTTATACATTGGCATACTAGATTATATTAATTACATCTTTACAATAAGGAACATTTAATGCAGCTAAATATAAAAATGGTACGAAGGTTTTTTTCTGATAAGCACAAATGCCACTTCTTGAAGTAAGAAATTAATTGAACATATATTAAATGTAATTCTCTTTTTTCTGCCTGGAAAATTCAGATACGGAAGCTGTTAAGATAGTACTGGGGTTGATGATAACGGGTCTGGCGTTGCTGTCAATTAGCCTGGCGTCCTCTGTATACTTTCTGTGTTGTTATAACGAAGAAAAAAGAGGCAAACACTCGGCAAAAATATTCATAGCCATAGCAGCTCTGACGATTCTAGCCGGTGAGTTACAGTTTTGCATTTATGAGATGCTTGCACCACTGAATTCACAACGTCTTTCATAGAATTTTACATTGTGCACATCCTAAAACCTTGCAGCTCGTTATTGTCCATGAGGTATTACTTCAAATAGGTTGATGCCAAAATATTCGTAGCTTCTAGTGCTCCTTTTTCTTTTTTTTAGTATTCCTTTCAATTACAAGCAAATTCCATGTTATACCCATCTTCAGTAGTTTTCAGATTTCTCGAATTTCAGATTTTTTTTGTTGTAAATAATATATTAATTCAGTTTCTTTTATTTTTGGAAGCATAATGGTTCGACATGCGGTCTCTGTGTGTTTCAAGTATGTGAGAAAATTCTACCACGGAGTAACAATTTAATGTAAACGAAAGAAATTAAATTCACGTTTCATTCATTTTTGATTTTTTAAATGTAGACTTTGAATCAAGTCCCCCCTTATGACAGGACATGTTTAACTTAGTATCTAATTATTTCTAATTTGAAATAACTTAGTACCTAATTATTTCTAATTTGAAATATTTCATGTTTTCTTTCAGGAGGTTTCATTGTTAGCGGACCTATTATATATTATGGTCATGTGATAGGGGACTACGGGGTCAAGAAAATACATCTTGGTGCGAGTTGGTGGTTAGCTGCGATATCAGCTGGGATAACCTTTATGACAGGGCTTCTGAATGTTTGTCAATGTATACATTCACGTTGTTCTGTTAATTTTAAGTCGAAAGTGTAGTCCAAGATTTGTTGTATTAAAAAGTATTAAACACAGTTGCTCGTTTGAAATATTAACAATTGAGAAAACTGTTAAACAGTGGTGAAAATGATACAATTATAGTTCCCATGGGTCAACGAGAAAGCAGATATTCGAAGTTGGCATGGGATGTTTCACGGTAGTCTATGTTTCAAGTACATTCAGAAATGCGCTTATTGTTGTGCATTTTTCAACATTTGCCACGTGACTACGCACTTACAATTCGTAAAATTGTGCATGACAAAATTCATAGAATGTTCTCTATTCCATATTTTGATCGAATACCAAATTACAGTAATATCCAACACCATCATATTAATTTCATAGATGACGATATCTGTTATCAATATGGTCTTGTTTAGAATCTTGTCTGATAGGTACTGGAGCATATGTTAGCTCTTCTTTGTGGTAAAAATCATGAATGCAATTTGTATCATGTGTTTAGCAGGCACTGAATCATAAAATACTTGGTGCTTGTATGGTTTATTTTAATTGCTGCAGCTTGTTTAGATAACTTTAACATTATTTTTTCATGTAATATTTAATTTCTCTCTTACGGTATTTATTGTCTATTGCATGTTTTGAATATATTGTTTATTATTTGTTAGTTGTTTTGATAGAAAATAAAATATGAAAACAAAACTTTTTCAACTTGAATGTTTTATGTCTACATAACATCCTCTTAAATTTGCATCAAAAATAGCACCGTCCGTTTTTCTGATACTTGATTTGTCATCATTCTCGCAAGACGATAACTCATTCGTTATTAAAGAAATGCGTACCATGATTTCTTTTGCATATGCCTGATGGAGTTTATTTTGTGTCTAGACCATATTATTGTTTAGTAAGATAGTTTGAAATATACTATAAACAAATTATGTGACAGTTTGTTAAAAACTAGAAAGCGTGCCCTCAAACATCGATGTGACAGAGATCAAAGGCTTAAAAGAAATATTTTTGTCATACCTTGACATACATCTAGGACGTAAGCTCCAAGGTCATTGTCACATTTCAAGGAAATGTGTTTTCAGTCAAATCCATACTGTCTGGTGTTTACCTATTTTTTTTCAGTAAGTGTTGCTTACAACACAATGACTTGGCGAAAACTCGCTAAATAGTAGGGACGCGGGACGAAAACTCACTAATCAAGTGGAGGATTGAGGGGTCGCGGGGTAAAAAGTCTAGATTTTGTAACGTTCACTGACGTTGGCCAGAAATTGTATCCCAAAATATTGTCAACTTTAATGCAAGGTAACAATTTCAGATCTGGCATACTTGTAACAGTACATTTTTTTTTCAAAATTGAATAAATTCAAGACGTCCTTGTCTCGGCTAGGTTTAAAATTATGGCACCAGTCTATGTATTTTGTGAACGCCCCTCGTACAAGATAATAATTTTTATGCCCCCCTTCGAAAGAGGAGGGGTATACCGTTTTGCAGATGTCGGCCGGTCGGTCGGAATGTAGACCAATCCGTTTCCGGATGATAACTCAAGAATGCTTGGGCCTAGGATCACGAAAGTTGATAGGGAGGTTGGTCATCACCAGCAGATGACCCCTATTGATTTTGAGGTCTGAATGTCAAAGGTTAAGGTCACATTGGCTAGGAACAGTTAAACGGCTTCTGGATGATAACTCAATAACGCGTGGGCCTAGGATCATGAAAGTTGATATGGAGGTTGTTCATGACCAGCAGATGACCCCTATTATTTTGAGGTCTGTGTATCAAAAGTCAAGGTCACAGTGACCCTGAACAGCTAAACGGTTTCCGGATGATAACTTAAGAACGCTTGGGCCTAGGGATCATGAAAGTTGATAAGGAGGTTGTTCATGACCAGCAGATGACCCCTATTGATTTTGAGGCCAGTATGTCAAAGGTCAAGGTCACAGTGATCCTGAAACGATTTCCGGATGATAACTCAAGAACACTTGGGCTTAGGATCATGAAAGTTGATAAAGATGTTGGTCATGACCAGCAGATGATCACTATTGATTTTAAGATCAGTATATCAAAGATCAAGGTCACAGTGACATGGAACAGTTAAACGGTTTCCGGATGATAACTCAAGAACGCTTGGGCCTATGATCAGGAAAATTGATAAGGAGATTGGTCATGATCAGCAGATGACCCCTACTGATTTTGAGGACATTAGGTCAAAGGTTAAGGTCACATTGGCTAGGAACAGTTAAACGGCTTCTGGATGATAACTTGAGAACGCTTAGACCAAGAGCCATGAAAGATGATAGAGAGGTTTATCATGACCAGTAATGACCCCTATAGATTTTGAGGTCAGTAGGTCAAAGGTCAAGGTTACAGTGACCCGGATCATTTAAACCTTTGCCAGACAATAACTTGAGAACGCTTGGTCCTAGGATTATGAAACTTGATAAAGTGTGTGTGTGGGTGGGGGGGGGGGGGGGGGTCATGACCAGTAGATGACCCCTGTAGATCTTGAGGGCAGTAGACCAAAGGTGAAGGTCACATTGACCCGGAACAGTTAAACCCTTTCCTGACGATACCTCGAGAACGCTTGGGCCTAGGATCACGAAACTTAATAGGGAGGTTGATCATGACCAGCAGATGACCACTGTTGATTTTAAGTCAATAGGTTAAAAGTCTATCTCAGGTTGAACAAGAACAGTAGAACTTTTGTTTACAGTGAGCATATAATTTATGTTCCTTGTCCAATTACTGAATGCATCAAGGGGGGCATTTCGTGTTCGACGAGCTCTTGTTCAGATTAAGCTGAAACGACGTCAATATAATGTAGAGATAACGCATGTTTTTTCGTGTTATAACATCTGCAGAATCCCGATGGATTTGTTGGTGCTCGAGCTCGGCAGGGCGAGGGTACCAACGTTTTCCGAGGGATTCTGAAGATGTTACAACACAAAATGAACATGCGTTAACCCTTTTCTAACATAAACGCATAAAAACAAATAAACGAATATATCGCGCAACTTCACTAAATTTCCATGAAAAGCGCGGGAAGGTCTGCGTTGTTGTTGTTTTTTTTTTCACGTTGACGTCATTTCCCTTTGAACTATCCGTTTTTGGGCCGTATTGCGTTAACGATTTACCACGGATCGCGCATATATAAATAGGTGTTTTAACAATGCGTGAGCGCGAGAATCTCTCTGTTAACATACGTTTTCTCTCTTGTTAAAACAACCCCGAAAAGTGACAAGAACATCAGTTTTATGCTAAAATATTTGTTAAGCATCGTTGCGTATCACGCATATGGCGCGCTGCAGATAACAAAAATGTCTCAGAAATTGAAATAAAAGCAACAGCTGGTAATACATCAGACACATTAATTTTCCAGTACCTTAGAATATTTTTGTTATGATTTCTCTACATTACCTGCTTTGCCAGCAGCAGATGGGAATACTTGAGTGTATACTCTTAATAAGTAAAAGTTGACTTTTGCTTTATTTTTTTTGCGTTTGCTACAAGGAAAACTCAACTTAAATTTTACAGGATTCAGCTGTGAGTAGACACTAATTTCACTACTGTACGGTTTCTTAATGCATTAGAACGACTTGTTTTTACAATTTAAATACAATTTAACTCATAATGAAAAATTGTAAGACGAAAGTATTCTCATTTTTATATTTTCATTAACGTCTGCAATGGTGTGCTCTACTGTGTTTATCATAAGAAACGAGCTAATTTTCTTAAATAACAATCATTCAATCAGTAGGAATCTTGTCGGGACAAAGACAAGTTAATACCAGAAGGCTTTCTTACTGTTATACAGATAATATAGTGAGCCACGAGATCAATGGGACCCTGTCTGTGAATATTGTATTCAAAATCATAAATAAAAGAAATAATCACATTTTAATATTCTATGCTTCACATTGATTTTATGCCAAGTTAATAAAAGAAAAAAATGCTCTGATGATGATAATGATGATAGTGTCTAAGAATGCGGACGAAAACTGATGATACCAAAGACCAAGACGAATGTTGACAAAGAATGCCGAAGACGATGAAGAAGACCGGAGACGACGAAATATGCTGACGTAGAAGTCTGCCGACGAGAAAAAATGCTGACGGGGAAGATTGCCGACTTTAAATAATGCTGAAAATGAATAATGGCGACCACAAATAATGCTGGCGAAGAAGACTCCCGACGACGAAGACTGACAACGACAAATAATGCTGGAGATGAATACTGCCGTAGATGAAAAATGCCGACGAAGAAGAATGCCTATATGGAAGACTGACGACCAGAAAGAATGCTGACGAAGAAAACGTCAGTGAAGTCGACGAAAAAGAATAAAGGCGACGAAGATTGATGGTGAATCTGCTCGTGTACAAATGGTGTTGTGTTGGCAAAACTGGGTACTAGTGCATCTAATTGAATATCAAAGAGATTGTGGATTTATATAGGTCATGTTATATTTCTTTTCAGTTTCACATGACAAGAATGAGAAGACTTTACATGACCACATTTCTGATGATTGCCACAGTAAAAGGCTACTTTGCAGACCGTAAGTTCCATTATAATTGTATTAGGGGATCGAACGTAAACATGCACACATGGCAATTAAGGCTCACTCACTGTAGTATTATTCCCCTTGACCCAGTAAAAACAGTTTCCCCTTGATTTGGTTAAAAATTGAAAATGTTTATAGATCTAATTCTAGAAGTTTAGCTGGAATCAATATTGCATCACCTCACATAATTATTAATCAGCACACGCTCTTTGCTCACTTCTAGTTTTACCTCCCCCATCCCCACGAAGCAGTAAAAGCAGAGATTTTCCTATTGATTTGGTAAGAAATAGGGATTTTCGACTGTATCTAAGTAACATATTGATGGAACTTCATGAAACTTTACACACGTGTTTAATTTCTATAGAGTGGTGCTGCACACGCAGTTTTCATCAGGATTACTTTAGTAAAGAGTTATTGCGCTTTAATCGTTTTAGAATCCATAAAGTCACACATAACAAAGTAATCCATTGATGGATCTTCGTGCAATTTATCTCAAATATAGAACACTATAGGGCGTAGGTGCACACGCACGACAACCAGAGTTATTGCCCTTTAAAATTCATAAAGTAATACATTGATTGATCTGCTTGAAACATGATACAAATGTAGATCACTGTGGGGCAGAATGTTTTCATGAATTTAGTGAATCATAGGAAACAAGGATAAATAACCAACAGGGAAAGCCACATTCCCAAAACGCAGCTTCCACAAACGTTAACATAGATGGTGAAGGCGCACATGACCAAAACACACACACACACACACACACAAAAAACAAACACATCAACACACACTCACACAAAGCAAACACACTAGGAGAAAGCGAACAAATAAAGGAACACAGTGGGGCACCGCCTTGGAACCACCACTGTGGAGTTTAAACCAGTTTATGGTGCACCTAACCTCACTCTTAACCCCACCATATTCCAAAGTCACAAGGCAGTGTAAATAAAAGTTATCCTCGCCAGGTGAAACCTGCAATGGCGACAGAAGGCATGTTATGTAAAACACAAAAACATTTTTTTATATTTATATATAAAGCAATCCTTATCATGCCATGAATTCCCAGTATAATATTACCACTTTAGATTTTCGCAGTAGCAAACTGTGGCAAGTCTATATCTGCATGAAGTTCTCGTGTGGCTATCGGTGTGTAACATTATCGTATTCGCATTAACCGTTAATTATAGGCTATAGCATTTATCTTTATCCATCGGTATTCAAGAAATAAGAAGTCAGTGCCGGTGTAGGGTGAAATAGGTGGACATGGAAAAAAGTGGACACTAGCTCATGTGTGCATGCGCTTATCTATATATAGTTAATGGGCGTAGCGCGCTAAATATAATCTCAGGGTACATCTCAAAACCAAGTTTATCAAAAGAATTTTAATTTTTTTCTCAACATGTCCGTAAATTGATTTGACATTTTGGTATTGAATATATTCACTATGACTATATGTTATAAAACTGCGAGGATTAGATCATTGATAATTAACATACAGCTTTGGCGTTCATTGTTAGATTATGTTTAACAGTTTTTGATTTTTTTATTCCCTTTCAGGTTATGACACCATTAGACTGTAACCATCTAGACAGTTTCTTTACTCCAGCCATTAGCGCCAGCAGTTTTCTCCATTTGAACTATTTACTTAACCACAGTGATTCCTGTCTGGCTTACATGTTTACATATCGTGATTTTACTTCTGGTACATTAGGTCTTGCATGGGATGGTGCGATAAAATGTAAGTAACAGGATTGTTCTAAACCTTTGCTAGCATAATTTTTGGTTTACACAGAGGCGCAGTATTAATAAAAGATCAATTTTTAGGACCTATAACAAGTTGCACATCACTGTGTTTTCTGATTACAGTAACTACTTTAAAATGAGGAAATAAATGCTTAAACTATGTTATTTTAATATTTTTAAACAGCAAACAGTATGCGCTTACTGACACCTGTGTTCGGGAAGTACAGTGTGTGTCAGGAGTTAGTACAAGACCATGGATGCCATATGCAGACGTCGTGGACTGCTTCATCACTTCTACGCTGATTAGTCCCAGTCATACCTTTCCTTTAAGTCAAAAGAAGTTGTGGCAAGAAGAGAGTCATTGCGCCTCATCAAGGGTTGTTTCGCTGAAGTATCGCTCCTTAGCACTGGCTTTAGCGGAACTCTATTTTTCAAAATCACATGATCCCAAAGAACCAGAAAATATAACAACACCGAGTCCAAGTACGGGGAGACTTTTTACAGCCGCCACACGACACTTAAGGACGTATACTAGAATTTGGTGCGAAAATTTTCCCAATAACAGAATTTCTTCAAACTTTGGATATTGAAGGACAATCATCTGAGAAACAAAATATGCAATAAAAATCATAGGTCACCGGTATCGAAAAAGAGTTATCTGCCCTTGAAAACGGCATTTCCCCCAAAAATGACGTTTTCAAGGGCAGATATCTCTTTTTCGAATCCGGTGACCTATGATTTTTATAGCATTTTTTTGTTTCTTAGATGATTGTCCTTCAATATACAAAGTTTAAAGAAATTCTGTTATTGGGAAAATTTTCGCCCATCTCATATACAGGGAATTCTAGCGTACGCCTTTAAATATAGCTGTTTTGATAGTTAATAAGTATATGAAAATATTCTTTTGAAACATTGAATGCAACCAAGCAAAATATTGGGTGATTCGGTTTCATTTAGTCTGTTCATGGGAGGTAATGAAATGTGCAACGCCCCTCACGCGCCGTAGCACTGGCTTAAGCGAACATCTATTGGCCGTAAAAAATTATGGACTCAATTATCCCAAAGCATTAGAAGAATTAAGGCGCACTTGGTTGTTTTTTTGTGCTTTAAACCTGCATGCCTTGAATATCAGCATTTTAAATATATCAAATGCACCATACTAATCAAAGGATCACATCAAAACAGTTTAACATCAGTGAAATAATTGTTTGTTTTTCAGATAAACTTGGAGGTGTTTATGAAAGAAAGAACATTTTCAAAGAGAGAAATACATAAGTTCTGAAGTTTTTGAATACAGGAATCGTCACAACTAAAAATTATGGAAAGGAAGTACCTTCAAAGGTTTCTCAGCTAACGTTTACTCATCAAGTGGGACATAGTTTTGGCTCGCCGGTACGTTAAGTAATGAATTTTTAATTTAAGGATAGCAAACGACTAAGTAATCCAGTGTAGAGATTTCTTCAAAATAAAAGTTCATAAGTTTAATGCACCTGTTAGCCTTGAGAAGCAAGACACCCATGCAGCCTACAAAACAAAATCTTTTGTCCCAGGGTAAGGTTAAGAATGCATTTCCATATGTAGCAGGAGAGCTTTTACCTACTTGGTGTAAATTCATAAGAAGTGGCCATCGTCATGTATTAAGCAAGCACAAAAAGTACAGAACACCATTTTTGTGGTAGAGTAGTTTATGATGCACGGCTTTACAAATAAGTTTCATACGTTAATTAAGTCAATGTAATTTGTTATTTTACACCTTCAGAAAACACTAAGAATTTAAAATTAAATTAGCCAATTTTTTGTTATTATTTATTATGACCTTAACTTTCAGCATGATTCAGGAACAGAATGTGCCCCTTATGGAACGTCGGCCGCTGATCATAATCTGGGCAACTACATCATGTTTGCCGGTGCTACAATGGAAGACATACTTCATAACAGTGAATTTTCAAAGTGCAGCGAAGATAACGTTACAAGTGTTATACATGCAGTTTTAACCAGCCCTGATAAATTCATTTGCTTTAAAGGTAACAGTTACAAATATTAACTAATGCTTTATGCCATAATAAAATGATATACAGTTACTTTGGTTTTGCAACTCATTTTTAACTTCCTTGAGACCATTGAACCTATAGTTGAAATAGGGATATTATAAGTCAGTAACTCAAGTACTTTGATAACACTTGTAAAGTCATTATTAAAAGTTAACTATGTCTTGAATAGAGCTGTTTAATGTTGTGAGGAGGAATAATTTTCAAATTAGGATATGCAGGGATGGTTGAGCCGTCTTAGACTCAGTGCTCACTGTTAAAATTCTGACTTTGAAAACGCTTTTTTTTTAAACTCAAACACCTGATTGGTTGGTTCCTGATGTATTTATGTTGTTTAAACTTAACGAAACTCCTAACGCAACCTCGGTATTTTTTCAATATCTTCAGCATTATATATTATATATTCTTTTTTTATGTATAAAACAATATGTTTGCATATGAAGTCGTAAAAGGTTTTGATATCTTTTAATTCATACTGCTACCTTCATCTATTTTTTGAAATGTCACAAAAATCACATAAATATGTAGAATTAACAAACGAAGAATTCCGCTGTAAGGCAGAAAATACATGACAAAGGCAAATTGATTTCGCGGTCCTGTCATATCTTGTAATCGAATTTAAATCTAGCTTGATACCACGAATGATAATAATTACTTTGTAGTCCTATAACTGATATTTGCATGTTGATCAAAAAGAAAACAAAAATTTTCGTGGCTCTTCTTGAAAATTCGTAGAGACAGTAAAATGAACAAAACAATGGCATTGTATTTCTCGATTTTATCGACATTTTTTTTTTTGTATTTTCACATTTTTCCAAACATGTCAGAAGTATTTGTAATATGTAATATATCCCTCAAGGGGCGTAAGAAATTTCGATTAGTTTATATATATTTACTACATACAGAGAGTGGACAATTCTGTGGAAATGGTATAGTAGAAGCTGGTGAAGAGTGCGATTGCGGTCGGTATGGTGACTGTGATGATAATTGTTGCTTAGCACATAATACCCCGGGTCATTCAGTGTTTTGTAAACTAACTGCTGGTTCACAATACAGGTAGAGTATAATACAATAATTTTACTTATTTGGTTTCAAGATACTGTAAACAGATTGTTTTTATTGAAAATTAAGTGAAAGTATTATCTAAGAGAGAACGGACAATAACCTGACATTAATAGTTACTTTATATACCAGTGTAAGCTTCCATTAGCAACGGTAGCATGTATTGACTTGTGTTAAATTAATTAATATTTGAATGAGTTATTTTACCATGCAGGTTACTTATGAAATGAAGTTGTTATGATAATATATAAAGGAATATATTTCAATTCTTCATCACTTGAAACTGGGGAAGTCATCGGTATTAAAAGACTATCAAAGTATTTTACTTGATTGATTTATCTATTACAGGTGCCCGTGATGGTTTGGACTGACTACGAGGAAATCACAAAAAAAAAAAAAAATTAGAATTTTGACACGAAGTACTTTAATAATTCCGAAGTGAACGCATCTGCCTAAAGCGGAATACTGAATTCGACAAAGGAATATACTTGGTTTATGTTCAAACTTACTGGACTGTTTTGAATAATGTCAACTAACAACCAAAATAAAGTCCCTGGATTGTCTTAAATTGCTATAAAACCACAAAGTGAAAATCAGATTTTAAATGTACATGGTAGAAACACTTAGGACATAAAGACCAGCCCTTCGCCCCTGCCAGTTGTCAGTTATGAATTTTAGTACTAAATAAACATACAGGTCTGGAATGTAAAACATGTTTTGTTGTTTAAAAATGATTAATTTACAGTCAGTGCTATATCCAACACAATATAACCGTCTTTGGAATGTAAACAGATTAAAAAATTCTTCCATTAATCTTATTTATTTTCATCTAAAATTCAATCCTTGGTGTTATTTACCAGGCGTGGACCCATTCGACTAATAGCTACTGGTCCTGGCAGTAGCATTCGGGCTTCAATGAGACATTAATAAATGTTATGAAGCTACCAATAATCATCTTGTGGTATCTGCCTCTCAATATATGACCTGTATGAGTTTCACCTTACACCATTGCACGTGTATACTAATTGGGAAATTAATTCAAACTTCCTTCAACATTTTAGTACAACAAAACTACAATCAAGATCATCTATTTTTGATTCTAAATATGAACATTACATCCATGGTCAAACGTATACTAAAATATAAATGTAAGAAGACTATAAGAAGGTCAAGGGTGCAGACGAGGTTATAAAATATTCCGACCCAATATGAAAGTACATAAATACCATGGTCCCAACTCTAAAGTAAATCCATCATCGATCTCTCTTTAACGTTTTACTTCTTCGGTGCATTTTAACAAACTACCATGTTTCTTTTTAAATGATGCATTTATGCGCAGAAGTGATACTCTTGAGCGCATAGCTGCTTCTTTAGTTTGTAATATACATGTATTGACAAATCAAAACTATGCACTATTGTCTATCATCGCTTCTTTATGATATGTTGAAAATGCATAGATATGCATGTATTATGTATGTTTGTATGTCTTGGCCATATACAAGCTGTATTTATGTTAATTGGCCAAAGGCATTAATTTGCTGATTTGCCAAATAAAACTGTAAAACTGTAAATAGAAATGGGCTGCTTGTGCTAGTCTGTCACATTGTTGTCATAAAGAATGGGATTTTTACAGACATTACTTTGTACAAATCTTCCAAACAATGAAATGGATTGTCGCGAGCAAGCACTAAGGCCAATGTCACACCTCAAAGGTTGACTTGGTGTGTTTCTGGTCCTGTCCATAATTCTGCCAATAATTAAGAGTTAATGTTCCACATAACATGACGACGTGTCGCGCCCTATCTCAAGGGTTACAATTGGAATTGTGTATGTTAATACATTTTGCACTAGCCTGATTGCAAGTTGAATTGATTTAATACGATCACGAATAGTATTGGAAACAGTAATAGCGCTTTCTATAAATGTTGCTTTAAACACATTTACTGATAAAAAACCGAGTGTTGCAGATCCTCTGTTTTCAAAAACTTTTAAGCGCAAAGATAATGTGTCATTTTCTGATACATCTCATGCTGAAGATGCAGCCTGGTTAGGTAATGAATGTAAAGTTTCAAACGCAAAGTATTTATATTTTTGTGTGCTTTTAATTGCTATAAAATTAACGTTACTAAAGAGCATTTTTGTAACAATGAGTAAAAAAGATCTGATAAGATAAAAAAAGAAGAAAGTAATTAAAAAAAATACCGCGAAATGAACAATCTAAGGTTTTGTTGATCTAAAAAAATTTGAGCGTTTTTCGGCGTTAGCTGAATAACATGGATTTTGACATAGATTTTGTAGTAATCGGGACACGGAACAGGTGCGCGATGAGAAGATAAACCATTTATTAAGTCCTTAAATAACATTGAATATCAAAAGGCACATATTAAATGGAACATAGTTAGTAATTTTGTTACACTAAAATAAAATCATTTATTCTAAATTTAAAGTTTTTAGTAATTTATCACCGCAAAACAAATCGAAAGTAAACTTATTCCCCCGTTGCGTACCTCGCTTACAGATGAATGAGTGCTGTAGAGTCAGTGTACCCGGTTTCGGACTGTACGCGGTTTCGCACACACGGCAAATCCGTGTTCTTCGTGAAAATAAAGCAGGAAATTTGTTATTATTTCACGAAACTTTTTGTTATTATTTCACGAAACTGAGTTATTCCCTAAATAATTTGACACCAGGGGTTTTCCCCACTAGAGCCTCGCTATGGCAAGTGCAGACGAAAACAATAACAACACCAATGGATGCCAGTAGGTCAGCTGAAAAGTCTTAAATTTCATGAAAGTAATGACTTTGCAAACAGCAACAAATTAAATTTAAAAATCACTATTCCATCATATATTATGTAAGTATTTACCTGTAAGTTTACCCAGATAAAAAGGATGTCAACATTTGTTGAAGGTCTCCAAATCTGCAAAGGTTTAATTTGTTTGGCTTTACGTTTTTTTTAAACTGAGAACGTAATCAAGTAATTAGAGTTATGGAGGTCCCTAGTGATTTAAAAGCTAGGGTTTTATTTTCATGCAACTGCTTTAGCCCTTTTCCAGTCCAACTAATTGTATGTTGGTCGACATATTGTGCTAGTGGGTTACTTATAGGGAATTCTGACTCAAGAAGAAATTATATCAAAATCAGCCCAGAACGTCAACTCATTTTGATCTTCTGTCACTGAAAGGATACCTACTGATCATTCAAATTTGCTGCATAGTTGAAATATTTGCAAATGAATAATGTGTTCGTATATGCCAGGGCCGGATCCAGGACTGACCCGCCACCCCCACGTTGGTTGAGAAGTGAGCATACTCATCAAAGATCACCCTATTATTTTGGCAAAGGAATATTTTTTAAAATTTAGACACAGAAACGCACCAGAGGCCACCATTTCGTACCTGTATTTCAAAATTTTCCCCCTGACCCCCATTCAACAGGGTAGTAACTCCTCCATTCCTCAAAATCGAGACCTAAAATGCATCAGAGGCCACCATTTCATGCCTGTATTTCAAACATTTCCAGGGGAGACCCCACTGACGAGTAACCCCTCCATTACCTCAAAATGTAGACCTAAAATGCACCAGAGGCCGCCATTTCATGCCTGTGTTTCAAAAATTTCCAGGGGAGAGTCCCTGACCCCTCTAAAATGAGGGGAGTACACCCACCAATAAACACACCAGAGGCCACCATTTCATATCCGTATTTCAAACATTTCCAGGGGGAGACCCCATTGACGAGTGACCCCTCTATTACCTCAAAATTTAGACCTAAAATGAACCAGAGGCCACCATTTTATGCCTGTATTTCACAAACTTCCAGGTGAAAGCCCCCTGACCCCGCCCCCACCCCACTCCTAAAGTGAGGAAAGTACACCACCAATAAATGCACCAGAGGACCACATTTCATACCTGTATTTCAAAATACAAATCCGGAGGAAGACCCCCTGACCAATCCCCACCCCCTAACATGGGCAAAGGCCTCCCCTCCAATATCTCGCTATATACCTCGGCGGTGACATTTTAGATCTAGACTGGTGCCCCCAACCCCCATTCGAAAATTTCTGAATCCGGGTCTGGATGCATATCCAAATATTTTCTGTCTGTACATCCTGTTTAATTCAGAATTTTTCATGCGGAAATGAAATTTTTGTGGGCGATTTTTTTAATTAGTTTGGGTTTTTTTCTGTTTGTTTTGTTTTTGTTAGGTTTAACGTCACACCGACACAATTATAGGTCATATGGCGACTTTCCGGCTGTTTTGTTTGGTCGAGGAAGACCACTTGTGCATTTCTGTACATGATTGCATCACGGGCGGGCACATGAGTAGAACCATCGACCTTCTGTTAGCCAGCTGGGTGGCTTCCTCACATGAAGACTTCAACGTCCCGGTCGAGACTCGAACCCACATCGGTTCGAGGGGCAAGTGATTCGAAGTCCGCGACCTTAACATCTTGGCCACGGAGGCTGTGTACCTATTTCTCAAGTTCTTGAAATAACAATACCGAAATTGTAATTATTTATTCAAAGAACTGAATGCACAGATAACGCACACAGATCGAAGATTTTTATCTTGGGGACGTGAACTTTTGGTACTTATAATGTTTATGTTTGCGTGATATATAAGGAGACGTTAAACGTGACTGTTTTTTATTTCGTTTTTTTTTTTTTTGCTCCATTTGTTTCCTGTGGTATAAGTAATACTAAATGAAGACATCTGAGCTGAAAATTTCATGGTTTTAGCTTTCATTTGCAGAGGAATATCCATCCCACAGAATAATTACCATGCTACCCAAGCAGAAAGTTTTTCTTTTCTGACTTGATTATTACATAAGCTGGTTGAAACGAAAGTAAGAGTTGCGAGAGGAGCGAGCAGAAAGAAAAAGTATACCCTTTTAGTTTCATAGTTTAGTTTACACTAATTTGTTTTAGCTCGATTGTGATGAAAGCTTCAAGATTATTGGAACCACTTTCGAGTCCGCTTCCTGGAAAAATCAGTACTGGTGTCATATGAGAAGTCATGGTCGTGACCCCAGTGGGGCTCGAACCCATGACCCCTGGATAGAGCGGCCGACACCTTATTTACTAGACCACCGCTCCCTGTGCCACTTTTGTATAAGTTATGACGAATGAGCGAGGGAAGCGAGGACATGTTTTTGTGCTTAATACTCAACGCCATATGCATCTCAACATCACTCCACGTGATATTAATAATTATTATTTAATAATATGCGAGCGAAGAGAATTTTTTCACATAAGTGATAGACTTAAACGCAAGTGTTAATTCTGCTCTACTGAGTTTAATAGGGTAGGTCAAAAGCACGATACGTTCATTGCGTGAGAATTATTGTTACCAGGTGGGGACGAACTCGACAAGCACACACACACGCACACACGCACGCACGCACGCACACACACACACACACACACACGAATCATTTAGTTACATTGTGAATGCACAAATATGCGATACTAATTTTAACTTCAATGATCTAGCGCTATAAATAACTTGGGTTTTTTCGGCGCTGTAAATATCACTGGGATTTTAGGTTTGGTAGCTATAAATAAAAGATAAAGGAGTATAAATAAAAGTGATAACGTAATAGTGAGATATTGTAGAAAGCGGAGAGAAAGGATTCACATTTCTTTTATTATTTACTTAGTATAATTTAAATCAATTATGGCTCAGACTGCATTCATCTGTTTTCTCTACATTTTTGCATGGCTGTTTGCAATGGCTTCATTTTTATTACCATACTGGATATCAGGGGAGATTGATGCTGGGGTGAGAAATGTCACAGTTGTGAAAGAGGTCGACAGTGGACTGTTGTGGAAACGACAGACCTACTACATGAAGGCGGACTCCATTCCAGACTCCGATGACTCGTTTGAGGACATTTCCGGCACTAACTTTCGTAAGAATATTAAATGGTTTTAATATCATACTCTTCATTAACGTTTAACTGAAGGTTATTAATCCTATTTGTTTTAATTCAAAAAGATAGAAGTCAATATGCAAGTAAATTTGGGATGCAAGTTTCATCAAACCATCAGAAGTTTCTTTTCTTGTGTAAAGCAATATAATATTTTATTTACGAAATTTCAGATACGGAAGCTGTAAAAATAGTACTGTGGCTTATGGTTACGGGTCTTACGTTGCTGTCATTTAGTCTGGTGTCCTCGGTATGCGTATGGTGTTGTTCTAACAAAGAAAAAGGCGGCAAAGGTCCAGCAAAATTACGCATAATTATAGCAGTCATCATGATTTTTGCAGGTAAAATAGTTTCTGTTAACTTTTTCTTTTGTACAGCTAACATAGGAAGTTCACGTGATCGGAGTAGACCTTGCATTTTAGCGAATGGAATAGTGATTTTTATTTTCCAGTGCGGATATTCTAAAAATGTTTTTTTAAGCATATATAGTAGAGGATAATACATGCAGGTCTCATACTCTTATAATGCAGAATGTGTCACTTTAAATATCTGACTAAAGAAAATGTAAGTTATGTTCTACTTTAAAGATATTTCTATTTTCAGGCGGTTTTATTTTAAGCGGACCAATCATATATTACAAGCACGTTACAGGGGACTACGGCGTTAAAAAGGAACATATTGGTTTGAGCTGTTGGCTTGCTCTGACGTCAGCTGTGATAACTTTCCTAACAGGTGTTCTGACATTTATCAAAGGTTGTCGTTCTCTACGGGATGACCATCTTTAATAAATATGTCCTCAAGTTTGGCCTAAAATACACGCGATCAATCACTGAAACTTTCACAAAAGATGAAAAGTGTAGTAACAGAAGTGAACCAGCTAACGTTTTAACATAATGAAAGACATCACCATGCAATAGACAGTTTTATTAAAATGTTGCTACGCCTTAGAGAAGGGAGAAAATGAAAGTATATAAGTTTTGGAGTAGACTGCTACAGATGCAATATTGGAGTGTTTGTTTGGTGGGTTTGAAACCGTTTCCCTGAAATAAAACAGTTATTTAAACAAACGGTCATTTATCCTAACCAGTGTTCATGGATTCTACACCGGTACCACTTTGTTCTCCGCAAGTTACTGTCAACTTCCCCACATGTATCAGGCGTGGAGGATGAATGGTTTTAGGGTGCTACATTTGTAATTGGAAAATTTGCGCATTTATGTTGTCAGACTTTCCCCCTAAAATAATTAGTGTTTTAGCACGATTAGTGTTTATTGTTTGTTGATGTGTCTTGATTAGAATATTTATTTTTTTTTTTAAATTATAAATTATGATAATTTGAATTGAATCTAATTCTTACACAGGGTTCTCTGTCAGATCGCCATGGAGAACATACGCTACGCACGCGGATCAAACTCTTGAGCCTTGGGCTTTACCTATTGTTCTACCAAGGCGGAAAAAGTATATGTAGATGCAAAATGGTCTATATGATAGAACGATACCATTTACGGCATGTACCTATGCATTTTGTAATAACTCAGTATCTCAGTAAGATTTTTTTAAACTCAAGAAGCGATTATTGCACGTGAGCTCGAGTACCAGTCAACAGTGTACCCCCATACGTGACCAGTGCTCGGTTAAAGTATAAAACTGAGTTTGAAGATCAGGCCCGGAAAGACATTCGGAATGACATTGGTCATTTCCAATTTGTACTCAGAAAGAACCAAGCAGAATTTGGAGATTTTTGACTTTTGATTAAAAGAAAACGGAATTGAGAGTACAAAAATACTAAAGATTCGAATGGCTTAGTTTGAACTTCTACAATACATGAACCTGCAATGTATAAGGATATAGATATGTTTAAAACATTTGAGCAGATCTTATATTTATGAGTTTTCTGCATGTAAGGAGAACTGTATTACTTTCTTGTTATTGTATCAAATTACATTTTCATTCACATGTAATTCTTTTTGCATATATTTAAAGATATGATACATTGACTTATAATTGTTCAATTGTCTTTGTTTGGTTCTTACAAATAAATGACGTGTTTCAACAGTATTTTAATTCTTCATATCCAATTCACTTCGAAATGCATTTTCTTACATGTCTTTCGACTTGCATTTTCCGTAACTGCTCATGAACAGACTCGATCAAACCGAGTCTGCAATTTTTACTGTTTGCCTTGTTCTCGGTGCTTCCGAGGGATCTACTTTTCAGATGTTATTAGTTATGTGATTCCAGCAAGTACATAGCTGTAATGAAGATAAACTTGTATGTCCTGGAAGTCTAGTATCGGTGATTCTGAAATTATTACTGTTGATGGGAGATGCGTCAGTCGCTTCTGAACAACTCGCCCTATTCCCACGTAGGTGTTGTGGCAGTCGCTTCTGAACAACTCGCCCTATTCCCACGTAGGTGTTGTGGCAGTCGCTTCTGAACAACTCGCCCTATTCCCACGTAGGTGTTGTGGCAGCCGCCAGCTGAACAACTCGCCCTATTTCCACGTTGGTCTTGTGGCAGTCGCCAACTGAACAACTCGCCCTATATCTAAAATGTTTTTTTTTAAATACTCGGCGTGACTTGACATCGTGTCGCTAACTGAACAATAATGCAAGTTGAAAGAAGGTGGGAAGTAATAAGGAATTTGTAAGCCGATGCTACTTTTCTTTTTTAAGTTGCTTACAACAGCCACTACTTACTGTTTTGTTACTTTTCACACACATGCACGTACGCACGTACGCATACACATGCACCCAGATTTAGGTAACTGCGCTATCGTCTCGAGTGAGAAAGTAGGAGGGCTTACACATAATATCGAACTCTATTTCTGTCATCCAATTTTTATCCATTCAATCATTTAAATTGTTCAAAACTGTTGTAACATTTCGCAGCACGATTTGGCAAATGACGACATTAACCCTTATCATGCCGGACATGACTGAATCTGCCTTTGCGACCAGTGTAGATCATAATCAGCTTGCATATCTGAGCAGTCTGATCATGATCTGCACTGTTTATATTCAGTCAGTATCTATTTGGTAAGCACCCCTTTTAACAGTTAATGGTACTGTCCAAACTGAAAAATCGACAAGTTCATTATAGTACTTCAGGCGGGTAAGGGTTAAAACGCAGTTTTAAGCACGCTTTGAGGCAGTTCTTTTTCATGGGAGTTCTGCATTTTTAGTAGCATGAAACTATTACCTAATTTCATATAAGTTTTATTTTTCATGTCTGTTACGTGGTTGTTTTCATCTGGTTTTTAGCTAGAATTCCGATACCCAAAGGCAGCAATATAATTTTTTTCTGATACACCGCATTATTGGCGGGAACATTCTGTTAAAGCTTGTTACAATCGGGACAAGATCAGATAGAAACAAGCACCCACAAGGAGAGCGGTGGTCTAGTGGATAATGTGCCGGCCGCTCAGTCCAGGGGTCTTGGGTTTGAGCCCCACTGGCGTCACGACTATGACTACTCATATGACATCAGTACTGTTTTTTTCTAGGAAGCGGGCTCGAGAGTGGTTCCAATAAGCTTGATCGAACTAAAACAAAATGCACGATCACATGTCCTGAAATGAGACCGTGTTTTGAAGAGTATTGTCTTTTGATTGCCAAATTGTTTAAATTTGATTGTTTCACTTTACATCATCAAACCAGTGTAAAGTCAAGATTATCAGGATAAGAGAGATTAACAAAAATCGATACTCGCGTTAAGATGATGTAAAGGGAAACAATCAAATTTAGTCAATTAGGGGTATGGTAACATCATGGAATACAACTTTATACACAAGCAGGGTTTATACCTTGCCCGGGGCTATTTGCAGTATACAAAACATTGTAATTTCTTCAAATTGGTGATTATGAATGATAACCGGGTTTTGTTTCAAAGTTGAGTGCCAGGAAGCATGTTATTCCCATTACTCGGCGTAACTTTTAAATATGTATTTAATCTTTTGATTATATCTTTTAAAGGCAAAAATATATGTGAATCATAAATTTAAAGCTGATGAATTAAAAAAAAAATTTAAAATTTAAATATTTTTTGGCAAAAAAAAAACAACAACACAAAACTGTTTTTATATTGAAACAAGATTTAATACTGATTGCAGCGCTGCAAACACAGTTCTGTAAATATTTCATTTTTCGATGATTTTCTAGATTTAAATCAATATATGATTGTATAATTCATTGAATAATAAGCATAGTACATGATTAAAGTTTGTATTACAGCAGTTTGACAAAATATAACATATATCTTATTTTTTCTATTTTGTAGTTTAAACATATTTTATTGCTTAACGGTATAATACATATATATAATACAGCAACATATAGATATTAACAATCAATTTAATTATAGCAATAGGGTCACGGCCCTTCCCTTTTTCTATTGCGTACACATTTTCGGAAAGTAGGTAATATATGGTATTCCGATGGCATTTTTGTAATAAGTTACGTAAATGCGGATGAGTTTTGGTTTTTCAGCGCTCTATAAATAACCTGGGATTTTCCCACGCTTTAAATATCCGATCTGGGTTTTTATGTTCGGTAGCTATGAATTAAAATGATTACGCATCATTTTTATTACCGTGATACCATATTATCAGGTGGATCTTTAAGATATTAATGAGATAGGAACGGTTTACTTGATTGTATTTATTATTTCCCCAGCAATTCATTGAATATCTGAAACTGAAACTACAAATAAAAAATGTTAGTATCTTATATAACGTATTACAAAATCTTCTTTTTTTCTTTCCGATACGGAAGCTGTTAAATCTGTACTTTGGCTGATTATAACAGGCATTTAATCTAGTGTCATCAGTGTGCGTGCGTTTTGTGCTTACAAAGAAACAGGCGACAAAGAGGCACAAATTATAGCAGCCAGGTAAATTAGTTTTTGTTCGCCGTTGGTGGAAGCAGCTCATAGATTCGGACACCGCTTTGTAAACAATCGAGCGTCTTTTTAAATTTCAGCTTTAAATGTGGTGCTCTGTTGTGTTTGCGGTGCTGCTTTTAACGGTATATATGGTTGTTTAGTTTAAACATATTTAGTTCGAAATCAACAGCATTTTACAAGTATACAAATATTACACAAGTAAAAAGGGGATTTGAACGAAAGAAAAAACTTATACATAGTTCCTCTCCCTAAACGCGATTGTTTCAACTCGCTGGTCCTTTTATCATTAATTATCATGTGGTAATTCGGTGCTTTTAGCTTTATTTGCGTTGATATCAAGATATTATGCCTTATGGTTAAACGACATCGTGAGATCTAGTTTATCATGAAAAGCGCAAGCATTGCCGAAAACATTTGGATTTGAAAGAATGCCGCCACGAATCTACGATCCACGGCCGCTTATTTTCGTAATATTCCGACCTCATGCTGTAGTGTGCTCATATTGTTAGTTGCACCGCATATCCTTAGGACGGCCAGCACATGTTTATGCAATCTCGCCAGGCATATATTATGTTTTTGACAACACAGAAAATGACGTCACTCGACCTTCAGCTATTTCCGGAAGTAAAGAAAATGAAAGTAGAAATGAAAGCCGTATTTTGATTCGTAGATAGTCAGGGGTCACGCGCAGGGGTCACCCCGTCTAAATGTATGCGCGTGGACTTTTATTTTTACTATTGGGGAGTCAATTTTCAGCACTTTCTTACGAATTGAAATTACCTGGGCTTTAGTACGGCATGTCAGCTTTTCATCTACGAAAAGATATTTGAGCTCGAGATAAACACAAATCCCATAGGGGTCCGTAACGGACCAAGGGTACATTGATAATTTTGGAACTTCATCAAATCGTTCAAAAGGTCATTTTTGATGTTGTCTGAGAGTGTCAGTATATGCCTCGGATGTAAGATATAACCGTATTTGAGAGCTGCAGACCTAGACATTTCAGAAATATTTTCAAAATAAATTTCGTGCAATAAATGTTGTTTCTGCGGAAGCGTGAAAGGGCCATCAGACGCTAATACGTTTTAGTACGTAAAGGCTGCGGAAAGGATATATAAAATTGAAAGAACCGGATAAAAATATAAAGGTATAGCATATACAATTAAAAGATACTATGTTTACCGTTGAAAGCACCACAATGCGCCACATATAGAGTTTAAAAGCACTGCATAATTATACAGTTGTTTGCAACTGAAATAACAGCATGTAAATTTAAAAGTGACCTTATATACAGATAAAGATACTGCACATGTAACTGAAAGGACAGCACCACCACAAATAAGGGTAAAAGAATCGCACACTACATATTAAGTGAACACCAAATATACAGCTAAAAACTCTGCACACAAAGTTATTCCGATACAAAGTTATTAGCACATCATATGCAATTGAAAACACCGCATATATGACTGTAATGCACCACATATTGAGATGAAAGAACTGCATATAAAGTTAAAAAGACGGCAAATACAAATAGAATCACCACAAACATAGTTGACAGATACAGCATAAGGCGTCATATAAACACCAAAAGACAGCTAGGGCGTTCCATATCTAACACGATTTAAATGAAACTGCCAAGATAATAGTTTGCTATTGAATGATGCAGTCAAATTACTTCCAAAATGAATTTAAATGTTCGTTTAAGCGTATCTGGGGATGGGATGGGATGTTTCAGCTGAGCTGGGTGGGGTGGGTTAAAGACAGAATAGTTGGTTCTTGCTAAATAATGTAAGACAATTTTGAAAAACGGTCTCATGAAATCAAACAATGTTACAAAAAGTTTTTATCGAACGCATATTACAATTTTACGATTGTGAATCTTGTGACAAACTGCGCTAGTCATGTCTGGCTGACTGTTGGTCACAAAAGTGTTTTCAGAAAAAATCTCCAGTTTCAACCAAACTTTAAGGAAGGAATAGTACATGTACCAGGTATATTTACATTGATCTGTTGGCGGAGTTATTACACTGTAAAGTTAGTTTTACAAATAAAGATAATAGAAAGTACTTCGGTTCAACCTCCCAGTAAAATGTTAGAACTACTCTAAACTTCATCCAAACTTAAAGGAATGCAATATCAAGCATATTATAGTGTTATGGTTCTTATGCCACCCCCGTCCCCCTTCCCCCGCACACACACACACACGCACGCACCACCACGCACAGCACACATACAACATTTAGCTAAGTTACAGTACATTTCGCAAGGCTAGCAGTATAACGGCCATTGCATTATAACTGATCACAATTCACAATAAGAGCAATCAGCATATATAGTGTATGGTCTATGCCACCCGTCCCCTTCCGCACCACACCAACCCACGCACGCACCAACGCACCACAAGCCACACACAACATTTAGCTATAGTTTTACAGTACATTTTCTGCAGAAATGGCTTTAGCAGTATTAACGGCCTATTGCATTTATAGCATATATCATTGTCAAATGTTCTGGGTTCCGTTTTCATAAAACTTATTGATTTATGAATTTGTTATATATAGGTAATATGTCAATGGAATAATCTAAACAGGTAATTTTCTATAAATAGTGTTAAGGATTTTTCAAAAAATGATTAGATATCAGTCGAATACAGTCTGTCAATAAGAAAATGGATTCAGCTAAGCTTATTCTGTTAGTGTCACTGATATTTCACTCAGTAGCATTTTTATCGGGTGTGATTTCTCTAGGTTTGCCTCTATGGGTTGTGACGGAGAATAACGAAGGACCTCTGAACGTTAACGTGATGAGGAAAACATACGGTGGACTGTGGATAAAGCGTGATACAATCGAACTACAGAGAGTAAATTCTTCACAAGATCAGTGGGATGAGTCATGGAAATCAGTTCATGGATCACCTTTAGGTAGAGTATACAGATTGATAATTATGGTGTTAATCTTTAATGAATTCACTTTATTTATACCACATGCTGTTGTCATGAACCGTTCGGGAGATGTATCAATTTTTTAAAGTAGTCTTAAAATCTATACATCTAAGCTAAAGGTTCAATGTTTATTTCATTTTTTTTTTTAAAGAATAATCGGGTCATCTCGTACATTTGATACAAAAGGTAGGAGTTTCGACGGTGTGGTATTAAACATATTGTTTATTCGGCGATATATTTTACCAGGCTTTCATGAGAGGACAAATGAATATGATATTTTTTGCAGATACAGATGATGTTACAGCTGTCAAGGGAACGTTGATACCCGGCCTGGTCTTCTTGTTCGTCAGTCTGTTTTCCTCGTTCAGCGTCTGTTGCTGCTCTAACAAAAATCATGCACATCTTCGAACGAAAATCACCTGTGGGACAATATTTTCAACATTTATATCAGGTGGTGGTTTTGTTCCTAGAGTTATAGAATATTAATGAAAATATTCGCGGAAATGATTTATAACTTTAACATTGAGTCAACACGTCGGTAGAGAAATATTTTGTTTCAGAATGGAACGAACCTTGTCGGCTAGAAAGCGTCTGTTGCGTTTACCATTCGTGTTGTGTTTGTATGCTCAACGTAGTTTTCTGTATGCTCAACCTAGTGTTCGTTAAGCTCAGCGTAGTGTTCTGTATGCTCAACCTAGTGTTCAGTATGCTCAACCTAGTGTTCTGTATGCTCAACGTAGTTTTCTGTATGTTCAACCTAGTGTTCTTTAAGCTCAGCGTAGTGTTCTGTATGCTCAACCTAGTGTTCAGTATGCTCAACCTAGTGTTCTGTATGCTCAACGTAGTTTTCTGTATGCTCAACCTAGTGTTCTTTAAGCTCAGCGTAGTGTTCTGTATGCTCAACCTAGTGTTCAGTATGCTCAACCTAGTGTTCTGTATGCTCAACCTAGTGTTCAGTATGCTCAACCTAGTGTTTTTTAAGCTCAGCGTAGTGCTCTGTATGCTCAACCTAGTGTTCTTTAAGCTCAGCGTAGTGTTCTGTATGCTCAACCTAGTGTTCAGTATGCTCAACCTAGTGTTCTTTAAGCTCAGCGTAGTGTTCTGTATGCTCAACCTAGTGTTCTTTAAGCTCAGCGTAGTGTTCAGTATGCTCAGCCTAGTGTTCTTTAAGC
The DNA here is from genome assembly GCF_021730395.1 of Mercenaria mercenaria. Taxonomy (NCBI): domain Eukaryota; kingdom Metazoa; phylum Mollusca; class Bivalvia; order Venerida; family Veneridae; genus Mercenaria; species Mercenaria mercenaria. The sequence continues at coordinate 46,623,663 of NC_069376.1, forward strand.
TCAGCGTAGTGTTCTGTATGCTCAACCTAGTGTTCAGTATGCTCAACGTAGTTTTCTGTATGCTCAACCTATTGTTCAGTATGCTCAACCTAGTGTTCTTTAAGCTCAGCGTAGTGTTCTGTATGCTCAACCTAGTGTTCAGTATGCTCAACGTAGTTTTCTGTATGCTCAACCTAGTTTTCTTTAAGCTCAGCGTAGTGTTCTGTATGCACAACCTAGTGTTCAGTATGCTCAACCTAGTGTTCTGTATGCTCAACCTAATGTTCTTTAAGCTCAGCGTAGTGTTCAGTTTGCTCAACCTAGTGTTCTTTAAGCTCAGCGTAGTGTTCTGTATGCTCAACCTAGTGTTCAGTATGCTCAACGTAGTTTTCTGTATGCTCAACCTAGTGTTCAGTATGCTCAACCTAGTGTTCTTTAAGCTCAGCGTAGTGTTCTGTATGCTCAACCTAGTGTTCAGTATGCTCAACGTAGTTTTCTGTATGCTGAACCTAGTGTTCTTTAAGCTCAGCGTAGTGTTCTGTATGCACAACCTAGTGTTCATTATGCTCAACCTAGTGTTCTGTATGCTCAACCTAGTGTTCTTTAAGCTCAACGTAGTGTTCTGTATGCTCAACCTAGATTTCTGTATGCTCAACCAAGTGTTCTTTAAGCTCAGCGTAGTGTTCTGTATGCTCAACCTAGTGTTCAGTATGCTCAGCGTAGTTTTCTGTATGCTCAACCTAGTGTTCAGTATGCTCAACCTAGTGTTCTTTAAGCTCAGCGTAGTGTTCTGTATGCTTAACCTAGTGTTCAGTATGCTCAACGTAGTTTTCTGTATGCTCAACCTAGTGTTCTTTAAGCTCAGCGTAGTGTTCTGTATGCACAACCTAGTGTTCAGTATGCTCAACCTAGTGTTCTGTATGCTCAACCTAGTGTTCTTTAAGCTCAACGTAGTGTTCTGTATGCTCAACCTAGATTTCTGTATGCTCAACCTAGAGTTCGGTTCTGTATGCGCACTCTAGTGTTCTGTATGCTCAACCTAGAGTTCTATATGCTCAACCTAGTGTTCTGTATGCTCAACCTATAGTTCTATATGCTCAACCTAGTGTTCTGTATGCTCTACCTAGAGTTCTGTAAGTTGAACCTAGTGTTCCTGAATTTCGTACCAGTACTGTAGCCGCTCTTATAAAATCATCTTCGCCCATGAGACGGCATACTAATAACTTTATACATGTACTCAAACTTTCACAGAAAAGATCAGTTTCCGCCGGAAATCACTCTTGTGATATTCAGATTGCTTAACTAACCAGACGGGTTCGAGGGGAAACCGAGTAACTAAAATTATATTTGAAAAAAAAAGTTATCCTTCTGACATTTTGAATGTGTTGTTATATGTGATATGACAAAATCAATTTTAGTCTGAATAATTTGACATACGTTGTTGCAATTTTTGTATCATTATATTTTACGTTTACCTACTTTTGTTTTCAGTTGTTTTAATCACCACTGGGCCTATCCTTTACGCTACGAAAATTATAAAAGGCTATGATTTTGACAAGAAACAATTAGATGTTGGATTTTGGTTCGCTGTGGTATCAGCAATATCAGCGGGCCTGGCTTGCTGTCTTACTGTAGCATCCTACATCAGCTACCGTCGAAAGAAAGAAAAACGCAGCTCTAGCACGGCAACGAGAAGGCAAACAGACAATGGTCTTGAAAAGTTTTAAAAAAAAGAGAAATTTAGGATGAAAAATCATTCACCCGTCTTTTGGCAAAGGCTATGCGTCACATGCGAGTATTCGTAATCCGCCAAAACTCTTCAAACTCTTGACAGGGAAGGTACCTGAAAAAAAATAATGAAATTATATTATCATTGGATAATTTTGAAGATTCTTCTAACTCTATAAGTCTAATCTTCACCTATGGACCAACGTTTATCATCATGTACAGCGCAGAATGAGTTTGCCTTTCATCTAGAGATGGAGTGACCAGCTGTACTTTGACCAAAAGTTTTTATCCAGCAAAGAGAAATATTGAACATGAATGAAAGATTACTGAAAAAGATATATTGTTTTAACATAAGGATATTTCATACTGAATTTATCAAACGAGTTGAATAAAATAATAATATGCTTTACCGTGATGTAGAAAGATACAAAGGGGCCTCCGTGGCCGAGTGGTTAAGGTCGCTGACTTCAAATCACTTGCCCCTCATCGATGAGGGTTCAAGCCTCACTCGGGGCGTTGAATTCTTCATGTGAGGAAGCCATCCAGCTGGCTTACGGAAGGTCGGTGGTTCTACCCAGGTGCCCGCTCGTGATGAAATAATGCACGGAGGGGCACCTGGGGTCTTCCTCCACCATTAAAGCTGGAAAGTCGCCATATGACCGATCATGTGTCGGTGCGAAGTTAAATCCAAAAAAAAAAAAGATACAAATGCACTATTCTTTTTATTACATGTTAGTTCTACCTGCTGAAACATCAAAAATTGCTTCTTTCCATCTTATTATAGACTAACCGGTTCAACAATCGTCTCCTATACTTAGTACGACATCAACGTCAGAGTGTTATTACATTAGTTTATTCCATGAATACCTATAAATAGTGAGACATTTTTGCTGGAACTTCTATCTCCTGTTATCGTATTGTTTGACGCGTTATCACATTAACATAACTTCAACCGCGACCATTATCGATAATAACCCAGACGTTAGCGCGGTTTACGTTCGTATGAAATGACGTAATAACGGTTCAAAGAGGAAAGACAGCCAATTATTCAGTTTTAGCTTTTGTTATATATACTTTAATCAGTTCTGTTAAAGTACGGCTTGTATGTCACATGTAAATATAAATAGGCAGAAAACAAATTCCGTGTTATGCTGTGTTGAAATCAAAGCCCATATTATGCGTGTGTCCAAACTTCTTTCATTAATATTCGTGACTCATGAAGAAAAACTTTTTTTAAGGTGAAAAACGAGCCATATAGGTTTCCCGTTCTTACATAAAATAGTAACTATTTTCCTATTATTTTTAACAGTTTATTTTGCTTGTAGATCAATAAATCTCATATATAAAAGAAGCGCTGTAATCTAGCGTGCGTGAACAAAAATGACGTTATGACGTTCCAAAGACGAACTTAATGAAAGAGTTCCGATTTAAAATGTAACTCGTTACGTTACGGTACGGTTTGTTTTTGTAAAATACTTTTTTGAATATGGAGGTTTATAATAAAAGGGCCTAAGCTCTATTTCCCTCTAACGACACGACGTCGATCACGTGGTACACACATGTATGCATCATGACTTAGTTTTCGTTGTTCAATCTTCGGCAATATTTTCGAATCGTTACAAATGTTAATTTGTGACTTTATACGGATACTTTAAAATGATATTAATAACACTAATTAATGTGAATCTTAAAGGAAAAGAAAAGATGATTTCACTTATTATTTGAAGCATGTGAACAAGTGACTTTAAACATGGACTTAAATACATTTGAAAATCTTGCGCTTCCATCTAAACTAGATTCTCAATAGTTCTTGTTCGTTAATTCAAATTGCAGCTTTTCTGAAGCGAAAATGAAACAAATGTAGACAAAAGTGTATGGTTACCAGTCCAAAACCTAATAAAGCGGAAGTAGAACCACATTCTTATTACATGTAAAAGTGAAGATGAATGAACTGCTCATAAGATTTCTGATTCCATATGATATTTTGTCGGTTATTTTTTCAATTGTCAACACATATCTTCGTCTTGTTAATTGTGTTATGTTCTGTTCTGTTCTGTTATGGTAATTCTATCGTAAAACACCTCAACGCTGTAGCTGATGTACCAATTATCTTGAAATCTATTACTGACAATTGTACATGCATTATTTTAGTTATTCAACCCACTAGTCTTCTTTTTGTTGTCTTCCTCGGGCGTTTCCCTGATTGCACAGATTGGATTGTTACTATATTGGGATGTCAACAAACATTGTTTGTGCCAAAGAAAAAATACATTTGAATTTTACATATGACTTGACTTGAGTAGGATCCCTTAAACCTCTTTAAAAGATAACTTACATAATTCAAATATTCAGATGAGTTGTTCAACTCTTTTGTTATTCATTCAACCGTTTTATAAACAAAATGTATAGAACGTCTATTAAATAGGACAACCTAAGTGTTATGAAAACGACAAATTTGTCCCGTTTACAAGTGAGTTTCGGTTTATTTCAGTAGATGATAAGTTTAGATTAAAATACTAGACCAAATCAGAGTTGATGTATACATTAAAAAAACGTCAAGTTTTTCTACTCATACTTTTCATAAAATGAAGATTATTTTTGTAAAATGACTGAAAACCGGAAAATTGATAGCCACTCTGGAAGATATATACTGGCTGTTCCCAAAGTTCTGTTGGTTTCGGACCTCTCAGCTTGCCACATCTTAGATTTATGCAAAACAACGATAAAGAATCATTAAAACATCCGTTCGGCATAAAAATTCGCAAAAATGGACAAATTAAGATCTGCTTACTTTTCACCAATAGTATAGGTATTATTTGTTTTCATTTAATCTTAAATATTAATACAACATCAATTCATCCATACTGATTTTTTTTTTTTTTTTTTTTTTTGCATATCGGACATGCATTTCCAGTGATATTACCCATGCCGGCAAGACCCATCTGACACCCATGCCAGATGACTCTCGTGCTGTTAACGGCAACTAGCGATTCATGCATTGATCATATATATTGTTTATGTAAAATGCGAAAAAAATCAGGTACCTTGTAATATCTAGTTTCTCTCCGTTCCTTGTAGTATATTTCTCGATTCAAACTAGTTATTTTACGGTAAGAACGTACTGTTACGCTTCAAACGATAAAACTGAAGTGGAACTTTGTTATTGTGCGTCACTGAAACGTCTTGACGTCACTTATGCTTTCGGACGTTAATTTCACGCCTTTTTAGTTACTATAAGTATGTACTATAAGAAAGAGACTTACAAAGAACGTATTTCTATTTGCTTTATTTATTCAAGTATTTGTAAAATACGGTATGCAAGAATCTGTCAGAATAAAAAGCTTATAATGTATACGACATGCAAGCTTCATTACCGCCCAATGCGCAGGTGCCCTCGGGACGGATATTTCTATCCGATTCGTAAACACATGACTGATATTTTTCTTGCATATCATATTTATTCTAATAATTATAATAGATTAGCAACTATTTCTGTGGTTTGGTGTTAAGCTTCTAAACAGCTTGATAGCTTTCTGATATGAATGAATTCTACACGAACAGGTCAGCACCACGGAGACCCAGGAAGACAACGTTTACATGTTACAGTAGAATTTATCGAGCAGGAGAGTAGAAAATTTCTAAAAATACATATCTCCGGCTAACTCACATTGTGCCTGCTTGTTTCTTTTACCATTTGCTCACTTGATTATTTTGATTTTGGTCACCGTCAAGACAAGATAAATAACATTGCACGATAAGCTCGTTAAGGTTTTGAACCGACATTGTCATTTTTACCAGAAAAGTTACATTTTGATCGCTATTATCTTTTGTGACAAATTCGATTCTGATGATCGTTTTCCTTTTTATACATGTATAAATTCCATATATATATGAGTAAACATTTTTATAGATCTTACTTAAGTTATTACCTGTTACACCTTTAAAATTTCAAATAACATCTCGCAAAAGAGACCATTGTTTTAGATAATGTTATCTGATTTTTAGTTTTTTTTACAAAATATACTAGATTTATTGTGAATGCCGTATATGTTCATACATGCCAGAATTACACCAGGATACGAAACATTTTTTTGAGTTTTTGAGATTTTGATGTTATTTATATCTTTAAAAAGAATCCAAGAAACCCTGTTTTATATATTTTTACTATACATTTAAATTGGTATTCCTTATGAATTTAGAGATGACAGATGTCTATTTATAGACTTATATAAAATGGTACATTTAAATTGGTATTCCTTATGAATTTAGAGATGACAGATGTCTATTTAAAGACTTGAATAAAATTCATTACTGTTAATGGTGTTTATTTCTATCTTTTAAATATTGCTTGTCGTGTTCGACTGTTGTCCTTTTTTTTGAAGCTATAAAGAAGTATATTTTTACATTAAGAAAAGAAATAGAAATGGATAAATGTGCGAAATGTTTGTTAATGCTGCATATTGCGGCGTGGGTTTTGGGCATCCTGGCCCTATTCTTACCTTTTTGGGTCTCTACAGATATTGATGATGGCGTTAGGGAGGTAGAAGTGAGCAAGAAGATAGACAGCGGTCTGTGGTGGAAGTATGAAAGATTTGAGGCTAAACAAAGTTCTTTACCCGAATCCGATGTTTGGTGGCGGCAAATTTTTGGAACATCTTTACGTAAGTTCTTTTTATTTTGTTTTGTTTTTGTCTGGTCTAGTATCACACGGATATAATTTTGGTCATATGGAGACTTTTCCAGCATTTGATGGTGTAGAAAGAACCCAGGTGCCCATCCTGCCATTATTTCAATCATGGGCGGGCACCTGGGTAGAAATATTGAAATTCCGTAAACCAATGTCGCATGAAGCATGCAAGATTTTGTTGTATTACAGGGAAAATCATAGTCAAAGCTTGATATTTCAAAGCATGTACGCGTATGTAGTAAATATCTATATATATATATAATAATCTCTGCTAGAACTGATAGTCTGGCGGTGGAATTACATTTGTGTCCAAAGAATCATGTACAAAATGTTTTAACATTTTATGTAGGAAATGAAACTGGCTGATGGACATATTGTTAAAGTTTTTATTTATATCATTTAAGAAATAATTTATAGCAATAGAGTGTTTTAAGACTATTTATGCACGATGGGCGGTTATACGCCGAGCGTAAAAATTTCACGAGGGCGCAGCCCGAGTGAAATTATTTGTACGACGTATTACCGCCCGAGTGTATAAATAGTGTTAAAACACGGTTTCGCTATGAATTATTTCGATTCTAATATAGCCTTATTCTAAAACAGTAGATAAAATATAGTAGCGCTCTTTCTTGATCGCAACAAAAGTATTGACGTCACTGCACGTTAACGTGACGTCATTCTAGCGTAAGCGTGTTTTAACAAAGACAGGTATATAAGAATTAAGTATATTATACATATGGCTAGAACACAATAAAATTAGTATTTTATGTAGCCCGCCCGCTTAGCTCAGTAGGGAGAGCGTAAATCTACGGATCGCGGGCTCGTGAATTTGATCCCCGTGCGGTGCGTATGTTCTCCGTGACAATTTGTTAAAGACACTGTGTCTTAAATCATTCGTTCTCCACCTGTGATTCATACTTACGTGCAGAGAACAGGTTTGTACTGGTACAGAATCAAGGAAGACTGGTTAGGTTAACTGCCCGCCGTTACATAACGTAATCTCCCCTGTTATGGCAGGTTGATGGTCATTTCGTGGGAAGGAAGAAATTAAAATTCTGTAATTTTTGCGAGTGTGAGTGCAATGGAAATATATATGGACTATTAGGAGGTATCATTCTTTATGAAGGATTACCAAGGTGACATTTTTCAATTGTTAATTTTGAGAAAACTGCATTTTTAAGTGAATCACCTGATTTTACTTACCTGTGTCATGGTCTGGAGATTTCAAGATATTCGGCCAACTATATATGAGAGTGGACAATTTGTATACTGCACATAAAAGTAACGGAACAATAATGTCTGACGCTACCCCACTAACTGAGAAGCTTGTAAGGAAGAGAAACTTGTCTTCTCCCAGTGATCAAAATGACCTAAAAAAATGTAAAGCCGGATCCTTAGTGGCGTCTATCGATGAACAGGACAACGAAGACTCTGGGCAGCAAATCACGAAAATTGTTTTAGGGGAATCTGACTTGATTCAAATCAGTGAGATGCTCGAAAAATCATTCTCGAATACGTACGAAAGCAGACTTAGTGTTCTAGTGGCTTCCGTCGTACAGGAAGTAATGACTCATGTTACCCCGAAAATAAATAAACTCGAGGAAGAGAATTCGATCCTGAGGGCCAGAGTTACTTCACTGGAACTAAAATCCGACGCAACTGAACAGTGCAGTCGACGAAACAGTTTGAGGGTGTCTGGATTTCATGAGGAGGTAGGGGAAGACACTGACCATAAAATCTTAACACTAGCGAAGGACCTTGGTGTTAACATGTCCATCGACGAGATCGATAGAAGTCATCGTGTGGGAAGACCCAAAACTTATGCCGAGGCGATCACCAACGGTAGACCCACCCCGTCTCGCCCTAGAGACATCGTCGTCAAATTTAGTACGTATAGAGCTAGGCAAAAACTGTTCATGAAGAAATCCAAACTTAAAGCAACGGATTATTCTGGTATCTTCATTAATGAAGATTTGACGCGCGAAAGAAGCAGTATATTCTTTGATGCTCGAAAACTTGTTAAATCTAAGAGCATAAACAGTGTGTGGACATCAGACGGAATTATTATTATAAAAGACAACAATATGCGGACACACCGGATTGAAAGCAGCGATGCTCTATCTAAATTCAAACAATCATTCGGTTACTCAAACTGACTGCGTGCAGTATACTACTGCTCAGTGACTGTCTTGGTCTCGCATCAGTGATACAATAGCACATTCACTGTGGCGACATGTATTTGTAGCTTTGAATTGTATCTCTAAATATGTAACAGTATTACACCTGAATATACATATAGACATAGATATAAATTGTCTGTATACACATGTTTAGTGTACTATGACATATCACTTTAAATTAAATTCCAATAAAAGGTTTTTCTAAATATGTAACAGTCATATAAATATTGTTTGTATAAATATGTTCATTGTACTAGGATTTTACGATATACCAATTGATATATAGTTTATACTATGGTCTAAATTTGTATACACTCTTCGTTCGTCCGTTTGTCATTTTCAAAGTGTATTTAAATATTTCTAATATACATTTACGCATTATTATTCTGAGGTGTTATAGTTGAAACATATTGAAATTACGTGTAAATCGATCTGTGATTTTGTTTAGTCGCTTCGTCCGCCTGTCTGTCTAAAACAACATATATTTAAATATTCCAAACGTACAATACTGTGGTGTACCAGATGATATAGTTGACATTATGGTGGAACTCTGTCTAGACACTTCGTCCATCAAGTCTGCCATATACAATGTGTATCTAAATATTCTCAAAGTAGTACCAGACATTATGTTTAATTCTGACGCTTCGTCTGTCCGTCTGTCTGTCATTTACAACATGTTTTTGAATATTCCCAATGTACAATACGCATTAGTGTACTATGGCGTACTAGCTGTTACATAATTGACATTATGGTGTTATTTGCCTAGACGCTTCGTTCGTCCAAGTGTCATTTACAACATGTAATTAAATATTCCAAATGTACAATACGTTTTACTGCACTATGGTGTACTAGTTGATACATAATTGACATTATAATGTAACTTTGTTTAGACGCTTCGTTCTTCCGTCTGTCATTTACAACATGTTTTTGAATATTCCAAATGAATGTATCAGTGCACTATGGTGTACTAGTTGATACATAACTGACATTATTGTGTCATTTTGTCTAGATGCTACGTTCGTCCGTCTGTCATTTACATAATTGACATTATGGTGTTATTTTGTCTAGACGCTTCGTTCGTCCGTGTGTCATTTACAACATGTATTTAAATATTCCCAATGTACAATACGCTTTTCTGCACTATCGTGTACTAGTTGATACATAATTGACATTATAGTGTAACTTTGTTTAGACGCTTCGTTCTTCCGTCTGTCATTTACAACATGTTTTTGAATATTCCAAATGAATGTATCAATGTACTAGTTGATACATAATTGACATTATTATGTCATTTTGTCTAGATGCTTCGTTCGTCCGTCTGTCATTTACAATATGTATTTAAACGTTCCCAATGTACAATACGTGTTAGTGTACTATGGTGTACTAGTTGATACATAATTGCCAAGACGCTTCTTTCTTCCGTCGGTCATTTACAACATGTATCTAAATATTCAACAATGTACAACACGCATTAGTGTACTATGGTACTAGTTGATACATAATTGACTTTATAATTCTGATTTTGTCCTGACGCTTCGTTCGTCCGTCTGTCATTTACAATATGTATTTAAACGTTCCCAATGTACAATACGTGTTAGTGTACTATGGTGTACTAGTTGATACATAATTGCCAAGACACTTCTTTCTTCCGTTGGTCATTTACAACATGTATCTAAATATTCAGCAATGTACAACACGCATTAGTGTACTATGGTACTAGTTGATACATAATTGACTTTATAATTCTGAATTGTCCTGACGCTTCGTCCGTTTGTCTGTCATTTACAACATGTATTTAGATATTCCCAATGTACATAAAGTGTCTTACTTACAATTGACTAGTTGTAATATTATTGACCTTTCGATATATTAGTAAAATAGGCATTATTTTACTATTTGTAACATAATACATTCAACGATTTGATACATAATTAACATAGTGTATAATCTTGTGTACATATGTATGTTAAGACTGCGTAAATATGGGTCCATGTTGTATCTTTGAAACTGGTGTTTATATTGACACATATCATGCATACAGTTCAAATGTTGTAACATCTTGAACTGTGACATAGGATTCTGATAAGTTATTAGGTTTTTCAGCCTACAGTTGTAAGTTTATTTACGTATGTATATGTGTGTACGTACGTATGTGTCTGTGTGTGTGAGTGTGTACGTATTATATGCGTACGCATGTGCGTACGTGCGTGTGTGCGTGTGCGTACGGGCGTACGTGCGAGCGTGTGTGTAACTATGGGTCCAGGTAGTAACTGAAAAGTAGATTTGCTTTTTGTTAAAATATTGTCAATTTTTAGCATACATTTCAACGATCGATTTATTTAAACATGCTCTATGCTATGTTTAACATGACTTGCTCAAACTATTTGTTGTTAAACCCCACATACAACTCTTTTCAAAACTATTTGTATTACCATTGACTATGTGGTTTAAGATTTGTTTATCAGACTGTAACTAAGGTACTATTATTATGTTTAGTTTTTTAGCAATGATATTTAATGTAGCTAAACCTTTATGAAAACTAGTAATTTGTACAACTTTTTGATATATTTTTCATAACAATACGGAATCATATACTTCGTTTATCTGAATAAGAGATACTATTAACTTGATTCAGGTCTTTTAGCAATGATATTTACTTTATCAAAACTTTTACGAAAATTATATTTTGTATATCTTCTCGGAAAAATCTCCAAAACAATATGGAATCATTACACATGTACTTCGTTTATATGATTAAGAATGCTCTTCATAGTTTCTTTCGAAATAAGGCTTCACACGTTAATTAACTTCATATTTCTTTTCCTCATTTTTATATCATTGCGCTCAACTTCCATTATGCATTTCCAATTTCTTTTCTTTTTGAACCTCATGAATTCTCTTCTTTCTCGATTTCCCTCTACCTTTTGTTTCGGTTTTTTGGTTTGGTTTTGTATGAACGGTAGAAACTGGACAATACACTTCGCTAATTGCATGATCTTAGTACATGGCTCTTGTGTTAATACATCAGTAACATAATGAAATACACTTCTTCCACGTCGATCATGCAGTCTTATATATGCCCGTGGAAATTCACATTACTCTTACATGCCACGATACTAATCTTTACCATTTCAAACAGTTTCTATACTTACTCCTTACACACTCAAGTACAGATTCAAGTTAGACATCGAATTAGCTATCCACACAAACGTGCAATTCCAGGTATTAATTGTATTCAAAATATTCTTCTAACCAAATCAATTCTTATATGTTTGGCAGTAACAGTGTGCAGTTCTTGGCTTATTTTCCTACTTGCTACGGCCGGAGATATCCATCCAAATCCCGGTCCGTCTTCATCACATTCTACCAGCTCTACTTGCTCCTCTACATCGTCCATGACTCAGATATTATCCGAGCTCATGACAAGAGGTAACAGCCTGTCAGTTTTACACTATAATGTACAAAGTTTATTAAACAAAATTGATATTTTGGGGGCTGAATTTAACTCCTTTGACATCTTAGCATTCTCTGAAACATGGCTAAACTCTAACACTTTCAATGACGATATAAAGATTCCAAACTTTCATTTTCCAGAAAGAAAAGATAGAACCGGAGACAGTCACGGGGGAGTAGCCGTTTATCTAAAAAGTACTCTGTATTACAAGCGACGGCTTGACCTCGAGCTCAGGGGTCTAGAGTGCCTTTGGGTAGAAGTAATGCCTTCTCACTCCAAGCGAATTCTCATCGGAGTCTTCTATCGCCCTCCAAATGCAGATATACATTACACTACCATGATTGAAGAATCTCTTAGATTGGCACTCGACACAAATATACCAGACATCATTGTAACTGGCGATTTTAATTTCAATCCCTCCAATCCGAACTTGTGTCGCAAACTTGTTTCTATCTGCCAACAGTTCAATCTCGACCAACTCATTACTGAGCCAACCCACTTCACAGAGTTCTCTTCCTCTTTACTTGATCTCTTTCTCGTTTCGTGTAGTCACCGTGTTGTAACTTCTGGGGTCGGAGAGCCAATACGTGACCAGAATCAACGGTATCACTGTCCTATCTATGCCCTTTTTGCATTCTCTAAACCTCCAGCCAATACCTTTAAACGGCATGTATGGTTATACGATCGAGGTGATTACAACGCTTTAAGACGTGAAATTAGGAACACTAATTGGGATCTTCTAAAGGATGATAACATTGATATCTACACAACGTCATTCACTAACAAACTTCTTCAACTCTCAAAAGAATGTATTCCCACAAGAACAATCACCGTGAAACCAAATGACAATCCATGGATAACAACACATATAAAGAAACTAATTCGTAAACGTAAGAAATTATATCACAGAGCAAAGCGAACACAAAATCCATCTCACTGGCATAAATTTAGACACATCCGAAATGAAGTTGTAACACTTATTCGCACTGCAAAACATGACCACTTCCTTAAAATGGCAGAGTCGCTTAAATTAGAGTCTACTTCACAAAAAGACTGGTGGAAGCTAATCAAACAGTTTTTATCCACTAACGATAAACAAACAATACCTGCACTAAAACAACCTAACACCCAAGAACTGGTTTTTGATAAGAAAATAAAATCTGAACTCTTAAACAATTTTTTTTGTAGTCAGTCGTCACTTAACAACTCCAATAAAGACTTGCCAAATAACTTCTACCAGGAACCCTTAAATAAGCTTCTATCTATTTCCATCACACCCCAAGACGTTGAGGACGCTCTCAAATCTTTAAAAATTAATAAAGCCTCAGGGCCTGATGAAATAAGCAACCGTATCCTGCGAGAAACAGCTTCAGAAATAAAATTTCCACTCTGTTCCTTGTTCAACTATTCCTTGCAATGTGCAAAAGTGCCTCAGATCTGGAAAGATGCTCATGTCTGTGCCATCTTCAAAAAAGGCGATCCATCTCTGCCTAATAACTACAGACCGATTTCTCTTCTTTGCTGTACTGAAAAGGTTTTTGAGCGCATCATATTTAAATATCTTTTTAACTTTCTTCATGAAAATAATTTAATCTCTTCTGTCCAGTCCGGATTCAAACCTGGAGATTCAACAGTTAACCAACTCACATATTTGTATAATAGCTTTTGTAAGGCATTAGATGATGGCCTTGAAGTTCGCACAGTCTTTTTTGATATAAGCAAAGCTTTCGATAAAGTTTGGCACCAAGGTTTAATTCTCAAGCTTCAAAAAGCTGGTGTGCAGGGACCTCTTCTAAACTGGTTTTATGATTACCTTTCTGACAGGCGACAGGCTGTTGTTCTACCAGGTACCATGTCTGGTTGGTCTACAATAAAGGCAGGAGTTCCCCAAGGCTCTATCCTTGGTCCTCTTCTGTTTTTAGTGTATATCAACGACATAGTGGAAGACATTGGTTCTCATATTCACCTTTTTGCCGATGACACTAGTCTTTACATAATTGTTGATCACCCGGTACCTGCTGCAGGTATTCTTCAGTCCGATATCAACAAAATCTCAGATTGGGCTGACAAATGGCTAGTCACATTCAACCCATCTAAATCAGAAACAATGGTAATTTCAAGAAAAACATCAAAACCTTTCCATCCACCTCTTCTTATGCACAATCATCCAATAGCCTCTGTTACTTCCCATAAACACCTTGGCGTTCACTTATCTGAAGATGGTTCTTGGCACACGCATATCACCTATATTACAGAAAAGGCATGGAAACGCATCCATATTATGCGCAAATTAAAATTTCAACTTGATAGGAAATCTTTGGAAATAATATATCTTTCTTTTATAAGACCACTTCTTGAATACGCTGATGTTATCTTTTCAAACTGCACTCAGTATGAGAAACAAGAACTCGACAAAATACAGAATGAAGCATCCCGAATTGTATCTGGAACTACTCAGCTAGTATCTTTTCGTGAACTTCATAAAGAAGTTCCTTGGGAATCTCTTGAAACCCGGAGACGAAACCATAAACTCATATTATTGTACAAAATGAAAAATGGCCTTTCTCCTGGCTACCTTTCAGCTTTAGTTCCTCCATCTGTTGGTGAAGTAACTCGATACAACCTACGCAATGTTGATGATATACAAGGTATACGCACTCGGACTTCTCTTTACTACAACTCCTTTCTACCATCTGCTCTAAGAGAATGGAATAGTTTACCGTCAGAAATACAGAATTCACCAACCTTGTCTTCCTTTAAATCACAGCTAACACGAAATACCAGTACATGTCCAAAACACTTCTACATTGGTGCACGGAAATGGCAAATTTATCATGCCCGGCTGCGTACTGAGTGTAGCTCTCTGAACCAACATCTCTACAAGAAAAACATCTATCCTTCACCCCTTTGTCAGTGCGGAAGCATTGAGAGCAATCATCATTTCTTCTTTGAATGTCCAGGTTACAACGATATCCGTAGAAGACTCCTTCAAACAACCTCCAGCTTCTGCACTGTCACTCTGCACACTCTTCTGTACGGTGACCAGAATCTTAGCGATGACATCAATAACAGTATATTCCTAGCAGTTCAAAACTACATTAGGGAAAGTAAACGTTTTCCATGAGCTTAACTACATTAAGAAACTTTCCATTTTGCTCCAAACCTTCATCAATCCAAACCAATTCTCATACATTTATTTCTGTTTCCTCTCATTTCTATTGGACGCCTTTTACTTCACTATTTATATTATTATTTGTTTATGCAGATCTTATTATCGGAAGGAATCTTCTTAATATGCATAAAATTTCTTTCATTTTTTAATGTTATAATTACTAATTACAATAAACTTCTATTTTCTAATCTCGATTTTTTTTTTCAAAACATTGTCCTAACTTGATACTAATGTTTCATGTCATTTTTTCGATTCAATGCATATCAAATAAATTTTTGTTCCATAACACATTTCAAACAAACTGCCAAATTTACTGTAAGTTATCCCATATAGGAGAAGACCTTTATAAGCTTAGCTTTCGGATCTAATCCTTTTTCAGCATGTATGATAACAATATTGTAAATTGTAAATTGTAATATGCACATATGTTTGAAATAAAATATGTTTAAACTAACTGAAATACTGTTCAAAAACGGCGTTTAACCCAAAACAAACAAAGTATTTGATGCACGAATATTGAATCATAATATATATGGCTGTAGAGTTATGTGACGGAAACTAACTAAAAATAGCATTTTATTAATACAACATTCTGTTTGAGATATTTTTGTACGCCCGTCTCTGAAATTACGTGAACACCCGTGATGGGCGGGCGGGCGGCGTCCAAAAGCATGTCCGCTCTCTAAGTCGAACAGTTTTCATCCGATCTTCACCAAACTTGCTGACAATGTTTGCAGTGGGCATAATATCTCGGCCAAGTTCGATAACCAGCCAAATCGCCCCAGGCACTTTTGGATTATGGCCCTTAAATTACTCAAGATCTGCGAATTTAGCCTTGTCCGCTCTCTAAGTCGAATAGTTTTCATCCGATCTTCACCAGACTTGCTGACAATGTATGTGGGCATAATATCTCGGCCAAATTCGATAACCAGCCAAATCGCCCCAGGCACTCTTGGATAATGGTCCTTGAATTACTTGAAATCTGCGAATTTAGCCTTGTTCGCCCTCTAAGTCGAACAGTTTTTATCCTATCTTCACCAGACTTGGTGACAATGTTCGTGGACATAATATCTTTGCCAAGTTAGATAACCACCCAAATCGCCTCAGGCACTCTTTGATTATGGCCCTTGAATTACTCGAAATCTTTTTATGATACGTAACTGAATATTTAGACGGGCGTATTTTGTGACAGTCTGGCATTCTTGTAATTATAATAATGTTATCAATATTTTTAAAGGCAATCAAGTTATCCTAACAAATACAGTCAATTCAACTGCTATGTCATTGATAAACTGTATAATACGTTATTATCTACATCGTTTCTTTAAGAGAATGATGTTTATTTTCATAAAATTTGAAACAAATGTAATGACGGCATACCTAGTTTTTAAACAATAATACATGTATAGGTTTCTTATGCATTGCAAATAAATTCAGTGAAATGGTATCCCCTGCCGGACAGGATAAAGGTTTACCCCGTAAAACATTCTCTGCTTTCGAAAAACATTTTTTCAAAATGATGTCAGTTTGTCCTAGTATCTCATTCCATATTCAAGCTGATGTCTATGTCTACTTTTCTTTTCCCTGTTATAGATACTAAAGGTGTTGAAAGTGTGTCAGGCCTGTTGGTGACCGGGATGGTATTACTGACTGCCAGTTTCATTTCCTCGATATGGTTGGTGTGCTGCTGTTGTTGCAACGGTCGTCAGAAGATGATAGCCATGGTCGTGGACGTTGTTGCATTGTTTCTTGCAGGTTAATTACTTTATCTTTTGTTCTATTTTCATTTGTTTGTGTGTTTATGTTCAACAGTGTTCCAGTTAAAAAAACAACAGTCATTTAAAATATAATTTTCCATGTTCCGTACCAGTACTAACTAATAATTATTCTCCTCAAACAATAGACAACTTCTCCAAATATCTTCAGACTATATATAAACGTAGAAAAAGTTAAGATAACACATTAAATGTAAGGAAAATATCAAGAAACAAAATTATGCGAACAAACTAGTTCGATATTTAAATGTTAGCATTGTTTACTCTGTACATTTCCATTTCTTCCAATGTCATCATTCTTCCATGTAAACAGACTGGAGTTTGTTACTGTTCGTACAAAGCACTCTTTGACACATTGGTATTCATTTTTTTCTTTTATTTTTTCAGCTATCTGCATTGTTGCCGGGGTCATCGTATATTCCAAACAAGTCCTAAATGAGTACGAAATGAGTGAGAATGAAAAACATTTAGGCGTGAGCTTCTGGCTGGCAGCAGCAGCATCGGTGGTGACGTTCCTGACCGGAGTTTTCTTAAGTTATCTGGCTTGCAATGGGAAGCAGGCATCGTAGGACTTCATGTGTATAAAATGATATATCAATGTTGTAACATACATGTCTCAGATTTATTTTCGAACAATTTAAGATAATAAGAACTGTTTGTTAAACACGGATGTCCTCCATGATGGGTTGTCCCATTTTCAGTCCCGTGATCAGTATGACCATGACCTACTAAACCCTAGAACATTAGGGGTTATCTGCTTCGTAAGACCAATCATGCTATCAAGTTCGAAGATACTGCATCAATTGGTTCTCAAGTTATGGAGCGGAAACAGGTTTCAAGGTTCAGGCTCAGAATAGATTTTAGAATTAAATGGGCCTATTGAGTCTTTGAACATCTGACTGAGCATGCTTCCTCTCTATATCTCTCGTCTGAGTCACGTTTTCTTCTTTTTAGTCACCATGCCTCGATCAATCTCTTCCACCATGTCATCTGTCCCTTTAAGTGCCCGTGGGTGCAGGTGTTGGTTCTGCCTGGCTTCCTTGACCTCTTGGATGACTTGCCGAGGTAGCTGTATGTTCCTTCCCAACATGTAGCGCGTGAAAAAAATACAATAGTAGCTCAAAGTCCGTTTTTAGTAGCAATGATGCTTATGAAGCGATGCGATGTATAAAAATTAATTTATTATCAAATAAATGTATTTATGGATACGTTTAACCTTACTTCTTAACCATATTATAATAACGCGAATGATAGGTCGAACCATTCTGAGTGCGAATCATGTTACGTACAAGTATTAGTAAGCACAATAAGGTCTGATTAGTATTATCATAATTTATGCATAAATAGTCAGCTATTTTGTTGGAATAAAACACAAAGGAAAAAATTCATTGCCCGCCCTCCCATCCTTAAGCTTATTGATGACATAATTGTAATTTCGATTTTTCTGCAGTAAAGTTATTTTGTAATCTACTGCTGGTCATTTAGTATTTAGACTTATATACAAAATGATACCATTTGTGTTCTTAATATCAATTAATTGTGATATTTGGTTATACATTGTTGTGTGATATCATGTTTATGTATTCCTTCATTTGGCCAGTTGTTAAGGACCCAACCTTTGATATTACAACAGTATGACTGAGACAGTATATAATTTATATACCATTTGTGTTCTTAATATCAATTAATTGTGATATTTAGTTATACATTGTTGTATGATATCATGTTTATATGTTCCGTCATTTATTATTAAATGACCTTTTCGATTCACATGGTTTTAGTCTTTTCTCTCTCGTATATCAAACAAAGAAAACTTCGTACATTCAATTTACCTTAAAAGGTAGACATAAATATATAATGCGCAGACCTGATCAAAAACGTCATAACTGACATCATCGCCACCTTTTTCCATACACCTGAATATCTTGCCAAAATACTTATATGTTATAAAATTATGTGTTTCTTTAGTCAACGTTTGCTCTTCACTACTCGTTGATTAGTTGTCCGATTTTAATCATTAGACCGAGTCTTGTTACAAGGATCTAGACACATGGTATACAAGTATGTAGTTAGGAAAATAAATGCAGGAAAAATGCAATAAATTTTCTTACCGGAATTATACGAAAAGCTTGAACATGTGTGTTATATTATCATTATCTTGAAGATTGAGACCTTCAACAACATGAAACTTATAATTGTGCAGTAAAATAATTCTTGTGTGAAGTAGTTTGTTTGTTTTGTTTTATTGGGTTTAACGTCGCACCGACACACTTATAGGTCATATGGCGACTTTCCACCTTTGATGGTGGAGGAAGACCCCAGGTGCCCCTCTGTGTATTATTTCATCACGAGCGGGCACCGGGGTAGAACTGCCGAACTTCCGTTGTGGCAATAGGGTAAACACAATTTCTTTATACGATAACAATTGTGATTTCAACAGTTAGTGAACTGAATAAATTTACGAGATGAGAGTAACATTGTATACGTGAAAAGAATTATAAATGTTATTGCGGTTAAAAGGAAAGCTAAAATCACGGGGGAGGAACTGTTACACGAGACTCGGTTGTGGAGGATATCATGTTACAGATTTAGGATGCTACTGTTACAGTATTCCTGGATAACGTTACAGCATTCGGAGGATAATAATCGCTGTCGATGTTTTGTTTGCCAAAGAAATAGTAAAGATTTATCTCTTTTTTGCAAAAGTAAAAGTTGTTTTTCTAGATCAATGGTATGTACGTCTGTTGAGACATGGTTTAACACGTGAAACACAGTATATTGATCTCTATCAAGCGTTTAATGACAAAATCCGAAATTTTGATAGAAAATAATCTAAAAGAAGTTGATCAAAATATGTTTCAACCATATTTTATGCTCATTTGCATCGATAAAGACCCTGTTTAGGCATGCAGTTATAATACGAAGTAGAAACATCAATGTGGGTCTAATTTTTCGTGGTTTTATAGAATGTTACAGTTGTGGGGTGCTTCTTCTTGATGTGTTACAGGTTTAGGATGATACTTTTTGGAATACATTTTGACAATATACAATACCAGGATAGCAAATAAAATTTAGATATCATGAATTATGCGGGATTTTTTGCAAGATGTAACGAACATATTATACCAAGCGCATTTTATTCTAATTTCGAAATTCTAAATCTGATTCAACAGCTATATATATTAAAATGATATCATATATAAACATTTTCAGTGGAAACTAGTGTTCTATATCCAATGTATATGATACCATAATCACCAATTCGCATTGAATCGTCGTTTGCATTTTAATAAGCTGTTCTTTCATAAATAGTACCTGTTTATGCTACATGTATTGAGCTAGCAAACGATGTGTCCTAGCTTCAGAGGAGCTTTGTAATGCGTGTCTTAATCAACGATTTCAATTACTAATAAGCTTAAAAGAAAATATCCTCCCGGAATCGGTAATGGAGAACTTAAGAAATTAATTGGCTTTTCTCACGACAACTCGCACATGTGCAATAAAACTTTATTTCAAATAACAAAAGATTCTTTTTTTTGTTAAACATGTATACGTGTTTACTGTTGGAACAACCACCGAATCATCATATGCATCTGCGCAATGAAGATCTGGCAAGCATGCACAATCAAATAGGCTAATCTGAAGCATTGAATCTCTTTGGTCACAGTTAGGAGCTTATATCATTTAACAGAGGATTTTATACGCAATTCATAGTTAAAATGTATAATGTTTCAGGATTTTCTTCTAAAAATATATGCTTTTTTGTTTTTGTGTGTATGACAGTGTCAAGGGCTTTTCAGTACTGTAGGCATTGCGTGCATGTGTGTGTTCGGGTTTAACGTCTTTTGTCAACAATTTTTCAGTCATATAAACGACGGTGTCTACTTGTAGCAGTGAGCACAATGCCCAACTTTATAGTGCTGCCTCACTGGAATATCACGCCGTAGACACGTGGCATGATACCCCACCCGGTCACATTATACTGACACCGGGCTGACCAGCCCTAGCACTATCCTCTTAATGCTGAGCGCCAAGCGAGGAAGCTACTAGTACCATTTTTTACGTCTTTGGTATGACGCGGCCGGGGATCGAACCCACGACCTCCCGCACTCGAAGCGGACGCTCTACCACTAGGCTACCGAGGCGGTTCCTGTAGGCATTGCGTAAACGCGAGCACGAGCACATTTAAATTCGGGTTGTTCAAAAATTAGGAGTTACCTTATAAACATAGTAACTCACTCTCTTTTTAGATTTGAACGAAAGTAATTAATCTATGTGAATATAAATAAAGAAACACTTAAAACATTTTTCGATTTCGCTCCGCGATATCTTTGGTGATTTATTTAGAGGTTATGAAAAACATTTAACAACCGATGTATTTAGAGATTGTTCAAACGATCGGTCAATTTGCTTGGAAAAGGGTTTTTAAACGTTGTTACAGCAACGCCACTCTAGTACATGTCTGACTGCCTCAAATGACAAAATAAATGTTGTTTAGCAGTATTTACATCTAACAACAGAATCCTGAAGAAGGAAAAGGTATCATCCTAAATCTGTAACACATTCAGAAGCAGCACCCCACAACTGTAACATATCCTGCTAAACTGCAACATTCTACAAAACCACGAAATATTAGACCAACAGTAAGTTTTCTATCTCGTATTATAAGTCCATGCCTGAAGAGGGTTTTAATCAATGCAAATTTGCATGAAATACGATTTGAATATCTTTTAATCAATTTGTTTTAGATATTTGACTATCAAAATTTCAAATTTTGTTATAAAACGCTTGACTGACATCAATATACCGTGTTTCGCAGGTTAAGCTATGTCTCAACAGATGTGCATATCACTGATCTAGGAAAACAATTTTTATTTTTGGAAAAAGAGATCAATCTTTACCACATCTTTGGCAAAAAAAAAAAATACCGACAGCTATTATTATCCTCCGAATGCTGTAACGTTATCCAGGAATACTGTAACAGAAGCATCCTAAATCTGTAACATGATATCCTCCACAACCGAGTCTCGTGTAACAGTTCCTCCCCCGTGAAAATTATCTATAATGAACCAAACACATAAAATTAAAGCTAAAATATTGTTTGTAAACATTTCTATCTTAAACATCTATCAAGGAAGTTGCTCCCTCAAACTGAAGCCCTATAGCAGTGTATGTATGGATATGTATATTAGTAAAATACACGAGCATACATAGACAAAGTAAAATATACAGACAACGAGGACAAAATAAACAAGTAAGGAAACAATCTAGGGATTTCAAAGCACTGAGACCAGACCAGAAAGAAAAAACCACTGTATATGTTATACCTTAACAAGAACAATGGTCATGAACGGGGAAATGTACTAACCACATTAAATCGCGCATTTCTCGCTGGTGCACATTGAACAAGTGGTAATTTATCTTCCATCGGCTTCAATATTTCTTATCGCATGGAAACTTCTGGAGTATCGGAGACTGGAATTGTGCAAGGTCTTACTGCACAATATGCCACAGCTGCAGGACGCATCAAAATCAAACGACTAGGCAAAGAAATCAACACAAGCACTATTTTTTACATTTGGCATTCCGTTTCTCCCTTCTTTTGTAAATGTTTGCTATTTGTGTACAAAAATCAGTACTTATATACCAAATCCTGTTCAGTGCTACAACTGTTTTAAATTTGGGCACAACGATAAGAAGTTTAAACGTTTGCCCAACGTGCGGCCAAAATGGCCATTCTTATGAGCATGACACTTGCAGTCATCCATTGTGTTGTGTGAATTGCAGCGAGCAACATTTAGCCAAGTCTCGCGACTGCAGGACATGGAAGATCGGAAACGATGTTCTCCATGTCAAATTCACACAGGGTATTGTATTTCCGGAGGCTTGATAAAGTGCCAAAGCTAAATTTACACTCCCTAAACCTTATTCGTCAATTACAAAATCTAACACTAACAAAACATCACAGTATATTGATTGCGTCTACAAAAACTTATTCCGAGCTTGTCCCTGACATTTGAAAAGAAAAGCCGAAAATTACTACACCTTTGCAACTACCAGTTCAAAATTCAACAACTAAACCAAAAATGCTACAAGTAGTTTAAAATGTACCAAAATATCAAAGACGTCGTCGTCAAAGTCTAAATGTATGTCAAATCCTAGTTTATGTTAGGTGAGTCAAACATCCAAACAAAAATTGATTTGAAAGCTGATGGGTTTAGAAAGGGATCAGCTGATCCCATAAAACCTATTACCAGTTCCCTCTTGATTTGAACCGGTTGACTGGGAGGATGACGATGATTTGCCGTTATCTCCTCCGCCCACTTTATAAAGTTATTTTTGGCTATCTATATAACTTATCTGTTTAGCTAGAATAGGCTATATATACAGTCGAAACTCGGTATCTCGAATTTCAAGGGACCGTGCTTTTTATTTCGAGATAACCGAAATTCGAGTTATGAGGAGAGATGTATATGGACGAATAATAAAAAAACGGTTAAGTTACGAAAAGATTTAATAAAAAAAATGTTTCCTTGATGCCGTGTATACGCTCTCGGTACTTTACGCGTAGTACTAGACAATTCTGTACAGTTTGAGTTTATCAAAGTTTTCAGTTTTTTCGAAGAATAAAAATGCTACTAACCTCAAATGTTTTTTGAGGCAAGTTTCCTTTTCGTACCACGTTTCTCTCCCGGAGGATTGACAGCATTTCGATTTGACATTTTGAACGAATGATGCTTTCCACAAAGAAGTTACTTTTTTACAGTCTCATCGCGATTACCTCTAATAAATCCTCATTAAAGATCCCAACTGTTCAAAATAATTAATTCATTTAGTTTAAATTAAAAGCAGTTTTCATAACGTCTCAGAAACAAATGATCGCTAATTAAGAAATCTAATGTTTACATCAAACAATTATCATTATGGCACCTGCAAATAAGTATGACATCATCTCACTTTGATGTACCAAAATATCAAAGACGTCGTCGTCAAAGTCTAAATGTATGTCAAATCCTAGTTTATGTTGGGTGAGTCAAACATCCAAACAAAAATTGATTTGAAAGCTGATGGGTTTAGAAAGGGATCAGCTGATCCCTCTTGATTTGAACCGGTTGACTGGGAGGATGACGATGATTTGCCGTTATCTCCTCCGCCCACTTTATAAAGTTATTTTTGGCTATCTATATAACTTATCTGTTTAGCTAGAATAGGCTATATATACATGTATATAGTTGCAGATTGCATCGCCAAATAGATATGTGTGACGGAGGTCGGAAAATGGACGCGGACATCGGAGAGCAGATTATAGTTTGGGGATTTACTCAAAACATTTTAAAAACATGAATATTTTCTACATATCAATTTTCAAAGTCAGTTCAACTCGCATCGCCTTTCATTTTAAGCTCAGTTAGGATGGGTCTCCATAACCGAGAGGTCATTGTCGCCGAAATTGAACCACTTGTCCTCTCGGCTGTTGGCTCGAAGTTAAATTCTTTCATGAGAGGAAGCCATCCAACTGGTTTACGGAAGGTCGGTGATTCTACCTACTTGCCCGCCCATGCCTGAATTAATGCACGTTGGGGCACCAAAGTCGCCATATGACATAAAATTCTGTCAGAAAATAGATCAGGTTATGTGAATAAAATAATAATATACAAAAAAAAACAAATGACTCATATAATACTGGCTTTATTCGTGTTAATTCAAGATTGTAGTGGCAATGTCATAAATGCTTTAAATAGTAAACATGGCGGATAGCAGATCTAACACTTTTGAACGTGATCGAGAGTTGCAGGCATGCCTAAACGATAACATATTATTTCCAACACACTTCGTCTTTCTGTTTTCTACATCACAGTCTTGTGTAATGTCAGTTGCAGATGACGAATATATATTTCTATGCAATCTTCGAACTAAATGTCACTTCTAAAATATGTTTGTATGTTTGTTTTGTTAAGAATATACTAGTAAATGAGCCGCGCCATGGGAAAACCAACATAGTGGCTTTGCGACCAGCATGGATCCAGACCAGCCTGCGCATCCGCGCAGTCTGGTCAGGATCCATGCTGTTCGCTTTCAAAGCCTATTGCAATTACAGAAACTGTTAGCGAACATCCGCGCAGGCTGGTCTGGATCCATGCTGGTCGCAAAGCCACTATGTTGGTTTTCCCATGGCACGGCTCAAATGATTTCTCATTGGGTAGATATTTGTTATAATATGTTATTTCTAATAATGCTCGTAGATATAAGCGGTATGAATTTTATTTCTTTACGCATTTAAAGATCTAATGTCATTATCTGAAGTATCTATCTACTTGTTAATTTGTATTTGGGCATAATCCTTATGTATTGCATGCATGTATCGTGTAAATAAAAACTCTATTTTATAACATATTTTGACCAAGTCCCATCTGTATCTAAGGCAAATTAAATGTTGACATGAATGAGATTCCGAGCCTTGGGGTCTGCAGAAACAACCCCCAATATACGATGGCATATAGATTCCAAAACCATCTACGTTCTCATAATCTCTGTCCTTCGGCCCCCACCCACTTTAAACAACTCAAAGTATTTTATATCCAGACGGTAACAGCATAACACCAATTTATTCCTAACATAATTATTAATTAGAATATTGTATGGTGCAGGGGTGATACTGATGCATTGTACATGGCCTCTTAACCCTTACCATGCTGGACACGATTGATTCTGCCTTACCATGATCAGCCTGTACATCTGTGCAGTTTGATCATGATCTGCACTGTTCGCTATTCAGCCAGTATCATTTTGGTAAGCACCCCTTTGAACAGTAAATGGTACTGTCCAAACAGGAAGATGGACAAGTTCATTGTAGAAATATAGCAGGGTAAGGGTTAAAATGAAACGTGGAAAACTCATAGCACTGCTCTACATATACTCTGGGGTTTTTTCCGTATACCGATGCATAAGTTGATTTTCGAGTAAAAGGACTGGACAATAGAGACACGAAACATTAAGGCCAAATATGAACTCATTTTATCCACTGAAATCAAGAGCAAGAAACTAAAATTTATCATGAAAGTTAACCTTTAAACGACATCAAACTTCTTGTGAGAATTTTGTAGATTTTCGGTGGTGGACGAATACTCAAGGTACCACTGGCACCCAGGTAGAACCATCAGTCTTCCGTTAGCCAGCTGGGTGCTTTCTGAATTGTAAAGAACAATACATTTGAATTTTATAATATGACTTCATTTGGTTAGGATCCCTAAAATGTCTTTAAAAGATAACTTACGTAATTCAAATATTCAAATGAGTTGTTCAACACTTTGTACTTTATTCAACCGTTTTATAAACAAAATGTATAGAACGTCTATTAAATAGGACAATTTGACATATTGTTCACATACCGATATAATCAGAAGCTTTGGACCTTCAAATCAGTAGAAATATAATCAGGATGTTCTGACCTTCGCAACAGAAGAAATATCATCAGAATCTTTTGATCTTCAAACCCGGAGGTGGCAGTAATGATGTACCGCATTATTATAAATTTACCAAGTACGGTTTTAGATTATATGAAGACGTATAATGTTTAAGTATGAATGCGATTTTAGATTATGTTTTCTGAGTGAATGTCTTGTAATTTAACGTTTGTACATTTTGTTATGTTATAGAAGGTCATGTTGTAAATGTTTTATTTGCATGTCTGTACATGTTACCTTCTAAAAATAAAGAATTTTTATTATTATTATTATTATTATTATTATTAAGAGTGTTATATGTTTTTGTGATAAACTATATTTTCCGTATATATGAGCTAACATTTTTATAGATCTTACGTAAGTTATTACCTGTTACACACTTTAAAAGACCATTGTTTCAAATACTTATCTGATCTTTTACAAAATGTAAGTAAGTTAGTTAGATTTATAGATACATTTGTTTTAGTTTTTGACGTTTCGATGTTATTTGTATCTTTAAAAAAGCCGATGTTCATGGAATGACCGTTTAAATATGTTTACTGCACGTTTAATTTGGTATTCCTTATGGAGTTCAGAGATGACAGATGTCTATTTATAGATTTGAATAGAATTATTTTGTTTATAAAACTTTAAATAGTGTTTATTTGTATCTTTCAAATATTACTGTTGTCCTTTTTTAAACAGTAAAGAAATATATTTTACATTAAGAAAAGAAAGAGAAATGGATAAGTGTGCGAAATGTTTGTTATTCTTGCTGTATATCGCGGCGTGGGTTTTGGGTGTCCTGGCCCTATTCTTACCTTTTTGGGTCTCTACAGATATTGATGATGGTTTTAGGGAGGTAGAAGTGATCAAGAAGATAGACAGTGGACTGTGGTGGAAGTTTGAAAGATTTGAGGCTACTGGTTTCCCAGTAGTTTTCCGGACCTTTTACATTTCGTGCTGCATACACTTTACGCCGTCGTAAAGCATCTGGGTAAAAATATCGTATCATCTAGACGTCTGTTGCCTCTACATAGCAGCGAAAACCTAGCATTACCGAACGTATTTATTATTTGAATATCCCGGTTGTTTTAACTTACTTCGATGTAATATTTACACAAGAGATTGTCAACTGCGGGGGAATTCATGTTACAGTGCGCATGCGCAGAAATTGAGGCCCCTTGTAGGTAAACATCAGTCATTTGATGCTCCTATTTACAGACGATACAGTAAAAGCATTCCGATAGTTATAAAATAAAACAATGAATGTCAGAAAAAATCGACCTATTCACTATACTACGGCATTAAATTATCGATAAAAAATAGGAACCAAAATAGGTAGAGATTTACCTAAGATACCGTCTATCAGTCAAATGTACAGTGTCCATATGCCCGAGTGGTCAAGGCGTTAGACTACCAATTTTGAAACTGGTCTTGTTCCTTTTTTTTTTTTTTTTTAAAAAAGCTGTTAATTATATTAAAAGTTCTTAAATTTTTTTTGGTAATTTTACCAGTCCGTTAATTTTTTTAAATATACTTTTCAAATCGTCATCACGCCGTAGAATTATGTTTTAATTTTGAATATATATAACGAAATCGGAAATGTTTGCTTTTACAGAGAGGTTACAACTGTTACAATGAAAGGTCCGGAAAACTACTCGGACTAAATGAGATTTTAATGGAATTAATTACCCCGTTTGAGGCCTCATCTACATTTGTGTTATGAACGAAAGTGTAATACGAATTCTGCATGGTGTAAACGAACAACCTAGCTTTTTTCTGTGAAAAAATTATGTTTCTACTATGTTTTGTTTGAAAGTTACTCGCAAAAAATGACGATTTCGGTCCGGAAACTACAGTAAGCAAAATTCATTACCCGAATCCGACGATTGGTGGCGGCAAATTTTTAACACAAATTTACGTAAGTTCTTTTTTATTTTGTTTTGTTTTGTTTTTGTATGGTCTACTATCACACGGATATAATTTTGGTCATATGGAGACTTTTCCAGCATTTGATGATGCAGAAAGAACCCAGGTGCCTATCTAGCCATTATTTCATCATTGGCGGGTACCTTGGTAGAACTATCGACATACCGTAAGCACGAAAAAAGTTCTACACCGCATGTGAGATTTTGTTGCATTACAGAGAAAATCAAAGCCTAGAGAAGTCTGGTGGTTGCGGGTTTGAGTAGATTTATTTTCTGTTTAAATGTCAATCTATAAATATACATGAATGAGAAACAAATACAACTGTGACTCATATCTAAGATGATCACTGCCTGACCTAGCTTGTGATGTAACCATGGGCTGGAAAACCTTACCATTGATAGATCTTATATAATTTAAATGGTCAGTGTGAATGGATACAGGTTGAATCAGAACTGCTTGGTCATTGATAATTCATAGGCATTGTTAATGAATGGGACTATTTTGTGTAGCACATGAACATCCTTTAGATATGATTTGGTATATAATAAAGATGCTATATGACTGTCAGAAATACACTTGTAACTTTGGTAGCGGGGTCATAGAGCAGTTGATATGTCAAAGTATGTACGCGTATGTGTAGTAAATATCTATATATAATAAGCTCTGCTAGAACTGATAATTACATTTGTGTTCAAAGAATCATGTACAAAATATTTTAACATTTTACGTAGGAAATGAAACTGGCTGATTGACATATTGTTTAAGTTTTTATTTATGTCATTGAAGTAAATTATACATATAGCTGGAACACAATTAAATTATGTATTGCAAACAAATTCCGTGAAATGGTATTCCCTGCCGGACAGCATAAAAGTTTAACCCGTAAAACATTCTCTGCTTTCGAAAAACATTTTTTTCCCAAATGGATGTCCTAGTATCTCATTCCTTATTCAAGTTCATGTCTTTTCTCTGTTGTAGATACCAAAGGTGTTGAAAGTGTGTCAGGGCTGTTGGTAACAGGGATGGTGTTTCTGACTGCCAGTTTCATTTCCGCAATATGGTTGGTGTGCTGCTGTTGTTGCAGTGGTCGCCAGAAGATGATGGCCATGGTCGTGGACGTTGTTACATTGTTTCTTGCAGGTTTAATACTTTATCTTTTGTTGTAACCTCATTTGTGTGTATGTTTATGTTCAACGGCGTTCCGGTTAAAAAAAAAACATCAGTCAGTTAAAATATTATTTTCCATGTTGCTAACCAATACTTTTTGTACATTTATTTGTACGTATGATCAAATTCAACAGTATTTCAGTAAAAAGAACAGTCAGTTTCCATTTTCGGTACCAGTACTAACTAATTCTTCTGAAACAATAGACAACTTCTTCACATATCTTTAAACACAAACGTAGAAAAAGTTAACATAACATATGTAAGGAAAATATCAAGAAACACAATTATGTAAACAAACCAGTTCGATATTTAAATGTTAACATTGTTTACTATTTACATTTCTTCCAATGTCACCATTCTTCCATGTAAACAAACGGAAGTTTGCTATGTACTGTACATACTACACTCTGTCACGTTCGTATTCAGTTTTCTCTTTTATTCATTCTTTTCAGCTATCTGCATTGCTGCCGGGGTCATCGTATATTTCAAACAAGTCCTAAATGATTACGAATTGAGTGAGAACGAAAAACATTTAGGTGTGAGCTTCTGGTTGGCAGTATCATCATCGGTGGTGACGTTCCTGGTCGGAGTTTACTTGATTTTTCAGGCATGCAATGAGAATCGAACATCATAGGACTTCATGTGTATAAAATAAACAAGCAATAAAGTTTATAAATATATTTTTCATAGTATGAATAGTATACTAATAAACTTTGATAATGTGGCAGTTGACCTGAATACAATCGACACTGTTTATTTTCCAATACAGGTTCCAATAATAGCTTTACAATAGGTCTATGACGGATTATCTTTGAACACCCCTGGACTTCTCGGACTCAACCGCCACATTATCAAAGCTTATTAGTACTAGTATTTTTCCTTTTTATAGTGGGACGTAAATATTTCAAAGGCAACAAACAACAACATTAAAAAACACATATAGACCGAAGATGCACCGTTTTTATTTCGCCTGAATAGAGCTATGAAGTAGATATAACAGAAGTTTTTATTGATTGATTTACAATAGATATAGTACATTAGTCCTACTTAATTGCCCTTCACCGATGTGGGTTCGAGCCTCACTCAGTGCGTTGAATTCTTTATGTGTGGAAGCCATCCCGCTTGCTTATCAGTTGTTGTTACCATTTGTTTAATATACATAGTACGCATGTCAGAAATGCGCGAGTATATTTTCCCGTTATCATTGCTGTAATCCCAAATTGTCAAAAGATTGTTCCGTTTAGCTTTAGATATTGTAGATGGTCAATTTTTTTAGCTCACCCGAGCACGAAGTGCTCAAAGGTGAACTTTTGTGATCGTCCTGTGTCCGTCGTAGTCCGTCGTCAACAATTTGACTGTGAACACTCTAGAGGTCACAATTTTAACCCAAACTTAATGAAACTTGGTCAGCATGTTACTCTCAAAAAATTTCTTGGACAAGTTTGTTATTGGGTCATCTAGGGTCAAAAACTAGATCACAAGGTCAAATCAAAGGAAAAGATTGTTAACACTCTAGAGGTCACAATTTTGGCCCAATCTTTATGAAACTTGGTCAGAATGTTAGCCTCAATAAAATCTTGGATGAGTTTGATATTGGGTTATCTAGGGTCAAAAACTAGGTCACCAGATCAAATAAAGGAAAAGCTTGTTAACACTGTGGAGGCCACTTTTATGACTGTATCTTCACGAAACTTTGTCAGAATATTAATCTTGATGATCTCAAGGCCATGTTTAAATCTGGGTCATGTAGGGTCAAAAACTAGGTCACCAGTTCAAATCAAAGGAAAAGCTTTTTAACACTGTAGAGGCGACATTTATGACTGTATGTTTATGAAACTTAGTCAAAATGTTAATCTTGATGATCTTTAGGGCAAGACTGAATCTGGGTTATCTGGAATTAAAAACAAGGTCACCAGTTCAATTCGAAGGAAAAGTTAGTTATAACTCTAGAGGCCACATTTATGATCTTATATTATTGAAACTTTTTCATAATATTGATCGTGATGATCTTTAGTTCGAGCATACCGAAGAATATTCCTCCGGCCAATAATCGATAGCGGTCAGATTTTCTATATAGAAATAAGAAGGGCATGTACACATTTTACTTAATAACAAAATTACTAAAAATAAGAAACCTTAGGTGCAAACATATTACCAAAGTTCAACATTTGATTCATCACAAGGTTTTTTTAAATTAAATTTTATCTTAATTTTTGATTCGTTCTTCGCATGAAGTTTGATGCCATCATTTCGTCATTTTTTCCCTTCTTTGTTTCCATACAAAATGTGCAAAAATCTCATATATGCGTTTCTTCAAAGCATTTTTTATATAAAACCATTGATATGAAAGCTTAGGTGCAAGAACTTTCCTACTCTCATTGAATTTATCTTTTGAATGATATTTATTTCATTTTTGTGAAATAAAAATTTGATTCGTTCTCAGACGGTTTATTTCCACTAATTTCGAAGAAAAATTAACTTCAGCGCGAAGTTGTTGTTGTAGCGTCATAAGCAGACGATATTATAGTATGCCGCGTGAACATGCGGTATTGTGATCAAAAGGTTAAAGTAATGATTTAATCATTTAATGTAATTTTACTTCGCGAGTAATTCATTTTGTGTTAAAATCACAAATTAACAATATAAGATAAATATTGCATTTTAATATTTCGGTCCTAAAAAGAAAGAGATGCGCATTTCTTCTTATGTTGTTGTTCTCACCTTATTTCATATACATTTAAATATCAAGTGTCAATTATGCCAATTATGTCAATTAAACATTAAAAGAGATAGCTTTCCTATCGACCCTTGGATCACAAATGCAAACTGTCGTAAAAAAGGTAAAATACAGAATTTTTTGTATATATTTTACTTAATAATTTTTAGTAAATAAATTCAAGGTCCGCCTTGATCAAATTAAAGCTGGAAAATATGTTTGTAGCATTTTTTGTGTACAAGAATGTTTTTGCAATGTAAATAATATCTGCATTTAAAACAGAATTGAATTTTACTTCAGTAATTTAATGATATATTTTTGTTTTCGTGAAAATTTTACCTGGTTTCATGATCTTTTCAGTTATCATAAATGTCGTCGTGATTAACTTACTTTCATAATTTATTGTACATGTTCAATTCAAGATAATTTTACATGAAACAAATTTCTATACTGTAATCCTATTGAATGATAATTTATAGAAGTAATAAAATGTTGTATGCATCAGGCATAAATCCTTTTTATTGGACCTGTAATAAAACTTGCCAATTACCTCTAAATAAGGAACGTTAAAACAACACAGACGTTTATAACACTGATAAGGCTATAATTGCGTTTTGAATTTAATACGGGTACTTGTTTTGTAATTACAAGGTAAAATTATCATGCGATTTTAATCTATTGCATATTTTTTATTTTGCAAACAGTTTTCATATATTGGTGGAATATGTGTTGTTATATTAAAATGAATAATGTCTGCTTGAATACGGCAAAATACCTGTACCACGCTGATTGCCACTATCTTCTTTTTTTTTAATTTTACAAACATACCATAATTTTCGATTCATTGGACTTCCTATTTTGTCTATATGTTAAGAATTACTGAATTGATATAAGTGTGATGTTCAACCATTTCAGAATAAAATAATTCAAAACCTACACCTGTGTAATTATAAATTGTAAACAGCTGTTTAAAAAAAAAATAACTTACGTATGTATTTTTGTGACATAAGAATGGACGTGGTAGTGGCTGTAGGTATAAATCATATCAATCAGACAATTTTAGAATATATTCGTCAAGTTTATTAGTATTTTGTGACTTCCCTGTTTCAAGTTCAAGTCTGGGTCACCTAGGGTCAAAAACTAGGTCACCAGGTCAAATCGAAGGAAAAGCTAGTTAACACTCTAGAGGCCACATGTATGAATATATCTTAATTAAACTTGGTCAGGATGGTAATCTTGATGATCTATAAGTCAAGTTCAAACCTGGGTTAGGTGGGGTCAAAAACTAGCTCACTAGGTCAAATCAAAGGAAAAGCTATTTAACACTCTATAGGCCACATTTATGAGTTTATCTTCATGAAACTTAGTCAGTATGTTAATCTTGATGATCTTTAGGTCGAGTTTGACTCTTGGTCATGTGGAATCAAAAACTAGGTCACCAGGTCAAATCAAAGGAAAAAGCGTGTTAACACTGTAGAGGCCACGTTTATGATATATCTTCATGATACTTGGTCAGAATGTTAATCTTGATTATTTTAAGGTCATGTTTAAATCTGGGTCATGTATAGTCAAAAACTAGGTCACCAGGTCAAATCAAAGGAAAAGCTAGTTAACACTCTAGAGGCCACATTTTTGACCATATCTTAATGAAACTTTGTCAAAATGTTAATCTTGATGATCTATAGGTCAAGTTCAAATCTGGGTCAGGTGGGGTCAAAAACTAGGTCACTAGGTCAAATCAAAGGAAAAGCTATTTAACACTTTAGAGGCCACGTTTATGACCATATCTTTAATAATGAAACTTGGTCAGAATGTTAATCTTGATGATCATTAAGTCAATAGGTCAGGTGAGCGATACAGGGCCTTCATAGCCATCTTGTTAAACGGCCGACCATTTGAACTTCTGTGTGGGGGGAGGGATTCAGTTGGAGCCAACATATTTTTTTGCCTTCCATGAAAGGAAGAATTTCATTTTCAGAACTTGTCAGACTATTTTTTACAGTAAACCAAAGATAATTTCTTTCTTTTTTTCTCAAAATATTTTATTGTAATACTTGTATTATTCAAAACTAACAAACGCGATAAAGACATACATGTATATTCATATTTAATAGTTTGCTTAAGTACACATGAAATAGCTAAATTTAAGTCTCTTTGATTTAATTTTTAAATATGAAGAACTTTGACCAAATTACAGTTCCTTATTTTTAGCACATTAATTTACCTTTTAATGGTTATATACATGAATTATAGATTGATAATGAGTCTCACGGAGTATAACCGGCCAAAACTGGATGTTGATCGGGACAAATAAGGGGATTCGGGGGCGGGTGTCGGGGAGAGTGAGACACTGCAGAATTTTTATGTATATTCGGAGATATATATACTCTCCCCACTTTGGATTTTTTTGGATATAATAATTATATTTGTGAACATCTTGTATATATTTGTGAGTAGCCCTGGCCTCTGGACCTGTGTGGCTTATCTGATTAAATGCAAGCAAAAATCTGTAGGGAAAGGGAGAAGAAGCAAACTATCTTGTATAACTAGAAGACAGTGTCTCTGTTTTCAGCTCTCTCATTGAGATCTGAGATCTAGGCTTCAAAAATGTATGTTTGCAGTTTTTTAGGAACAATGGTGCGTTGGATGCACCCTTTACTCAGATAGTGTACACACAGTATTATATATGTGTGTATGTATACCAGGGTGTCGGAGGGTGGGGGAGACTATTCGAGAGGGAACTCCATCCTGTAATATTTAGATATTTTAAACACTACCTCCTGCATCCTGGTGAGTTTTTAGAGAAAGTGATTTCTGTCATTAAATAAAGTTTCCCAGGTGTTTTACTATTTCATCTTAAGAACGATTGTATTTTAAATAAAATTTTTATAATAAATAGTGAAAAATTATAAATATTGTTATTCGCTTTCTTTGATCTATGTGCTTGAGAGCTGTTTTTCAATAAATGGTTATCTTATCTTGAGAGAGTGTTGTAATATTTCTGTATGACTTGAAGGGGTACAGGGGGGTCCTCCCTTGTAAAATTTTGCAATTTGTGCATGCCAAATCCTATCCTGAATTCTGAGGGGATTTCAAGACTGTAAATTAAGGTTGTCGATTACTTTAGCTTTAAGTTATATAGTGTCAACAAGCCTTGGAAAAAGGTATTCTGTGTAGAATCTTTATTAGGGTGCAACATCCTTGTAGGAAGTGGTACTGTAGATGATTTTGAATAAAAAGCCAAACGCTGAGTTCTAGCTAGCTTTTAGGATAAAATTATCAGTACAGTCCTATAAATAAGAAGGAATACAAAATGTAGTTGGTATTTAAAAAAAAATGAACGTCTAAAAATATCTGAATTTCATTGATTTTGAGATTTCACCAATTATAGTCTATATCAAAAGTCTCCACAGGGTAATAAATTCAAAAGATTCAATAGAGTAAAATGTAAATTTAATCTCTTTTGAACACTTTGACATAGACTATACTGAACTTCCTTTTGCCATTAATAAATTCAAAATCCAAGACTAGGCAAGTGTTTAACAGTCTTGAAAATATTCTGAGTGAAAGAGAATCACATGTTCTTTAATATAAACTTACCAAAACCATACCAAAAATTGACCTGAAAGACTTCATTTGATTATTTCTCCCGCATGTAGCGGGGAAATGATATTGATTTAGTACGGGCCGTGTGTCCCTCTGTCCGTCACAAAGTTTGTTTTAAAGATGGATTTACACCAAACTTCGTAAGAATGATCATTGCTGACCCTTGCTGTCGGCATTTTGGGTTCGATGATTTTCATCGGAGTTATGGCCCTTGATTCGTCATTTTTTGTGTGTTTTGCTAGTTCTTTTATATTACTGAGCGGATTTCCACCAACCAACCTCACAGGAGTTATCAGTGCCAAGATTAATTATGCATGTCAACAGATTCCGGTTCAGTGATTTTTCGGCGGAATTATGGTCCTTCATTTATTGAATTTACCTTCTCCGGTCAAATGATCCGGCACAACCAGGAGGAATTACACAAAACTATATAAAAGTTATTATAGCCAAGCCTAGTTGTACATATCATGGGCATGCTCGGGTTTGATGTTTTTCAGCAGAGTTATGACCCTTGATTCATCAAAGTTTATTAATTTTTAGCCACGTCTCTTATACAATTGAGTGGATTTCTATTAACTCTTACAGGAGTGATCAGTGCCAAGTCTTATTATGTACATTATCGTCATGTTCTGATTCAGTGATTTTCAGCGGAGTTATGGCCCTTTATTTGTCAAATTGTATGATATTTTTGAAATTTCTCTTTCACCAATAAGGCAGATTTCTGCCAAAACTTACAGTAGTTGTCAGTGCTAAGAATAGTTATACATATCATCGGCATGTTCTGGTTAAGTGATTTTCAGCAGAGTTGTGGTACTTGATTTGTCATATCTTACAGTGTTTACACTACTTACGGCATATATGCAGGCTGAATTTCACCAAACCTCACGAGTGATACATAGTTAAGCATAGGTGTGCCTGTTATCGTCGTGTTCTGACTAAATGATATTCAGCGGAGTCATGACCCTTGATTTGTCAAATTCTTTGCTCTTTGCTACTTCTCCTGTACTACTGGTTGGAATTTCACCAAACTTCACAGGAATTACCACTGCCAATCCTAGTTGTGAAAGTCATTGGAATGTTATTGTTCAGTGATTTTCCCTGGAGTGATGAGCTTAATTTGTAACATTTTGTAATTTCTGCCTGGTAAGTGGGCAAGTTTAGAGTCTCTCATACAGGCTTCTTTTCATGCTATTGAAAACATTTTTATTTAGTTGAATTGGCGAAAGACATATAAAAGTTCAGAACAAGTAAAACCCTCTTTTGTTCATTAACTGAAAAATCTTAAGGTAGCAGGGTACACTTTCGAATTTTGGCCCCCGTCAATATTTGTTATAAAGAGAACATCGTGATTTTGGATGTCTGTAAATTAAGGTGAGAGATAATGATTATTAATTCTTTAGAAAATTTATACAGCCGATACATGTAAAATTCTGATGTCAGTTGGAAAACTAACTGCTGGTAGCTTTGTATGATCAATGAGACACCATATCGCGGAAAAATTCAATTCACGGAAGGGTTCTGTGCTTGTTGGTTGATACTCAGGAACATTTTCGTTATTTTCCGAAAAAACGAGCTGGATGGGCCCCCATTCCGTTTATGTCCTGACGTTCAGTAAGGACTATTAAATTAAGAAATGCAATAAAACTGGACAGTGTTCTTGCAGCGGGATCATTGTAGACTGTTCAAAAGGTGCAAAATTGATGATTCTGGCACGCTATTTTTCTTGGATGATGTAAACCTTTCGCTTTGATAACTTTCTTTATTCTTGTATAAGAATCCTGATCTTGCCATTAATTAAAAGCACAAAACATGCACGCAATTTATAAAATAGCCACCCAAATTTTGCTCATAGGGGAAATGCAATATTGCGACTCGCTACATGTAAGACCGTCCGTGCCCAAAATTTTCGCATCTAAGTGTACCTTGCTACCTAAGGTGTGAGCTATCTTGCATGTTTGTTAAATCAAATGTCTGGAATATCAAAATTAGACACTTGAGTGTTTGTAGACTATGTAGCTGAAGACATTATCAAATTAATAGTCATGATGATCAATAACTTAGCTTCATTTACATCATATTATTACAAATAACATAGGGATAACAGCAGAGTAATCCAAATGAAAGGACCTACTTACTGTAAGAGAGTATGAAAGGGAGATAACTGAACAAAGTCTCCCATTAATCCTGACCTATCTGAACCACTTTCATCATAATTAAATGAAATGATGTACGTGACAATATTCATATTAAACACATATTAAAATAGCTAAAACGTTTAATAAACAAATACATTATTATGATTACTATCTTTATTTCTACAGTTGAAGAGTATTTACATGATAAAAACATAGATATATAAGACAGCAAGGAAGAAACATAGACAAAATTATACAAGTACATTTGTCAGAAGTAGCAACATAGGGATCTCTATTATACAATCTGTACTGAAATTCTACGAACAATATTGAGATTCTAAGAATACCGGTATTAGGTATAAATGCAGAAAATGTGATGATAATATCACGGTCTTGACAGTTTAATACCCATACGTTTCTCGTTGTAGACTATTGTCGGAAGACTTTAAAGCACGATACCGTATACATCAAAAGGAAACAAAGTCGCTGAACATTTCTATGTTATTATATCTCTACAGAAAGGCTATACACTACTATAGCTGCCGAAGTCCCTCCCCCCCCCCCCCCCCCCACCCCCACCCTCCATGGCATAATACCAATAATGATGATGCAGGCCATATTTGATGACGATCCATTGAGCGGTTCATGAGAAGAACTTTAAAGGTAATTCTAGTTTAAGCTCTAGCTCATAGTGACCCCAACTGAATAAACATGGTAAAGGACCTTATAATTATGCTCTAGACAAGTTTCGACGAGGCCCATCCAGGAGTTAATGAGAAGTTAGTTAAAGGTATTTCTGTTTTTAATTCAAGTTTGATAAAGATCCATCAAGCGGTTCATGTGAAGAAGTCGTTTAAAGGTATTTCGTATTTTAGCTCAAGTGACCCATATAAGGGGCCAAGTGGTTCTAATCGATTAGACACTTGACTAGATTTAATAAAGATCCATCAAGTGGTTTATGAGAAGAAGTCTAAGAAGATATTTCTATTTTTAACTCCAGCAGCATTTGCCCGTAATCTGAAGACCTTATAATGATGCTAAAAATCAAGTTTGATGATGCTCCATCCACTGGTTTATGAGAAGGCTTCATTTGAAGGCACTTCTAATTCTAGCTCCGAAAGACTCTAAAAGGGGCCAATCGACCCCATTTGAACCAGATTGGGAAAGAACCATACAGTGATGTTACAAACAACGTCTAAAGGTATTTATAACTTTAGTTTTACCGGCCCTTAGACGGGACCAAGTGCCCCCATAAAGATGCTACAGAACAAGTTTTATGAAGATCCACCAAGCGGTTCCTCCAAGTTTGGTGTAATTCTGACCAGTAGCATCTGGGTAGGTGTTTAAGTAAAATCTTAACGCAGTACGATGGACGACGAACGCCGGACCATACACCTTTATTAATAACTCAGTCTGATCAAAGTTAGGTCAGGCGAGACAAAATCATGAACACTAAAATGATTCAAAGATTTGTCTACAAGTGCTACTGTAGCTGAAGACATTATCAAATTAATAGTCATGTGATACTTATATGTGAGATTATACCGTTCTATCTCTATGTGCCTTTCCATTTTCCATTTCAATCGTCACCTCGCGTTCGTTTAAATCTGACAACTCAACTGATGAGTATGTGAGACATCTGCTCTTCAAACATGAAGGAACAAATATCGACAGCGGAAGTACTGTTTTCTCGCTAACTGGTTCCGGTACTTCTGGCTGAGAAAGTAAGCTTACGATAACACCAACAGTAATTACTGTTAGACAACCGATTAAATTGAAATACATGTAAGAGATAGAATAAAATGTCTGAAGCCCAGTTCGAGAGGATTCATGAACTGTTTTAACATTATTCGGATCTGCGGTTACATTTGTGATGAGTGTCCCAAAGTGAGCGAGAGTTTGATTTTCAGAATAGGTAACAGTTGAATTGTTTTCCATTTCTAACAAAGGACATTGGTCAGTAGGACCAAGGGGCAGATATGGCGCTTTCGGAACTGTTGCCGAGAAGTTTTGACCCATGATTATCCATAAAACAAATCCCATCCCTGTTAATGTTGCGGCAACTACTGCTTTAGCTTGCGCTCTGCGGAAAAACACAGAAATAAGGAAGAGTCCAACTTCCGGACCACTAATGGCGCCCATGAAGCTAGCCATTATCTGCCCTAGTGGACCCTCTACATTCGAAAGCAGGAATGCAAAGCCTACTGATATCAGACCATACACTACTACAACTACTTTAGATATGTTGGTCCCAGTTTGATCTTTGATATTTTTGAAAAACACTTTGATAAAATCCTCGTACGTTACTGCAGAAAGACTACTTAAACCTGAGGAAATAGTGCTAAGTGAAGCTGCAGCTAAAGCCGCTATAAATAGTCCCGGGAGGCCTGGATACTCGTGGAAAAGCTCCAACATGGTAAACGGTATTATTTGATTTAGATTTTTGACTTGCCCCGACGCTAATGGATCGCAGCCCTTATTGGAAAAGTACGCGAAAATTGCAAGACCTTGAATCAAGACTAAAATCCAGGTAAATGAATATATAGGTGCTGCGATGTAAAACAGTTTTCGAGCAGCTCCAATACTTGGTGTCGAATTTATTCTCTGAATCCCGGCCTGTGTAATAGCCAAGTAGAAAAACTGCGAAGGGGCACCAAAAACAAGTGTCCAAAAGGTATGTCGTACAGTTGGATCTGGGTTGAAGTCAAGCATGTTCAGGCGACTTTCACTCAGTTTGAAAATGTTTCCAAATCCTCCGGCGTCGATTGTACTTTTGAAGAGCACTGAAACGAGAAAAAAATGACGAATGAAACAATTGCTCAGAACAATAGAGCCATGATGGCCCTAAATCGCTCATCCGAGTTTCACTGCTTAGTACTGTAGACCAGTTTCGAAGATAATTATGCAAGGAAAATGTCTGTGAAATCATTTTGAATAGTATATTTGTACAATTTCTGTAAAGGGCCAGCAGTTTCTGACAGTAGGATTTTTAAGGTTCCACTATATGCCTGTAGGGAAAAGTGACAACGCCCCTGGCGGCCATGTTTTTCTTGAATCAGAATGACTCGAACAATCTTCATATAGGGTCTGCTGTTATGACAACTGAAGTTGCCAATATATAAACTTAGCGAAAAGTGACTACGCTCTCTGGCATGCATGTTTTATGTCAAATCGGAATAATTTGTCCGGTCTTGGTAGAGGATCACACAAAGACCATTTGTTTAGATTATTTCAAGATCTGGCCAGCAGTTTCCATTCAAGAAAATTTTTTAAAGTTTCCACTATTAAACTTATAAAAAAAAGAAAGTAGCCGCGCTCTCTGGCGGCCATGACTTTTTGACGGATCGAACTAATTTGAACAAGCTTTGTAGAGAGTTACACGCGGACTTTTCGTGTAAAATTATTTATAAATCGGGCTAGCAGTTTCATACAAGAAGATTTATGAAGTTTAAGTTTCCAATATATACAGGAAAGGCGGCCATGCTTTTCGACGAATCGGAATTATTTGAGCAATCTTGGTAGAAGGTCACACAAGGACCATTTTTATGAAATTATTTAAAAATTCATGCAAACAGTTTCATACAACAATATTTCTAAAATTTGTATATACGCATATCTGGCAAAGTGACCACGACACCTGGAGGCCATGTTTTTTGACGAATCATGAAAAGTTGAAGAATCTTGATATAGGGTTACAATTGAAATTAGAATATTAAATTTGCACTCTTAATAGGCTTCATAAAACGGGATATCATGAAGTAAGATATAAAAAACTTCACTAGTCAACACTTCATGACTTCGAGATTAACAAAAAATCCTGATATTGAGAAAACATAAGTGGCATATTTGTTACTTACGTTAATTCCATTTACAACATTTAATGAGCAAATATAACAATCATTCCTTATTTTAACACGACCCGATTAATTTCCTACTAAACAAAGAATGCAGAAAGTTGTATGGTATTTATCAAATAACCAAGGCCTTCGACTGGTTTGTCGTCTAATTTATCACGGTTCAGAGTTCAGATGCGCAGGAATTGAACCACAAGAGCGTTAGCCCGAGTGGTTAAATACTGAAGCATCTGAACGATCTATCGTGGTAAATTAGACGATAAACAATAAAAAGGCATTGATTGTTTTCATTCTAACATGCTAGTACTCCTGTTTTGATAGATACAACGCTGGACTTCGTTTACCTGAGGAG
The DNA here is from genome assembly GCF_021730395.1 of Mercenaria mercenaria. Lineage (NCBI taxonomy): Eukaryota > Metazoa > Mollusca > Bivalvia > Venerida > Veneridae > Mercenaria > Mercenaria mercenaria. Next base: position 46,665,843 of record NC_069376.1, read on the forward strand.
TAATGAACTGGACGCCATACGGTAATTTGACGTCATAATTGACGTTCAAATGCTCTCTTACCGGTCCGCGCTTTAAAAATTGTTTATCGCAGAATATATAGAGCTTGGCCTTCTTCTTTGTTTAATTGGCAATCAAGTCGAGCCAAGTTAGAATATTCATTCTAATATGACTAGGCAATTACTAAATCATCACAACTATTAACAATTTCTGAGCCCAATACCTGTTCTTCGATTTACCAGTCTAGTATGGTATACCTGTAAAGCTGAGTTGCAAACATCCATCTGTCTGAAATGGCTTTAAAATGCATAGTTTTGCCTTTTTTTAATAACACATTTCTCTATAAGTGTCCCGAACCCCACATCTATTTTTACTCAATTTAAGCAGACGAGTAGCGCGTGCGCGTACCTTTTAATCTGATTTGCTCAGGGTTTTTTCAGAGATGGCTAAAATGCACCATTTTATCTTGTATAATTTCACAATTTCCCGGGGAGGATCCCGAGCTACCATTTCTATTTGTACTCAAGCTATGCAGGCGGGTAATGCGTACATTTCAACATGATTCTCTCAAATAGAAGATGTCTTAAAATGCACCAGTTTATCTTGTATAATTTCGAATTTTCTTCGGGAGGACCTTGAAAACCCATCGTCACCTGTATGCTAATTATGCAGGCGACTAGTGCACACTTTTTAACCTTATTTTTTTTTTTAGATTTTTTAAGATGGCTTAAAATGCACAACTTTGTTTTATATAATTTTAAAATTTCTCGGGGAGGACCCCGAACCCAACTCTCTACGTGTTCTCCAATTATGCAAGGCTAATAGTGTGTACATATTTTAGTCTGATTTTTGTCTGAAATCGCTGAAATGCACAACTTTGTTTTGTATAGTGTCAAACATTTTCAAGGAGGTTCGCCCCTATCTCAGTTTGTACGCCAATATAGCTGGCAAGTTGTGTGTACATTTTAAAACTGTTGTGTTTGGCTTGACAACTAGATCTCGTCAAATGGACTTACATTAATCTTGCAGAATTTCATTTTTTTTCTCAGGATGGGCCAGTGTTACCCTGCCTCAACATATGCCACAACTCCATATGCTTTTTATAGACTAAAGAATAAATGTTGAAATTAATTGTTCGCTTGTAAAATCGTAGTTTGTACCTAAGCTCATATATGCAACACACTATAACGCAGTTACAACAATGATTTATAGTTACTAACAACAAGTTCAGTTACAATTTTTTTCTTATTTCACCTTTACTCAGATAAAAACAAAACAGAAACAAGAGCAGCGCCTTACGGATGCAGACGCTCATCTGATTTTTTTGTCTCTGTATAATAGAAATATTGTCCAACCCATGATTTTCTAAGTCCAAAAGGGGTCATAATTCTTGCATAATGCAGGATGGAGTTATGGCACTTGCTGTGCAGATTCATCTTAATGGTGAATAACTGCTCCAAGTTTTAAAGCAATAGCTTTGACCATTAAGGAGAGAAGATGACCTAAACGCAAAACTTAACCAAGAAATCTGATATTTTCTAAGTCCAAATGAGCTATAATTCTTGCAAGAAGCAGGATAGAGTTATGTTTCCTGCTGTACAGAGTCAGCTTTTGATGGTGAACAAGTGTTGCAAGTTATAAAGTAATAGCTTTGATAGTTTTAAGAGAAAAGCTGACCTAAGCATAAAACTTAACCAAGAAATCTGATTTTCTATGTCCAAAAGGACCCATAATTCTTGCAAAAAGCAGGATGGAGTTATGTTTCTTGCTGTACAGAGTCAGCTTTTGATTGTGAACAAGTGTTGCAAGTTTCAAAGCAATAGCTTTGATAGTTTTAGGAGAAAAGTTGACCTAAGCACAAATCCTAACCAAGAAATCTGATTTTCTATGTTCAAAAGGGCCCATAATTCTTGCAAAAAGCAGGACGGAGTTATATGTCTTGCTGTACAGAGACAGCTTTTGATTGTGAATAAGTGTTGCAGGTTTCAAAGCAATAGCTTTGATAGTTTAGGAGAAAAGTCGACAAAAAGCTGGATGTTTTTTGCTGTACAGAGTCAGCTTTTGATGGTGAACAAGTGTTGCAAGTTTCAAAGCAATAGCTTTGATAGTTTTAGGAGAAAAGCTGACCTAAACACAAATCCTAACCAAGAAATCTGATTTTCTATGTTCAAAACGGCCCATAATTCTTGCAAAAAGCAGGATGGAGTTATGTGTCTTGCTGTACAGAGTCATCTTTTGATGTTGAACAAATGTTGCAAGTTTCAAAGCAATAGCTTTGATAGTTAAGTAGAAAAGCTGACCTACCTGAACATAAAACTTAACCAGGAAACGCCGACGCCGACGCCGATCAATTGCTGTCATCTTATTTTTTTCTTTTCAAAAAGTCAGATGAGCTAAAAACGATTACGAACTTTTATAGCACATACATTTGTATATCTTGGGGCCCGTCAAATGGACTTACAGTAAAACATCTGATTGGCATTTAAAGTTACTAGTAAGTTATAATTTCTATGTACTTTGGTGACCTGACAGTTATTACACATCATGTACCAATTAGAGATAGACATCATATATACCACGTCTGAATTACAACATCACTAAACTTATTTTAAAATTATAAATTAAAACGCACGTGATAAAGCTTGGGAAATACAAGACAAATTTTAATAAGGAACCTGATATAACACACATATATAACAGCTGTTGTTTACAACTTCATAAATAAAACTCGTGATTTGGCAATGTCGTAAGTTAAGACAAAATTTAAATGCAATATATGTATATGTATAATACATGTATACTATTTTAATAGACATAAAAAGTCAATAAACTCAATCACAAAAGAATAATTCATGTACACTGGATAATACAAACATGCAATATGTTACAACTCCTTCCCAAAAATGTTCTGCCTCGGCGTTTTTTAGGTCTTGGGTTTCGTGCTTTCGTCCCGCCGTCTGAATAACATTGGGGTGCGGTGAGCGGCAACAGTTAAAGAATGAAGGCGGCATCGGCAAGCCGAGTAGGGTTAGGTACGAAAGGGGATAACTCCTCATGTTAGGTAGGTCAGGACGTGTTCGCCTGGAAATGTTTGAAATTTATGAATAAAATTGTGGCCTCTGCTGCATTTTTTAGTCAAACGTTTGAGGTACGGGGGTTAACCCCTCCTGACAGTGGAATCACAGGGTCTCTCCCTTGTCATTTTTGAAATATAGGTATGAAATGGTGCGCCAACACGACATATTTATACCCGCCAACATGAAACTCGACAGATAAATTTGTCGTGTCGGCGCCCTCTAAACGTCAAGTTTTCGCCTAAAATAAGTCATGTTTTCGTGATTTTGTCGAGTTTTCGTGTTTTCATGTTGTCATGTTTTTGCCCCGCCAACACAAAATGGCAGCCACCATATTTGAATCGTTTCGTTTATCTGTATAGTTAACAACAGTGTAGAACCATTACACATTATTACATTCCATAACTTCTGAATACATTCTATAATTTAAAATTTAAAATTTTACTTTCAAAATTTTCGATTAAAAACACCATGAAACTACTAACTGTCGTCCATGACACTTAAGCAATTATAAAACAAGAGGACCATGATGGTCCTGAATCGCTCACCTCTTCCCACATGATCCAGTTTTGAGTATGACGTCGTTTTCTCTATTATTTGACATAGTGACCTAGTTTTTGAGCTCATGTGACCCAGTTTTGAATTTGACCTAGATATTATCAAGATAAAAATTCTGACCAATTTTCATGAAGATCCATTGAAAAATATGGTCTCTAGAGAGGTTACAAGGTTTTTCTATTATTTGACCTATTGATCTAGTTTTTTAAGGCACGAGACCCAGTTTCAAACTTGACCTAGATATCATCAAGGTGAACATTCTGACCAATTTTCATGAAGATCCATTTAAGGGTATGGCCTCTAGAGAGGTCACAATGTTTTTCTATTTCAAGACCTACTGACCTAGTTTTTGATCGCAGTTGACCCAGTTTCGAACTTGACCTAGATATCATCAAGATAAACATTCAGACCAACTTTCATACAGATCCCATCAAAAATATGGCCTCTAGAGAGGTCACAACGTTTTATCATTATTTGACCTACTGACCTACTTTTTGATTGCACGTGACCCACTTTCGAACATGACCTAGATATCAACAAGATGAACATTCTGACCAATTTTTATGGATATCCATTCATAAGTATTGCCTCTAGAGAGGTCACAAGGTTTTTCTATTTTAAGACCTACTGACCTAGTTTTTGACCGCACATGACCCTGTTTCGAATCTGACCTAGATATCATCAACATGAATATTCAGACCAACTTTCAGGAAGATCAATTGAAAAATATGGCCTTTAGAGAGGTCACAAGGTTTTTCTATTATTTGACCTACTGACATAGTTTTTGATGGCACGTGACCCACTTTGAAACTTGTTCTAGAAATCATCAAGGTGAACATTCTGACCAACTTTCATACAGATCTCATGGAAAATATGGCCTCTAGAGAGGTCACAAGGTTTTCCTATTTCAAGACCTACTGACCTAGTTTTTGATTGCAGTTGACCCAGTTTCGAATTTGACCTAGATATCATCAAGATAAACATTCAGACCAACTTTCATACAGATCCCATTAAAAATATGGCCTCTAGAGAGGTCACAACGTTTTTACATTATTTGACCTACTGACCTACATTTTGATGGCACGTGACCCACTTTCGAACATGACCTAGATATCAACAAGATGAACATTCTGACCAATTTTTTTGGAGATCCATTCATAAGTATTGCCTCTAGAGAGGTCACAAGGTTTTTCTATTTTTAGACCTACTGACCTAGTTTTTGACCGCACATGACCCTGTTTCGAATCTGACCTAGATATCATCAACCTGAATATTGAGACCAACTTTCAGGAAGATCAATTGAAAAATATGGCCTTTAGGGAGGTCACAAAGTTTTTCTATTATTTGACCTACTGACCTAGTTTTTGATGGCATGTGACCCACTTTGAAACTTGTTCTAGAAATCATCAAGGTGAACATTCAGACCAACTTTCATACAGATCCCATGGAAAATATGACCTCTAGAGAGGTCACAAGGTTTTTCTATTATTTGACCTACTGACCTAGTTTTTGATGGCACGTGATCCACTTTCGAACTTGACCTAGATATCATCAAGGTGAACATTCTGACCAATTTTCATGAAGATTTCATGAAATATATGGCCTCTAGAGAGGTCACAAGGTTTTTCTATTTTTAGACCTACTGACCTAGTTTTTGACCGCATGTGACCCAGTTTCGAACTTGACCTAGATACCATCAAGATAAACATTCAGACCAACTTTCATACAGATCCCATGAAAAATATGGCCTTTAGAGAGGTCACAAGGTTTTTCTATTATTTGACCTACTGACCTAGTTTTTGATGGCACATGACTCAGTTTCGAACTTGACCTAGATATCATCAAGGTAAACGTTCGGACCAATTTTCATGAAGATCTTATGAAATATATGGCCTCTAGAAAGGTCACAAGGTTTTTCTATTTTTAGACCTACTGACCTAGTTTTTGACCGCACGTAACCAAGTTTCGAACTTGACCTAGATATCATCAAGATGAACATTCAGACCAACTTTCATATATATCCCTTGAAAAATATGGCCTTTAGAGAGGTCACAAGGTTTTTCTATTATTTGACCTACTGACCTAATTTTTGATGGCACGTAACCCAGTTTCGAACTTGACCTAGATATCATCAAGCTGAACGTTCTGACCAAATTTCATGAAGATCTTGTGAAATATATGGCCTCTAGAGAGGTCACAAGGTTTTTCTATTTTTAGACCTACTGACCTAGTTTTTGAAGGCACGTGACCCAGTTTCGAACTTGACCTAGATATCATCAAGATGAACATTCTTACCAATTCTCATGAAGATCTTTTGAAAAATATGGCCTCTAGAGAGGTCACAAGGTTTTTCTATTTTTAGACCTACTGACCTAGTTTTTGACTGCATATGACCCAGTTTCGAAGTTGACCTAGATATCATCAAGGTGAACATTCTGATCAATTTTCATAAAGACCCCATGAAAAATGTGATCTCTAGAGTGGTCACAAGCAAAAGTTTACGCACGCACGCACGAACGCACGCACGGACGGACGGACGACGGACGACGGACGCTGCACAATCACAAAAGCTCACCTTGTCACTTTGTGACAGGTGAGCTAAAAAAAAAGCATTTAACCTCGGTGAATACACAGACCTCTATTTCTGAATGTAAACAATGTCAATGTTGGGCCGTAAGAAACCGAGGTTGAAACGATTAACGATTATGTGGAAAAATAATTTTAAATACTTCATATTTAAAGCAAACATTCACGTTACGGTCAAATCCCGAAGTCGCCTTTGTTGATTGTTTACATCCGGGGATACTATTCAACTCTAAAATAGATTTCAGTACACGAGCACTTAGTCTGAAGTCGCAAAAAAAATATATAATTTTATTATATGGATGCTTGCAATTCCATGGAAGGTAACTTTAAAGTCTGTATATATAAACAATTCGTTTTATGACATGCATTTTAGTTTTGTTTTGGCTAATAATACAATGAAGATTAAAAAGGCATATCATACGCTCGCACTGTATATTATCATATTTCAAATAAACTTTTAAATGTTGTTGAAGTTAAATGTCAACATCAGATGTTTAAAATGTCCTTGATTATTAACCTTTACCCTGCTTTATTTCTAAAATGGACTGGTCCATCATTCATTTTGGGCTGTAACCACTAATAATTCAAAGGAGTGTTCACTGCAAATTTAATGACTGAATAGTGAACAGTGCAGGCTGATCTTGGTCTGCACTGGTCGCAAAGGCAAAATCACTTCCCACCAGCAGGCTAAATGTTAAATGAATCTAACATAACTAAATATACACTAACTCCATTCACAATACATTAAATTGAATGTATGGCAGTCATTTTTTTTTAAATTCAGTATTTTAGTGGCAGTGCACTTTTATACATTGTATTGTGTTTTTCTAAACATGTATTGTGCCTGAACAGTTTTAAACTAAATATATACTATTGTTTATTCATTACATGTTTTTCACTGAATTATCGAAATATAAGAGTGAAATATATCTACTTTTTTTCACAGTGAAAAATATGAAATGCTTTTTTCGCATTTTTTATAAACATTATAAACATTCCCAACTTTGAGAGTAAAATATACAAGAACAGCAACTCTTGTCGGTATTGGTATTTTGCCTTGTGCGCGATGTAGTTGTTGCCCTTTACACTAAAATAACAATAAAACCTGTCACGGGCATGTTTCTGCTAGCTACTGTATTTTTTACATCTGGGTAAGAATTATTATGTGAAAGTATGCAAATCAAAGCAGAATAAAACACACATCTTTAAGCTACAGTAACTGTAATTTATTGTATTTTACAGAGAGGTAATGAAGGAAATGTGTAGACGACATTAGTAATTTAATATTTAGCTGCTAAACGAAGTGATAAAAACCAGGAACACGTCCGCTATCCGGAATGAAATCACCGGGGATAACTGAAATATTTCGCTCGTAGAGACTTGTACTGTGTATTTCAAAGCAATTTATGGGGTCAGTTTAGTATTTATGGAAGGCTTTAAATATTTCGAAGGTGCAATCATGCAGGTAGCGGCTGCAAGTGTATAAACTCCGATTTTGAAATGTTCTACAAGTTTGCCGAGTAGCTTCCCATAGCGTTACGCTCGTATAGTTTACCTTTTCCATGTATATGATACTGTGACCGGATTTTTTGTCATCGATTTTTTTTCATTTGACTAACATATAATGGTTAATTGTGTGGAAAAAAAGTGATTTTTTATATTAAACAAAAAAAATATACACTGGACCCGTGCCTGTAAATTTACTCAGCCGAGTAGAAACAGTAGAGTTATGCCACGCTACGCGCTTGATTGGTCAAACGTAGATTTCACACTATGAAGAGAATTCCGCTGCGCTCCGTTTCCCTACCTATCGGTTTCTTTTTCACGAAGAATTCACTTCATAAACCGTATGACACAGATAAAATATAGGTGAGCTCTTTCTTTGCCGCAACAAAAACTTTTTCGTCATCGCACGTTTAACAACGTGACGTCATTCTAGAACATAGACAAGCAAGAATACGCTATAAAATGTTTGTTTGTAGAGCTCTAAGTCAGTTTTTACGTCAAAGCCTCACACGTCATAGCGGCGCGTTGGAAATGAATTAATTGTAAGTCATTAAACAGTCGAATATTTTATGGATGTCAGCAAGTGCTGTGTGTTGTGTTAGAATCTCAAACAGTGAATTTATCTTGACTAATATTAGGGGCGTACCTACATGATTTTGAGCTGTACGCTAGATATGAGCAGCACAGCTACGAACCAAGCAGAAATGCGAAGGTGGGGTAGGTGAGGGAGGGGGCCTCCATCTCCCGGTGGATTGGGTTTTTTGGGCCTCCCCTTGAAAATGTTTAAAAAAATGTTCATTGATATATTTTGTTTGTCACATTTATACTACATATTACTAAGATAAGCATTAAAATTCATATTTTATCACACTGCGTATGCTTACTGGCAGGGATAGTGACAGTGTCTAAACAGCAGCTCCGGATACTTTGAGTAATGAAACCATTTTTTGTATAGAGTCCTATTTAATTTTACCCTGGAAAGTTAGTGCTGCAACAGCTCGATCGCTCTGGCATGATACTTGGCCCGTAGTAATATTCTTTAATGATTTTATCTAAGATTTGCAAATTTTTCCTTGAATTAATTTCATACAACGATAAATAACAAAATGAATCATGCCATACTTATTACGTTGAAAAGTCAGAGTTCTGTGAATTTCTCTACACAATACACTCCAGGACAAAACAACTTTAAATCAACAATATAACGACACACCGACACAAATTTAGGTCATATGGGGACGTTCTTGCTTTGATGGTGGAGGAAGACCCAAGGTGCCCCTCCGTGCATTATTTCATCACGGGCGGCCACCTAGGTAGAACCACCGGCCTTCCGTAAGCTACCTAGATGGCTTCACATGATATTCGCAATAGAATCTCTTATTTTGTAAGAGGATAACAAAATGATTTCTCTGAAGTTATGCTCCAAAATCTAAAACATCCAATTAGTATACACGTATAATAAATATACAAATTATACAAATACAAATTGTTTATTGGAACTAAACTGATACATTGAACAGTACTTAGATAAATATAGAAATAAAAAAATAATAAAAAATTAATAAAAATATAAATAAATATATAAATCATTGGCTAGACTTTTTGTACTAGTAATAGATATCTATACTTTGTTTAGGTAAACATGTACCTTGTTTTATTTTAGATATGTTGTATAGTAGGGCCTACTGTTAATTGCATGATTAAGTAAACGTAAAGTAATAGTACATATTTTTAAATGTAAAATTCGGATCTATAGTGCACCTTTGAGATATGGTCTGTAGTTTGTATCCGCTCATATCTTTGTATGTTCGAAACCACGCACGAGGTATCTATTTTTTAATACGAGTAAGCCACCAAGCTGGCTTTGTGACCTATTCATGGCTTTATCCAGGTACCAGTTCATGACTAGAGTTATTTCCAAAGGAGGCACACGGGGGCCCCCGCCCCCGCCCCCACCCCTCCTAGCATAAAACACTGTTAATATTTGGACACAAACACGAACTTGTACAATATCGTAAATTTACTTTATAGCAAGGTGAAGGTTAATAAGAAGATGACTCTGAACCCTTTTATAGCAACAGCAGTTACTGAGACAAATCAAAGCGCTCAAAGCGCTGATGGTGACTGCTAATCAATGTTTAAAATATTACAAAGAAAGTGAAAACTGAGGAATTGTTAATATAAACTATAAGAACTTTTTTTGCATTTTCTTTAATATTCGGCTTTGGTTTCAAAATTAATCCTTTTTCACTGCCAGCCATTGTTTATTTACACATTGATTCAGTCTTTAACGAATAGTTTTGATTATTTGTGAGGAAAACGACAACATAAATTACATCGAAAAAATGTTTTACTACGAATAAATAATATAAGCTTTTTCTCCAAATCATTCAGCTTTTAAGATTTCTTTTTAAAGCTTTTGGGCAGTGTCTGTCATGAATTATTATACACACTGATTTAGTCCGTATCAGATAGCTTTGGTTTTCATGAGACTTTTGTGAAAGAAAACAACACAAACATGCACCACAGATGCACCTCAGAATGTCAGTTCTGCAGCTAGTGTATTTTAGAGGTGCATTAATTATCACTCCTTGGCAAAAATGCTGGGCATTAAGTCAGACAAACTTACAACTTTAGTCAGACCGAGAAAAAAGTCGAAAATATGTAACTGGCGAAACGAAACCGTTTTACTTTTTATACATATATTTGTATCCAGATATATTGAGACGCACCATGAGAAAACCAGCATAGTGCGTTAGCGAACAGCAAGGATTCTGACCAGAGTGGTGTATGGATCCGCAGTTTGATTTGGGCCCATGCTGGTCACAAATGCACTATGTTGTTTTTTCTCATGGTGCGACTCGAATGAATTTAGCTGAAGTGAGCAGAATCTGTCTTGAAACAATTCAATTTTTAAGTTGGTCAAATCTGTTATCCGACGACTTGCTACAGTCTGACACATTGCCTTTTCAAAAAGGCGAGTATTAGTATCATCGCTGCGCCCACTTTCATGGGCTTACAAGCTGATGAAATCGTGATACAGTAGCACCACTTAGTCAAAGCGAGCTTGAAACACTTCTCAGCTTGGGCGACCTGTGGGTTTCCACGTTGATAATTCGTGTTTTGTCTGACGAAATTATACCGAATACATGTGTATCTATGCATACATATAGTATCTTATATTGTACATTTGCTGAAGGAAGATTATCCGTGAGGGAATATTATTTAGAAAACATACATGTCTTTGATTCTCACGGCAGGTCACATTGCAAACAATATCGAATGAATTTTAACTGAATGTTCTTTCATTTTTGTTCACTCTCGTATTGTAAGCATGTTTCAGTATATTTTGTTCTTGATATAACGATGAACTGTACATGTTCAAGTTATATCAATAAAGTACTGTTCTGTTCATAAATCATCCAACTAAATTTGCGCTAATTAGTGTTAATTGGCAGTATCAACGCCTGAGGAAATCCATATCACTGCTGATTATCGATTTTCTATAAATAGCCTAATTAACATGCGGTCATATTTTTGCGTGCTTGAAAAGAAAACGAGACAATGCAGTCGAAAATTCAGTAACATTCAGCTTAGATCACTAGGGTTGCATTAATATGATATCTTACAATTTGATAGCTATGACGAAATTTAAGTTTGTTCTGGCATATTTGAAAAGTATTACAACTTGCTGGAAAAGCTATCAGCAGTACAAACTGGTATTGTCTATATGGACCGGAAATGTTTGGAAACTTTTCCGTTGAAATTCCGTTTCTATTTTTAGCCGCGGATTATTGCTATCAGAAGTCATTGTTTTTTATCAAATAAAGCCTTAAACCCCCAACTGCCATATAAAAGCCAGAAGATGGCGCTGGGGCAGGTTTTTATATAAATTATGCATGTTTCACATCAGAGATCCCTTTTTCAAAATTTTAAATAAACTACTGAATAAAAAGTTATGAAAAATTGCAAAAATACACATTGAAACATTCTTTATCAATTGGTGTTTTTATTTTTTAAAACAAAAAATTGTGAAGTATAGTTTCAAAAAATTATTTAAACCTAACTGCCAAAAATTTGAATTTGCCGGGAGGAGCTAATGAGGTCATGAACCCTAGAGAAACAGAGAATGTAAACAATTCCCACGTGGTTAATTTTATCAACAAACTTGATCAGCAGAAGGCTTGATGTATCAATGGAATTAACACCTAGAGTGCATTGTAAAACTTTTCCAGAAAAGTAATTTTGAATTTTTAAACTGAATAGAATATCATATTCAATCATTTCTGCAGTTATACTTTTATGTGTTATTTAAAAAATGTTTTAAAGAAATAGGGAACTAAATAACAGACATAGAGTGATAAATTATTTCAAATAGCTTATCATTTTTATTAGACCTTATCACAGCAACACTTGCTAATTTGTGTGCATTGTGCTACATCTCAGACTTAAATAGTTTATTATTTCTGCATTTATTGCTACATTATCTCAATTAATGGACCTGCCAGCAACAGAAAAGTTAAGAATGTTTGATTTCAAGTTTCACTGTTCAATTTACATTAATAAGAAGTTTAAAAATCAGGAATGCTAGTCTCAATTCAATTTTTCATTACAATGATATTGATATGGATGCACAAAATATGTATAATAATAATTTGTAATCATCAAAACATGTAAGTTCATATTTCTTCTTCAACTGACCATTGTTTACATTTGCTTGTGAATCATTGAAAGTGAGCTATTTTTAGCTGACAGACAGCCTAGAGTAGCCTTGTTATTTGATAGGCTCCTCCTACAAAACTTACTGCCAGGGTAGTAAAAGTTGGGGCTTTAAATTTCGGAAGTTATACATGTGACACTGCGGTGAGGAAACATTTTTGAATTGTCAGTCTGGATTCCCAGGCTAGGTTTCTATATACATAAGCTACCTTTTTCAACGTTATAAGCTACGTGACCTCTGGGACAGTACTATGCAATAGCTAATCAATATCACCGCTCCAGTTCAGGTGACATGAGGTCATCGTTTATTCACGTGACCATAAATTTGCATATTTGTATTCATACACGTTGTTGTTTTAATTAAAACGTTTACCTCAGTTTGTATTGATTTTAGTCGCCGAATTTACATTAAAAATGGTATTAAGGCATATATTGTAGCTTTTCAAATTATGCACGTTGTGTAGATAATTGTTTACCTAGAAAGCTTGGAACTAGTTTTGGTTGTGTTGTTAGGATGGTCTTAAGAACTGACAAGATTTTTCAAACGGAGTATTCTTTTTGACACTGGTGGCAGCTAGCAGCCACCAAAACAGATGTAACAGGTCTAGCGAACCATAACATTTTTTCTGCACTTCTATTTTGCCATTAATATGCAAACATACAAATTCTTATTCGTGTATTTTTGACATTTGAGCCTTGCTTCCCGTTTCCTGCAAATGTGTTAAAACGTGATTTGAATCTAGACATTCCATAAAACTAAAACGGTATAGCTGGACATTTTTTGGGTCGGGGATTTGCTCCGACTCAATGGAATAATAGACGGTAAATGAAAACCAATACACTTTTTAGTGCAAAACGGCAAATAACAAAAATTAGTGCAGCTATAACAAAGCGCATGAATATCAACAGGATTATTTACGGCTATTTTTTTATTAAGATTATAACACAGTAAATAGTTGTTGTTCTTTATTCTATATAAAACTGACCTAATTCCAATGACCGCAGCACACATCAGGACCCATTTTAAATGTCTGTAACCTACATTTTCTTGAAGAATATTGTCAGTACTAACTAAAAATCAAAAGAAAAGTGGGGGTCATGTTTGATACAAGAAAAATAATTTCAGCCAAACACACAAACTGCAAAATCAGCTAAAAATGAGACCCCAAATTATACTGATGGTGTATGATCTAAGTTTCCATGAAAAAAATTGTAATGTTTTTATTTCATTATGAAAATGCTACCTACATGTGAAGCATAGATCTGTCATGTGATTTTAGCAAAACAATTGCAAAGAAAATAAGGAAAATAGCTCTACAGAGCGAATAAACTGAGGAATATTTGTATCCGCCATTATGCGACTACCTTTTTTTTTTCGCGCCATTTTTCTTTTTAGTGTCTGTATGCCTTAACGGCTATTTTTAGAACGCAGTCGCCAGTGATGTCATCGATATATGTCATGTATACTTCTTGATTACGTTGATACACACAACAAACACGATTGCTTCTGAGAAACTATTCCAAATAAAATCTTAACGTAAACCGTATTCCAAGGGCGAAATTTCGCTCAAATGATATGAATGAGCATTCGGTATTGAGCTGAAACTCTGGCTTGAATGTGGATTACCTAACCGTGGAGATAAACCGGAAGTTATAGTAGAAAAGGTTCGTAAAGTATAACGTTCGCCGTTCAGCAACACTTGTCGTGACTTGATTACACCTGAATCAGTAACTTATATTGCAGATTCGAACTCGCTTTCATTTTTTAAACCTAGCTTATTTTGTTGCATGTACATCTTAAAGAGTTTTAAGACAGGAAATAAAAGTGCACAGACTGGAAATTATACACTGTTTTTCAAAGAGCCTACTGACTATACTGTATTTGAATGGGACTAAAATTTCATTTTAATTTTTTTTATTGAATGGCTGCATAATGTCTCTAAAATAGCTACGGAAATCTTCCTTTTTCTTGTAGGTTAACAAGTCATATTGAATTTAAAATTAATCAAATATATGTAGCAGAAAAAAAGTTTTGCACATGTGTTTTGTGTCAAAAGCTTGAACATGAACATAACACCCTATAAATCTTTATCACTACATTTTATGGTCAAACTAACAATCGATTTGTCATTCATTCACATATGTATAAGTTCTATTATCGGGTGTCCTAAGTAGCTCAGTTGGTAGAGCGTTGGCGCATTAAGACCAATTCTCTGTAAGAACCAAAAAAAGTTGGAAACTCATAGTCACAGATTTCATTTCAACCGATTTTTTCTTGAAGAGGGTGCAAAATTAAGAAAATCCTGTTTTTCATTTTTTCAATATATGTCCCGGTTACCATGGAAACGAGGATGCAAATCCCCAACTTGCTGAATTTTCAAAAAAGTAGGGGTACATGTCTATTTTGTTATCTGGAAAGTACTAGAAAATGTCCTTTATTTTCTTACTTGCAAATTTTAAAGGCAAATAAACAAGGTTTCATACCAAACTAATATTTCCAAATATTTATTTGATTGTTGTATGATCTAGACTTTTATTTGCAAGAAAAGATATATTTATGGAGCAAAACATATGTTTATATTGTGCTCTACATCTTGAAAAGTGCACAGGTCTCAGCAGAAAAGTATATTTGTTTGTATAAAGGGAAGGTGATATTTTAAAAAGAAACATAAATCGTAGTGGGTCATTCAGACACATTCTTGTAGATTTGGGCCAAAGTTTATGATTTGGGGCATTTTTCCTATTTTTATTACCTCCCCTTGATGCTCTTCATTTAGGAAATCACAAAGAGCTTATCTAAGTTTACTTCCTGGATAATGCTGAATTCAGATTTCTACTCGGATTTTGCAAATTTTTAGTATATAGATACAATGACAGGCAGAGATTTTATGCTAAGTGGGCATGTGATGCATGGATGTGTCCCTTCAAACCAAGTCCACGTTTAAAATTTGCTGAATAGCGACATTGTTTGGGAAAAATACTCTGGCAGAAAAGAGACTAAACTGTGGATAGACATCAGTTTGACATCTGTCTGTTTATTTCCATAAGTGAAGTTTGTATCAACTGACTGAAGGGTCAGTGGGTAACACTACAATGAAAACAGGTGAGTCTCATAATATTTTATGTTTTATGACATGTAAATATTCCAAGCTATTCAAGATATGTGCTCACTTCCTTCAACAGATTCAAAGACCATACAGAGGTCATTTTCTTAAATATTGGACAGACATTTCTTATTATTTTGCCAAGATAAAACTTGCAGGCATTTTTCCATCATTTTGAGAATACCATGCACCAACACCAGTGGAATTGGGAAAATGCTCTCAGAAATTGTCTAATGATTATGTGGAAATTTCCAAATTACCAAAATCTATGTAAAGATTTTTTTGTGTAAATAAAGCAACACTATAATTGTTGTTGTAATAACCTAAATATAGATATATATAAAATTGCAAAACCATTTTAAAACATCAGACACCCATATAAGGTAACACACTTGGGAATTTCATATTTAGACTTGGGAAGAAACACTGTTTTCTTTGGGATTACCTCCTTTTATTGGAGGTAGATTTATAATGGAAAAAGCCCTGGTTTTAGTTGTAAATGACCATTAGTGTGCTTTTACATGTTATTTGTAAAAAGCAGATAAAGACATATTTTCATTTCAAAATGTATATATTTTTTTAAATCTATTTGTTTTGTTTTTCAGCTGTGAGTTGTTTCTTTTGAAAATGACTGCTTGATGATAAGTTTCAAACAACTATGAAGTGAGTGGATGTTCTAGAGAGGTAATCATGCTTTAGTCATTTGCAGCAGTGTATGTGTTTGCCAAAGTACCTGCAGAAATATAAACTTACTGAAGTAAAAACTCACTGAATGCTGACAAATGAAAACATTTAATTGCATCCATTGCTACACATAAGTCAGCATGTTTTAATCTGCACATGCCTGTTTTACAAGTACATATTGAATGTAAATGGTTTGTGTCAAAGTGAATATGTTTTTTTTATATATATTTACACATCAGAGGCCTACATGTATTTAAATAAAGAATAAAGTCCCCCACATGCCCATATTCATACAAGTATGAAATCTTGACCTCTCAGTCTGTGATACAAAAATAGCTAGTGGGACTTCATATAACTTAATGATTGAATTGATAATGATAAATTGACATACATTTGTATTGTGACTATAGATATTGGTAAGTTTTTAAAAATTTTAAAATATACCCTTTTCAGAAAAGGACCCTCTGCACATGTATGAGGAATAGATTTTACTTTTAAAGTGGCCCATATAAATTTGAAAAGGATGAAATCCTGTATCTGTCAAAATGTAACAACAGTACAACCATTTTAGTTTGATTTGTATTTATTCCAGACTAATTCTTCAAAGAATGAATGATCATCATCATGCTTATATTGGAATAAAAGGAAGGAAGGTACTACATTTTATTTATAGTTTGGCTTAGTGTCTAATCAGGTCTGATTTCAGATCTTTATAAATGCTTGACTGAATGTTATTTTTTGACAGAAAATTTATGAACTTTGTTTAGAATTTCAAGTATCTTTTTAATCAAAGTGTAGCAAAGTCAAAAGTATTTATTAATAATGTATTTCATACAATTGTTTCTTTTAAAATCATTTCAAGGAGGGGGAGGTCTATGTGATAAATTATTTTCATTAAAAGAATAAAAGAAAGATGTATATATTATACATTTACTTATACAAAATTTATTAAATGATTGAAATAGTGTATGTAATTTTTATTCATTTACAAATTTGTGAAAGGAAACCCTCCAGCTGGCTTGTAGAAGATCAGTAGTTCTACCCAGTAACATGATGTCAAAAATATTTTAAATGGAGAGCCCATCCCCATCCCACCACCACCCATGAAAGACATTCAGATTGTTATTCTCTCACATCTCTATTTTGCAGTGACAGCTACAGTCATGGTAAAAGTAAATGCAGTCAGAAGACCTCTTATTTCACCTGAAGAGCCAGCCTTTTCAAGTTCTGTATCAAATAAAAGTAACAAGGACTGCTAAAAATACCTTTTATAACTTGCAAATGTGCAGTCTGTGACATAACTGTCTGATCCAGGTAGTTTAGTGTTGACAAGATGACATTTCATCTCTGTTAGAGTAGAGGACACAAGTTTGAAATGCAGTATGTCATTGTGAAGGCAAAATGTTTATGAAAATAGTGTGTGTGTTTTCCAAATAGAGAGGCTGAAAGTGGGGAATCATCAATTTAATAGTGTTTTTGGAATAAGTTATGGTCATCAGAATAGTAATAATCTGTCCCTTTTTTGGATTGCCACAGACCAAAAAAAATGATTGGTGCCTTTGACATAAATAGAAGAACTCACACGGGACACCCTGAAGATGGAATTACAAGAATGTATGTTGTTTGCATTAATGTTTCTTTTCCAGATTTATGGGAAAAAATAGAATGTCATTTTTTAAAAATGTTGATAGTTGTTTAACCAAAGGCCCTGTAATTAAAAAATATCCTTGACTTTATATTAAAATTTAAAAAAATCTGATACTGTTTGATTACTTTTGCATGTATAACATTAAATTTGTTATATTTAAATTTGATAAAATTTAATGTATTTTGAAAAAAATGCACTTGAACATATCTAAATGGAATAAACACATGACAGTCTTTGAATATCTGTAAGAAAGCACATGTTTTGCAGTTCTCATCAGATTTGGTTACCAATTTACAGCATAATTATACATGAAGGCTTATTACTCAAACATATGCAGATCTAATTGTATATTTTCTACCATAGATAATTTCATTTCATATAGATTTTTTAAATTTTTAAAAAATACTGAGAAAATATAGCAAAACAATGGTTGAATTAGTATACTTGATTTTGTGAGACTGTTGAAATATTACAATTCTTTTTCCCTCTTAAGCCTGTATCATATTAAAAATCATATTTTCTAATGAAATTTATTTTTTAAGAATGTTGCAATGCAGATTTTAATGAAACTTCATACATTTGTAAAGTTACCTTTATTGTGTTAGGTAATAACTTAAGCCCATATATTATAGTAATTGGCCAATGATTAAAGAGAACATCTGAGTTTCTAGCTCATTCATGTAACAACACCTACTAATTAATCTTCAGAAATCAAATAAAATTGTCATCTTTAAAACAGGTTTCATTCTAAGATATACAAGGCATATAACATCCTATTTTACCAGCATGTATTTACTTTAATAAATAAAGTAGATTTAGTTGTGTATTTTGATAAATTTTGGAAAAAGGAGATATTTCTGCAACTGCAGTTTGTATTAACTGAGTATTTACTGGCACTGGAATGTGCATGATCAGGGCTTTTCTGAATAAACTTAGTAAAGTCTTAAATCTACATTAGCCATAGCTATCCGTAAAAAGTCTAGCCATTGTCTTGATAGTTTGAAAGAGTTAAATACATTTGAGCCGCACCATGAGAAAACCAACATAGTGGCTTTGCGACCATCAAAAATCCAGAGCAGCCCGCGCAGTCTGGTCAAGATCCATCCTGATCGCTTTAAAAGCATATTGCAATTAGAGAAACTGTTAGTGAACAGCATGGATCCTGACCAGACTGCACAGGCTGGTATAGATCCATTCTGGTCGAGAACGCACTATGTTGGTTTTCTCATGGCGCGGCTCATTTAAAGTTGTATCTAGCAAAATATTGACTAAACTGTTCTGTAGATAATTTGATTTAATTTGATTGTTAAAGGAAGAATGTGCATCATGATTGTTATTACATGTATTATTTTTGAAAATCATGATATTTTTCAGTCTTGGATTACACTGTTATTTGTTCATAATTTTGAATTGTATTTAAAATGTATATATTAAATCAAATGGTGAAGTAGACATGAGTTTGCTTTTACTATTATTTGTTTCCATGGCAACAAAATGATTCTCAAAGGTGAAAGGACACTGTCTTTACACAAACACACAGATATTTTTATGCCGATTCTTCTTAAATTCCTCGATTTCTCCCTAAATTCTGTGGAGGGAGAAGTCACTTCTCCCAAATATTTTGACCTAGGGTGATCCCTGTTTTTTAATGCAGAATGAATGTTGTAACCATGGCAACTTGAAAAAAAAATTGGACAGCCATGATTAGTAGCCATACAATACCTTAAAGGCCAGTGTCAGTTGGTTATGAGTAATTCCAACTGCTTTGAAACTCAAAATTAGTTTACCCAAAAGAAAGAAAAGTGCATACAAGGTTGTTTGGCTCAATGCTTTAAGTTTCATAGATCATGATTATTGTTGTATCCTTCTTAATTCTGCCCAGAATGTGCTTCAGGTGCATTAGATGCATTGACAGTTTGCAGATGAACTTTTCTTGTTTCATAGAATACAAAATTGATACAGAAAGTGCTTTGAAAAGGTCTGAATTATAATTTTCTTGTATGTTGCCATGGTAACGGAACATTCTCCTTAATTTCTAGACAAAGTGTTGGACAGTATAACTTTGTAAAAGGATTTTACATGAAATACTTATGTTTTGCTACAATTCTGTATCTGGCAATGTAATATTATTTCAGGTTATTCTGTAATTTAGGCATAAATGAGTTTGCTGAAAACTCATTTTTTGTCAATTTTCAAATTTCTGTAAAAAACTCAAATATGAATGACCCACTAAAATTCCTCCTTAAATTGAAACGGGTATCATAGCTCTGCTGAATCCATACAAGTATTTTATTCAGATGCGTGCACTTTTTTTTCTATTAGAATTTGAAAAATATACATGTAGACCAATTTTTAAAGATAATGTAAAATCTTAAAAGGGGGTATTTATAAAATTGTTGCTTCTAAAACTCTGAAAATGTTGAAAGACAATATTTGTTTTCAATAATTACTTCAGGTATGTATTTCAGGCAAATATGAAAATTAGTGCTCTATTACAGACATAGAGACCACTATGTGTAAAGAAAATTGTAACATTTTAGTAAAATTTGACTCTCAGAAATTGCCATTTTTCACAAAAAGTATAATGTTCCCGTTTCCATGGTAACCAGTGCTGATTCATATCTTTTCACCCTTGATTCTTCATATATGGCTTGAATACTAAAAAGGGTGCAGATATGAAGTAATTCTGAGACTATGAGTTTCCGACCCCTTCTTTAATTGTTTGGTTCTTACAGAGAATTGGTCTTAAGTCGTAAGTCCGAGGTTCGGGTCTAGGCTGCACAACTTTTCCTTAGACTGTTACGTTTGGATGTTCTACTGAGATGTTCACCCTTGGAGCCCATGCGGAACAAAGCAGTCTGACTGGGGTGTGCATCTGAATTCGGTTAATAGTCTGCGTCAGACATTAGCAAAGACAGCCAATTTTCTTGCAATAAGTGGAAAGGTGTGTAGCGGTTCTCGTACTGGTCGGCCATTGAAGCTCAATTTGAAGAGCGTAGGCATGGTAAGCCGAAGGTTCCAGTCCCGGTCTAGGCTGCACATTTTTTCTGAGGCCGTTTCATGATGATAAACATGACTTTCATCTGTTATCAAAACTGACTAAACAGTTGTGGTTGTATGTGTCCGTATATCATGTATAATTTATCTTTATACTGCAAACCACGTACTTAGTTTGCAAAATATGTTTAAATCAACCATGTAATCAAATATGTTTTCATCTTATGAAAATAGAATTGATGTGCAGCCAGCATGTACACTTACTTGTGAATTAGTTTCATTACATGCAGGCTAGGGATCTGGTAATGACAAACGGATCCCTGGGGCTTCCATGGCCGAGTGGTTAAGGTCGCTGACTTCAAATCACTTGCCCCTCATCGATGTGGGTTCAAGCCTCACTCAGGGCGTTGAATTCTTCATGTAAGGAAGCCATCCAGCTGGCTTACAGAAGGTCGGTGGTTCTACCCAGGTGCCCGCTCTTGATGAATAATGCACGGAGGGGCACCTTAGGTCTTCCTCCACCATCAAAGCTGGAAAATCGCCATATGACCTATAATTGTGTCGGTGCGACGTTAACCCCTCCCACCCCTCTTCCCCCCCCCCCCCCCCCCCCCCCACAAAAAAAGAAAGAAGAAAAAATAAAGAAAACAAACAAACAAACGGACCCCAGGCGATGCGGTAATCAAATTATGTATTTGTAGTTGTACTGCTATGTACCATATTAACAATATGATATTTGCTGAGGAAAAGCTATGATTTATTGTCATAAACATAGTTTTTGTTAAATATTTTATGTAAACAGCTCTCATTTGGTGACATTAGTAACTGTTATAATCTACTCTGTTAGTAGAATGAATTAAGCAATGCAACAATTCCTAAGTATAAAATATTAAAAGTAAATGTTTAACTTTATTATTCTAATCGTAATAACAAATGCAAAATATATGTTGTTACCGCTTTTGTTACCTGTACATATACTTTTATTTGAAACCAAAATTGAACCATTTGACCGAACATGTTATTGATGAAAACAATGGAGCTCAGTATCTCAGTTAAAATGTACATATTTATACAAGATCCCAGAAACATAAGTTACAAATATTGTGACTGATTTCCTATAAGATGAAAAGTGTAACTTAATCAACTACTTGTCAAGTTTATCATTTCGGGTCTTTGAAGTGTATACCAGTAATAATGTTGGAAGTGTTAAGACAGACATTGTTATTTCTGTTGACAAGGGAAGTGGGTACGAGCAGAAAGTAAGAGACATTTAACAGACTGCGAGAAAGGAGTTGAACGACCATTCCAGTTCTTCCAATAACAGCCTGGATGATACAAACGCTTTTGTTATTGATTGATATATGGAAATATTATTGAATCTGCAAAAGTGACTGTTTCTGTTAAGCTCTGACAGACTCAGTGAAAATGATGAGAACCTAAACAAGGATTTCCATAAACTTATTTTTTTTCTTTTCCGGACATTAGGCCACTGCACAGTATTGACCGCAGCCGTATATTTTAACTATAGGAATAAGGTCAGTAATTCGGTCGAAAATGTGCTTCCGTGGTGTAGTCGAAAGAAGTCCATAATAAATAGATCCTAATTTTCCCATTTTCTGCGCAAATTCGTGTAGAACGAGCGCTTTAATCACACTTTTTCGCTACTAGAATACATTCTGCATGAAATGAGACGGTTTTCATGTTCATACAACCCACACGGCAAGTTTTGCAGATCGAAACCGGAAGTAGGTGTTTATTGCGCGGAGGAGAGCAAATATGCGCCATTTTTAGGGTAGCAGACCACAACTGACTGGCATTTCACTAGGAACTATTCAACCCCCTATTTTCTTTTCATTTTTTCGTTAATTTGTGATAGAACTTTCATGAAAAATTGGTGCAGGAAAAAGTGATGTTCTCTAAAGATACGTAAAGACGACATGAAGTTGTCGTTTTTTATATGAAACAAAGAAGGATTTGAATTACTGACCTTTAACCTATATCAGAAATAATGGCCGCGGCCTATACACCACTATGCGGCGAACATGACCATGACGTGTAAAGACTGTTCTCGATAAATAATCATTAAAATCGGTTGTATTTACTGGTAATCACGCTTGTTAATCCGTCAAATGCAGTGAACTGTTAAGTCCGAATGTAAGTTTTTTTAGATGTTTTCAAAGGCCCTCTCGGCAATATTGTCCATTCTTTACATTTTACATGATTCGTTCGGCTTTCAAAATGCAAGTGAAAATTTAAAACCGTTGCATAGGCCGCATGAAAGGCCCATTTAGAAAAAATAAATTAACGTATAGGCCGCTTCGACGCATAGGCCGCACCCATAAAAATTTCACTTTTTTAAACGTATAGGCCGCGGCCTATTGTCCGGAAAATACGGTACGAAAAAATGTGCTACATGTATAAATTTAATGTACTATGTAAAATAACTACATTTAATAGCATTTTGTTTGTTTTATTGGACAAGATAAAATGTTTATTATTTTAGAAATATAAAACAAGTACTAATACAGATGCTAAGACTTAGAAAAAAAATATGTAATTAATTTGCTGAAAGCCACCATATTAGAATGAAGCTTTATCTAGGTGTTGCATTGTCATACTACCGGGCATAATTTGCAGTGCGGCGCTGTCGCATGTTTGGCAAAAATCTTTTAAAAGATGAATTTCATTTACAAGCAGGTTCTTTGTTTTCTTCACAGAAGTGCTTATTTATTTAGCAAAGTGGGTCTAACACTTTCTATTTTCTTATGATTGCACGAGAGATCCGCAACAGCACTTTGACAAAGGATATTATAAAGGATATTACATAAGGGTCTTTTCATACTGAATTTTTAAACAAGTTGAATAATATAAAGAAATGCGAGACTCTGTCAAGCATTTATTACGGTACATGTTAGCGTTTCCTAATGAAACAACAAAAAACTACTTTCTTTCACTATAGAAACAAGTCAATTTGATCAATTCTCATATATATATTTTAAACAATATCGACATCAAAACTTTAATACTCTAGTGTATTATCATTTTTATTCATTGGCTTTATTACACTCCCATGAAGTCAAACATGTAATCAATTAACATCTCTGAATCTGAAATGTTTTAGCTGTTATCAAAGGAATCCGAGAAAAAAATAAAAGAAAATAAATAAAAAAGGAAACAAAATTATCACTAGTTAAGTTATCATATTTTTCGTATGAGAACGAATTTGTTTGGGTGCAAATGATCAGTATACAAAAGCATGTACTCTGATGACTTATATTGCTGTTGCATGAAATATAATACTGGCATTACAGGAAAAGAGTGATTGAATTCAAGTTTTTGAACTCTGAAGTGTTTTTGGGAAGTTCATGAAGTTGAATATTGGGGGAAATATTTGCATGAATCCTTTGAAATTTACTATTTATGCTGCTGTAACATGTTAGTGAAGTTAGATGCACGCTGTCACTATGGTCATATTCCTGTCCTGTTTACCCTTACCCTGCTCAATTTAAATAATCAATATTTCCATTTTTGAATCTGGAAATACTACCATTGATTGTAAAAATAGATGCTTACAAAAAGATACTAACTGAATGGCAAACAGTACAGATCATGATCAGATTGTTCAGATGTACATAATGATTATGATCAGACTGCACAGTTGTGCATGCTGATTGTGATCTACACTGATTGCAAAGGCAGAATCGAGCATGATATTCAGCATCAAATGGTTTCTGATACATATTCATATTTCACATATAATTGGAGAAGCTCTACACTTTATCTGTACCTCTTTATATTTAATACGTAATTTTTTGAACAGATCAACTATTGTGCAATATTTCATTTACCATGGAGTCATTAACATCCAGTGGCAATTCCAGTTCCTCGTGTGTCCAGTTTTCTATCCTGCATATACAAGTAGGGGCGCGTCTCCAGTGACAGCTCTTGTTAGTTTCGTTATGTCACTGCAAGTGAATAGTCTAATCGGGACTGTGTTTTCCCAAATCAGTGTATGCTGTCATGCAGTGACATTAGTGTTAACAACGGTGATATTGTTTTAAAATGCTTAAAAATAGTTGTTATGTAAAAAAAATTGTGATAATCTTAAAGAACAAATTTACATGTGTCATTATGAACGTTTTATATCTTACTAGATTGAAAAATTTGCAGTGTCAAGTAATTGCTTTTAAGTCTGTATAGACTTATGCATTTTATTACATAATTTTATATCTGTGAAGATATTAATCTTTTGACACGCAGACAAAGTCCCTGGCCCGTGAATCAGTGAAATCTCCTGTATCGCGATATGCGAGATTTGTTGCAAGGGGACTGTAGGTTTCCTGCAATTTATTGGTTGATTTTATAGTTGTCATGACATTATAAAAGTCAATAATAATTGTGGACAGAAGGTTTTACCTACGAAATAAGAAGGACATTACTCTGTTTTCATGTCGAGATATCGACTAGATAATACAAGTTTTTAAATTTATTTTGTTATAGAAATATTGTATTATTTGGAATCCATATATTGTTGTGAAAACAAAAAGAAGAAAAGAATCTGGATTTTTCTAATTCCCCAATTGCGACTTAGTTGACAAACAATAAATATTCGAAAACAGATCAGTAATAAAGTTATATCCCCAAGCAAGAAACTTTAGTCAGAGGTTAATTGGTAGACCATAAGGACTTCTATGTATTATTTGTATCACAAACAGTATTACCGAAATTGGAAATTAGAATTCAAAAGTTGGGATAATTCTAGTTATAAAGATGAAATTATGCAAACCGGACTCCGTTAAAGAGCAAGATAATAGGAACAAACAAATAGTGTCGTGTTGTAGCGTGTGGACTACCACAATTGAGAAGTGCGGATTGTCGCTTGTGCAATAATGTTTGGAACAAGGACATTTCGCTAGAACCTGCTCGGCAAAGAGATGCGAAAACCATCACAATATCAGCAAACATGCAAGTAGGACAGGCTACGTTGACGAATTTGTGAACCGAAACTAATGGAATTGGTATTCCATTCCATGGGAAGAGAATGTTTTCATAAGTTGATAACGATACATCTCTGCTTCAACGTAATGGATCGAGAAAACGACATTGTCTGAAGCAAGGTACTTGTAAACAAGCAGGAGAACTGGACAAAGTAAGAAATTACCCTTGACGAGATTCAACGAGAAAATGAGGTCTAATCGCGGAAAATGAAAAGCGAGAATGCTATACCTGATGAGTCGTGTAGCAGAACTGAAATTGAACTGGCGTTCAACAAAGAGTTCGAAAGAAGACATTGAGGCGGTCAGTCAGTTTAAAAAAGATGACATTTTAGAGACATCTTCTTGGTTACATGAAGTTAGGAATCGCTTCAAAGGAATCGCCCAGTGTGCAATAATGAGTATTTTACCTTACATATCCGAAGACGATCACGAGAACAGTTGCGAAATTGACAGAAACTGTCCGGTTACCCAGAATGTAATTGTGTTAAGAACGAACTGTGATCTATACAAAGGCAGAAATAATGCAAAAACGGAATTACATAAAAGAGAAGGTGGTTATGTCAGGAGTACAAATATTTATAGTTGTGTTCGACTTAATTACAGGACTGGAATTATAGTTCTGTTCAAATAAATCTTCCTTTTTGATAGTAGGTTAAGATTCAGTAAATTGTTAATTTCTAAAAAAAATATTATAATAACATATGTATATTTTTATTTATGTCACGGGAGTGAAAATAATAGACGGGGGGTGATGTTATGCATGACTAGTTGCTAAAACGGTCGATAATTTGTTTTAAATGCTTAAATTTAGTTTAAAATTATGTAAACTCATTTTTTGAATAATCTTAAAAGAGCAAAATTACATGCTGTCTTATAGAAATGTTTTATCTTACTAGATTAAAATTTGCAGTGTCAAAAGTAATTGCTTTTAAATGTTTATAGATTATTGCATTTTATTAAATAATCTTTATATCTGTAGATAATATTTTGACACGCAGAAAAGGTCCTGGCCCGTGAAATCACGTGAAATCTCACTAGGTATCGCGATATGGAGTTGTTGCAAGGGGACATGAGGTTTCCTGCTTTATTGGTTAATTTTTTTGTTGTCATGAACTCATAAAAGTCAATATAATTGTGGACAGATAGTTTTACCTACGAAATAGAAGGACTAACTTCTGTGTTTCATGTCGAGATATCCGACTAGATAATTACAAAGTTTTAATTAATTTAATTGTGTTTATAGAAATTATTGTTATTATGTGGACATCCATATATTGTTGTTGAAAACTGAATAAAAGAAGAAACAGAATCTGGATTTTGCGGACTTATGTTAGACAAACAAATAAATATTCGAAAAACAGAATCTGAGCTAAAAAAAATATTCCCCAAGAAGAAACTTTACGTAACACGCGCAGCGTTACAGTAGGTACACATATCGCAAATTTGTTTAAATTAATTATGTGAGTTTAACCTTTAATATACAAAAATTCTTTGAATTGACAATCCAAACTGATACTATTTACTAAAGACAGATATGTTAAAGTCATTATGTATAATAGGATTCATACAATAATGTTGAATTTGTGTTCGTTTGTGTGTTTAATATTTTGACATATTTCAAAGCTACAAAGTACAATCTGTTTATAAACTGATTTGTTTTTTATTTGTACCTACAGCGCGTGCATGATTCTTGGAAATGTCAGACATAAACCGATTTCTGGCGTAAATCTTAGTGTTCGCACAGGCCTTGGAAAGTCCTTGAAAACGAGCTGCATCTTGAAAAGGTCGATCGAATGGTAGAAAAGTAAGTTTACTGATTCCTGTTGTGATTTACTGACAATTGATTTCAAAATGGCAAGTGCCGTTTCAAACTGAGTTGGTTAAAGGATTAAAGATGGTGCAGGAAGGAAAAAGACGTTCACAAAGCGCATTGCCGAGTTTGTAATAAAAAAAAAATGAAAAAGTGCCATGGGCGAAAGTTGTAAATAAATAGTTTAAATAGTTTGATAAATGTGTTTCAAAGTAACAACACCAAAGAAAAACTGTAACAGACTCAAAAATTGGAGCGCGGTACAGGCCCTTGAAAATGCCAATTTGACCTTGGAAAATCATTGAATTCAGTTCCCAGATTTCTGTATGAACCCTGGAAATTATTCTGCTATGTTATAAATACAGCTGAATTGCCCCGACCCATCAGTACTCTCAGTGCTTTGATTAAACCAGACAGCTTGTAATCAGAGTACAATACTGCGTTCAGAGATCGAATAAAGATTTTTTACACACCTGCTAGAATGCCGATGAGCATAACGAGTGACTGGAAAACATCAGTCCATATGACAGCTTTGAATCCTCCAATTGAAGTATAGATGATGGCCGCCGTCGAGAAAATGAGAATTGACGACCACATAGGTAGCTTGGCAACCGACTCCAATGCTAATGCTGTTCCGTACATTACGATTCCCATATAAAAAGTATAATGAATTACACCTAACGTAACAGCGACGTAACGTACAGAGTTTGTCTTGTAACGTAAATAGTAGTATTCGTAAACACTTGTTACTTTCAGTGGATGGAAAATTGGAACGACAATGAATGCAGCCAGTAGATAGCCGCATATCACACCAACACATTGCATTGCATACTGCAAACCGTATGCGTAGGCTTCTGCCGGAAATCCTAGTATCAATATAGACGATTGGAACGTGACTACAAAAGATAACCCGACAGGCAGCGATCTCAATTTTCTGTTCCCGAGAAAATAATTTTCAGTCGTGTTATGCTTTTTATCCCGAAACGCAAAGAAAATTCCGATTGCCACAGAAACAAGTATCAGTAGTCCGAAAACAATAAAATCCGGCACAGAAAATGTGCGTGAGAGTGTATCGCTATCCATCTTTACACAATAATAAAGCGTTACTGCTGATGGTTTAGGTTGAGTGTATCTGAACAGAGTATTAACTCTACCTCTAACAAAGGTTTACGGAACACGGCTGAATGAGTTCCACTGTACTAAATATGTTTTTGTTATAAAACACCTTGAACTAGTTCTTATGTAAGCATCATTTCCTCTTATGTAAGTATCATTTCCCAGGTAAACAACTTATGCAATATTTACAATGCAATAAATTACGTAAGTCTTTTAATTACAATTTAACGATGTTTGTTGATATTATTATCCATAGCCGCTGGCAGTTAACAAACACAGATAGCAAAAGAAATAGCCACAGTCATCGCTGGACTTAATAAGTAAGCCGAATATTTAGTTACCATCGTGAAGAGTGTACTTTGATCTTTTCAGTGCACATTTTTACAAGAGTTTAAATATCAAATCACTGAATTAAAGAAAGTGTCTCGTGGTACGGATCAGTTCCTCTGGACAACCCTGCTCGAATTTATGTTAGAGCATAACGAAATGCAAGTGTTGACAGCAATCAACGCCTTATCAGTCAAGTAGTATTAAAGTTAAAAGTGCTCAGATAATCATGATTACCTTATCATCATTAATACATTTAGAGACCATTTAGCACATTCCGGACTATCAAAGAATAAAATGTATTAATATGTCAAATTTGAGACAACAATAAATTTTTGACATCTGTCATATAAACATAGATAATTTCATTAAACAACTTCCTGTGATGCAAAATACTTTTCTTTTTATAAATAATTTTACAGAAAGTTTGTGTACTGATCTTTTAGAAATATTTAGATTTTTACAGGTAAATATTAGCAAAATTCTGAAAGTCCTTATCTTCTGGAAAAAAAACTGATCATGTAACAACCTAATATATCAAATATCAAATGATAACATTATTTAATATAACAATATATTTAAATAACGTTATCTAAAGTGCCTCATCTGTAGTGTAGTGGAAGAGTACCCGGAGTATTTCGATAATCTTTGTAATACTAATTCATTAGGTGAGGAATTTCACGTCTTGTTTTGTTGTGACTATTTCAAGCAAGAAAGAATTCCACAGATTTTATCACCAATCCAAATACTATCGAGTTCTCAATGTTAATGAATAATACTTATGGAGGCACACTTGTCAAGTTAGCAGGGGTTTTTTTTAAACACATTATAAAAAAGTTAATTAGTTCTTTTCCAAATTATCAACAAGGACTATATTTAAGTCAAAAACTGTTGTTTATTAGTTATGATCTCTTAGTTTGATATGTTTTGCCATTTGAGCCAAGCCATGAGAAAATCAACATAGTGTTTTTGCGACCAGCATGGATCCAGACCAGCCTGCGCATCGGCGCAGTCTGGTCAGGATCCATGCTGTTCCCTAACAGTTTCTCCAATTCCAATAGGCTTTAAAAGCGAACAGCATGGATCCTGACCAGACTGCGCCAATGCGCAGGCTGGTCTGGATCCATGCTGGTCCCAAAGCCAGTATGTTGGTTTTCTCACGGCACGGCTCATTTATGTTAATTGTTATGCTGTTTTGGACCCGATGCCTCTAAGGCCCCAAGGCTTTCAATTAATCTTGTAAATCTTGTAAATCTTGATTGCGGGAGGTCTTTGGGGGTTCGCTCCCTGGTCACGTTATACCACAGACGTGAAAATGGTACTTAGTACCTTCCTCGCTTGAAGTTTAGCAAAAAAGGATAGCTTTAAGACTGCTCAGCCCGGTGTCAGCATTATGTAAATGGGTGGCGTATCATGTCAAATAGGGGCCTCCGTGGCCGAGTGGTTAAGGTCGCTGACTTCAAACCACTTGCCCCTCATCGATGTGGGTTCGAGCCTCACTCGGGGCTTTGAATTCTTCATGTGAGGAAGCCATCCAGCTGGCTTAAGGAAGGTCGGTGGTTCTACCCAGGTGCCCGCTCTTGATGAAATAATGCACGGAGGGGCACCTGGGATCTTCCTCCACCATCAAAGCTGGAGAGTCGGCATATGACCTATAACTGTGTCGGTGCGACGTTACCCTCCCCCACTCCCCCACCCCCCAAAAAAGAAGAAAAAATAAATAAAAAAGATCATGTCAAATATTCCAGTGAGGCAGCATTGTAGTTAAGATTCATTAACAAAGGATTTAGATTTTATGGTATATTACAAGACTTAGATATTTCTTAAATCAACAAAACATATAGTCATGTCAACAATTTATTTTCAAAGACAATTTTTTCTTATACCCAGAAAATGGTATCAAAAAGGACATGTTTTTTTTGGAAGAATTTTACTGGTTACTAGCAGCCTAACAACATTCTCATCTGTCAGTGACCTGGTTCAACTAGGGAAAAATGGTAGACCTCTTGTATGCAAGAATGACCTATCAAGAGCTAGACATCTTTGTGGTTAAAAAATGCGTCTCTGTTTACTTGTCCTCGAGGTTTTTTTTTTTTTTCAAAGTATAGCTGCTCATTCACTGATGCATTTCTTCATTAAATATAATTTATTTTTTATGATTCTGTTTAAAACAACATAGGTTATCAAAAACATTATGACCATGTTCAGACTTATCCTATTACGAGTTACCTTGTGCTTATTTAAGTTTATTTTGATGACTTGAGGTAACGGAAGGATTAGGCATTGTTTGCATTAATCGCCAGAGATTAAGAGCTCGCACTAGTTTGTCCTGTAATTCATTGATATCAATGTTACAGATACACTTAACCCAACAACTAACTAACCTCGTTTAAACTTTTAACCATGACCAACCTTTCATCAATGAACTATTATTTTGTAAAATATTGTCTGCACAGCAAACATTACGGTATCGAAAGTTAGGAAATCTGTCATATAAACACGAACTTTTACTTTTTATATTTTTTTTTCACTATAAAGTAGTCAATATGTTACTCAACAACTTAAAATGTTTGCTATTACAATATTTCAACGAAACTGTCATCAATATTGTGGTTATACCACTGTACAATACATGTATCCAAATCATTTCAAGTCATTTTCTCAAAACAAAGATAAAACTTCGCTACCGGCCTTACTCTACTTGTCAATTTTTGTTTTGATATGTCAGGAACTTGAAGTCTGTTTTGTTGGGAAATGATCCAGTCATGTGCTGACCTAGTCTGGCTACTGACTAGATAATCGTTTTTTGTTTAAGAAAAAAGATCTGTTATATATTCTGACTTCATCAGTCTTGGCCCTGATTATCTGCCCTAATGAAGAGAGTTATTGACTTTTTGATAAGTTCACATGTCATTCTTGTTATTTCCTTTCGGACAAATTTGATATCCGTGAATCCTGCATATGTTCTAGTATATCTAGTTATATATATGTAAACATGTATATATACTAAACCTTTCTTTAAAGATCGTGATGTCTTATTATACATATAAATGCTTATATTCAATTCATATTGCTTAGGAGTATGTGACCACGTTGTCTATGACAAATGTATTGTATTATATATTCTAACACGGTCCGATTCATTTTCCTATTAAACAAAGAAGGCTGAAAACAGTGAATTATTATTCAACAATTCATTGTTCTGACGTCACAATTATTACGTCATAGCGTCAAACGGCATAGCGGCGCGCTGGAAAAGAAACCGATTGAAAACGGGCAAATATTTAATGAATGCCGTCAAGGATGTACTTTAATATCCTTGGTAACGTGTTAGAATCGAAATGATATATCTCATTTAGTGACTTGCTCTTGAATAAAATCATTGTTTGTCGTTCAGATGCGTATTATTATATCACTCGGGCTGCGCCCTCGAGATATAATTCCTAATTGAATGATTTAGGCCTATTCAGCGACAAATCACTAAATGAGATATATTTTTTCTTAAATATATGATGCACAGTCTGTTTGAAATGTTTATTTTGTAATGTTCGTTGCCAAAAAAAAAAAAACAAAGACAAATATCAAACAGGGAATGCCACGCACCAAAAACGCAGCCTCCTCAAAACGAAACCCACAGCACGCAGACGCGTGCACCACACACACAGACACACACACACACACACACACACACACACACACACACACACACACACACACAGCCAACACATTAGGACAAAACGAACAAACAAAAGAACACACACAAAGCCAACACATCAGGACAAAACGAACAAACAAAGGAACACAGTGGGGCACCGCCTTGGAACGGTCAGTGGCAAAAACACCACTGGGGGGCTTAAACCGGTTTATGGTGCGCATCCAACCTCACTCTTACCCCCACCATGTTCCAAAGACACGGGACAGTGTAAGTCATGTGAAAGATGATGCGCAATAAAAGTATTTGTTTTTATTGCTGCTGTTGTTGTTGTTGTTGATATTAGTGGTTGTCACAAGTGACATACACAACACGTGTGAATACCTAGCAGTTGGTTCAAAATAATGTTTGTATATATTTCTTTTCGTTTAACATTTAGTGTGTTTTGTCATAACTTCATGGCATTTCAGTACAGATTTGTACTAGATATGCAGAATCATGAAGAATTTGTTGGTGTTCAAGTGTGTCAGCACTAAACAGAATATTTCAGTGAAATGGTTGGTGCCCGAGCCTGTTTGATAGGTATAGAATATCTCAATGAATCGTTGGTATACGAGCCTGCTAGATTTGTAAGAAATGGTTGTTGATTTGTACAAAACTCTCGAGGAAATGGTATGTGTCCGAGCTATTCGATTTCTACAAAAAAATTGAGGAAATGGTATGTATCAGAGACTGTTTGATTTGTACAAAAACGTCTCGAGGAAATGGTATGTGCCCGAGCACTTTTAATTTGTATAGATGGTCTCGATTAATTGGTTGGGGCCCAGGCCTGTTAGTTTTGTATAGAAGATCTTGAAAAAATGATTGTTGGCCAAACCTTGTAGATCTGTATTGAAGATCTCTAGGAGATGGTTGGTGCCCTGGTCTGTTAAGCGTGCATAAACCCCAGTCACACACAGACGTTGCGGATAGCTACGTTTGACCACCGATAGAAACGTAGTAATCCGCATCGATCCGTACCTGAGCCGTACCTTAAAGTAGTAATCCGTATAAATCCGTACCAATCTGTGCGGCTCATGTACGGATCGATACGGATAACTACGTTTATGTCCGTGGCTAGACGTAGCTTTCCGCGCCGTATGTGTGACTGCGGTATTAGACTGAGAGTTTGCGAAGATATGGTTAGTACACGAGCCTGTAACATTTGTATCTCTATTCGTTTTTCTTCCCGGATTATCGAAAAGAGCATTATTTATTTATTTTGTTGGGTTTTACGTCGCACCGACACAATTATAGGTCATATGGCGGCTTCCCAGCTTTTTATGGTGGAGGAAGACCTCATGTGAATCTGTGTGCAGTATTTCATCACGAGCAGACACCTGGGTAGAACCACCGACCTTCCGTAAGCCAGCTGGATAGCTTCCTCACATGAAGAATTCGCCGGTAAGGAGCAGGATTGAGGAGCAGGATTGAAATATGTGTATTATCTGGCCTTATGACCATTTTTAAAACATTTGTGTCAGAATCGGAGCTTAGGTCTTAGTTCTAGTGGCCTCTATCTGCAACCAGGTGGACAACTTTCGAAGAGAAAAGAACATCTAGGCAAAGTTTTTGTCAGCTTCCATCGAACGGTTTCTGAGGAGGTTGCATGACGTTTTAAACAAAAGTGTGGAAGGCGAACGGACGTACAACGGACGGTGAGTGATTACAATAGCTCATCCTGAATATGTTGAGCGATGCTGTAAAAAGTAGAACAGCTCCGGTATCCCTAATGATACCTTCTAAACGCGGTTAAAATAAACTTAAAATGAAATTCTATCCATGTTGTCTTCTAAACACACGCACATGTGTATGTCATACTTAGTAGACTATGTCTGTACCCATCTTATTAATTGAGTGTGTAAATTTTCACGTGATCTTTTGCTAAAATATTCTAATCTAGTCAATAAGAAT
This sequence comes from Mercenaria mercenaria, assembly GCF_021730395.1. Classification (NCBI taxonomy): domain Eukaryota; kingdom Metazoa; phylum Mollusca; class Bivalvia; order Venerida; family Veneridae; genus Mercenaria; species Mercenaria mercenaria. The sequence goes on from NC_069376.1 coordinate 46,700,572, forward strand.
TATAGAAATAAGAGTAACTAACAGGATGTGTGTGTTGAAACATTTGGTCAATGATGGTTTTACAGTGCATTTGATCACAATATGGTGCTATTTTTTATCAGACCATCAGCTACCAATACCCCTCCCTAAGGGATATTTTTACACTATCATTTTCTGATTTTCTGAAGGAATATGGTAAAAGGCATCAATCCAACAATTCTGCCATCTGGTGGTCGTTACAGTCTATCTAAACGTTACCACTAACATGTCTATTTTTACGTTACCGTTAACATGTTTATACAGACTATTATTTGTCATACTTTGTATATAAATAAGACAATATGGTATATGTATACAAAATGTAAACATGTTTATCTTATTACCAGCAAAACCACTAACAGGTATGTAATTTACATAACAAAGTATGCGTTACCAAAAACATGTAAAGTGGCTGTTTAATAACAGTTAGAGTCTTAATGTATATTTCGTTTAAGTGTTTTATATCAAAGGGAAGACGTTTTTGTTAAATCAGATCATAATTTAACAAATATCATAAAAATACGATACATCGACTCATTTATTTGATACATAAATATTGTCTACAATGTTTTTAATAATTATGTAATTTACTTATTTTACAGGTGTTAAACATTAACTAATGTTAAATCTGTCAAAATACTTCTACAACTTTTAAAATATTGGACTTATCTGCTGACTTATGTCAATAGGACCTCTTGAAATACCCTGACTTTATATTCATGAAAATGTATTGTGACATAAGTAACAACACGAAATGATAGATTTAGAATTCAAAAACAACAGCATCAGCGTTATCAGTTATATTTTCTACAAATTAATGATACAAACTACCCATACGTTTAGGGTTTTTTTTTCTGCAACAAATACATGCCTTTGATTTTTAAAAGACGAAGAATAAAATGATCTTTTTAGGTAATGTATAAAACATGCTGTAAATTATTAAGAACCAGATCGAATGATGGCAGAATTCAAACATGCTCTACACGTAGATAGAATATTCATGATAGTTAAAAATTGTTTTAAAAATGTGCATCAATCAAAGATTGGTGTTTCGTAGATGCGAACCCTTTAAAATCTGCTAGTTAGTACATAAAATCGTGGTATAAAGTGAATACATCTAATATTAACACCGATATTTATGTCGCACGTGAACAACTTTTCAGACTTCTGTTTTTAATTTACGCTACGTCTGCCAAAACACTTTCCCCACTGATGCGAACTATAACTAGCAATCGCTGAACAATACTTCTTTGATATGAAAACAAATACCCAAAGGTCAGATTCAGATGAAGCGTTCGCAGGGTCTGTTATTTGCCATATGTTACAAACTTCAAACACTCATAAGCTACATGATCTGTGATCCAAAGGGCAACCTAAGGGCAACCTACGGTCACACTTCTCATTATCATACAGTCCTGACACTCAAAAATGAATTCCGTAACCGCGATCTGTTGAAAGCCACTTGAAAACACAGCTTCTTTTTGCTAAAGAATTTTCCTAATTACCTTTATCCGATAAAGTTGTCACATTTTCAAAACGGTTTTAACAATCAGTTTAATCTGCTAAGTACAGAGTGTACCTGGAGGTTATGGTTCAAGATAGAATTACCTAATAACTGCCATTGTCCGAGTTTGCTCAAGGTTGCAAAGCAAGTAGTCGTCATTTTTACATAAGCTAGTTAAGTCTTAAGGCTATAGTTTTGTTGTTACTAAAGGCCTTGCTTCGAATAGTCGTAGTGGTAAGACCTTCAATTATTTGGGTGTCATTTTTTGTAAAAGCTGGTACTTGTATCGATATTAATGTCTATTTTTGGTACGAATGATGAAACGTGTTATTTCGAAAACCTGAGGATAAAGTATGTACTAATTTAACGAATCTGTTGGCGAAGAATGCAAAAGGAAAAACAACAAAGTATGTACTTTACATCACGGAAGATTTCAGTCGTTTTTTTTTTCTCTATTTTAAAAACATATAAGGAAAAAAAAAGGATTTTAATGAAAATGATTATTAATTGTGTGTTTAGAATGAGAAAAGAATATTTTGTATTTGCCAAGTTTTGAAAGTAACAATGGAACCAGCAGTCACTTATAATTACTGTGGAAACAGTCACACTCACTCATTGCTTATAATACCTTCCCCAACTCCCTACTTCATTTTTATTTACCCAAAGGTTTTTAACCCTCTCATACAACATGTAGCATACCTGCTACACAAAAATAATATCTAATTCTTTCATTTCCACTACCCTACATGAACAGGCTCAATCACACTGAGTCTGTAACATTTTCATTTATGTCGTGTTGTGCGACCTTTTTTATTTAATTATCACAGCAGCATTGTTTCTGCCGTGTAGTGGCCGTAAAAAGTCTCCCCGTACTTTCTATCAGAATCAGGCTTGAGGCTGATTGCACGTGTCGGTAATTGATTACATTACAATTACTTCGATGTTTTCTAATTACAATTACATTTGATTACTCTAAATTCCCATCAGTAATTAATTGTATTACATTACTTACATTGAAGTAATCATGATTACATTTGATTACTTTCAATATAATCATTTGTTTGGACTACAGAAATATAGGCAACCAACTGAATATATTGTTATAAACTTTATTTACAGATTTGATAATGCAATTAATGATTCATTAATCTGGAAATCCAGAAACTTTTTTTTTGGCATCGTATCTCACTTAAGGGTATCGTTGTACTTAATCATCATTACATTGTGAATTTTATTGCATTTTTAAACCTTTATTAAAGCAGTGACAAAATAAAAACATAATTTCCGTTTTCAAATATTCAGTATCTATGCTTCCAGGTATTTTTATATAAAATCAATTAATACTTTAACAAAAACTGTGTCAATGGGTTGAAAATTTAAATACAAAAATGTATCAACAATGTACCCCAGAAATTATGGATGGACACATTTTACATTTGGCCTATATGGGCCCAGAACAGCCCTTGGTTATATAGATATAATCCAGCACCCACTTTTGACATCTTTCAGTAGTGTTTGGTTGCAATTATATCTTGCAGAGAAGAAATTGCTTACAAAAATCTTACTGAAGTGAATGCTTCTATCATTTTTAATATACTGAACTGAGATCTCCATTACATAAAATTTCGATGATATACATATAGTCTGCGTATTAATACGAATTTCTCTATAAAACGGTTATATACTGTGAAACTTTATTGTGTATTTACATATTACATGTATGAACATTGTGGCTATAAATGTGCTATTGTAGTTTTATGCCAAATGAAACATATGTCATGTCATGTCATGTCATGTCGATGTGATGTGATGTATGTCATGTCACGTCACGTCACGTCACGTCACGTCACGTCACGTCGATGTCGATTTCGATGTGATGTTGTTGTGTTGTGTTGTGTTGTATTATGTTATGTTATGTTATGTTATGTCATGTTAAAAAGTCTCAGTGAATTTTGCAGTATAAAGTAGCCTTAACCTAGTAATTTCATTTTGATTTCAATTCAGGAATGTCATGTTTGCATTACCAAGGGGCATTGTGTAAATTGTTGGTATATTAGCTGCTAAATGTCATATTTTTCTCACCTGTACATAATACCTGAAGTTCCCACAACAGGTAATGTAGGTGACCTCAATAAGTTAAGGCTACAAAAAGATGACAAACTGCATTTATTATACCTCTCAATTGATTAGGGATAATAATGAACTGAAATGTTTTTGACTACATTGAACTTATTAGGAATTTTCTCCAGAAGAAGTGGAGCAATCACTTACATTGTAAATTTATATATCTATTCCCCGGCGTCATAGTATTCCTCCAGTAATCAGAGAGTAATTAAAAGTAATCATAATTGCAGACTGAATATTCACTGTAATTGATTGAATTACATTATATGTAATCAGATTCATCTGGGTAATAAAATACATTTGAATATGTGTATTTGAGTTATCAATTACAGGTGATTACAATTACTGTATTTGATTACCCCAAGTCTGATCAGAATCTCTTCAGAACGTTCAGTACGACGTTTTTGTTGTGTATGTGTACTATTTCATTTTTCAGCTTGAATGTTTCGGCTTGATTGGTTCCAGTTCTCCGATTTTTTTATGTCTTATCACCCATAGGCTATGTTACCTGCTTTTTTATTTTGTCTTTTGACATTGTTTCTGTGATATACAGGCTCAGTAACCTCAGATCCCATCTCTAAACTCCAGTTTTGTCTATCATTTTCTCATTTAGGGCATTAGGCATTATTTTCACAAGGGACCATCCGCCGCTTTTCAAGGAATTGCACGCTGTGTATTATTGAAGGTTCCATGTACACCGCCGTATGAATACACCTGCGGGTTTCTAAATTTCATTTCGGTACTTGTAAACTGTGCTTGTAAATGCTGAGTTCTGCCCAACCCGGGGCTAGAGGGTATAGACGGTAGTTGCATTTCCACTACCGTCCATGAACCGAGCTGGAATCCTATGAAAGATATTACTTCAGACGTCTAACTATTGCAAATTGAGTTTATCATTATTGTAACATAGTTAAATATTTGTGTTATCATGTGTATATGAATTTTTGTTTTGTGATTGATTTTATTGACTTTTGATGTCTGTTCAAATCATGTATACATGTATTATATATTTTATTTTATTTCAACGTTGTCTTATATGTTCTACATGTTACCGATTTGACGGATCACAAGTTGAAAACAATAGATGCTATATGAGTGCTACATCAGGTTTCTTATTAACAATTTGTATTAATTAGTACGTGAAGTGTAATTTATGTCATATCACCAAGGTAGATAGAAATTATAACTTAACTTAAAATGTCAATCAAAAATGTTTTACTCCATTGGACGAGATCTAATTGTTAGACCCAATGATATATGTGCTATAAAAGTTGTGTTTCTGAGTAAACATGAAATGAGCCATGCCATGAGAAAACCAACATAGTGGGTATGCGACCAGCATGGATCCAGACCAGCCTGCGCATCCGCGCTGTCTGGTCAGGATCCATGCTGTTCGCTAATAGTTTCTCCAATTCCAATAGGCTTTAAAAGCGAACAGCATGGAGCCTGACCAGACTGCGCGGATGCGCAGGCTGGTTTGGATCCATGCTGGTCGCATACCCACTATGTTGGTTTTCCCATGGCACGGCTCAAATAAGAATAAAAGTTGTAGGTAAACTTATAACTGAACTCGTTGTTAGTAACTATACGATCACGGATGTGACTATGTTAAATTATTCATTTAATCTTTACAAGACTTTTTAACATGAAAATGTATTCGAGGATTTTCACTTCAGCTTTAAATATGCGAAATAAAGATAAATGAGCATTTAATGAATGCATAAATAAGTAAATACATAAATACATAGATATTAAAATGTAAATAAGTATGCGAACAAGACGGTTAGCAAATTAATAAATAAAAAGTGTATCTGTTCATACAGGTCGTAATTAAAATTTGTCTTAAAGATTTTATTCTTTATGATAGGCTCATCCATATACAAATAATAAAAACCATTAAATGAGCCGCGCCATGAGAAAACCAACCTAGTGCGTTTGCGACCAGCATTGATCCAGACCAGCCTGCGCATCTGCGCAGTCTGGTCAGAATCCACGCTGTTCGCTTTCAAAGCCTATTGCAATTAGAGGAACTGTTAGCTGGTCGCAAACCCACTACGTTGGTTTTCTCATGACGCGGCTCAAATATACATAAACATAAAATGTGCATGGCCATTCTATGATTAGAATTACAAAAGACTTTCATCTTTACTAAAATAAAACATTCATAAAAAACATATATATCACAAATAAACTATAATTAATTAAATTGATTTAAATGACTCTGATATTGTTTTTTTTATCAAACATCGCTACCATTAAAATATTGACATCACATAATATTCCAATGAAGCGCAAGTAAACACCGATTAACATACAAGACGCTCTCCGAACTATGAAGATACCCATTGGGATTGACCAGGTGTCGAAACTCTAGCTTATTTACAACACTACTTACAATGTTAGAATATATAACTGATTAGTAAATGTTAGTTGCTGTGTTACTAGTTCAATTAACAAAAAAAGCAATATATGTAAAACTGACAAATAGAAACTAACGATAGCATTGTTATTATTAAAAACATATAAGTCGTTAAGTAACTTTGTCATTCATACCGTCTGGGTGTAATGTTTTAGGTTAGGTATGATGAATCGATTTCAAGTTATTTGTCTAATGAATGAAAATAATCGTTAACTCATGACTCCACCATGGCACGAATACATAGCGGTAGAACGATCAAAACCTGAAGTTTTAGATCGGATAATGTTCTGTCATAACAAAGTTGCAAACAAGACAGATTGGAAATAGATGAATTCCGAAGCTACCCGCTGTTTTAAAACTTGCCTTTTGTTTCAGGTTGTTGATATATCCCAATATTTATCAAATGCAAATGTAAAACTAGAAATTATATTGAAATCAAAAGAAATAGAGCAGTTTTTAGATACTTTTATATTAAAGGAAGGTAATTACAAAATTTCATAAAAGTATACATTTTCAATAGGGAAATAACTATATGTGATGGGTCTTTTTGTTCCTGAAACAATTCTGTAACAGAATATATAAAAAACCAAAAGTTCTTAAAATGTTATTCTAATATGACTAACATAGAGGATATTTGTTTGTTTGCAGTGTGATATACCGATAAGGGAGACAATTGAATATTTTCACGAAGGCGGAGCCCGAGTGAAAATATCAGAATTGTCTCCCTTATCGGTGAAGATATATTTCGATATCACACTGCAAACAAACAAATTTTCTTTTTATTTTATGCTAATTGGTGAAGATGAACGAATTTTCTGTTTATTACATGCTTACATGTTCAAATAAGACCAATACTTCATGATGATATTAAGATTTATTTAGGCTACCGTGTTACATATGATGCATCCACTAAATTACCATGGACGCTCAGGCACATTAATAACGAATATTGGTGATTAGGTCCGTTAAATCAATACGACGCCATTTTGTTTTGAAATCAAAAACTACATTTAAAATATTTTGTTAAAAAATGCACAATCCGCGGCCAACAGACAGAAGTTAAGTAAGCATATTTATATCTTTTCGGTCAATGCCGTCAGTTCGTTGAATAACCGGAAGCTTGCTTTGTTTACAAACGCTGAAGGTCAGATTAAAAAACAACACGAAAAGCGTAAACAACTGGGGAATATCCAAAAGTCCTTGGAAAATCAAGCTGCAGTATTAAATATCATCATGGATTTAATGGAAATATTGGTCTAGGAGCTGTATAGTATAACGAATAGGGATGGAATTTGGAACACAACTGGCTGGGTGGGGAAGAATTTCGACGAAAATACTGGCATATTACGTAAGGTTGAGTTGATGTCTTGTGTTAATAAACTAAAACAACAACCAACTAAATGTGCTGTCGCCAGTAAAATCTACCATACGATAGTGAGGAACCGATGAAAAGTGGAGGAAATACGTATCTATACTATAGCTACTACGGCAAGGCCAAGCAACCAAGGTAACATTTCTAGAGCATTAGATCTACTGTTATTTCTTTTGCAAAGTTTATTATAGCTAGCTTGTCCTATATAGGATTATCTAGCTGTACATGTCTCCTGATGGCTTGAATGTTATGATAATAATAGGGTACCAGCAATTATAAAGGCAACAAAGGGAGTTAATTATAGAATATATTTCAAGAGAGATAATTTTATCTAAAAAAAAAGAAGTTCGGCTCTGTGAATGATATAGAGAAATATCTCACTGATATTTTTCAGTATTTCACCAGTTAGCATAAAACAAAATGCTTTAATCATCACAACGATGTTATGTTGACGTCACGTCAACGTGATATTTAGCGCCATGTACGCATCAAGAAATAGCGCTATCAAATTTCATGAAATATTTTACTTAATAACATGTTTTAAAGGAATGTCACACTGCACATATGTTTTTATTAATTTAAACACATACTGAATTAGTTGTTCGCTTTGCTGAATAATTCGCAATAATTTTCGCTCGAACTGAATTCTGCCGCAAGACGTATTACCGTTTCCGGTCCTGGCGTGTTTTAACAAATACCTACTATTGGCGCCATGCTTGCGCGAAGAAACAGTTCCATCATATTTGATATAAATTTTACAATAAAGAACATATTAGAGTCGAAATAATTTATAGGAAAACAGTGCTTTATTACTATTTATACACTCGGGCGGTTATAAGTCGTCCGAAATTATTACGCCCGACATATAACCGCCCATCGTGTATAAATAGTGATAAAGCACTGTTTTGCTATAAGTTATTTCTTAACTCAAATGTGATTGACCACTTCAAACAGTAAGGAATATTACAAATGTGTTCTTTGAAGTACACTCAATTTGTTTGAACCAAAGTGTGAAAATAGCTTAAAATTATTTAACAATTCTAGGGTGCCAGCTATGGTGAAAACCAGTAATTGGGTGTCTATATAAGCAGAATCCTGACATTTATGCGGCGTATGAAGCACTGCCACCAGGAAAAAGACTGGTTGAGAAACGCTGCCACCGTAATAGTCGGAGTAAGAACCGCTGTCACTGGATTAGGCGGACGTAAACATTGCTAATTTACTTCTTGTTACAAAGTTCTACAAAGAATGATTCACTGTACTTTTGTGGTTAATGAACTTTCGAACTTTGCTTCAAATGCCTTCGCGATACAACTATTCTGAAACTATTCATAAATGGAACTGATGAAATATGCGTTTTGCATAAATAATGGACGGTAATAAGTTAGAGATAGAGTTACTTCAAACAATTGTGTTTTGTTTCACGCGAAAGCACATTCGTTCAAATCAATATCCCTGCATCACTTCATTTAAGGGGACGCATACTTTGAAATTAGAAAAAAGTGGGTGGGGTATTATAAAATTTACCTGCAAAAAAGTACAAGGTTTTGGTAAATGAAATGAATACTGTTTCAACTGTTATAAGTACACAAAGGATTGCTCACTAAAATAAAAATGAGAAAAACTGAAATAAGAAAGTTATTGTTGAATTACATAAGACTTCTTGTGTACATTCAAAGTCAACAATTAAGACTTTTTGGTGCGAAAATAATAGTGCTTCACTTTGTCCAAACATTTATCAATGTCCTACAGATTCTAATTTAAAGAAAGAATGTGAAATAAGTTCACTGTCTTGCTTTTCATTTCGCATATGTGAGCTAAAACTCATTATTTAGTTTGTTTACAAAGTAGTGCATAAGAAAAGATACGGTGGTCAAGGAATGCCACATTCTAAAACTATAAGAGTATATTCCCCTTAATACATTAAACATTTATCGTTACAGAAGTCTAGTGGCTTACAATAAAGGCCTAGAAATGTTGCCATTATTAATTTTTAACTTGGTATTCATGAACTACAATGCACTTAAATATCAAAACACATTCAACAAACTTTTGAAAATGTATTGTCTTAAAAATCCCTAAAATAAGGTATGAAATTTGGTTGAGAGGTCCAATCAATGTGTATATGTGGAAAAGCAACATTCTAATCTTGTTCACAAAAGTTACTAATACACAGCTGGAATGTCAATGATCAAAACTGGACGAATATACAGTTATCCTCACTTTAATGTCATTTATAATTTGTCCTTGAATTCTCCACCATACTTTTCATAACTCTGTTTGCACGAGTTGCACGAGAATGCTGTCATTCACGTAAAAAACGGGGTCAAATAAGTTGTAAATGCAATATCATCTAAACGTAATTAATGGATTATGCAGTTCAAGATAAACTTTATCTCATAACGTAACGAACATGTATAATGTTGTAACAACAACTTTACTTACACTGATTTAAGTAGCAGTCGGTTTATAAGTGACTTTATTGATTCATTTTGTGTTTTGTTATTGTTGTCAAAAGTATAACGGAAGTGCCTCACAACTGAAGCGGAAACCAGTTTGATGCGCAAAGTAGTCACTGTAAGTAATATTTTTTGACAAATGTCCACAGAAATTAATAATTTTCTCATATTAAAGACGAATATCTGAATAGGATTCATTATTTGATAAGAAATTATAATCATCGACATGTTTTTTTAAAAATCGTACACGTGCTGACACCTAAGTTGTCTCCCGTTGTTTATTAGAGTTACCTTTCGTCAGGCGCAGTAATACATTTGCAGTGAATCGCCGAGAAGTCGTGGGAAAATTAAAAACCATGTAAACAAAGTAAAATTAACCACCTTTTCAAGATGAATTTCAAGTGATCGACATTATGCATTTAACCCGCCTGACCTGTGTAGCATCTTAGATATCTTTTCTAAGGTATTCATTGTGTAGAATGTCATGTTATGCCCTTGCAATGCTAATCCCACTCTGACTTTTTTGTTTACATTTTTTATCAATGAGAAATATGGCGTCCATCCCGAGATTAACAGACGTGGCGTTAAATTTTTACATGTTTAAGCAAACCTGGTGTGTTAGAAAGAAAATCTCATCCCTTCAACATTATTTGGAACACTGTTATTGTAAAAAACCTGTATTTTCCTTATACAAAAGCTTAATATTTTGTGTTGAATGTACTTTCACAAAGACCTCTGTTTTCCTATTACATTCATAGTACCACATCCTTATCCACAAAATACTGAATATTACAGGTGTCCATCAGTATTATATCAGTTTAGGAATATGTTTTTTATTTTCCCACCATCGATTTCTTGAATATGCACCCCTTCCGCATTGCTGTATGAACTGTGAATGTAGCAATATGCGTCCCCTTAACGCATGCCGGCATACCTTTGTATTGTAAATCCGTATATCAAATATTATGATGAATATTTGATCATCTTGAAATTGGATGCTAACGCTGCACCTTCAGGAACCACAGCACAAGATCGGAAGCAAAAGACCACGTGTGTACATATCTTACCCATTCTATATGAATATGATATTGGGACTTGCGCTGATGTATGTGCGTACATCCTATTTAAAACGGCCTGTTGTTTTTGACCGTTCCTGACCATGTTTCAATATCTATATATTATATATTATTATACTTAGCAGTAATTAAATCCTATTTTGTACTATGACAGGGTTTCATAAATAGTTCAAACAAAAATATACTAAGAATGATCATGAAAGTGAGAGCCTCACGACCTTTTAATGATTATGATTTTATTTTTCTATTCATTTAAAAACTTTTTTACGATCACATGTTTGACGTCGCAGAAGGGAAATAAAGCCATTACATAATAGCGTAATAAAGCTTTGACGTTAGCGTCATTTTCTATACTTACGTATGAAAAAAATCTACTTATTCTGTTATCAAACAATAACAACAGTAACACAAGACAAATGGTTTATCGCGGCCAGAAATTTGTACAAACCGGACAGAAGTTGCGAAATTGTCAATTGTGCAGGAAAGAAGCGTTTACCATAATGTCCAGTACTGGACAGGTATAGTGACCATGCACGGACACATCCAATTTTCTCAGAGGGGGTCCGATCCCCTGCACCCCCCCCCCCCCCACCCTGGAAATTTTGAAATATAGAACTTCATTTTTTGCATTCTGGGACAGTTTTATGGACTAACCTGTTAAATTTGAGAAAATGATAAAATCAAGCTTTCTTGAAGGTAAAATTCTTAGTTTCTTTTAGATAAATAATATGAATTATGTCGGGGTCGTATGTAGCAGCAGCCGCATATACTTTACATGCAGTCCTAGTGTTGCCTTTTTCAAAAAACATTTTCTTTCCTTCTTGTCTTCTTTCCTTTTTTAAAGATTTTCCAGAGTGGGTCCGGACCCCCGGCCCCCCCCCCCCCTCTGGATCCGCGCATGGTGACATATCATGCTTTCTGTTTATGCAGGTAAACTTGTGTTTGGTTAAATTTCAACAGAGCACAATTGTCTGAACAGTGTACAAACTCATTACTGTTTTTTCAGGCAAGGGTGGAAAAAAGTGGTAGACAATGAAAGAAGTAACATTTTTATAAAAAAAATAAACAATGAGACAAACATTTCCAACATCTTTGGACGGTTCAAAAATCCCATGTTTAACATACTATAAAGCTGGAAACGCGTGAAAATGTTCCGAATGTAAATCGGGTGAAGTAAACGCTCTGTGTATAGAGTTAGATTATGCGTCTAGATTGATTAAACTGGGCGAGTCTACTTACTTATTACTTGAGGATGAAAACAAAACGTGTTTTTAGCTCATCTGAGTTATTGTCATCACTTGAGCGGTTGTCGGCGTCGGCGTCGGCGTCGGCGTCTGCGTCGGCGTTGCCTGGTTAAGTTTTATGTTTAGGTCAGCTTTTCTCCTAAACTATCAAAGCTATTGCTTTGAAACTTGGAATACTTGTTCACCATCATAAGCTGACCCTGTATAGCAAGAAACATAACTCCATCTTGCTTTTTGCAAGATTTATGGCCCCTTTTGTACTTAGAAAATATCAGATTTAATGGTTAAGTTTTATGTTTAGGTCAACTTTTCTCCTAAACTATCAAAGCTATTGCTTTGAAACTTGGAATACTTGTTCACCATCATAAGCAGACCCTGTACATCAAGAAATTTAACTCCATCTTGCTTTTTGCAAGATTTATTGCCCCTTTTGGACTTAGAAAATCAGTTTTCTTGGTTAAGTTTTATGTTTAGGTCAGCTTTTATCCTAAACTATCAAAGCTATTGCTTTAAAACTTGCAACACTTGTTCACCATCATAAGTTGACCCTGTATAGCAAGAAACATAACTCTGTCCTGCTTTTTGCAAGATTTATGGCCCCTTTTGGACTTAGAAAATATCAGATTTCTTGGTTAAGTTTTATGTTTAGGTCAAGTTTTTCTCTTAAACTATCAAAGCTATTGCTTTGAAACTTGCAACACTTGTTCACCATCATAAGCTGACCCTGTACAGCAAGCAACATAACTCCATCCTGCTTTTTGCAATAATTATTGCCCCTTTTGGACTTAGAAAATCATTTTCTTGGTTGAGTATTATGTTTAAGTCAACTTTTCTCATAAACTATCAAAGCTATTGCTTTAAAACTTGCAACAGTTTTTCACCATCATAAGTGGACACTGTACATCAAGAAACATAACTCTATCCTGCTTTTTGCAAGAATGATGGCCCTTTTTAGACTTAGAAAATCATGGGTAGGACAATATTTCTATTACACAAAAAAAATCAGATGAGCGTCAGCACCCGCAAGGCGGTGCTCTTGTTTTAAATGTTGCTCTTAAACAAGGGTGGCGGTTGAACTACTAAAAGTACAACAACAGTTAATTCACAACAAATTGTACGGTATGTTTTATAATCAGTAGAAGCTAGTCGTATTTACGCTTATGAGACCTGTTTCACCCACAAGTAAAGAATTCACAGGTCCATCATGAAATATTTTCCCCAGCGCGCATATACTTGTCCTATTCAATATGATCGCGGCCTCATCGGCCGCGATCAATAATTTGCAGCAAATATATATTTTTATCATATTCCAATAATAGTTACATATTTTACAATCAACAATTAGATTAGATAAACGTCAAAATATATACTGTGTTTCAAAATGATAATATATTATTACATGACTGTATTCTATTGTTTCTGTGATTGGCTGAAAACAGTTCAAAAAGTAATGAGTACATATCATATCAATTTATCTTGGGTTATAAATAGTACGATAATAAAAATAGATCGGAGTAGGTGCTTGGAAAACCAATATCAACCTGATTTGGTTTAAAAATAGATGTAATAAAACAATTATCGACTTTTTCATAGGTTGATATCGGGATTTATATCAACCTATGAAAAAGTCGATAATTGTATAATATCGCATCGATTTTTTTTAGGGTTGGGGGGGGGGGGGTTGGGGGAGTGGGGTTTGTTGTTGTTGTTGTTTTTTTTTCAGTGAGATTTTCAAAGGAAAAAAATAATATTAGTCGTTCTATGTCTGTAGTAACATTTCGCGGGAGTGACTGTTATAAAGGATTTCTTATATCATTGCATCTTGGACATTCCAAGAGAAAATGTATTTCATTCTCAACGGTATTTGTGTTACATTGTTTACATATCCTCGCATCATGTGTTCTCGACAGTCTTACTAAAACAGGTATATTTTTAAAACAAATAATATAAACTCATCTTTCAAATCAACATTTTATCAAAATTTTATCTCTTCCTGAGTAACAAACTTTATCAGTCACCTACTTTCCAATTTCAAGACACATCTGTCATATTTTCCCGAGGTTGGTTTAGATATTTTTTGTGAAAATGTACACTGCAAAATGTATATACTTTGGAAATATTTCCTGTTTTATGAAAATGAAATTTTACATTATTTTTAGAATATTTCTTAATTAAAACAACAGGTATGCACTAATTAAATGGTTGCCTAGCGACTTCTGGATTAATTGAAATAATGAAATAATTCCATAACAATTGCTATACATTTTTCATAACCTACGCATACCAATATCAAAAGGCTATAGCATGACCTTCATTCGAAAGGTAACAATTTTCTTCTGTAATATTTTCCTTATAGTCTTAGGAATTTTGCCAGAATAGAGCACAATTTTGTGCTCTCTGTTATCTCCTAAGTACTGTTATATTCTCAGCATGAATTGGCCATAACTAATTGCTGACCACTGCTGATGAAAGATAATACTACTTGATAAACTGCTCCTGGACCAGATGTATTATGCTGGTGCATGTGAGATTTCATTGTAGTATGTAGAAAATTTAGTCTTCAGTGAAATAATCAGTCACAATTAATTTTTTAGCATGTATATTTATTCAGAGAAACTTCAGAATTTTTTTTCAATAAAACACAAAATAAAATTTAAAATCATTAAATTTCAATTGCAGGGTCTATCACTGGTTTTGTTACAAACTATATTTATTAATATTTAATGTAACAAATGCTTGAACAACCCAAAATCTATTCTCTAATAGATGTTTTCAGTTACATGTACAGTCAAAATTGAAATTGAATTTAAGACAGTACATGCATACTTGTGATACTGTAAAAAGAGAAACAGGTGAAAATAATAACAGGATCTTCACAGAATAAGAAGTATTGTTACAAACTGACGAATTAAAGATTAACAAAAGCATTACGAAACGATTATTAATCTGACTGTTTTCAGTGAATTTGATTAAACAAATTTCTAAAACATAAATTTATATATCTTATCTACCGTTTTAGATAAATGGCATATTAGAAACGAGATAATCTATTGCAAAAGAGTGATTTAACACTATTTATACATTCGGGCGGTAATACGTATACGTCGTACAGCCCTCGTGAAGTTATTACACCCGACGCATAACCGCCCATCATGCATAAATAATTAAAACACTCTTTTGTTGTAAATCATTTCTTAAATAATATCAGAGAGAATATGTCACATTATCTTGAAAGGTCGACTTATGATCTTGAGAGATTGACTTATCATCCAAACAATAGAATCTGATGTAATATCTCAATTTTAACTTTGATTATCCAAGAGTAGGACATATTGCTTTTGCACTCACTGCAACTTGAACATCAGAAGTCAAGAGCTCGATTTGCCATATGCCTGATGGGCATGTTCTAATCTCTGGCCTGGCCTGGCCCGGCCCGGCCTGGCCTGGCCTGGCCCGATGAGCCCAATTTTCGACTGGGCCGGGCCAGGCCAGGCCAGGCCAGGCCAGATTTTATTGTACATAGAGAAATGAATGGCATGAAATCTAAATATACAATTACAATAGCAGGCAGTATTAACCTGCATTCTTTACTTGCTGCATGTCAAACAAAATGAGAAACCAGTCCCCTGGAGAATCATTAATTAGCCATCATTCATTTTATTTGAAATACAGATTTGCACTGAAGAAAATGGTGTAACTAAATGATAACTACCCATTTTTTCTGTGATCAAATTATTTAAAGTCATCTTTAACACTTGGTTTTAAAACTAATGGCTAATTTCATTGATAAGTTTACCTGCTGCAATATAACTGAATATTTGCATGCATCTCTTTGGGAATTGTAATTACAGGTTGTGTCCCTACTATCCTTAGCTGACCTTTTAACTGTTCAGTTGAACTTTTAATGTGTTTGGTTTAGTTAAGCTGATGTTCAATTTATGGAAGAGTAATAAAAATAATATTCATTGTGGGACCTCTAACTCATTGTCGGGATCCTGGAAAACCTGGGATGGGATCATGGGATGGGCTCGTGGGATGGGATGGGATGGGCTCAAGGACATGGGCTGAACCCATTTGACCCCAAAACTTTCTCAGATTCTAACAGGTTTCTTAAGGTGAAACAGTTCTCTACAGAATAAATGATATTTCTGGGAATTCATGCCATGGTGCCAATACAGATCTGGCTGAGGGTAACAAAAGGAGATAATGTTTTCTTGGCAAATAACAGTTATTACATTTTCCTATTATTGTTATCATTATTATTCCTAATAAGTTCTCTTGATCCAGTCAGTAGTACACTAAATAAAACAGTAATAATCTTAAAGTAATAAATTAAATGATGAAAAATAAAAAACACGTAGAATATCATTCTTGCATACATATTTATAAATGATATATAAATGAAATAACAATAGACTTACGTAGTAAAAAATATATCTGAATATAAAAATAATAAACAATTTGTAATAATGATGTTAGAATTATATATATGTCGCAGGGAGATGAATGACGAATTCAGCAGTTGACTTCTAACCCGAGTCAGAGAATGAACCTACACTGAGTTTCTGTAATAGTAATTTATTAGGAAATAAAAATCATTTTTGAGAGAAAATACGACGATGGAAATAATTCAATTCTCTGAACAAAAGAGGTTACTGAAAATAAAAAGTAAACATTAATTAACAAATTTCAATATAAAAAGATTATAAAAATGAATATAGATATATCAGACATATTACATGTATAATATACGAAAAAGGGGATTCTCTAACATTTGTCAATTTTGAATTTATTGAATATAGATAAAATAAATAAATTTTGATGTTAACATTCACACAAAGTGAACAATAAATGAATATATTTTGTTCCAAATAATTACTTTTTTTTTGCTTACTTATGATAAAAAATACTGTCCATTAATTCTTTATTACTTGCATCGGAACCGTAGAAGTACATTCTAACAAGGAAGAGGACTAAGTATTTGTATTTTTTATTCATTTCACTTCTTGGCAGTGAACATACTCACTCTGGGAATTGTAATTACAGGTTATATCCCTGTTATCCTTAGCTGACCTCTTAATTGATCAGTTGAACTTTTAATTAATGTTCCTTACTGTATATTTCTTTGACATTGGGCCCACGATCCCATGACCTTCAGCCCAGCCCATCCCATCCCATGAGCCCATCCCACGAGCCCATCCCAGGTTTTCCAGGCTGCCCTCATTGTCAGGGTGTTGGCATTTTAGATTATTGATATTTGTCTTGCACAAAAAATAATGGTGCATTGTGTTTATGTAATTTCTAAGTGATATATTTAAAGGGCCGACTTGGTTCTCCAGGCAACTTTTATCAGTTATCTGCCTACAGCTATAACATGGAAATTTAATGGCCATTACGGCCAGCATGAATTGCAAGAGAGCAATTAATTCGGTCAGTTTTCGGAATCAGGTGTGTGTTGTTATATGTTGAAATTTCACACCAAGCATGTATGCTGTATAAATATCTCTGAGAGACAACAAAAGTTGAACTCTGAATCTCAAAACATATTGACAAAAAACAAGACAAAAATACACAAATTTAAACTATTCAGCACTAACGTTATTATGATATTATGGTATTTGTGTCACACAAAAAAACATGAATTAATGCAACTTCTTATAACACAAAATAAACTACAATAGTGTATGTTTATTACTGTTTCCATGTCGTTATCCAGTCACATGCCCTATTTGATTAGGCTTATTATATTTCTAGAGTATATTATTATACATGCATGCATTGATATAAACTTTCCATGAAGTAAATCCATATCTTCGGGAATATTTAATATGTAATTTATTGTAAATATATTTATTGTAAATACATTTATTTTATATACATGTAAATTTATTTTATATCATTCTTTCTCCATCTGTTTATATATATGCGCAGACATTTACGGTTATGTAAATAAATTACTATCAGGCCTTTTCTTCATCATTTTGGGAATGCCACCAAAACCAGTGGAATTGGGATAATGTTATTTTGTGAATATTTTCAAATTTCAAAATCTATGTAAAAATATTTTTATGTGTAAAATATTAATAGATTGCATAATAAAGCATTTCAGTAATTGTTAAACAGTATAACTGTTCCTTTGGTAACCAAAATATACATAAAATTTATCAAAACTATTCTAAAACAGCAAAAAAAAATAAAGAAAGAAAAAAATGGTAATACTCACTTGGGAATAAAGACACGTTTTTTAACGCCGTTTTTCAACAGTATTTCAATCATGTAACGGCGGGCAGTTAACCTAACAAGTGTTACTGGATTCTGTACCGGTACAAACCTGTTCTCCGCAAGTAACTGCCAACTTTTCCACATGAATTATCAGAGGTGGAGGATGAATTATTTCAGACACAATGCCTTTTATCAAATCGTCACGGAGAACATACGCCCTGCCCGGGGATCGAACTGTCTACCCCGTGATCCGTAGACCAACGCTCTCCTTAGTTGTTTTATATTTATTTAAATTAATTACTATCATCACGTTCATCTCAGTCATGCACATAGATAGTATTGTACGGTGTCACCTCAAAACGGGAATGAAATGACCAATTTGAAATCACCGAGGGGGACGAAATGACCAAATTGGGGACGAGTTGACTGGGAGACGAGTTGACTAGGGGACGAGTTGACTGTAAATTCATAATTGTCTTATATTTATGTAAATAAATTACTAATATCACATTTTGTTTTGCATGCTCTAGTTACTTTGAAATACAAAAGATCTTAGTATGTGTTTCATAAAAAAAACTAACCCCCAAAGATGAAAACGATGAAAGATATATTTCAGAAAAACAGAAACTCAAGTACTAAGTAACGGCAGTTTTAGTTCCCAGACCCAGTGATTGTACTACAAATGATTCACAGTGATTGAACTGTAAATTATCGAATAACTGGTATATGTATCATTGCACATGACATTTGACTGAATATTTTTTCTGTATCCACTTACAGATATCACTGATTTATATTTAAAGACCTACTTTGGTTGTTCAGGGAATCTTTTGGACGATAACACCTGCTGGGCTGAGACCATAAAGTTGTCAATTTTTCTTGGTAGGAATTTCTGTGGTTAGTTCAGGTCATCTCAGGACATTAAAGCACTTTTTGGATTTTGCAGAAATTTTGTGAGAAAGAAACAAACGTAAATTAGTACTCTAGTTTTAAAGGGAATTGATTTCAGATTTTGGCTAAAATGATCTTTCTTTAAATTTTAAATCGAAGTTTGGTCATATATGTATATTATGAATGTAAGAATAAAACAACTATTTCTCTTGTGCTTCCGTAACAAATAATCTGTCAGTAACTTAGTTTTAAAGCCTTCTTTAGAAATATACCAATAATTTCCTGATATCTAAAACATTTTGAGTGCCTTTATTACAACAGTTTATAATTATAATAAATTCACTTTGTTCTGTATGTCATCATTTACAAGAGGATTATAATCCAAACCCTGACAGACAACCATATATGGGCCATAAATGGGGATAATGTGTAAACTGTAAAATGTGCCTGTCGGTGTCTGTCTGTATGTCTATCCATCTATATGTCTGTCTATCATATGATACGCCTTCCATACACCACAAAGCCTGCCTTCTTTTTACTGTTTCTTTTTGTTTGTAGTATGGCACTAATGCTCTTGGACAGAAAATCAAAGTTCGTACGTTTTTCATATTGAGTTGTTTTACAATTTGAAAAAAGCTAGTGCTGATTAAATAATGTAGTCGTTCTTTGTCAAATAAATTATTCATGGGAACGCCTCCAAGCTTAAATTAAATATCGTTTTATTCCAACAATAAGATCTTTGATGGCAGTTTGTATATTACATTCTTAACTAAGCTGGTTGTCAAATTTCACAGGACAAAAGACTGTCAATCAAATTGTAAGTCGATCCCGAAGCGAGGCAATGTTCTTGGTAGTGTTTTGATGAAATATTTGTTTTTCTCATAAAACGCCCGATTCAAGACAGTTATGCTTACATAAAACATACAAATGCGAGTGGATAAAATGCATAAAGTTAACCAACACACTTACCCATATGTCTTAAGGTATCCGGTCTTCAAATAAGCAAGTTCTACGTAACAATGCTATTGCAATATATCAAATTTTGATGCCTGGTAAGCTCATACGATTTTGGTATCATTTGAAAGTGAATTATCTATTGAAAAACAAAATAT
This sequence comes from Mercenaria mercenaria, assembly GCF_021730395.1. Classification (NCBI taxonomy): domain Eukaryota; kingdom Metazoa; phylum Mollusca; class Bivalvia; order Venerida; family Veneridae; genus Mercenaria; species Mercenaria mercenaria. Next base: position 46,721,013 of record NC_069376.1, read on the forward strand.
GAATTATATGACAAAAATATGAAATTTATTATTTTACTAAAAGTTTTCAATGATACTTCAACAGAAATCCTATTATTACAGTTTGCTTTCTATCATTTCGTAGTCAAAAAAACATGACTGTAGTAATTTGTGCATATTATTAAGGTCATCGTATTTACTAATTCTTCTTCAGCAGACTAAACTCCTAAAGACCATGGGGTGACTAGACATCGAAATGTTATCTATTTGTGGATCGGATACTTTAATCTAACTTTTAAAAGTATTGTATATATATTGCAACGTACATAATAGTTGACGCATAGTGATGAGCATTAACTTTCCTGACACAACCATATTCATAAGACTGTGTGACTGTTCTTTTCATTTCATCTGGATCAGAATTCCATAAAAACTTTTTTTAAAAGGGCGCTCATGATAAGTACAAATGTATTTATTAAATTCAACATCTGTACATCACTTGTGTATCCTCTTCTTTTTTATGTCAAAAATTGTGCGGAATAAAGATAATTATGTATATAAATGAATAAACGGGGTTATCCGTAAGGGGCCCCAAAAGAAAAATGTGTATGCAAGGTGATAACTATAACAGAACTGTTTTTAAACATTACTCCTCTATAGCACCGCATTTCTAGTTTTGAATCCATATTTCAAACTTATCAGCAACCCCTGCTTCTTCTGGGTCAAATCTTGATGCATGCCCATTTTTCGCATACAAAAATTGCTTTCCTTCAATAAAATTATCACTGCACGCGTAAAAATACCTCCATGAGGCCACGAACCAACCAATATCTCCCGTGCATGTATCATTGGTATATTTTGCTACAAACCACCGCCTATGACCTGTGTCCTTTCCAAGAAAACTAAACTCTTGAACTTCTGTTGAAGGCTGAAGATCTGACCATGAACTTTCTACAAGATTTTCAATACCAAACCAAGATTCTGCAGTCGTTCCAGCTGCGTTGAAAAGCATGTAAGCCACTACAGTGTCATTTGCTATTATAGTGAAGTTTATGCTTGTAATTCCCCCATTTTCCCAGTTAAGAAATATGTTTTCATTTCGGTAGAAACCAGTTGTACATGTATTAATGTAACTTAAACTTTCGTCCCCTCTAAAAAGACCAATAATGCCTTTGGACAGGTGTCTCGGGGAACTGTATATTTTTGTCCAACTTGAAATCTTCAGGTGTAAACAACACGTAGCTTCAAATCCTGTCCAGTTTCCGGAAGCAATTTCACAAAGAATATTCTCTTGGAAATGAAGAGTGTAACCAACATCACAAGACACATTTAGAATACCGTGACTATCGTTAAATGCTGTAAGTGTCCCAAGTTGCCCGTGCTGCAAAGTACCCGGATACCAACAAGCAGAATAGACATTTGACGTACAAAATAATGTGTTTGCTGACCATGAACCATCAGAAAGACATTGTATTGTCTGTGACCTTCCAGTATCTCGGCACGTGAATTTCACTTTCGAGCCTACATCGAACAAATTGCCAGACATATCGGCACCATCAATAGTTGGTACAGGACATATCCTCTTCTGACATTCTTGATCATGTCCAGTGTCTCCGCATACACTATTTGAATTTTGCTGAGTTTTTAAATGCACCTGAGTTCCAGGTTCTCTGACCTCTTTACTGAGTAATACATCATACTGTTTGCAAAGGCAAAACCTTCGTATATATCGAACTGACAGACAGTTTGCTTCCTGATCACACATTCTCTTGCACTCCAGAAAACTAACATCTTGTAGCTGATGAATAAACTGTTCAAACATTATTACAAAGTAACAATTCAGACTTAAGGAAATAAAAAATAAACTTTTCCTGTATGAGAACATCGTGATCGGACAGTGTTTACTGTCCCTTATGTCTCAACAACACTAACCGTCTCTGCTTTTCATCAACTATATCTATATAGCGTGCCTTGTTGTTTTCAACGAATCGAAACGGTTCTGTATGAAATATCTAATCAAGCGTACACAGTATAATTTGGGTTTGCATTATTAACATGGCACGTTAAGGAAGTAGTATACCGTTTTGAATAAGCGCATGTCCGACCAGAAGCAATTGCGAGAATTTGCAACATTGTAGTCAAAATAAATGTGTTTGAATCTTCAATCGTCTTGACAATCACATTGGTATATCTCTAATTTGATGCTAAATGGTTAAATAATGCTGACATAATGAACAAATTACCACAGGAATTCTAAAATACAGTACTGCTTTAAATAACATCATAGACGTCATGATATTACGTACCAGTGACTGATTCTAATATGAAAGTACGTGATTTTGAGTCTTTTTCATAATAGTTTTAAACAAGTCTTTGACATATGAGTTTTAAACAGCCTGTTTTGTCGAAATATTTTCATGAATCGTCCGTTTTTAATAATGATCAGTGTTTTGCAAGTGTTTTTGCTTCTTGTATTAAAATGCCGTGCGAAATTTTATAAAATCGTTTCTTGTTGTTTTTAAGTAATTGCTCACATGGAAACGTACCGCGTAACCTATATTTGTGACATTAAATTTCAAAGGCTTTGGCACCTGCTTGTTGTATTTCAAAATGGTCCATGAGAATAATAATTGCAAGCACTCATGACTTTTTCATATAGTCATACTCAGATTAAACATTTAAGAAATAAAAGGAAAGGACTTAACTAAACTGGATAAATCTTTGCTATTTTTGTTATTTTTACTCACGTTTTGAAAACTTTTCAAAACACCTAGCAATGTGTATGTTCCAGATGAAATAGTGGCTGCTGTTAAGTTTGAAATATGGATTAAAAACTAGTGATCCTATGATAGTTTTCATCTGTGGTATATTTCGTCGTGCTGAAGTATTTTTTGGTACCCAACGTTGAATTTCTCTGACATCTATCAATTTCCGGTTTGCAAGGTCTTTTTATGTTTTTATGTTCAACTGTAAATTCGACTGATTGATATGAAAGTTGTGCCAGTGGATGTTTAAACATTTTGTGATTCTGCGATTGCAACCAATGCAGACCAAGATCAGCCTGCACGTCCGTGCATGCTGATCATGGTCAGCACTGTTTGCTATTCAGTCAGTAAATGTTCAGTGAACACCCTTCCAATAATAAATGGCATTGCCCAAAATGAAAGAGGACCAGTTCAGTTTAGAAATTTAGAAGAGTAAAGGTTAACCCCGATTTTTAAACAAATGCTTGATCAAACTACAGAAAGAGATGATTTCCGGTGACAGTATTCATGTTTGATAAAACTATTTTAGGATTTTTGACATCGTTTCACCACCACGTGTACTATGCAATCAGAGTATGACCTTGAAGATCCTTTTCTACTTGCATGAAAGGTCACTTCATTTTCAAAGTTACCGGAAGTTGAATACGGTTTGATGTATCAGAAATAAAAAGAATTGAAAATATAACATATATACCCGGTGGTTAGTAGTCATATTGGCAAATGCCAACCTTAGGATAAATTTTTATCATAGATAATATTTTATTGATAGCCATATCAATGCATTTTCAATACAAATCATAGAAAATGTTCGCATGAGTAAAATATCTAATATTGATTGTAAGTTTTGCATTTCCATTTGGAAAAAGAATATTTAGAAATATTTCTGAATAATGTATCTACCTAAACGACGAGCAACAATTTGTTTACTTCGGTTTATTGGATATGACATACATATTTTATGAGTTTTCTATAAAAAGCTTCAGACTTAATCAGTCATAAAGCTTTCTAAAGTTCAAAAGTTCGTTACGATTTGAAAACAAAATAACTGCTTTCAGAACTTCTAAGTGATTAACAAGCGTGGTAAATAGTCAGTGTAGTGTCGCCCGCCCTTTCCGGAGTTCATGGGTTATAAACCAAGCTATTGTTTCAAGACGGTAGTTTATTATGAGGCTCCAATACTCTTTCGCGGACCTGTTTTGATTTAACCATATTTTATTGCTCATATATACATGCAAGTAGATACATAGAATTACAAAAAAGACAAAAGCAAATGGGTTGGGCAACCTAAGAAGTGTTGAATAAAGTTTAATTTACCTTCAGGCTTAAGTTACAACTAAACAAATGTAAATCAAATACTACATAGTGTTGATCTTCCTGACATTCAACCAAGTTTGGTGTGTTGTACAATTTCAGTCATAATTTAGTCGCTAAACATATATGTCTCCCAAAGACGCCAGGAAGATGAATAAGGGAAATATCATATGTCTAAATGATAAAGAACACCACAAAATTCCGTTTTATGTCAAAAATATATATTGATGATAAATTAAAAAAAAACATGTATAGTCTATCTTACTTATTGTTTAATATATCACGTGCAATACATGTATAAAAAAAATAACACATTTACAAATGTCATTTGCTTTCTCGAGCTATGCCTTGTCGAACATTCTTTTACCCTCATGAATATTTCCTAACAACTACTGGCATGAGCGTCTGGTGAATGAATTTCCTATAAAGAATATCTAAAGTGCAATACACTCTGTGACTAGTCAACTTCCGTAACGAGCTATTCCCGTATCACAGTCCAAGAGCCATACGTGAAACACTTTTAAATTTAAAACATTGATGAAGGTGTTTGATAAACTTACTTTTATTAATTCTACAAATACAATGTATTTCACCATGGCGCATAAAAAGAATGTAAGCATACAGTAACAATGTCTGACCGCGACACCAGGGGTCTCGAGTTAGAACCTTCTAATGTTATTGTCAGGACAAGGATTTTGCCGAGCATTCAAAGTCCCTTTACAGACCTTTTCGCTATAGCCCCATCGAGTACAGATGCAACAAGACATTAAAATATTCGACATATTCAGCATACTGCCCTTTTTAAAGGCACTGACTTTCAGATTTTAGTTAAAACGATCTTTTAAATTGAGGTTTGGTCTTATTATGAACATTAGAATATGAGCTTTTGTTTCTAAAATATCTTAAGGATGCCAATTTAAGAAAAAAAAATCTTCCTTTATCGTTACCAATACCGCCATGGATGCTTATGAATATAACGATAGTTAAATATAGATATTTATATTTAAAGCAGCTTACCTTGAGTAAAGCGTTATAAACGCTTTTCGATTTTCATTGTAAAAAACAACAGTAAAAACAGCTAATTCTCATGTGTTTCCATAACATACAGTCTGTCAGTAATTTAGTTTTAAAGCATTCTGAAAAAAGTAGTATTAATTTCCTATTTTTTTTTTCTTTTTTATTGTCGTGCGATCTGGGACCTGACTGACTGACTGGCTGACTGACAAAATGAAAAAAGATGTAAAAAATGTACGTAAAAAGTTATATCAAGATCCATACTTTGTGTTCGAGCATTGAACAATGGTTTCAACCGCTAGGGAAAAAGAGTAATATTTAATTAAAGCTCTGAGAATGCATGAACACTTCTTTTAATACAATTCAAAGAAGGTGTCAGCTTTCATAAGTACGGTAATCGATTCCTCATGAATATATTTGCTTTGAAACATCTTTTTCTTTGGAGAAAAAGTTAAGAACAACCGTCCAGTAGATATGTATAATACTTACTTTAATTGTTATATTCATACCTAGTTCCACATTTGATAATTCACGTTAGCTTTAAATGGAAAGTTTGAATATTTATTTCCCATTAAATTGTAAAATTATTTGTAGGTCTAGAAACTAATTGCATGAGAATATTGTTATTGTGCCGACGTCTTATATTCAAACCGCTCTAAAGTATCCTGGCAGCAGCATTTCTTTAGGCATAAGTACGGGTGTTTTAACGTTTCTCTCGATCAATCTATGGTGTTCCTGTGGGTATATCCTCTTTCATCTTATTACATACTATTAAACTTTTATGACCCTTACTAATAACCACAACGGACGATGAAAAGTAATCAAAGCATATGATCTGAACACATTGTAAGATTGCCACAGTTTGTGTGCACCAACAGTACAATCAAAATCACAGATTTTGAAAATGAATGTAGACGTGTGGGGATATCCAAACCAAAATGTTATGAGTTATATGTTTAATTACAAGATTAATACATATATACTTTAATTCACCTTGTAGCGTAGTGGCCTGTGTACCTGAAGCTTTCTTTAAAACATAACACTGTTTGACAGTATCAACAGATTTATTTCCTACGAAAAATAATGCACAGTTTCTTATAAATGTTCAGTCGAATTTCAAAGATGCAATCAATTTTCAATTAGCTATTTAAAACAGTTCTGTTTACAACTTTATTAACACAATTTCTTATTTATATATGTATTTCAACCTAGACTTTTACAATGATTATTGAGTTTTAGCTCCTGTGAGCTGTCAGTGAAACCCGGGACCATGTCCCTAGCCAGTCATCTGGGTTGTCCCCTCTTTCTTCCATGATCTCAGTGTATATTGAGTTTATATAGGAAAATACAGGAAAACACAGCAGACTATAAGATTCTTTTACTTGTTGTAGGTGCAGATGGGAATATCCGGCCTCGAGAGTAACTGTCTAGGCGGTAACGAGGCTCCCTGCCGAGTTACCGCCTAAACAGTTACCCGAGAGCCGGATATTTCCATCTGCACCTATAACTAGTGACATAATCTTTTTCTTGCATACCGATTTCAAGAAATAATAATAAAAATGAAATCAGTCGAACGGCTTTCTTTTTAGAAATATTTCTTGTAGCAGTGTATTTAGACAAAGCGCGGGAAACCAACGTCCGTAAACAGGAAAGACGTCATGACGTTTCAAAACAAATAACAATGTTTAGTTCCGGTTTTGTTTTATCAGTCGCAGCGTAACGTTATGAATTTTTAATAAAATAACGTGATTTGAATCGAGAAATATATTATCAGGAACCAATAAGAAATGTCAAGGTATTTCAAAGTCAACGAACTTCTCCCGCCTCCGCAAAAGACATGTGTGCACTAACGTTGGTGTATAACAGCACTTATCTCTTATGAAAGGGTAATTCAGTATATTTTAAATCTTGAAACTTATAAATTTGACAACATATCCATGCGAAATTGTTTGAGTCAATATGAAAAAGTATTAGTTTATACTAATTATGCTCCCTGATATCTGGGAGCTATACTGGATTCCGGTCCGTCCGACCGTCCGTCTGTAGACGGAATTTATCCGGGCTATTTCTCAGCAATAATTTACCGGATTTCCATCGAACCTTGTGATTATTAATATCAGTACCAAGCCTAGATATGGTTTTATTTATAGTCATGGCCCTTTATCATTTTTTTTTCTTTATATGTATATGGAAAAAATTTGTCCGCGCTATTTCTCAGCAATTATTTGCCGGATTTCCATCAAACTTTGTAATTATTATCAGTAACAAGCCATGTTGTGCATGTGCGTGCGAACAAAAAGGAGGTAGAACTTCCACATACTTTCAATAAACAAACCCTTTTCCAGTCAGCCCGCCCGCTTAGCTCAGTAGGTAAGAGCGTTGGTCTACTGATCGCGGGGTCGTGAGTTCGATCCTCGGGCGGGGCGTATGTTCTCCGTGACTATTTGATAAACGACATTGTGTCTGAAATCATTAGTCCCCCACCTCTGGTTCATGTGGGGAAGTTGGCAGTTACTTGCGGAGAACAGGTTTGTACTGGTACAGAATCCAGGAACACTGGTTAGGTTAACTGCCCGCCGTTACATGACTGAAATACTGTTGAAAAACGGCGTTAAACCCAAAACAAACAAACAAACTTTTCCAGTCAATCCGCGAAGTCTAAACTGAACGGTAGTCCCCCACAAACATAATTCATCTTAAAAAGTACGAAGTGATCTAATTTGTTACGGTATTACGATATTTTATCGCCATGTATACAGTTATGCACTGAATTTTATGCTAGGATATGACTGGTTAAAACGAGAGTCATTATTTACCCGTTGTGTTAGTGACCAATCGTATAACACTATTACTTCGCATTAATCTCTTGTCATTTCTGGATAAAAATGGGGAACATTACTTGAGCTGCGCTTCCACGACTGATCCTTTCAGATGAATTCTGTTTGTAGAAGACCTCGCGGATTGACTGGAAAAAAAGAGTTCACTTATTGAAAGTATTTGGAAGTTATTGTCGTTTATTTTTGTTTATTTCGCAGGAATCGACCAGAAATCAATTTTGTATACATGTATAGAATGAACGCCGAAAACGACATGGATTGAAAATCGTGGTATTTTGTGAAACTTTTCATCATTTTATTTGCTATTTGAGGGATTTCAATGAAATAAAAAAGTGTGAACGCTTGGATTGATGCTTTCGAGTCTTGACCACAAAGAGAAAACCGTGATCTGGTCGTTTAGTGCAGCAGTGTTCTTGTTGGTTCAGCATGATGTTTTTGTTCCGTTGGGGACCTTATGTCTTTATATGCATATATAGGCCTATTAAGTAAATATTTGATTATGTGTCTAGAACATGTGCCTCATTAATGATGGAATCCAGCGTCATGAGGGTATGAGAAAAAGAAGCCCTTTTAATGTTTTGATATTGAAATCAGCTGCTAAGCAATAAAGCTAATATAGCCGTCGGCATGTCAGCCTGTGACGTTTGCGGATAGTGTACTTACATGCAATACATATTGTTAGGATGGACCGAGGGCAAAACGCTTAATAAGAAAAACACTTAAGTTTACCATCTTTATTTTTTACGCTTAACCTGTAAAAGTATCTTACTATTTATTTATACAACAACACTATATAAATATAACTATTCATTGAATAATACTGTAATTTCTGTGTATTATTCATTTAAATATTTGATTTAAATATTTGTATATCTTCTTCTTGTTTTAATTTATCTATTCTATATCAATTTCTATCTGTCTTCTAAAGTTTAGATCAAATTCCATACAACGACTGATGACAATTTAAAATCCGGGCTATTTATATGAATGTTTTTATTTACATTGTGATGTCATCCAAAATTAGGTTTTCCCGTAAAAACTGGGTCGCCCTCCAGAATTATGGGAAACAAAAATGGCGGACATTCATAGCAACTTTATACAATTAAAACGAGATACTACATAAATGATTCAAATAGTAATTATGGATATTACTTAAGAAGGTACATTTCTTAATGTTATTATCAACACGGTTACAAAATATTTTCCCCGAGAAGTATTTTTTTTAATTGAAAAGGCATTACATAAAGTAGGTGGGGAACAGCACATCATATGAACAGAAGGTGAGAAAGGAAGCGTGATCGTGCATAATGGTCTTTAGCTTGGTGAGGGTAGGTAGTACATTATATCAACTTTACTAAATTAAATCAATGTTCACTGTTAACGTATTATATAGTACAGGTATGAACTTTACATATTATGTATCACGATGATTTCTTTAAAAGCGAATTCGAATTACTAACATGTTAGGGAACACGAAAACTGATAATATATCTAATGTCATGAAGGTGTCTGTCTATTTTTCAATGCAATTACATTATCTATCTGTGTCAAGTGACTTCGAGGGTTGTATGGCATTACATCAAACTGCACAAGATAGGTATGCTGTTTAATGTGGGCTGTATATACACTTTTTCTATGTTTTTTTATATGTTATCGTTGATAGAAATTAAATTTCATTTGCTTACTGTAAAATTATTGTAATGAAGTAAATATTTAATTGCATAAATAAAGGAAATTAAAGTTCTATGAACCTTGGTTATTATGAAAATGTTCTTAGTTTCAACAACTGTCTTAGGGATATATTACAATGAAAGCACTGCAGATTATGTTTCACATAGACAGGAAATATATTTGGTCACACAGCTTATAGTGTAATGGAAATGGTTTACTTTTGGTGAGACTTTTTTCAGAGAGAACTAATAATGTCTGCACAAAACAAGGCAGATTACAGCTTCCTTGGCAGAACAGGTTTGAAAGTTTCAAACGTTTGTCTTGGCACTAACATGTTTGGTATCTCTGAGGTAGAACCGCTGGCAGTAGTAAGTATTTACTACTTACATTTACTTCTGCATTTATTTCATATTTATTTACCTGTAAGGAAGGGAATCATATAACATGAATCATATTATTCATTATTATTATCATCATTTTCTTCTTCTTCTTTTCTTCTGCCTTTTCTTTTTCTTCTCTCTCTTCTTCTTCTACTTCTTCATCGTCTTCTTCATTATTTCCTTATCACAACCGTAATCAAAATCTCCCTCTTCTTATCTTCTACTTCTTTCTGCTTTGCCTCTATTCTTTCTTCTTCGTCATTTCAATCAATATCAGCATCACCATCAGCTGCAGTAACAACAAATTGTACATCCTGATCAGCTGTAGATGCTAACGCAGTATAAATAGTCGCGGCATCGCTGTCAATGCTTTCATTGCAATCGCCTTCATTTTAATATGCTTGTTATTACATTATGGACGTTTTGACTTTTAAACGTCATCATCACTATAACTAACAACACCATCCCGATTCTTTATCAAAATTATATTAGCATCTACAGTACATAATTTGATTTAAGTTGTATGTTTCAGTTTAATAGTAATCCAAAACGGCAAAATGAAGTCGAAGCACACAAGCTATTGGATCGTTATATTGAACTCGGAGGTAATTTTCTTGATACTGCTGATGTGTATGGTGCCGGTATTTCACAAAAGATCATTGGGAACTGGCTGAAGACGTAAGTGTTTTTGTTTCCAGTTTCTTTCACTGTGCGATCATCTGTATGTTGATCAAAATAATGATACTTTTTATCTTCATACTGGCTTTCAATTATTATAAGAATTGGAAAAGAAGGATAACATCGTTCCTTATTAGTGTACTTTTAAAAGAGATGTAATCTTACTTATGTTTTTAGCAAATGCAGTTGCATCTCGGTATCTCGAATTCCATGGGATTTAGCGTTTTTACTTCGAGATATACGTAATTCGATTTAAAATGGTATTATGTACTGTACACATATTTTCTGGACGAGACTTTAAAATATCTTCGGGATAGCCGAAATTTTGAAATAAGCGAATTGGAGATATTGAGTGTTTCATGAAATATGAAACGTCGTATTATTATCACCCCAAACGTACATTTTATGTTAAAAAATAATAATAAAAAGAAACAAACAATATGTTTGTAGAAAGTCATAGTATGAAAGAATAGGACACAAAAAGGATAGCAGACTCAGTTTGATTATGTCTGTTCATGAAAGATGATGAAATGTATAACACACCTGAAACTCTCTAGCACCGGTTAAACTGGAATTCTGTCAAACAGATACATTTAATTGACTCCATGGCCCCACAGAAGTAGAAAATATATCAACACTGAGACCAATTACGGGGAACCTTCTACGTAAGCCCCACCGTAAAACTGCTGTTGTGATGGAAAATAAACATTTAAAAGTATAGAACATAACCAACCAAATAAACAGAAGATCGATTTTAACTACGTCTGTTAATGACAGGAATATGGAAATACCCTCAGGCCCTCCTAGCGCCGGCTATACAGATACATTAAATTGGCCCCAAGATCCCATAGGACCTGAAAGTATACAGTCCAAGATCTGCAGTTATGACAGAACAAATGATATCTAAGCAGTTTTTCAAAGTGGGTATTCTATTACTATGCATGTGTATGTTTGAAAACTTAGATTATATGTTAAAAGCTTGCAAAAGTGTGCTTTCCTCCGTCTTTAACTCATATGGTTCCGTACTGATCCATCATAGCACTGGAATTTCAGTTTCTTTATTACTTGTTCAGTAGCATACAAATGTTCCTTGGTTTCAAAGTTTTACTTGATAGGCGGAGGTGATGCTTACTGTTGTACAAAGTTTGTCATGAAATGTGTTTCTAAAATAATGAAACAATGAAAACCCGAAGTGAAATGGTCATGTTAACTCTCTTTGTAGAGCTAGTTATGCACATCTTCGGCAAATAGGCCACATTAGGCAGTACATCCCAGCTGATGCCACTAAGTCTCTTGTGAACTATCTGGTTACATCGAAAGTAGACTACTGTAACTCGCTGCTGTGTGGAATTTCCAAAGACACACTGCAAAAACTTTAATGTGTACAAAACACAGTGGCCCGCATCATAACCAAGACTCCACGATGCGATCACATCACGCCGGTCTTAAAGGAGTTGCATTGGCTTCCTGTTCAGCACCGCATTGAGTTCAAAATCTTGACACTTACATACAAAGCCATGCACAATGAATTTTCGAAGTACATTGTCGATATGCTGGACATGTACAATCTTCGTAGAGACTTAAGGTCGGCAAATGGTCCGGTGTCTTTGGTTGTACCGAGGAGTCGAACAGTAAAGTATGGTGACAGAAGTTTCAAACCTGCAGCTCCAAAGCTTTGGAATGCCCTCCCAGCAAGCATCAGAGAATCAAGGTCATTATCCGCATTAAAAAAAACTTTGAAAACGCATCTCTTTCACACATGTTATATAAAATAACAAAATCTGAAATACTGTTGAAAACGGCGTTAAACCCAAAACAAACCCATGACAGGTTTGTTTCGTGTTGAGAAAGGGATTGCTCTCGTAATGTAATTTAACGTTGAACATAATTTATGGATAATCTTGTTTTAATGAATATTTCTTTTAATCTTTTACCAATATATTTACATGTATATATATGTATGTATGTGTTCTTTATGATTTTGTAAAGCACTTTTGAACGCACATATTTTGTATGAAAAGAGTAGTAGTATTAGAATTACCGAAGCGAGCTCAATCTGACCCCCCTGACCCCTTGTCCCTATTCTATAAGTGGACTTTAACCTTACCCTAAAATTAAAATACTAATTTGGTACTCTTAATACCCTAAAAATCTTTTAAATCTTTAGTTAAACCGAATGAAAACCTTTGGTTTAACCAAAAAAAAGATTTAGTCTTTGGTCCGAACTGACCAATGCCGGACAATTTAAAATCCACAGGCTTTATCAAAGATACAAGCTAAAATAAAATTGACTTAAATATCAATACAGTACACCGTAAGGTATTTACTTCCTGATTGACAGTGCATATCAAGATAAAGATCAGGTTTCAGTTTAACTGGAGAACAAATACTACGCTATAGTAAATACAATTCTATTGTGTATTGAGAGCTTGTCCTACTTGTAAGACACATACTTGTCCTTTATGTACCTGTTGTGTCAAAGGTAAATCAAGTGCATTTTTTAAAAATGATTATGCGGGAAACCACAAATTCAACCAATCAAAAGCCTGCCATTTTTCTGCCAAGTGGCAGCAATGTGGCAGTGTCTGCCAACTTGGCAAACTTTTGGCAGAAATTTGGCAAAACTTTGGCAGATTATATTTATTAATAAAATGTAAGGTATTTGATCTTATTTTCAATTAATAAGTATATTATTAGGGTACACATAGTAATTAAAACTTTAATTAAACTTTTAATTCAAAAGTTTGTTTCTATCATGGAATGCATGTTCATTCGATACAGGTTATACATGTTCATCCGATACAGGTTCATCCGATACAATATTCGATGTAGGTTCATCCGATATGTATAATCTGACGTAACTACCCGGCAAAAGCGTAAATGTTACTTCTGCAGATTCTGAATCGTTATAAGGATGAATATCAAACATTGTTCCATGTAATAGATAAACTTTAATTCTTTTCTTATAAATAGATATTAACCGATCAGTGTCAAAGTCCTCAGCTACTATATTTATTATATTACTGCCAAATATACCAAGAATTAGATCATTATCATCATGCCACCGCCTAAATATAAACTGCGATATTGGACTTTTAATCGGTTTATCCGGTTCACCTATGGGTCTGGCCCCCGTTAATAAAAATTTAATATCTATTATATAAGTTCCAGTTTTTTTAACCGCAAACACACCATTCAAAACCACATTTGGTACAGCTACATTATATTGTTGGTTTATGTGTATAAAATCTTTGTAATCTACGAAAATTCCAAATCTTAAATCCATTCCATTTAAATAGTTCAGATCATCCATACCTTCATATGTTGAATGTATCCAAGCACCAAGACGGTTAAAATACTTTTTCATTTTTACATATGTATAAAAACTGTTATATTCAATAAGAAACACTTCATGTCCCACTTCCTCTAGCCTTTTTTCTATTTTTTTGTCTTTCTTTTTAAGTTTAAGAATTATTTCAGCTAAATCATCAAGTCGTTTTGTTGTAGCAACTTCAGAAGCAGATAGATTGTCAACAGTATTCTTTGTTCTAGCTAATTGTGTTTCTTGTTTTAAGAAAGCATCTTTTACTTCTATAATTTTTTCCCAATTATTAGAAATTTTTTTATCATTAGTAGCAATTTCTCCGACATTAGCGGTTATTGCTTTAGTATTAGCAGTAATTACTTGGGTATTAGCAGTGATTGATTCTCCTTGTTTAGCTGATATTTCAACTACAGAGTCCAAATCATTTATTATTTTTTTAATTTTATCATTAATTTGATTATTAAATTTATTAATATCTTTTTGTAATAAACCTTTAAGTTTACTTAACTCTTTGTACTTTATATTGTGACTTGCATCAACATTATTAATCAGATCTACAAGTTGTTTCTTCAAATTTTCTAGCTGATTATTAACTGTGTTAATTGCTTCAGTATTAGCAGTAATTGCTTCAGTATTAGCAGTAATTAACTCTCCTTGTTTAACTGATTTTTCAACTACAAAGTCCAGTTCATTTTTATGTTCTTCAACTTTAGCATTAAGCTGCGTCATATCTTCTTGTAATTTTTTTGTAATATTACTTAAGTCTGCATACTTTAAATTATGACGGTTGTCAACAATACTAATCCAATTTCGAATTTGTTTTTTAAAGTCATCTATTTTAGAATTAATTTCTTTTTTAAAGTCCTCTAATGCTGTGTCATGATCATCACCTCTTTGTGAAGCTGCCTTTTCCAATTCAGCTTTATACTCTGCAAGTTTATTTGAAATTAATTCTAATAAATCTTTATGCTTTTTTTCAGTTTCAGTATTTAGTTTATTTATTTCTGTTCTAATTTCTAACTGATGCATATTTTGTAACTTTTTCTCAGCTTCAATAATCTTGTCTTTTAGTTCTTCATGTTTAATCATACTATCTTTTAATTCTTGAACTTGAGTGTATAACTTTTCAAAATTAGTTCTAAATACTTTTTTTATATTGTCATCTGTCAAATCAGATTTCTCTTCAAGTTCTTTAATAGAATCAGTCATAGCTTTCATTTCTTCTTCAATTTTACCTTGTAATTCAACTATTAATAATGAATTCTTTTTAAAATCTTTTGTTAATTCTTCAATATTCTTTACTTCTGCTTCTAATGTCTGTTTTATACTTTTGACATCTTCAAGATTATAGTCATCTATTACACTTTGAACTTTTTTATACACAAACCGTCTTGAAACTACATCGGTGGATTTATCTGGATTTCCTAAGTTGATTATTTTATTACCTCCCATATCTAATGCTCTGTTCATTGTGTTATCAAGTTCCTTATTTCTGTGAAGAAATGATTCCATGTCCTTTCTAATCTTTTTATATTGTTTTTAGTAGCATAATCACTTAAATCAATATCAAATTTAACTTTACTTACACTTTCAGTTTCACTTATTTGTTTTGTATCATTAAAAACACCCATCTATATATTACCAGTAAAGTTTTTTCTTAAAAACTTCCTTGGTTTGTCAATATATAAGAAATCATATTTTTGATTTGTTGCATTAGCAAAAGTATCACGATCTATATTTTGTTCATCACAAATCATATTATTTTCTCGTTTACCTGGACTTTCAAATAAAATATAATGTGAACAGTTAATTCGAATATCTTTTGGTGTTTTATAGTAAGACTGACTTAAATAAATAACACAACAGTTTTTGTGACGTCCTTGAATAAAGTATTTTGTTATTTCATTTTGAACTTTTTTATCTTCACATACAAAATCATCAAATATTACTACTTTTTGTTTTTCTGATTCAAGATTCTCACAAGGTTCAATTTGGTTGGGATCAGCTGAATATTCAAGTATTTCATTTGGATCTACTTTAATTTTTTTTGCAATTTCATTTAAATGATTTATTAAATCTTGATATTTAGATTGTTCTAAGTTTTTAGCATACAAGTATAATTTATCATAATATATAAGAGGTTTTCGAAGTATATGCATTAATGTATTTGTTTTTCCAGATCCAGAAGATCCACATATTAACATTCTGAAACATGAATCTGGCATAAAAGGATAAAATTGTTTAAAGTTATTGGATTTATCACTTTTTGTATCATAATTTGGAATTTCCATTTATATAATTAAAAACTAAAGTTTTAAAACTTTATATTACATTATTTTACATTATTTTACAATATCTTACATTATTTTACATTATTTTACATTATTTTACATTATTATATAAATGCAATCAAAACTTAATGAAATGATAATAAGAAAAAAATTAGTCGGACAAAAGATGAGAGCTCTTAGAGAAGAAATAATGAGAGAAAAAATAAGAAAAGCTACAAATCGGGATATGTATACTGAAATTTATAAACCAATTACTGAAAAAATAGAAAGTCAAAAAGAACAATTATCAAGTCAGTTAAAAGCATTACCTGGAATTAAGGAGCAATTAGCGTTACTTCCAAAAAGTTTTGTTGATAAAATAAAAGAAGCAGAACAACAACAAAAATTGGCAGAGATAAGGGAAGAACAACCACCTCCGGGACTACAACCACCATTACAACCATTACCACCGGAAGATACTATGGGTTTGGAAGAGCTATTCCGAGAATCAATGCGATTAATACCACCGAAAGATCATATGGGTTTGGATGATGAAGATGATGTGTTTGAAGACACTGATGATACAACTGAAGAATTAGAAGAAAAATCAGGAGCAAGACCAAAAGAATTTATAGTTAATTTTAATAAAGATATTGATTTAGATCTTTTAGATAAAAAAAAATATAACACACCACAAGAAGTGTTTAACTTTTTTCACAGCAAATCTAAAAATCCTGATGAAAGAATGACTAAAGAAGAAGTAGAGGGTATCATAGAACATGTATCGGATGAAATAAAAAAATTGGGTAATGAATCTGGTGCAATATCCAGAATGAAAAATCCCACAGATCTTGATCTAAAGCAAAAGGAAGCAATTAAAGCTAAGTCGGAAAATTATAACAAATATAGAAAAACGATCAATTATATTCTTGAAACAGGCGGATATACAGGAAAAGGAATAAGATATCATAACCCATATAAAGTTTCACCAAATGGACAATATGGTAATTTAATTATTAACTTAAATAAACTTTATGGTCAAAACAAATTAATTGCTAAGGATAGAATAACTGGAAAAGAAGTAATTAATACTGAAGTAGATAATGATTTGATTGATTTGATTAATAAAAGATATAACAATAATAAAAAATATTCAATTAATTCAGGAAAAATATTTAAAGAATTAACAGAAAAATCAGGATTACCTATCAATAAAAGATCTATGAAATTTAAAAAAGTAATTAGAGGACAAGGTTATGACGTTTGTCCATGTAATCCAAAAGAATTGGTTAATGACTTGGAGTTAATTTGTGGTTCAATTGATGCTGGAAATAATAATGAAGAACTAAAAAATGAAGGTATTAGAATAATTGATGAACTATTAAAAATGAATTCACTTTTACCAGAACAACATGAAATGTTATATAAAAATTATTTTTCTTGAATATATAAATGGAACAAAAAATAGTATTAAGTTCTGAAACAGTTAAAGATAATAAAAATAAACCGAGTGATTTTACAATCAGATTTAGTCGTTCTTTAATTTTAGATAAAAATAAAACTTATGTTGTTGGTTTGGATAGTATTAACACTATGACCTACTCTTGGCATAATATTAGTGATGAATATGACAATAAAAAAATTCGTTACAATAATGGTAAAGAATGGAAAGATATTATATTTACAAATGGTTCTTACAGTTACACAGATATTAATAATTATATTAGAGAAACATTAATAAGTAATGATGATTTTGAATTTAATAAATCAGAAATTGCTCCAATAAGTTTGGAATTTGATTTAAGTAGTTTTAAGATTTTGATTTCAATTACAGATAATTTTATGTTGGATTTAAGAATGTCAAATTTTCATACATTGCTTGGGTTTGAGAAAAAAGCATTGAGAAATACTGAATGGGGAACTAAAACACCAAATATAACTAACTCTGTGGATACAATTTACATTCATTGTGATCTTATTGATAATTCACTTGTTGATGGTAATTTCAGTGATATTATCTATGCTTTAAGTACTGCAGATTTAACAAGAGCTTATCCATTTACAAAAGAACCACAAAGAGTTGGATATTCTGAAATTAATAAATATATTATAAATTCAATTAGAATATATATTACAGATGTATTTGGTAGAATAATTAATTTTAATGAGGTTGAAACAAGTTTTACACTAATTTTAAAAGAAATTAATTAAAACTAAAGTTTTAAAACTTTAATTATGAAATTATAAATTTTAGTTTTATATAATGTACAAAAAAGTTTATGACAAAAATAAAGGAATATTTATTTATGTTGATGCTCACACAGGAAAAGAAATCATACACGGTACAGGTATCTTTGACACTTTAACGAAATTGTTTTCAAGCGGAGTTGCATCTTCAATTAGCACAGCTGGAAAAAAAGCTTTGGAAACAGCAGGAAAAGCAGCACTTGAAAGTGGAACAAAAAAGGTTGGAACAGAAGTTGGAAATTTAGCTGCTGATAAAATTGTTGAAAAACTTAAAAAGAAACCTGCTCCGGCAGTTGGTAATTTAATTGCTAAGGAATTACAAGAAAAGAATAACAGTAAAAATAATAAAAATAATAATGATAAAGAGGAGGATATTCATATGAGAATAAATAGAATATTGTCAGGATCTGGAACTTCAGCTCGACAAAAACGTATTAACAGATTAATTTATAAAAACTAAAGTTTTAACTTTAATAAAAAATAGAATAAAAAATAAAATAATATATAATATATACATGTTTAGAACAAAACAATATTGTGAAAGATATGAATTAACTCCTATTCAATTAGATACAGCTTTAATATCTGTCTTGGGAAATAATGTTAAGCAACAAAAAAACGGTTATCACTTTACAATTAATGATAGAAGTTCATATTTTGATTGGTTTAATGGTTATTTTGAAGTAAGTTTTAAAGTAAATAAGCTTGCTAATGGTAATAATTATGATGGTAATGATCAAATTGCTTTAATTAATAATGCAGCTTCATTAATTGATCAGTTAGTGGTTAAACAAAATGGAAAAATTGTTTATGATTGTAATAATTTATATAAGGTAGTAAATGTAAAGGATTTAGTTGAACTATCTAATGATTATGCAGAATCAACTGGAACAAACGAATATATTTATTTAGATACTACTGATACTGCTGAGAGCAGGAATGATCAAGTTGGATATAATAGTGGTTTTGCTTCTAGGAAGTTATTAATCCAAGGTGGTAATGAGGTAAATGCTAAAATTCCACTAAATAATTATTCATTTTTTCAGGGTTTAGAAACTAATATTATACCTCCAAGTCAAATTCAAATAACACTGCAGCTGACAGATGATGATGAATTAATTTTTAGAGCTAATGCTGCTGATCCAGGTAGAGTAATTGTAACAAAATTAATTCTATGGGTTCCACGTTTAATTTTTAATGAATTTGGGTTTGATCTAATTGCTACTGAAAGATTTAAAAAAGCAAGATGGTCATACCTTAGGGAAATGGTAACACAATCAACTGATACACAACAAACTAATATAACCTTTAGAATAACAGCTGGTGTAACAAAACCACAACATGTATTTGTTTATTTACAACGACCTGATAAAAGTAATTCACAAGAACATAATCCACATTTGTTAGATACATTTAAAATTAATGCAGCAAATGAAAATTGCACTTTGAGTTCTTGTCGTCTTGAAGTTGGTAATGGTGTTTTTTATCCAGAAACAGAATATACAAGTATATCAAGAATATATGATGATGTAATTAATTATTATTATAAACAAAATAATAAGACTACTGGAAGTCTTTTAAATAGATCAAATTTTTATAAGTATTTTGGATTTGTTCATTTTAACTTGGAATATAAAAAGGAAGTAACTACAGATGACCCTAAGCATATTACATTAACAGCTAAATTAAATATTCCACCAGCAGCTAATATTCGTGTTTACGCAATTGTATTGTATGAAGAAACAGTTGAAATAAATACTATTGGAAATGAACTTGTTATTGTTTAAAAATAAATTAAATATAAATTATATATAATGACATCAAATTATATTGAATATAAAGTTAACCTTACAGATGGACAAAAGAAAAATTTAGCCCGAGCCTACAACAACAAAATTCCACATACTTTTAGATTAAAACATGAACAATTACATGGAAACTTCCCTTTACTTTTAACAAAAACACAAATTAATCAAATTAAAAAAGCTGTTGCAAATAATAAGGGATTAGAAATTACAATTTCAAAAAGCCAAATGTCCAGTCAAGGTCAAAATGGTGGATTTTTAGGAGCTTTGGCTGGTTTGTTAGGAAAAACAATTCTTCCAATGGCAGCAAAAATAGCTCCAAAAATATTAGCCCCTCTAGGCATTGGCGCTCTTTCTGGACTGGCCAGTACTGGTGTTAGTAAAATACTTGGAAATGGTATGATTTCAGTAGCTAATGATAAGAGAAATATGATATCACCATATCTTACACCTAATCAAAGAAAACAATTAGTAGGATCTGGAGTGATTAAATTAACACAAAAACAAAAACAAGACGGTGGGTTTTTAGGTATGTTGGCTGCTAGTCTAGGAATACCTTTGATTACATCTTTGTTAAGTGGAAAAGGACTACAGATTGATTCTCAACAGAGACCTTACAGACGAATTCCTATAGTAAAAAAAAAATAAAATTTAGTAAAAAGAAAATAAAATTTAGTAAAAAAAAAATAAAATTTATAAACAAACCTATTTCTAACTTTGAAATTGAACAATGGGTAAAACAATTAAAAATTAAAAACTTTAGGGGTGTATTTAGTAGAAATAATTTATTAAAATTAAAAGAAAAGGACGAGTGTGGAATAATCAATTTAGATGACTCTATTGGTCCTGGAACACATTGGGTTTGTTACTTTAATACTTTGTATTTCGATCCATTTGGACTTCCTCCACCGAAAGAAGTAATTAAGTATATACCAAATGTAAAATACAACAATGTTCAATATCAAGACAAAAAAAGTACACTTTGCGGATATTATTGTTTATTTTTCATTAAAATGTTACAAGACAAAGTACCATTGTATGATTTATTGTATAAAATACTAAAAATTCATAATCAAAGAGTAAATGAACAAACTATTATAAATTATTTTAACCAATAAGGACATGTAAATTAAACTTATTAAAACTGTGTTTTTATTTAACTGGAATAATTAATATAATGGGAATATTTAATAATATAAATGAAAAAGTAAATAAAATAGAAAGACAATTAATAAGAAAACCTCCATTGTTTTTAACATGTTATACCCAAGATACCGATGGTGGATTATTTCAATGGAAAACTGTAAATGCTAGTCCTGGTTTAGTTCAAAATGGTAATAATGTGACGATTAATTTTAATTGCATTTTAATTATTCTTGTTGATGCAATTAAATTAGATAAAGGAGAAGCTAAATTACAAATAAAAAATAAAGAAAATGTAATTCTTCAAAGTTACAATGCAAAAAATAATAGAAAAAATGAATCTATTTCTATAAATTATGCAAATGAATTTAAAATAAATGATGTTATTTATATTAATTCTTTAAACGTTATGAATATTCAGTTAACAATTTATGGTTCTATAATTTAAGTTTTAATTTAAGAGTTAATTTAAGTTTTAATTTAAGAGTTAATTTAAGTTTTAATTTAAGTTTTAATTTAAGTTTTAATTAATTTAAGAATAAGCTAATGTATCAATACCATTATCAAGAATATATCTTTTATCATCATAACATGATAAAGATGTTTTATTTATAACATAACTGGAAAGATTATGCTTATCAGAACGAATAACTTTAAAGGTGTGATTACTTTGGGTTGAATTAAACAAAGTATCTTTATAATTTTTATGAACTATTGTTTTCTTAACAACAAGTTTTTTAATTCCTTTACATTTTTTAACATTAACTTCGTTTTCTAATAAATATGAATACATTTTACTTCTTAATCCGACAAATTCAACAATGGGAATGCCGGCAGCTTCATCTTTAAATTTTCCAATTACTTTTTTATTATTATCGAAATAAAATTTTGAGTTGTTATCGTAATCACTATTATCAAATAAATCTTTGTCCTTATAAAAGTCTTTATATGCATCTTTGGTTTTTATTTCATAACATAATGAATCAGTGTCAGTGAATAGTAATTTACAATTACCCTCGTACTTTTCCATAATATAATTATAATGAAAATCATACATTAAATATTTTGATAAATCTAGAATGCACATTCCAACATAACAAGGTCTGTTTAATAACAAACTTTCTTTTATTCTATGAATACCAAACAAATTCTTGTTAAACATCGTTGAACTAACAAATGAAGGTTTGGCTATGTATTTTAATAAAATATTTTCATCATGAGTTAATTTAATATTAACCCTCTTGCGTAAATTCTCCATCGTCTTACCGAATACAGAATTGTTCATTAACTTAAAAAAAGTCCTTTTCAAATGAATTTTTTGCTTTAGATCTTTTTTGAGTATTAAAATCAATATACTTTTTTAACCAAGGACTTTCATTAAAAGTTAATATTTTGTGTATTTTTGTTACTTTTAACCCTAATTGTGTATATAGTTCAAGATTTTTAAAATGAACTACATAATTTTGTTTTTTCATTAAAGTTGGAACTAATTTTTTTACATTACTTTTTCCTATTTCAAATTCTGTTTTAATATTTTTACTATAATCAGAAAGCCATTGATCTGGTATTTTAATTTTTTCAGGAGCTAAAGGATAATCGTTGTGGGTTTTATGTAATTCTTTTGGATATTCAAGATCACATTCAACTATAAAGTTAGTTTTACCTTTTGCAATTAATTTCTTAAATTGTTTTTCGGATATAAATTTAAAGTTTCCAGAGGGTAAAGGTTGACACATAGCCCAACCGTAAAGATTATTGGCGTCAAGGTACATAATGTATTTGCTTTCTTCTTTTGGATTATAATCTTTCATATATTTATTGTTTGCTTTACTGTATCTGTTTGAAATATAACTTATTCCTCCTCTCAGTCCCTTTTCAATAAAAAGATACATATCAATATCAGTTATTAAATCTAACTTAATTCCAGTCATTTTTAACATTGCATCCCAAGCTAAACCAGGGCTACTAAAATAATGACAAGGATCTAATTTGTAGTACTCCAAACATAATTTTCTAAAATTTTCGAATACATCAGCTAAAAGTAATACGTCAGTTTTTAAATATAGATCATGATATTCTCCCATTGTTTTAATTTTAAATTTATTCCAAACATTTTTAGCATGTTCGTATTCATTATCAGATATGTGTGTTTCATTTAAAATTGAATAAAACTCTTCTTTAGAAGGTAATTTTGTTTCTTTGAATTTTTTAAATGAATCCATGTAATCATATGGATAAACACCTTTTGTTTTTAATAATTCTATATTTTTATCAAATTCTTGAGATAAATATTTAAATTCTGGAATATTTTTTACTAAGTTATCCAATGATTGAGACATAAATTGGAATGAATCAATAAAGACCAAGTCGGAAATCATAAATGCCATATATCTTTCCATATTGTTAGGAATAACATTAATTTCTTTTTTGAATTTTCCTATTTGTTGCATAATAAAATGACCGTCATAACCTCTTAAATTATGAAAAATAACAGGAATTTTATGTGTTAGTTCAAAATTAATATTACATTCTGAGTGAGCACTTCCTCTAAATTTTCCTGTTATATGACAGTGATCTCTTACTTTGATTGAATCTTCTATATATTCTTTTTCACAGATATGACAAAATTTTTGTTTTTTAAATTCAATTTCATCTTTTTTAGACATTCTTAGTTCTTTGTTAAAGTGCTCTTTAAATATTTCTTTACAATATTCCTCTTCCTCAAGCATTTTTTCAATAAACTTATAAACTGCATTAGGGCCTCTATAAATCTGGGTTGGTTTAGTATATTTATCGTCATAACAACAAACAACTTTATAGCCGTAACCACAATCTATATGATTTTGATATGGTTCAGTAAATGAAGATTCAGTTGATGGTAAAGCAGTTAAAACTTTTTTAGTTATTGATTCAAAATCAGCATAAATTACAAAAGGTACTGCTAAACCTTTATGATAATTTTTAAATTGTACTTTACTTCCCTCTTTTGGCATTTTTACACCTTGGATACCATTAATAGCTAAACAGTTTGGTATGTGTTCATTTAATATTCTTTCATTTGTAAAATGTTGTAAACAACTTTTACAGAAATATTTTCTATGTTGGTCTTTGGTTTTGTTAGTCATTAATCTATTAAAGTCTTTTATCCAAACATAATGTTGGACTGGGGTCTCTGGTGATTTATAGTCATCATCATTTATTTTATCATTTATTTTATCATTAGTAATTAACAACATGTCACAGTGTTCTTCGTATTGATATTTTGATATGTACAATGGATAAATACTATTTTCTTCATATCCAAATATATTAAATGATATTTCATTTAAAACTTCTATTTTAGGTATTTGATTTAATGTAACAGGAAATTTAATTCCAGTATAATCAAGATCGTTTATATGTTTTTTATAATTTGAAACTCTTTCAGAATTTTTTGTTACAGGAAATTTGTAAGCTAAATGACACCATCTAAAACATTCGTTATCATCATTCTTTATATTTATTAATCCTTTCATTGAATTTTGTAATGGTTTTGGTAATTCTAAATAACTTGAAGCAGCCAATGGACTATACTTATATCTATTTATATAATAAGCATCAACTGACTCTATTCTCCAGCCACTTCCTTCAGAAATCCAATTACCAATTCTATTTATTATTTCATCAAAAGCTTGATGTAAAGTTTTTTTTATTTCGTTTGTGTTAATAATTTCTAAAGCCTTTGATTGAAAATAAGCTGATTTATATATTGTATCAGTTCTATCCATTTTTGCAAAAGTTATTTTTAAAACAACGTTTATTTTTATACCTTTTAAAGTTTTAAGTTCAGATTTAAGTATTTCATAAGAGTCGTTTATAGTTAAATATAATTGATTCTTTGGATCTTGTCTATATGTAATTTTAATTTCAAATTTCTTATAATATTGTTTT
The DNA here is from genome assembly GCF_021730395.1 of Mercenaria mercenaria. NCBI lineage: Eukaryota > Metazoa > Mollusca > Bivalvia > Venerida > Veneridae > Mercenaria > Mercenaria mercenaria. The sequence goes on from NC_069376.1 coordinate 46,746,347, forward strand.
GTAGATCTCTCGATTTCCATCTATATATTATATTTAGAAAATAAAATTCGTTAAGCAAAAAAGGATTAAAAAAATAATTAAAAAATAATAAAATAAATAAAGTTTTAAATTATCTTTAAGAAGAAATAAAATATTTAAATTTATATCTTTTTCCATTAACTTTTGATATTCCACATTTTACTCGGTTTTCTCCTTTGCAGCACATTGTTATTAACCCAGAATTAATACCAAGGTCTTTAGAAGCTGCATAATTGCTTTTATATGTTTTTTCTTCATTAGTATCACAGTCGGTTACAATAACTTTTTTAGGGTTGTTTCTAATATTATTTGGTCTGGGACAATCACATAACTTTTTAAAACTAGAGGTTTTAGTACTCGAGGGTACAGCATTTTCTTCTTCAGTTAATAGACAACCACAGTCCCATTCAAATAAAGTTCTTTTACAAAGATAAGGATCTATAACATTTTGTAATTTATCAATGACATGGTTTTTATATTCATTGCTAACTATTTGATTAAGTTTTGATTTAATAACATTTCTTCTTTTAAGAACTTTCTTATATGAATTTTTATCTGGATTCATTATTTCTCCTAAAGTGCTAGATAATTTTGACATAATCATTCTATCTACCTTTCTATTAACCATCTATATAATATACTTATAGAAAAAAATCTCTAAAAACACACGTAAAATTTAATACAGCTCTTCTTCTTTTTTACTTTTATATCCGTTAAGTTTAAATTCCTTCATATACGTTTCAAAAGGCATTGAATATTTTTTTTCTTTCTGCATTTCTAATAGTATTGTAAAAATATCCTGAATAACTTGTTTCTCTTCTTCTTTATTTACTTTTCCAATCCGTGCTTTTGTTATTAGTTGTTTTATTTTGTGATGATGTGCTTTTAAAATAAATTTCTTGTCGTCAAGTTTTAGTCTGTTAGTAAATATGGTAATTACTGATGGAACAGCGCCAGCAACTGCTACAAATATAGGAATAGCTGGAACAAGTGCTAATGCAGCTGAGCAACCAAAAACACCTGCTGTAATATATAATCCGGTACTTACTCTCCCACAAAATTTATAACTTTTTCTGTAAGCAGCAGCTAGTTTGGTTAAGTGAATGATTAACTGATCTATTGTTTCTATTCCATTATTAGAAATTAAATTTTTATGGACCATTTATATAATATATATTTTAAATTAAATTTCTTTCAATTCACTAAATGGTACCCAACTATTAAATTTTTCACTATAACCTTTCCATTTTACTAAAGCTTGTTTTTTCTTATAGTCTCGTCTAATAACTTTTTCTATTCTAAAAACCTCTTGTGTAGTAGGTAAAAGTTCTTGTTCATAAAATGAACCTTGAATTATTTCATCATTTAAATCTTTAATAGAGTATGTTCTGGGATTTGTATTATTAATTTTATAAATTATAAATATTTCCTCTGTCCAGTTTGGTGTATATCCTTTTTCAAAATGTCTTTTAAGTTTGCTTAAGCGAACTCGATCACCAATTTTAAATTTTGTTTTACTCTTTGGTATCTTTAAATCACCATATAAATTAAAGTAAACAGTACCTTTATTTAAGTTTTTACTAGCTTCGGTTGGTGTCATTTTTATACTAGAATGTTTTGTTTTGTTATATTTATCAACCATATCCTGCAACTTATCTAAATAAGTATAAGTATTATTTGCTGTAAAATATTTCCACATTATTCTTTTTAAACTTCTATTAAATCTTTCAATAACTACAGCCTTTCCTTCATTAAATGTATGATACATATTAATTTTATTTTTATTCAAAAATGATTCAAACTTTTTATTATAAAATTCTTTTCCTTCATCTACCCATAAATTTACTGGTAATCGTCCTTCTAAAATTATTTTTTCAAATGCTTCAGTAACAGATTCTCCAGTTTTATTCTTTAATGGAATAACCCAAGCATATTTACTAAATATATCAATAACGGTTAACAAGTACTTTACTCCTTTATTATATTTTGAAAAAGCTTGCATGTCAACTAAATCAGCTGACCAAGTATCATCAATATCATTAACAATCACTCTTCGTTTCATAAATTTTCTTTTAATTGGTTTGTGTAATTCTTCTGCTAATTCATCGCTCCATGTGATTCCGGGGGTATACTCTACCCCCTTTTCCCGTTTTTTGATTTTTGTCCGAGACCAAGTGTGTATTTCGTTTTGATAGCTGGTTTTACAACTAAATGTTTTGCAATCTTTTCTCCAAATGTTTTTGATTTAGTTTTATTTAAATTGGAAAGCATTTGCTTATCACATGTACCCTTTTTTACACCACTGTCATAGCAAAAATCATGGTCCATACACATTGACAGGGGGTCCATTATCTAGGGGATTTCCTGGCCCACAATAATTATATCCTGGAAGTGTTAAACCTTTCTTAGGTAATAAAGGTAACATTGCTTTGTGAATATCTAAATTACCCCCTGTACTTTTAACAAACTTTGATTTCATTTTTCCACAAGATGAACAAGTAGCCTTTATCATTTTTCTCCCGTTTTTTGTTATAACATAATAAGGATTTATATTATCAGTTAATCTTCTTTCTTTCAAACAATATATTTTATTCTGTAAACTCATCTATATCATATGTATTTAAAACTTTTTAGTTGGTTTTAACTGGGTTTAAAACCTATGGGTTTTAAATTGTCCAGCATTGGTCAGTCTGGACCAAGGGTTAAAAGGTCAAATGAGGTTAAACCAAAGGTTTTCATTCGGTTTAACTAAAGATTTAAAAGATTTTTAGGGTATTAAGAGTACCAAATTAGTATTTTAATTTTAGGGTAAGGTTAAAGTCCACTTATAGAATAGGGACAAGGGGTCAGGGGGGTCAGATTGAGCTCGCTTCGGTAATTCTAATACTACTAAGAGTGCAATATAAGTGTGATATAATAATAATAATAATAATCATAAAGCAGCAATGGTACATGAAAATTCAAATTAAATTGTAAAACATTGATACCGGACTCCCTCAATTTTGTAATAATTTAGCTTTATATTTTATTTTTCTTGTTGAAAGGCAAAGTTTAATCCAGAATATTCTGGTCTACTTAAAACAGTAAACCAAGTGAACTGTAACTCTTCTACGGCTATTTAATTTTCAGGATAAAGTATACATGTGTTTCTCGACGTATAAGAGGTCGTACAAAAAAAACTTAGCATCACTTTTAATAAACAAATTAATTCATTGACAGAAATGAAATTTACTGCTGCTGATAATTTACAGGTGTGGTATGATTATGGGAAAGAAATGAATGTATTTATCTTTCAGCATCAAATCCTAATTATTTTCCAAGAATAATCAAGGGTTTCAAGAGTTTAAGAAAAACCACTGCAATATTAACATGTACATTCTACATGCTTATTGCATCAAAGCCATACCGAATATTGCGCTGAAATATGTTATTGCACTTTTTATGACATAAACATCGCGTTTACAAATGTAGCTAATTTTCAAGTTAACTGAAGCGTATGGAATCGCTTTTACCTTGCAAGACTGCAGTTGTAAGAACTTCAAAGACATTAGATTATTAAAAATTAATTCCTATAATTATGTGACATTTTGAATTTATGAAATAGATTGTCATACTAATCATTAATTGTTAAAATATTGAAGGAAAAGACGAAGTGATATCATTATATCGAGCAAGGTTTGGTTCCCTATGGACTGGAACACCAAGAACAATATTGGTTTGAGTAGGCGCCATATCATAAACACTTGTGACGAAACCTTAGAAAGGCTTCAGACGAATTATATTGATCTTTTTCAGGTAAGTATATATACAGTTGAAACTCGATCTTTTGAACTCGCTTATCTCAAATTTCCGGATACCTCGTAGATATAAAGTCACGTGTACAAAATATAACTTTAAATCGATACTCTCGAAGTGATACGCTCAATTCATTGGAATTTTACATACCGAGTTTCAACTGTATTTATAGGAGCTCATCACAATGCCCAATTAGCATAAAGTAAAGTGTTTGTTTATTATAGTGTCACCCCTACTGAAAGGGCCAGCCAATTTGTCTTATGAGACACTTACATACATTGAAAAACATTACTTTCCGATTCCTATTTTTTAATGCCAGGCACCAGGCAAGCAGGCAATCGGTAACCATTATTTAACTAGCTGGCGGCTGACCAACAGGTCTCTCTTCAATAACAAGACCCGCCTCTGACAGGGCTCGAACTTTCGACCTTCCGATCCATTAGACCCCTGCAGTTCGGTGTATAGAATATAGATAAATAGATAGTTATTTTCAACTAAAAGGCAAAATGTATGTAAGCAACATATATAATTACCGCAAAAATTACATTAAATAAAATGTGTTTTTTTTTTTCATATAGGCGCACATTTGGGACAATGCTACTCCAATAGAGGATACTTTACGAACGTTTGATGATCTCGTTAGATGTGGGAAAATACGTTACTACGGGTTTTCTAACATCTGTGGTTGGCAGTTGCAGAAAATTGTTGATTTGTCGAGACATTTAAATTTACATCCATGTATAAGCCTACAGGTTAATGATACTTCTTATGTTGCAATGTTATCAATATTGGCGCCCTGTTAATTTACTTCCCTTTTCTGTGTATTTTAGCATTTACAAAATTTCAAAGATTTCGAAGATGTTTTGAATTGTTTCCCGTAAGTCGCATTATCGCAGTACATCCAATTAAGTTCTCAGCATTATGTTTTTCAGTATGGGTTACATCGGAAGAAAAATGGAATATATTACAGGCCACAATCATATACATTGTATTCTGCAAAAAATACATACCCTCGAAAATAAAAGTTATGTAACGTAACGACCGGAAATAGGTACCTATTAATAAAACTAGCATGTGACACTTCAAAATTAAACATCTACAGTCTTGAACGCAGACAACCTGACACGTGAGACGGCAAGAAAATGCAAATTTAGCTGCTATAGATTATTAATATTGCTGTATTTTTCATTTAGCAACAATATAGTTTGTTATCTCGGGAGTCGGAAGTGGAAGCATTTATGGTATGTGAAAATGAGAGAATATGCGTCCTGCCTTGGAGTCCATTAAAAGGGTATAAACACGAATAATTTTGTATTTAATGTTTGTAGACACCATGCATTTTTATCATGGACTTATTTTATGGCAGTTTATGATGATTGTGCAGTTAGTAAAATGCGTTCGGGTGCGCATTTAGTGATCGATCTGTGCATACGTAATATCAGTGATGGTTTCAAGCATGCACATTCAATAATGTATTCAAAAATGTTATTACTAGTTGAAGACACTTGTCTATTTCATTGTTGTGATTCCTTTGGGATCATAAGGTCAGTTCAGTGTTGATGTAATATTATTGAGATTCGCTAAGTCGGTATTAGGGCTGGGAACGTGTGGAGCTGTTGTATGTTTCTTAACTTCTCATGAATCCTAAACCAAGACTGCCATTATATTACTTGGTTGCAGTCTATGTATATAGATTTTCATTACCTCTTATGAACAGACTCAATCAAAACGAGTCTGCTATTATTCTGCTTGGTTGCATTCTTTGCTTACAAAGGATCTTTTTACAGATTTTATTATTATACATCACATAAATCTTGATATATGGAACCCTGTCTACCAAAGTATTTTTTTATTTGAGTAAACTTATTTACAGAAATAATTATTTTGTCGTCAAAAGCGCTGCTGCTCTAACCTGGCTAATTTAGATAATTCTAGAGAGGTATTGGTAAAAGGAACAAATTTGACATAAAAGTTCGTTTTTTAAAGAGGTTTGCTAACTGGAAAGTTTAAAAGAAATAATATACCCGATGCAACCGGCAGTCGAGTGGGTCACATGATTGCCAGGAAAGCTAGTGGTGAAAGTGTGAGCAGTGACTGGGAAAAATTTTGTGATGACGAACAATATTGGAATCTTATTGCTTTGATGGAGAAATTTGCAAAAGCTAAAGGTAATCTCTGTGCGTATTAAGGGAATCGATCTTAAAGAGATTGCATAAATAATCAGCGCTCTGTCAGCATTTGTTTTAATTCGATCCTTATTTATTTCGTAGTTCTTCATAAGTATTGTAAAATATTTGCCATGGCAACGATTTAATCAAAATGTCTTGTTGAAAAATATGCTTTTACACAAAAACAATTTTGAATACTATTTGTATAGTATACAATTCCACCAACTTCAAGGTTTATACGCTACAAATTACAGTTCTTCTCTACTAAGTTCTATAATTTGGTTAAATTCAAAACACTCGCAGTTTAAATTCATGTCTCTTTTTAACATAATTATAATGCTTAATAGTTGTCCTATGTTCTATTTACTAGCCTCACATTCGCACAAGTAACAGTTTAACACTATGGCTTTATTACTTTTATAACATTTATGATATTATAGGGAAAACTGTCGCACAAGTAGCAATAAGATGGTTGCTACAAAAAGATATCGTTGCCTCTGTAATAATCGGTTGCTCATCTATACAACAATTAGAAGATAACATGGGCGCATCCTCGGGATGGAAACTCTCTGAAGAAGAGGTGAATATCAGTATAATGCAAACAGCTCAGTCCTAGTACAGGAACTGTTTTATAATAACGTTCGTTATTCAGATAAATCTATGATAACATTTGTACATCAAAAGTATATAAGGAACGTTTAATTAATCAGACAAGCATACCATTTTGCTGTTAGGATGATAACAGTGTTAAAAGGCACAAGCATAGAAATTTAAATAATTACTACGTCCGAGCAGGATTATTCTTATAATGTTTTAAGACATATGCCTTAATTTTTCAGATGCAAGAGCTGGATAAAGCTAGCAGGACACCATATTCATACCCATACAATATGCTCTTGGGAACCTTTTCTACGTCACGTATGAACAGATTCAATTCATCGCAAAAGTAAAACCTGAGTTTTGGAGAGAAAAAAACTGCACATTGTAACAATCTGTTCTTCAGAAAATAAATTTTGAAATATCATTTTCATCAAAGCGGAATATGTCCTCTTCGGCTGCAATACATCGAAATAGTTCAGTAAGACAAAATCTAAGATAACAAATAAACTATATATAAATACTATTGGTAACAATGTCATGCCATGCCATGCTCAAATACTTTCAATATCATAAGGCATCGTTTCTAACATCTCAAAGACATCTTTCTCTGAGGAGTTTAGATATCCGAATTTTAATCTTTTGCACCTCACCGCTTTGAATTCCATCCTCATCAGGATTCTAATTCTTCATGTCAGAAAGGCATTAAGATGGTTCGCTGAAGATTCACCAATTATTTCAAAACTAATAGTTATTACTACTTTTATAATTATTTATAACACAATAATAATTACATGTATAACACTTCACATAACGAAAGATAGGTATTAAAGGCAAAGAAAATCTCCTATATAAGTGACCCCCCGCCCCTTCCACGACCCCCCCCCCCCCGACCCCCTTAAAAGCCAGACACTTTAATCCCCAATGAACAGGATCCTGTCTGGTCCAGTCTGATAAGGGTCCATAAAACACCTGTAGACTTGACATGTAGTCCATCCCAGAGGATAATAAATTTTATTGATATGTAAGAATAATTGGTTATTTCCAATGCTATACATTTCACTGACTGAAATGCAGCTTTTTTTCAGATTATATACAAAATTATTTTAATTGATAATATACTAATTGTAATTGCTCATTCTTGTTGAGTAATGTCCTGACAAATTAGATTATAATGCTTACATCAAGACAATTCTCACGATTTTAGAAAACTCTCACCTTTATTTAATGAAAAATGAAATAATTGTTTAAAACTCAATAAGAGAAATGACAAGCATTTTTTCAATTATTAATTAATTATGATATTTTTTATCTAAGTAACAAAATAAAAACGAAAAAAATTGAATATTGCTGGATTCTATTAGAAATTCAAGAAGCGCTCAGTTGCATTTTCAATAAATGAAACAAATATGGACCTTCATGATAAAATCCTGCAATAAACAGATATTATAGTTCACGATTTATTTACAGATGAATTATTCACTATTTTTAAAAAAGTGCCTGAATGCATTTTTTTTTTCTTTATTTATTTTTTATAAAAATCAAGCAATAATGAGATATAATTGTTTATAAAGCTTGATTAATTGAAAAATAAATATGCTGTTGTATTTTATCACTTTGTTTGTTAAGTCCAAATTTAATCAGGCTTTCTAAACTCGTTATAAAAGTGAAAACTGGTTTGCTATAGAGGTGAAAAATATCACATGCAATCTTAGCACTGCACAGTAGCTATACAATAGCTTAATATGATAAACAGAAGCAAGTCTATCAATCGTCCAGTCTTCTTTATTGGCTCTTACTGCCAATACGCAGACCATAGGCCACATACCTTGACCAAGATAAATAACAGACATACGTGCATAGTATATAGAGGATAATTGTTGGTTTCGGTGTAATATCACGTTATAATTTCACCGAGTGGGCACCAAAAGTGATATTTTCACGAGTGGCGCAGCCACGAGTGAAAGTAACAACTTTTGGTGTTCACGAGTGAAATTACCGTGATATCACATCGATACCAACAATTTTTCTGTTTATTTTATGTCTAAAACTCTACTTTTGTAGTGTTTATTTCAATAAAATGTCGAAATTTGCGGGAAATTTTATCAGGAAGCATCGCAAAGATGACGTCATTTTAACGACGTCATCGTCATATTGTTTCCGGCTTTCAGTACGCTCGGTTAACTTTTTGACGTTAATCCGGGTATCAAATTTGATAATTTTCACTGAGTGGCCAGTGAGTTTATCAGGATATAATTCACCGTTATATTTCGATAAACCACCGAAAAACATAAAATAAATGACAATAATTCAAGTAGGTTTACTGATATATCTTTTAAAGGCATATAAAGATGTTGAGGCGTTACATAACAATTGGTCTAAACAGTGTGTCGGTAATCAAATCAAGATATAATATAGCCTGATGAAATACTATTAGAAGTACCATGAACGTTTCGTATTTCGTTACCGTTCTGTTTTAACTGTATTTTAGTCTGTTTGAATTTCAAATTATTCTTGTTTCATACATGTACTATTCAGTGTAGGTTCAGATTTAAGTTTTTTATCCTGTCATTACAGTCAACTTATAATTTGTCTTGACCGAGTGCAGGCTGATGTTGTTAGCAGTACACATGTTATTTATATTATCGTCGCTTCTCACTTTTTTTTAATTGTGTGTTACATACTAATGACCTAAGAGTACATGTTTATGTTTGGTTTCATTGTATGCAAAGGACCATAGTAAGCATAGAAACAATACATAGAAAATAAAACGTCAATCAGTTTGTTTTGTTCTAAATATGATCTTAACGGTTTTGGGTGCTCTGGGCTTCCCAGAATTCTACCCTTACAATTATCTTTTTTTTTATGATGCGTCTAAAAAGACGTACAATTCTAATTCATAAAGGAATATATTAATGTCAACCAAATTTAGGAATTTTGTCAGGTCAGGTCAGCACTAGCACAAAGCGCGCGCGTTTAAATTCTTTAAGAACGAATCTATCAGCCGAATAAAGAACATCTGGCATGATTTTATTTTTTTTTTTTTTTTTTTTTTTTTGTTTTTTTTTTTTTTTTTTTTGCTTGAACGTCGCACCGACACAATAATAGGTCATATGGCGACTTTCCAGCTTTGATGATGAATGAAGACCCCCTGGTGCCTCTCCGTGAATTATTTCATCATGGACGGACACCTGGGTAGAAACACCGACCTTCCAGAAGCTAGCTGGATCGCTTCCTCACATGAAGAATTCAATGCCCCGAGTGAGGCTCGAACCCACACGGTTAGGGGCAAGTGATTTAATGTCAGCGACCTTAACCACTCGGCCATAAAGGCCCACACGTATGACATGAATAAAATTCGATATTATAATATAATGTGGTATATCATTTTAATGCAAGTTAGCCGACTTGTAACGAGCATGAAATAATGCTATCATAGCTTATGCATAAGACGCCCGCCTGCTTAGCTCAACAAAGAGAGAGCAGATCTACGGATCGCGGGTTGTGAGTTCGATCCCCGGGCGGCGGCGTATGTTCTCCGTTACGATTTGATCAAAATTATTGTGTCTGAAATCATTAGTCCTCCCCCTCTGATTCATTTGGGGAAGTTGGCAGTTACTGGCGGAGAAGTGGTTTGTACTGGTGCAGAATCCAGGAATACTGGTTAGGTTAACTGCCCGCCGTTACATAACTGAAATACTGTTGAAAAACGGCGTTAAAACAAAAACAAACAAACAAACTTATATCGCTGTAAAACAATTTTACCCAGTCAATAAAAAATCACCAAACTGTATGTGGTGTAGGCACTGAAACACTAAAGTGTGGTCGATGCTATCAAATGTTGTTGTTTTTTTTTCAAAATCTGCATACAGTAGTAGCCAGGGTTCATATTTAAACCTAATATTTTCACCGTTGTATCTGTTTCTTTTTTTCAAAATTCCTGTTTTTGCTTTATCTATTATGCAATTTATAACTTTTTAAGGCGATTCGCTATTTATTTGGTTGCTTTTTTATATTCAATATTTAAGAGACTTACAGGGCGCCAGTTAGTTCAAGACAATGCATCATTTTTAGTTCTTATCATATCCCGTCCTTAGGGAATCACCGCTAATCAATTGTCTCGATATGGGAGACATTTTCGAAGATAATGTACAAGGCTTTTGGTGATTGCATATATCGTCTAGTTATTTCATTTACAAGTCATACACTTCAGTATTATATGTAACGGTTTATTAATCAAGAGAATCAAATAAAATAAACTAGTTGTTACTGATGTTTGTTATATTTATTATTGATGTTTATAATACATCAGTAATGAAAGCATTTCACTGTTGACATTTGCTATAACAGTTGTCTGAGGTGCTATGACAGTTTCTGTTGCAAACGTTTTGGTCCACGCCAGACAATTGCTTACATTTATTATGACAAGCCGTCCAAGCATCCTCGCATTTACACATGCATGGCTTGTCTTGGTTCCAACTACTGCAGCCAAACAATCCAACAAACATAGCGCATAGTACCATCGTGAAAAGAAGTGTCTTCATCGTTCAGCCAGAACTCTGAAAAAAGATGTTACAGCTTCGTTCAATAGATAGATATTATATGCATGTACCCCAGACATACGGCAAATTAAATTGCACACTTTGGTCAGTTTCGTTTCACGGTTCATGAGCGATTTATTTGGAAGTTTATATATAAGTAAAATGTTTGTATAGACACATTATTTTGAAAGTAATGTTTTAGCTTTGGTTAAAGTTTTACATGCTTATTACTCATAAAAATAAAGTGCTTGAAATTAAAAATTCATAACATTGCAAGCTATTAGCAATGTAGCTTTTACGTGTTGTACTGGACTTAAGCTGACATGTATATAGGGATTTTCTTCACGTACGCGTATGAAATGGCCACCATTCTGTTGTTACGAGAACTAAATATCAGTGTGTAAATTCAATCTCAAAACAGTGTATAATATGGCTTTAAAAACATGATCCTTCAAATACTGCAAATATAACCGAATAAATTAATAAGATGGAAAGTTTCGAATTTTTGTGGGAAAATGACAACTTTTATGTATTACATAAAACTGTATTAAAAAAATAAACACGATATATAGTCTAACTATTCTATTATTTCAATATCCGTGTAAGCAGTCTTTTCGGGTGAATACACGATTTTTTGAAACTCACGCAAAGTAAGGAAGGTTTTAAATTTCAGTACATAATAAAATCAAATACATTTCACATAACAGTCATTTCAAAATAAACCTTTTATATTCATTTATTATATGCAAACATCGGCATCATCTGTAAACAATTCGCACGATTACTTTGATATGAAGTTGATTGATTTGACCAGTGCAGATCTTGATCAGACTGCACAGATGTGCAGGCTTATCATGATCTACACTGTCCTCAAAGGCTAAATCAATCGTACCCAGCGTGATAAGGGTTAAAGGTATAATATTAAATGACGCGATTTCATCAAAATGTATCAGTGCATTCTTTCAAATACTTGAATATTTTTTGTATCTTTAGTCGTGTGTAAAAATGAAATCTACAAGAGTATCGGTTTCAGGAGATATAATACCTATTAAAACCTGATCGGTGACAGTTATATTTCGGAGACAGTAAACAGTTTTCAGAGCTTCTCGGCCAAGAGTCGCCTACCCAACTTTCAAAACCTCTCACAAAAGTCTGTAACCACACACCCGAAATAAAGATATTGCAACATTACGCGGTTTCATACTCCGGTAACACTGTAAATCTGAAAATAAGCTCAAATATATGTGCCATCTTTACCGTTTTTTCACTATTTCAGATTTCCTGAGGCCCCTGCTAAAATAACAACTTCACTTTAAGCTAGCTCATCGGAGACATGTATTCGCATCTGCAAGTCATTACGTCGTAATATCAAGATCAAGGCTACACAACTAATATTTTTTAAATAAGTGAAACTGAATTCTAGGGACAGAAACTTCAATGCTAGCAATTATTATTATTTTGAAGTTCAAGTATGCACTTCAATCCGTAAATTGCCTCTTATTTGTAAACTTGACTCTGGCCAATTCGAAACTAACAGGTGAAAACTGTTTACTGCCTCCTAAGATCGCAATGGTAGTGAGAAAGAATGGCATGTTTTCGCAGCTGCAGCTGAATTTAGACAGATGAATGAATTGGATGAATCATTAATGTATTATGACGGAATTTCCACACCTTATGTATATATATTAATTAAATCTGTACCCTTTGGAAGCATGAATGCAACCAAGCCGAATAATAGCAAAATCGGTTTGATTGAGTCTATTCATGAGAGGTAATGAAATGTGCAACACCTCTCACGTGCTTTAACACGGGCCTGGGCGGAACTCTATTGCACATCTATTGAATGAACTAGCCAAAGCAGTTTCTAAGAAAACAAAATTTGATCCAAGCATTTAACAATATTTCACAAAAATTGCTGATTCGCGTCAAATTAATGTAATGATCATAAACAACTAATTACATATATATTCCAATAAAAAGGTCATCAAATCTATTTAAACCTTACCCTGCTAAATTTCAAAAATGGACTGGTCCATCGTTCAAATTGGACAATACCATTTATTATTCAAAAGGGTGTTTACTGAAAACTTTCTGACTGAATAGCGAACAGTGCAGACCAGGATCAGACTGCACGGACATGTAGGCTAATCTTGGTCTGTACCTGTCGCAAAGGCAGAATAACTTGCCGCCAGCAGGCTGAATGTTAAGGGAATCGACCGTTCCTTAATTTGCAAACTCTTTAATGTCACTGAATAGTAGTGCAATAGTATTTAATTTCTACCGTCTGCTGAATGTTATGATCAAACATAAAACTTAGCCCTAGATTCCATTTGCATTATTAATACCAATAATAATCATGTTTATTATTTTTGCCATGGTAGACATTTACAATCAAACGCATTTATTCATTTATTAAGCGAATCGAACAGTTCATTTTAATTAAAAAAAAAAAACAATTAATTTTCCATTGAATAAATTCTATGAAAACTAAACACTTGTTTTGATATATGTTTCAGTTGCTGTCCCCTCAGTTTAATACTACCATTTATATAGACCACATTTAAGGCAATGAAAAATTATGTCCTGTTTCTTGTCTGATTGTCATATAAAGTTTTATCATATGCTTACTCTAATAAAATATTTCTCCATAGTGTTTTAATTTATTTCCGCCAAAATTTATTTAATTATTTCTAACGATTTTGACATCGTATTTTTTTAAACAGTCAAGGGAGTTACTTAAACAAAAATCTTAATTAGTTCTATAAATCAAAAGCATTGGGAAGAATGGTGTTTTGGTTGCCATTTTCTGCAATATTGTAATGACTACGGGACAACCCGCGTCAAGAAACACTGTAAACACTAAAAAATAACCATTCAAATGAACATGAAACTATAGACGTTCTTAATTTTATATGTTGTTTAGGAATCGAGCGTTTTTGGGTAAACGATACCATTTAATGTTGACTAATATTTTCAAGTAATTGCAGACTGTCCTTTGCCCTTTATCATTGAAACTATATAAGCCATCAGGTGTGTTCTTTCGTAAACTGGAGACTTTTTAATGATTACTTTTCACGATATGTAAACGAGTGTGAAGGAAAATTTTCATCTAACCTTAATCCTGCTAAATTTCTAAAATGAACTGGTCCATCATTCAATTTGGGCAGAACCATTTATTATTCGAAGGGATGTTCACTGAAAATTTGTTGATTGAATAGCGAACAGTGCAAACCATGATGTGCAGGCTGATCTTGGACTGCTTTGGTCACAAAGGCAGAATCACTTGCCGCCAGCAGGCTAAAGGTTAATGAAAAAGTAAGATAAATAACAAAACAATTATTTTCGCAGGGACACTTGTTTACTATGAACATACCTCTTATCTAAGTAAGTTTGTTACAAGGTGACTTGATAAGGTTGTTTTGTTTGCTAAATTAAGCTTCAACCTTGAGGAAGATCAGCCTTTTTTGCACTGAATATCGTGACCTTCTACTAAATTATGATCCAGTTTTTGGATAAAAATATTATATAACATTTTCTCATTGACTTTGACATTAGATAACGTTTTACTTCCAAAGTAAAAGTTGGGTTTTTTCCGAGGATGGAGTATAAAATGTAAATTATGAACATAGATATTGTTTGTGAAAAGCGTTTCAACTTTAGATCCCTTTTATTTACGGTCTCACGAAAAAATCAACAAGTCTTTGTCAAATAATTTGGAGCTTTGCATCAAGTAAAGGGAGAAAGTGCCACTTACTGACGTGGGTTAGAGACTTACTCGGGGCGCGGATGCCATTTAGCTGGCTTATCGAAAGCCAGTGATTCTACCCAGGTGCCCGCCCGTGATGAAATTATGTCGGTGTTATGCCCCCTCCCCCACCCCCCCCCCCCCCCCCACACACACACAAACACACACACTCACACACACAAAGGCAGGAATATTAAACAACTAACATAATGTGTTTGCTTTGCCTTTATTGTCTATTTGTTGTCCATTTGTTGTCCTGTGTCAATGTTTTGTATGTGTATGTGTTGTGGGGAGGCTACTTCCTTGGGACTTTTGGATTTTTTCCTAGTTTTAAATCAAATTCTAAACTGAAAACAATTCATAAAAAATGTACCAGAACTTTTCGAAATTTATCTGGCTCGTTAAGGGTTATTCCATTAGAATTGTAGACATTGGGAATAACTTGGAAATTAATTCACATTATTACGAGATTTGTATATGGTATTTTGGAATAAAATCATACATGATTCTACAATAAATAAGTCGAAGTTGAGCAAATTTCCGCCGTCCACTGTACATGTATGTAGCATTATGTTCACTCTTTACATTTGTCAGTAGGTGTTTTACATATTTGAACTTGCTGCATCCTATAATATCTGCTACCTTTCGTCTTGTATTGGTATTACATTGCTACATTGTATGATCACAGCTTTTTTGGTCGTATTCGACGCGTGACTTTTGAATGTTCCACAGAGTATCTGCGACATAACCTATAAAGTAATCCATGCCCTCGAAACATAATGATGCCTTTTAATGTTGCAACACTTCTTCAGAGTGTATGAACGTGTCACTCCCCATTCTACACAAAATATAATGGGTATCTGGTGCATCGCGGCATTTACGTCGGCATTTAACTAGATACGATTGGTCCCTCGAGATTGTTCTCTTTCTAAAGGTTTAAGGCTGATCACAACCAAATCAAATGTAAGCCTCTGCAGGTCTAGTCACAAGCAGTCCAAATAAAAAATAGTGCTAATCATTTTTTTCTTTTCATCGTGCTGTATCTCAATAGCATTGTTTTACTCTACTGCGTTTCAGTATGTGTGTGTAGCATTCTATCGAAGTCGGAATGTTCCTTTCGCAAACTAGGTAAAAATGGCGGTGTAAGAATTTTATATGTAAGAGTCATTGGAGTAAATTGAATGGGTTGTTTTTAACGAACTGTAGTTTTCTTATATAAAAATAGCACCCCCTTGTTCTTTTGCTATATTAGCGATATAGGTCTTTATGGGAATAAAAGTCTCTGAAAATTTTGCATACCGATATTCGCTAAGGTGTCTTTTATGTTCATTGTAGAATATTTGTTCACATAAAACATACAATTGCGAGTGGATAAAATGCATATAAGTTAACAAACACACTTGCCCGTATAACTCAAAGTATTCTGTCCGCAAATAAGCAAATTCTACATGATAGCGCTTTTAAAATACACCAAGTTTTGATGCCTGGTAAGCTCATACAACTTTTGCATCATTCGAAAGTGAATTATCTACTGAAAAAGAAAATATAAATTTATGAGAAAAAAATATGTTAAAGAATCTTATTAATTTACTTTATAGTTATCAATGATAGCCTACTTCAACAGAAATCAAATTATTGCAGTTTGCTATTTATAATTGCTATATATCATTTCGCAGTCAAAAAACATTCGTGCATATTATTATGGTCTTCTTGTCCAGTAGACACAACTCTTCAAAAACATGGGATGACTAGACATCGATATGTTATCTATTTGTGGATCGAATACCTTAATCTAACTTCTAAAAGATGAAAATTGCTTCGTTGAGCACGTTACCAAAATACAAAAAAAAAAAAAACAACACATGAACGGAGAATAATTTTAACCTTCCAGTCTTTTCAGCGAATATTGTAGATATTGTACATTATATTGCAAAGTATATGAAAGTTGACTCATAGTGTTGTCTACCCTGGTACACCATATTCATAGGAGTGTGCGAATATTCTATTTTATTTATCTGGACCAGAATTCCTGTCAACATTTGTAAAAAGGACGCTCATGATAAGTATTTATTTACTTCAACAACTGTACGTCACTTCCTCTTCTTTTTATATCAATAAATATGCGAAATTAAGATAATTATGTATATAAAAAATAAATGGGGTTATCCGTAAGGGGCCTCAAAAAAAAAACTGTATGCAAGGTGGTAACTACCACAGAGCTGTTTTTAAACATTATTCCTCTATAGCACAACATTTCTAGTTTTGAATCCATATTTCAAACTTATCAGCAACCCCAGCTTCTTCTGTGTCAAATCTTGATGCATGTCCATTTCTTGCATACAAAAATTGCTTTCCTTCCATAAAGATATCACTGCACGAGTAAAAATAGCTCCATGTGGCCACGAACCAACCAATATCTCCTGTGCACGTATCATTGGAATATTTTGCTGTAAACCACCGCCTATGACCTGTGCCCTTTCCAAGAAAACTAAACTCTTGAACTTCTGTTGAAGGCTGAAGATCTGACCATGAACTTTCTACAAGATTTTCAATACC
The DNA here is from genome assembly GCF_021730395.1 of Mercenaria mercenaria. Lineage (NCBI taxonomy): Eukaryota > Metazoa > Mollusca > Bivalvia > Venerida > Veneridae > Mercenaria > Mercenaria mercenaria. The sequence continues at coordinate 46,763,767 of NC_069376.1, forward strand.
AAACCAAGATTCTGCAGTCGTTCCAGCTGCGTTGAAAAGCATGTAAGCCACTACAGTGTCGTTTGCTATTATAGTGAAGTTTATACTTGTAATTCCCCCATTTTCCCAATTGACAAATACGTTGTCATTTCGGTAGAAACCAGTTGTACATGTATTAATGTAACTTAAACTTTCGTCCCCTCTAAAAAGTTTAACAATGCCTTTGGACAGGTGTCTCCGGGAACTGTAAATTTTTGTCCAATTTGAAATCTTTAGCTTTAAACAACACGTAGCTTCTAATCCTGTCCAGTTTCCGGTAGCAATTTCACAAAGAATATTCTCTTGGAAATAAAGAGTGTAGTCAACATCACAAGAAACATTTAGAATACCATGACTATCGTTAAATGCTGTAAGTGTCCCAAGTTGCCCGTGCTGCAAAGTACCCGGATACCCACAAGCAGAATAGACATTTGACGTACAAAATAATGTGTTTGCTGACCATGAACAATCAGAAAGACATTGTATCGTCTGTGACCTTCCAGTTTCTCGGCACGTGAATTTCACTTTCGAGCCTATATCGAACAAATTGCCAGACATATCGGCACCATTAATAGTTGGTACAGGACATATCCTCTTCTGACATTCTTGATCATGTCCAGTTTCTCCGCATACAATATTTGAATTTTGCTGAGTTTTTAAATGCACCTGAGTACCAGGGACTCTGACATCTTTACTGAGTAATACATCATACAGTTTGCAAAGACTAAACCTTCGTTGATATTGAACTGACAGACAGTATGCTTCCTGATCACACATTCTTTTGCACTCCAGAAAACTTATCCCTTGTAGCTGATGAATAAACTGTTCAAACATGATTACAAAGTAACAATTTAGACTTAAGGAAACAAAAAATAAACTTTTCTTGTATGAGAACATTATGATCGGACAGTGTTTACTGTCTCTTATGTCCCAACAACACTAATCGTCTCTGTTCTTTATCAACTTTTTCTATACTGCGTGCTTTGTTGTTTTCAACGAATCGAAACGGTTCTGTATGAACTGTATGAAAAATCTAATCAAGCGTACACAGTATAATATCGATTTGCATTATTAACATGGCACGTTAAACAAGTAGTACAGCATCCTTTGAATATAAGCAATTGCGACAATTGACAACATTGTAGACAAAATAAATGTATTTGAATCTTATTTTTTCTTGACAATCACATTGGCATGCCTCCAAGTTAATGCTAAAATGGATTAATAATTGTGATATAATGAACAAATTACCACATAAAAATACAATACTGTTTTAAATAACATTATAGAAGCCATGACGTTACGTACCAATGACTGATTTTGATATGAAAGTACATGATTTTAAGTCTTTGGCATATGAGTTTTAAACAGCCATATCAGTTTTAAACAGCCTGTTTTGTCGAACTATTTTTGGGAATCTTCCGTTGTAAATAATGATATATATTTTGCAAGTGTTTTGCTTCTTGTATTTAAGCGCCGTGTGAAATTTTAGAAATTCGTTGCTGCTGGTTGCTTTTAAATTATTGCTCACATTTTTTAAATTTCAATGGCTTTGGCACCTGCCTTTTGTATTTCAGAATGGTCCATGAGAATAATAATTGCAAGCACTCCATATAGCCATACACAAATTAAACATTTAAGAAATACTATGAAATCATTTATATTCGTGGGGGACTAATATTCGTGGATCAATCCGCGAAATTTAATCCCAACGAACAAGTAAAACTCCCATTCAGTTTACGTTCAAAGGTTGAAATCCACGAATTCATATCGCCATGAAATTGCCGTTTGGACCAAAACCACGAAATTTCAAGCCCACGAAATTAAATGATTTTACAGTAAAAGGAAAACACCTCGCAATGTTTATGTTCTAGATGAAATAGGGGCTACTGTTTAGTTTGAAATATGGATTCAAATCCAGTGATCCTATGATAATTTCCATATGTGGTATATTTCGTTGTGCTGATGTGTTTTTCTTCGTATCCATTTTCCGGTTTGAAAGGTCTTTATATGTTTTATGTTTCAACTGGAGATTCGACTGATTGACATGAAAGTTGTGCCAATGGATGTTTAAGCCTTTAGCATGCTAGCCGCAAGTGATTCCGCGTTTGCGATCATTGCAGACCGAGATCAGCCTGCTCGTCTGTGCAGGCTGATCATTGTCTGCACTGTTTGCTATTCAGTCAGTAAATGTTCAGTGAACAACCTTCAAATAACAAATGGTATTGCCCAAAATGAAAGATGGGCTAGTTCATTTTAGAAATTTAGAAGGGTAAAGGTTAACCCCGATTTTCAAACATATGCTTGATCCAACTACACAAAGCGATCATTTCCGGTGACAGTATTTACGTTTGACAAAACTATTTTAGGATTTTTTGACATTGCTTCACCATCACGTGTACTATGCAATCAGATTACGACATTGAAGATCCTATTCTAATAGCCAGAAAGGTCAATTCATTACCGGAAGTTGCATACGGTTTGATGTATTAGAAAAAGAATGGAAAAAATATACCCTCAACCTGAGATTTATTCATTTCGTCCGATTTCTTGAGCAGTGTATTTATTGTCACAAATAGAGTAAGACTTCATTCATCGACATTTGATAAAAGCTGTACGTTAATTTGGCCAATGCAGGATTTAGGCCATTATTGGCCTTGATTCTATATTAAACATGTACAAGTAGAAAGGGTTCGACTAGTACAAACATACTGTATTTTCCTTGTGTCGAAGCATATTTCCAAAATATAAGTCTAACCTGGTTAGTAGTTATATTGGTAAATGCCAACCTTAGGATAAGTTTTTATCATAGATCATATTTTATTTATAGCCATATTTTACATCAATGCATATTCAATACATATAGAAAATGTTTGCATGCGTAAAATATCTAATATATATATTGATTCTGAGTTTTGCATTTCCATTTGACAAAAGACTATTTAGAAATATATCTAAATAACATATCTACCTAAACGACGAGCATCAATTTGTTTACTTTAGTTAATTGGATATGGGCATTTATATTTTATGAGTTATATCTAAAAAAGCTTCAGACTTAATCAGTCATAAAGCTTTCTACAGTTCAAAAGTTCGTTACGATTTGAAAACAAAATATTTGCTTTCAGAACTTTAAAGTGATTAACAAGCGTGGTAAATAGTGAAGTGTGGTGTCGCCCGCCATCCTGAGGTCACGGTTTATAAACCAAACTATAGTGTCAAGACGGTAGTTTATTATGAGGCTCCAATACTCTTTTGCGAACCTGATTTGATTCAACCATATTTTATTGCTCATATATACATGCAAGTAGATACTTAGAATTACAAAAATACAATAGCGAATAGGTTGGGCAACCTAAGAAGTGTTGAATAAAGTTTAACTTACCTTCAGACTTAAGGTACAACAAAACAAATGTAAATCAAATACTACATAGTTATGTTGATCTTCCTGACATTCAACCCAGTTTGGTGTATTGTACAATTTCAATCATAATTTAATCGCAAAACATATATGTCTTCCTAAGACGCCAGAAAGATGAATTAGGGAAATATCATTTGTCTAAATGATAAAGGACACCACAGAATTCCGTTTTATGTCAAAAATATTATATTATATTTATGATAAATACAACTAACATGTATGGTCTATCTTACTTATTATTTAATATGCCAGGTGCAAAGCATGTATACAAAAACAAAAAATTTACATATGTCATAAGCTTTCTCGAGCTATGCTTTGTCGAACTTTCTTTACCTTCATGAATATTTCCTAACAACTAATGGCATGAGCGTCTGGTGAATTTCCTATAAAAAAGATTTACAGTGCAATACACTTTGTGACTAGCCAACTTCCGTAACGAGCTGTTCCCATATCACAGTCTAAGAATCATTAGTGAAACAATTTAAAATTTAAAACATTGATGAAGGTGTTTCATAAACTTACTTTTATTAATTTTACAAATACAATGTATTTCACAAACACCATGGCGCATGAAAGGAATCAGTACAATAACAATGTCTGACCGTGACACCAGCGGTCTTGAGTTAGAATCCTTCTCTTCCAACTTAAATGAGTAACATTGAGATGAGAACCTCTTGTAAGGATACTTTACATATGGTACGCTAAAGAATCAGTGGAGCAGCTAAATTTTGTAACATTATTTTGAGAGTCCAGTGCCAGTGTATTTTACATATGGTACGCTAAAGAATCAGTGGAGCAGCAAAATTTTGTAACATTCTTTTGAGAGTCCAGTGCAAGGGTACTTTACATATGGTATGCTAAAGAGTCAGGGGAGCAGCAAAATTTTGTAACATTCTATTTAGAGTCCAGTGCAAGGGTACTTTACAGCTAAATTTTGTAACATTCTTTTGAGAGTCCAGTGCAAGGGTACTTTACATATGGTGCATTGATATCAGTGGAGCAGCTAAATTTTGTAACATTCTTTTTAGAGTCTAGTGTCAGGGTACTTTATATATGGTACGCTAAATAATCAATGGAGCAGCTAAATTTTGTAACATTGTTTTTAGGGTCCAGTGTAAGGGTACTTTACATATGTTACGCTCAGGAATCAGTGGATCAGCTAAATTTTGTAACATTCTTTTGAGAGTCCAGTGTAAGGGCACTTTACATATGGTACACTAAACAATCAGTGAAGCAGCTAAAATTTCTAACATTCTTTTGAGAGTCCAGTGTCGTACCGAGCTAGGAAAATCTCGTCCTATATGGTTTTCTCAGTTGGGTACTCGTCCAAATATATCTCCGTATTGTACAGAACAATGTTAAATAACCTAATATTATAATTAAGGCAGTTTACCTCGAGTAAAGCGTTACAAACGTTTTTCGATTTTCATTGTAAAAATTAGCGAAAACAACTAATTCTCATGTGTTTTCATAATACCCTGAAATCCCGAAAATAAGCCGGTTTTGAAAATAAGCCGGTCTTGAAAATAAGTCACCATTTCACTACAGGCAAAAAGGGCTCATAAATTAGCCGCACTCAAAAATAAGCCGTCCAATTTTTTGTATCAGTAATAGTATCAATGACTTTGTTAGGACACCATATAAGATAGCAAAAGTTACCAAAATGTACATAGCAGATTTATTTCCAAATGTAATAGCAATAATACACACTTTGGAATAAAAACACTTAAAACAACGCCAGTTGTGCTGATTTTTAAAACCCTGGACAAAGTAAAACTTTAAAAGCCTTAAACACTTCTGGTTACATCAGTTCTATTAATTAAAATGACCGGTCTTTATAACACAATGCAATGTTTATCACGTTATTCATACTTGTTGGGCGATTAAATCATAGGTGTATTTATTTGTTAGGCTAGACAAAACTTTTTAATGGGTAATTATCTGTTAGCATCGGATTATTTTCAATAAAAAATGTATCAAATTGTAACAAAACAGACATGTCAGAAGTATAAGTATTTACCGACGTTGATGTTTTTACTAAAAAAACAAAAAATATAACATCCACATCTTCAGTATTTCGGTACTCGAAAATACGCCGGATTTTAAACCGTTACTGAATATATGTACTCAAAAGTTCGCCGGACTAAAGAATAAGCCGGTCTCGATAATAAGCCACCAAATCCTTACGAAAACTTAAAATAAGCCCCGCGGCTTATTTTCGGGATTTCAGGGTATATAGTCTGTCAGTAATTAAGGTTCAAAGCATTCTGAAGAAAAGTAGTATTAATTTCCTATATATTTTTTTCTAGTTTCTGCAAAAACGTACGTATTTGCTTCGTTTCCGTTAAAAAAGACACTTTTACGCAAAAAGTTATTGCAAGATCCAGACTTTGTGTTCGCGCATTGAACAATGGTTTCAACCGCTAGGGAAAACGTAATATTTAATTTAAAGCTCGGAGAATGCATTAACGCTTCTTTCAATACATATAAAGAAGGTGTCAGCTTTCATAAGTACGGTAATCGATTCCTCATGAATATATTTGCTTTGTAATATCTTTTTCTTTGGAGAAAAATTTAAGAGCAACCGTCCAATAGATATGTATAATACTTACTTTAATTGTTATATTCATAACTAGTTCCACATTTGATAATTCATATTAGCTTTAAATGGAAAGTTTGTTTATTTACTTCCCATTAAATCATAAAGTTATTTGTAGGTCCATGAGAATATTATTATTGTGCCGACGTCTTATATTCAAACCGCTCTAATGTATCCTGGCAGTAGCATTTCTTTGGGCATAAGTACGGATGTTTTAACGTTTCTCTCGATCAATCTAAGGTGTTCCTGTGTGTATATCCTCTTTCATCTTATTACATACTATTAAACTCTTATGACCCTTACTAATAACCACAATGGACGATGAAAAATAATCAAAGCATATAAAATGATTTGAACACATTGTAAGATTGTCACAGTGTGTGTGCACCAACGGAACAATCAAAATCACAGATTTTGAAAACGAATGTAGACGTGTGGGGACATTCAAACCAAAATGTTATGAGTTATATGTTTAATTACAAGATTAATACATATATACTTTAATTCACCTTGTAGCGTAGCGGCCTGTGTATCTGAAGCTTTCTTTAAAACATAGCACTGTTTAACAGTATTAACAGATTTATTTCCTTCGAAAAATAATGCAGAGTTTCTTATAAATGTTCAGTCGAATTTCAAAGACCCAATCAATTTTCAATTAGCTATTTAAAACAGTTCTGTTTACAACTCTATTAACACAATTTCCTATTTATGTATGTATTTCAACCTAGATTTTATCAATTATTATTGAGTTTCAGCTCCTGCGAGCTGTCAGTCAAACCCAGGACCATGTCCCTAGCCAGTCACCTGGGCTGTCCCCTTTTTCTTCCATGATCACAGTGTATATTGAGTTTATATAGGACAATACAGGAAAACACAGCAGCCACATTATTCAACTTCCTGTCCACTTAAGGATACTTAGAAAATAATTCACGGATATGTGTATGTTCAACACACTCAAGCTATCGAAGTGTACAGTTTATGTCTTAAATCTCTGAAAGAAATATCCAAAATAAAATACCAGACCTAGCCATAACAGAACAAATTATTAAACAGTGTGTTATTATATTATTTCGATTGTATGTTCATTCAGAAAACTGACATTTTTGTTACGAGTAAACAAAACGCTATCGTCAGTAATTAAGGAGTCTAGGTCTAGTACTTCTAGTTTCTTCTCTGACAAGTGTTTCGTGTGTATCGGACACATTAAAGAAACAGTCAGTATGTTCAAAAAGCACCTCTGCGTCTGTATTGACAGAGGATGAATGTGGCGTCTTGAGTTGCTGCTTTTGTTTGTAGTCACCTCTGAATGATGTGTGTCATTGAAAAGGGAGCTATATGCGCGCGTTTCAGTATAAAAGATATCAGCGCATATAGAGGTAGGTGCGCACGTACTAGTACAAAATATCTGAATATGTATTAGTATAAAAACATCTATGTCACCTCCGTGTCACCATACATTATAGTTTACTGGATATCTATATTTAAAAAATCCGATTAAGCCAGTATTTCTGAGTGTTAGGGATGTTGCAAATTTCATAAGTCATCACAAATGTTGCCATGAAATGTGGTCCTAAAACAATGAAAAACCGAAGTGAAATTTATTATAAGGCAGCGACTGTTCGTGAAAACTAAAAATTACATACCGGACTCCCACAATTTCGTAATAATTTAGCTTTGTATTTTATTTTTCATGTATGTTGAAAGGCAAAACTTAGGTGTATGCATTGATTCGGATGTATTTCTCGACGTATAATCTACTACAAGAGCTACAGAATATCACTCGTACAAAAAAAAACTTAGCATCACTTTTAATTTTCAAACAAATTAATTATTGACAGAAATTAAATTTATTACTGTTGATAATTTACAGGTGTGGTATGATCGTGGGAAAGAAAACGCCACTCATGATATGAATGTATATATATACCAAATAAATCTTACGGCATCAAATCCTAAACATTTTCCTAGAATAATTATGAGTTTCAAGAGTTTAAGAAAGAAACGCTGCAATATCAACATGTACATTCTACTTGCTAATTGCACCAAAACCATACCGAATATTGCGCTGATCATGATCTGCACTGTTCGCTATTTGATCAGTAAGCACTCCTTCGAATAATAAATGGTATTGCCCAGATTGAATGACTGGCCAGTCCATTTTAGAAACTTAGGAGGCTAAAGTTTAACATCGCGTTTACAAATGTACCTAATTTTCATGTTAACTGAAGCGTTCGGAATTGCTTTTACCTTGCAAGACTGCAGTTGTAACAACTTCAAAGACATTCGATTAATAAAAAAAAAGCAATCCATAGAACCATGTGACATTTTGAATTTATGAAATAGATTGCCATACGAATCATTAATTGTTAAATTATTGAAGGAAAAGACGAAGTGATATCATTATATCGAGCAAGGTTTGGTTCCCCATGGACTGGAACACAAAGAACAATATTGGTTTGAGTAGGCGCCATATCTTAAATACTTGTGACGAAATCTTAGAAAGACTTCAGACGGATTATATTGATCTTTTTCATTACCTCCCGATTCCTAGTTTTTAATGCAAGGTAACAGGCAAGTGGGCATTCGGTAACCATTATTTAACTAGCTGGCGGCTGACCAACCAGTCTCTTTTCAGTAACAAGACCCGCCTCTGACACGGCTCGAACCTAAGACCTCCCGATTGCGGGACACGTCTTATCCATTAGACCCCTGCAGCTCGGTATATAGAATATAGAATAATAGATAATGTTATTTTCAACTAAAAGGCAAAATGTAAGCAACATATATAATTACCGCAAAAATTACTTTAAATAAGATGTTTTTATTCATATAGGCGCACATTTGTGACAATGCTACTCCAATAGAGGATACTTTACGAACGTTTGATGATCTCGTTAGATGTGGGAAAATATGTTACTACGGGTTTTCTAACATCTGTGGCTGGCAGTTACAGAAAATTGTTGATATGTCGAGACAACTTAATTTACATTCGTGTATAAGCCTACAGGTTAATGATACTTCTTATGTTGCAATATTATCAATACTGACGCCCAGTTAATTTACTTCCCTTTTCTGTGTATTTTAGCATTTACAAAATTTCATAGATTTTGAAGATGTTTTGAATTGTTTCCCGTAAGTCGCATTATCGCAGTACATCCAATTAAGTTCTGAGCATTATGTTTTTATAATACAAACTACAATCATACATTCTGCAAAAGAATAGATACCCTCGAAAATAAAAGTTATGTAACATAACGACCGGAAATAGGTACCTATTAATAAAATCAGCATGTGACACTTCAAAATTAAACATGTTCAGTCTTGAACGCAGACAACGAACACCTGAGACGGCAAGAAAATGGAAATATAACTGCTATTTGCATTATTAATATTGCTGCCTTTTTCATTTAGCAACAATGTAGTTTGTTATATCGGGACTCGGAAGTGGAAGCATTTATGGTATGTGAAAATGAGGGAATATGCGCCCTGCCTTGCAGTCCATTTAAAGGGTATAGGCACGAATGATTTTGTATTTGATGTTTGTAGACACCATACATCTTTCCTTTTTTGTGTTTTAGTTTGAGCATATTTTTATGACAGTTTGTGATGATTGTGCAGATAGTAAAATGTTTTCGGGATGCACAGTTAGTGATCGGTCCGCGCATACGTAATATCAGTGATGGGTTCAAAAATGTAATTGCTAGGCTGACACTTGGTCAGTATTGTGATATTAAATTGATCCTTAAGTCACGTTATTGTTGATAGTAAAATGAGTTCCGCTTATATATTTCAAGTCGATATTACGGGTGGGGACGCGAGGAGCTGTTGTATGCTTCTTTACCTCTCATGCACGATATCTTAATTGGTTGCATTCTATGTATATAAATTTTCATTACCTCCCATGAACAGACTCAATCAAAACGAGTCTGCTATTATTCTGATTGGTTGCATCCTTTGCTTCCAAAGCATCTTTATACAGACACAACAGCAACCTATAAATGTCGTGTGGCGGATGTAAAAAGTCTCCCTGTACTTGGAATCAGTGTTGTTATATTTTCTGGTCATTCAGGATCATGGAGTCCATTCAATAGATATTTAATAGAATTCCGCTTAAGCCGGTGCTAGGAAGCGTGAGACTTATTGCTTATTACATTACCTCTTACGAACAGACTCAATCAAACCGAGTCTGCTATTATTCTGCTTGTGTCGACGTAGCCCAGTCGGCATACATTTATTTGGTAGAGTGGGTTCAATATGTCAATGCCAGATAGACAACTGAAAAGAGTAAATATCCTAAATATTTATTATAAATGCAAAGTATATAATGTTACCTCAGTAACATGTAACTAAATCACTACAATGACCAGGTATCATGTGTAATGAAGCGTTATGATCTTAATAAATACACAATGATAGTAAAATGTAAACATAAATTATGTATCAAACGAGGTCAAAGTTCATATATACATGTATCTATTCAGACTAAAAATCTATTACTCGAGATTTCAGTGCAACTGTATACTTTATATAAAGCTAAGTTATGTTTCTATGAATTATTATAAGTGATGTACTTTACTTTATCAAATAGGAAAAATGTACTAACCTGAAAAGAGTATATATCCTAAATATTTATTATAAATGCAAAGTATATAATGTTACCTCAGTAACATGTAACTAAATCACTACAATGAGCAGGTATCATGTGTAATGAAGCGTTACACATAGTATCCGAGCATTGGAGATTTAGTTACGGGTGACAGGTTAGTAATTGTTAATGATGAATAGGAGACCAAAGAGCAAGGTTTTGAGAAAATAATGGACCGACATATAGGGCAAGTATAGGATTTAAACTGTTATTCATGATTTTAGACTATTGGTTTATCATTGGTGATTACACATTGATATAGAACGCTGATAATAACAAAATATCAGTTAAGTGGGTGTACTGTTAAAAATGCGTCCTATGACACTTGGTTGCATTGTTGGCTTCCATAGGATCGTTTTACAGATTTTATTATTAAACATAAATTTGAGATATGTGAAGCCTTGGCTACAAAGTATTTTATTTTGAGTCAGTCTATTAAGAGAAATAGAGAAATGATCATTTTGTCGTGTTAAGGATGTCCAATACCGTTCATCTACCAAAAACAAATAAAAGTATATGTCTCAGTAACAAAACTTTAAAAAGCGTTGCTGCTTTAACTTGGCTAATTCTGAGATTTTAGAGAGGTTTGGTAAAAGGAATAAATGTTACATAACAGTTTATTCTTTTAAAGAGGTTTGTTAACTGAAAAATTTAAAAGAAATTATTTACCAGATGCAACCGGAAGTCGAGTGGGTCACATGATTGCCAGGAAAGCTAGCGGTGAAAGTGTGAGCAGTGACTGGGACAAGTTTTGTGATGACGAAATATATTGGAATCTCATTGCTTTGATGGGAAAAATTGCAAATGCTAAAGGTAATATTTGTGCGTATTAAGAGAATTGATCGTAAAGAGAGGGTATAAATAATCAGCGCTCTGCCGGTATTTGTTTTAATTCGATCCTTATTGATTTAGTAGTTCTTCATGAATATTGTAAAATGTTTGCCATGTTAATGATTTAGCCAAAGTTTCTTGTGGAAAAATATCCCTTTACATAAAACAATTTTGAATTCATTTCCACCAGCTTCAGTGTCAGTACCTTTGCACATAATCTAAACGTCAGTCTATCGTTACCATTTTTTTATCTTTATTGATTTAATTTCATGATACTGGTAGATACATTAAATATTAGCTTTGTAAATTGAGATGGAGAACTTGCGTGTATCATACGTTACAAATTACAAATATTCAGTTCTTAAAAGAAGATGTGTTGTTGGGTCTTACAGTTATTATGTTAAGTCATAATAATAAGCTGTTTTGTGCTCTACTCATTATGTTCAACTATGAAAATAAACAGTTGAGTGGTACTTTCATTATGTTTAGCTGAGGCAGTGTATTATTGAGTGATACTTCCATTATCTTCAGCTGCAATAATATGCTGTTGGGTGTTATATCAGTTATGTTCAGTCGTGAAAAAGAACACTGTTAATTGGTACTATCGTTATTTTAAGATAACTTAATATGCTGTTGTGTACTGTAGCCATTATGTTCAGCCGTGAACACTAACTGTTGTCTTATACCGTCATTATGCTCAGTTCAGGTGATGTACTGTTCGGTGCAAAGGTCCTTATGTTAAGTTAATGAGTAGAGCACTAAACAGCATATTATTATAACTGAACATAATAACTGTAACACCACTCAACAGATCATTTTAACTGAACATAATTTTGTTACCACATGCCTGTTTATTTTAAGAACTGGTTGTAAGATACAGCACTAATGGCTGCTACCATCTCCATCTTCAGGTGGGGTTCCATATTCATCGGACGTTTCGTCGCTTACCAACAACGTCCTCCTATGGTGCGCCGACTGGAAGGGGTCAGTTTCCAGCCTGGAGATAGTAAGCTTCTGCTACCCCTGCCTCATCTGCCAAGTTTCGGTGGCTGTCTGTCTCTTGTCTATGCTTGGCCATCAATCCACTCTTCCCCCCTCTTCCGCCGGATCCACAATGAGGCGGCTTCCGTCTCTCGGGCGATAGCCGATAACGCTTTCTTTCGTGGCTGTCCAGTTATTCGAAGTCTACTGAATGTGCGCCACAATGACTGTGCCGGAAACCCTCGGCAGCCCACCTCCACAGGAAAACACCATGACCTCAAACCTCTCTCAATTCAGCTGTCTGTGAGGGCCTGATACTTTGTGAGCTTTCTTTCAAAGCTGTCCTCAATCCTTTCTTCCCATGGTACTGTCAGTTCCACCATGACGACTTGCTTCGTTGAAGCTGACCATAGTACAACGTCTGGCCTCAGGTTTGTTACAGTGAGCTATTTTTTCAGGTCTGCGTCCAGTTTCCAGTCACTGGTAGTGCCTAGGATCCCATTAGCTCTTGGCTCCTCTGCCCTCTTGTCCAGCTCTGACGAAGGAAATGAATGATGGGCCTTTATTAACCGTTTTCTGTGCAAGACTTGCCTGGTCCAAGTGTTCTGCTATGGATGACAAAACCTTGTCGTGGCGCCATCTGTATCTGCCATCTGACAGGGCTGTCCTGCACGAACTCAGTACGTGCTCCAGGTTCGCTGGTCGGCCACAGAGTTTACAGTCTGGACTCTCGGATAAGCCCCAAGTCTTTAGGTTGTCGGGCTAGGGAGCACATCGTAGAGAGACTTTAGAAGAAAACTAAGCCTGTCGCCTTCCATGGTCAAGATGTCGCTCCAACTGAACATAACGACCATTACACCGAGCAACACATTGACTTGGTTGAATAAAATATAATCAGCACACAACATAATGATAGTACTATTTAACAGTTCTTTTTCACGACTGAACATAATTAGTATAACACCCAAGAGCATATCATTGCAACTGAAAATAATGAAAGTACTACTCAATAATACACTGCCTCAGCTAAACATAATGATAGTACCACTAAAGTAATTATTTCATGGTTGAACATAATGTGTTTAGTATAAAATAGAATATTATTATAACTGAACATATTAACTGTAACACCCAACAATGCATATTTTTAACTGAAAATAATTTTGTTACCACATGCCTGTTTCTTTCAAGAACTGAACATAACGACTATAGCACCCAACAATACATTGACTTGACTGAAGAAAATATGAGCCGTGCCATGGGAAAACCAACATAGTGGCTTTGCGACCAGCATGGATCCAGACCAGCCTGCGCATCCACGCAGTCTGGTCAGGATCCATGCTGTTCGCTTTCAAAGCCTATTGCTATTAGAGAAACTGTTAGCGAACAGCATGGATCCTGACCAGACTGCGCGGATGCGCAGGCTGGTCTGGATCCATGCTGGTCGCAAAGCCACTATGTTGGTTTTCCCATGGCACGGCTCATATAATGAGGACACAACATAACACTTCAATAACTGGACACATTGGGATTTCCACCCAGCATATTGTATCTTGAATTCAACAGAACGACATTTAACCAGGCATATCAATCATTCTAAACATAAGACAGTCTAGGCGTTCCATACTTTCCTGCCAGAAAGGCATTAAGATGTTTCGCTGAAGGTTCACTGAACTGTTTCAATAATAATTATTAATGCTACTATTATTATTATTATTGTTATTATTATTATTATTATTAACAGTATAATAATAATGCTAACACTTCACATCACGAAATTTAAATATGAAGCTATTCATTTATCAAGAATATGATTTTGTTTATAGTGGAAAACTTAGTATGCACAAAGGTAAATAGACACTTTTTTTCTGACAGACATACGTACATATTATGTGTCAATAAATCAAGTAAATTTATCAATATATTTTTGAAAGGCACGAAAAGATGTCGCAGACGTTATATTAGTCTAAAGAATGTGTCGGTAATCAAATCAAGATAAAATATAGGCATTTTAAAATATTTTCTCATATGATTATAAAAAAGTACGATAAAAGTTTCAGTGTTCTGTATGTTTCTATTGTATTTTAGTCTGTGTAATTTTAAAATTATTCTTGTTTTATACATATACTATTAAGTGTATGTTCAGATCTAAGTTTTCTTTTTTAAGTTGTCTTGACATGATGATGTTGTTCGCAGTACACATGTTATTTATGTTATCGGCGTTACACTGTACAATTTTCTCACTTTTTTAAAAAAAACGTCTATCAGTTTGTTGTTTTCTAAAATTAATATGATTCAAACGGTTTTGTGTGCTCTGTGCTTCCGAGAAATCTACCCTTACATGTATTCCTTTTCATGATGCGTCTGAGAAGACGTACAATTTTAAATCATAAAGTAATATATTAATATCAACAAAACTTAGGAATTTTGTCAGGTTAGATCCGCACAAAGCGCGCGAGTTTAAATCCTTTAAGAACGAAACTATCAGCCGAATAAAGAACGTCTAGCATGATTTGTTTTGTTGGGTCTAACGTCGCACATACACAATTATAGGTCATATGGCGACGTTCCAGCTTTGCTGGTGAATGAAGACCCCAGGTGCCTCTACGTGCATTATTTCATCACGGGCGAACAACTAGGTTGAACCACCGACCTTCTTGAAGCCAGTCGGATGGCTTCCTCACATGAAGAATTCAACGCAGCGAGTAAGGCTCGAACCCATATGGCGTGGGGCAAGTGATTTGATGTCAGCGACCTTAACCACAAGGCCACAAAGCCCCCCTCCCCCCCCCCCCCACACCCGTATGACATGAATAAAATTCGCTATTATAATGCCACGAAAAATAATGCTATCATAGCTATCTCCTAATTTACAAGCTCAATAGGGAGAGTGCATATCTACGGATCGCGGGGTTGTGAGTCCGATCCCTGGGCGGGACGTATATTCTCCGTGACGATTTGATAAAAATTACTGTATCTGAAATCATTCGTCCTCCACCTTTGATTCATGTGGGGAAGTTGGCAGTTACTGGCGGAGAACAGGTTTGTACTGGCACAGCATTCAGGAACACTGGTTAGGTTAACTTCTCGCCGTTACATAACTGAAATACTGTTGAAAAACGGCGTTAAACCCAAAACAGTTTATGCTTAACTTGTAAGTATTCCATAGTTTCAAATAGTAACCTAATATTTTCACTGTTGTGTCTGTTTCTTTTTTTCAAAATTCCTGTTTTTGCTTTATCGCTGTAAAATAATTCTACCCAATCAATAAAAGAATCACCAAACTGTAAGTGGTGTAGGCACTGAAACATGAAAGCATGGTCGGTGCTATCAAATGCTTTTTTTTCAAAATCTGCATGCAATAGTAGCCAGGGTTCAATTTTAACTTGTAAATATTTCATAGTTTCAAATAGTAACATAATATTTTCACCGATGTATCTGTTTCTTGCTGTTGTTTTCTTTTTTTTTTTCAAAATACCTGTTGTTTTTTATTTATCTATTATGATGTTTATAACTTTTTAAGGCGATTCGCTATTTATTTGGTTGATATTTTATATTCAACATTTAAGAGACATACAGGGCGCCAATTAGTTCAAGACAATTGTCTCAATATGAGAGACATTTTAGAAGATAATGTACAAGGGTTTTGGTGATTGCGTATATCGTCTAGTTATTTCATTTATAAGCCATACACTTCGGTATTATATGTAACGGTGTATTTACCAAGAGAATCAAATAAATAAACTAGGTGTTTGTGATGTTTTTAATATTTATTATTGATGTTTATAAAACATCAGGAATGAAAGTATTTCACTGTTAACATTTGCTATAACACTTCTTTTCGGCGCTGTTACAATTTCTGTTGCATACGTTTTGGTCCATGCCAGACAATTTCTTACATCTTTTACGCCAGGCCGTCGCATCATCCTCGCACTTACACATGCATGGCTTGTCTTGGTTCCAACTACTGCAGCCAAACAATCCAACAAACATAGCGCATAGTATCATCGTTAAAAGAATTGTCTTCATCGTTCAGCCAGAACTCTGAAAAAAAGACGATACAGCTCCGTTCAGTAAATAATACATTTGTATATACCCCAGACATATAGCAGCAAATTAAATTGCACACTGGACAGTTTCGTTTCATGGTTCACGTGCGATTTGTTTTGAAGTTTACATAAGTAAAATGTTTGTATACACACTTTATTTTGAAGGTACTGTTTTAGTTTTGATTAAAGTTTTACATGCTTATTACTCATAAAAAAGTGCTTGAAATTTAAAGTTCATAAAATTGCAAGCAATATAGCTTTACGTGTTGTACTGGACTTAAACGTTTTGACATTATAGGGATTTTCTTCACGTACGCGTATGAAATGTCCACCACTCTGTTGTTACGAGAAAAGATAATACGTAATTAAATATCATGTGTAAATTTAAAACAGCATTACCCTCTCAAAACAGTGTATATGGCTTTAAAAACATGATTCATTAACTACTGCTTAGATAACTGAATAAATAAATAAGATGGAAAGCTTCGGAATTTTATTGGAAAATGAAATTTTTTATGTGTTACATAAAACGGTATTACAAAAAAAGTAAACACGATATATAGTCCAACTATTCTATTACTTCAATATCCGTGTAAACAATCTTTTCAGACAAATAAAATAAATGAATACACAATTTTTGAAACTCGCGCAAAGTTAAGAAGGTGTTAATTTACAGTACATAATTAAAAAAAATAATTCACATACCAGTCATTCCGAAATAAACATTTCAAATATGTTCTTATTATATGTAAACATCGGCATCATCTTTAAACAAATTGCACGATTACTTTGATATGAAGTTGATGACAAGTACAACTGATTTTTCAATCAGTTTAAATATAGTATTAACTGACGCGACTTCATCAAAATGTATCAGTGCATTCTTTCAGAGAAATATCTTTTTGTATCCTTAGTCATGTGTGAAAATGAAATCCACTACTAGAGTATCAGTTCTATGAGATATAAATGGTCAAATTTAAATACCTATCAAACCTGATCTCAAGTTGTTGGCAGTTATGTTTAGATCGCAGTTTATTTCAATAGCACGGGGATAGACGTACGCA
This sequence comes from Mercenaria mercenaria, assembly GCF_021730395.1. NCBI lineage: Eukaryota > Metazoa > Mollusca > Bivalvia > Venerida > Veneridae > Mercenaria > Mercenaria mercenaria. The sequence goes on from NC_069376.1 coordinate 46,781,375, forward strand.
ATGGTAGTAAGAAAGAATGGCATAGTCGTTTGTATGTTTTCGCAACTGTAGCTGAAATTTGATGGATGGATGAATTGGATGAATGATTGATGTGCGGCTTCTTCCGTCATGATGGTTTTTCCACACCTTAGGTATATATTAATAAAATCTGTAAATAGATCCTTTGGAAGGTAATGAAATGTGCAACACCTCTCATCTCTCATGTCCCATAGCGGAACTCTATTGCACATCTATTGAATGAACCAGCCACAGCAATTTCTAAGAAAACAAAACTTGATCTAGGCATTTGATAAAAAATGGCTGATTCACGTCAAATAATGTAATGATCATAAACAACTAATTACATATATATTCAAATAAAAACTATCAACAATTTTAAGGAAATCGACCGTTCCAAAATTTGTTTACTCTTCAATGTCACTTACCAGCAGTGCAATAGTACTTAATTTCTACCGTGGTGGTAGTTTTCTGTTGAATGTTATAATAAAACGTAACACTTAGCCCTATATTCCATTTGCATAGTTTACACCCAAAATAATAATGTTAGACATTTACAATCAAATGCATTTATGTATTAAGCGATTCGAACAGTTCATTTTGATAAAAAATAATTTTCAATTTAATAAGTTAACTGAGTTCTATGAAACTAAAAACTTATAACTTTACTCACTTCTTTTCGGTTGCTCCCTTGTTGTTTTGATATAATATGTTTCAGTAGTTGTCCTCTCAGTTTAAAATTACAACTTATATAGACTTCATTTATGGCAATGGAAAATTATGGGTTGTTTCTTGTCTGATTGTCATATAAAGTATGATCATATGCTTACTCTAATGAAATATTTCTTCATAGTGTTATAATTAATTTCCGTCAAAATTTATTATTTCTAATGATATTGGCAAAATATTACTTCATGTGTTTAAAAAATCTTAATAAGTTCTATAAATCAAAAGCCTTGGGAAGAATGGTGTTTTGGCTGCCATTTTCTGCAATATTGCAATGCCTACGGGACAACCCGTGTCCAGAAACACTGTAAACAGTACAAAAAAACAAACATTCAAATAGAAATGAAACTATAAGACGTTCTTAATTTTATAAGATGTTTAGGAATCAAGCATTTTCGGGTAAACGAAACCAGATAATGTTGACTAATGTTTTCAAGTAATTGCAGATTGTCCTTTGCCCTATGTAAGCCATTGGGTTTGGGAGCCTTCTTTAAAGATTACCTTTCACGAAATGTAAACGAGTGTGATGGAGAGTTCATTTAATGAATAATTAAAGATAAATAACAAACAATTATTTTCGCATGCAGGGACACTTGTTTACTACGAACATTCCTTTTATGTAAGTAAACATGTTTACAAGGTGTCTTGATAAGGTTGTTTTGTTTGCTAAATTAAGCTTTAACGTTAAGAAAGATCAGCCTTTTTTTGCACTGAATATCGTGTCCTTCTACGGAATTATGATCCAGTTTTCAGATAAATATAACATTTTGTCATTCTTCTCGACATTAAATAACGTTTTACTTCCAAAGTAAATGTATTTTTCCGAGGATGGAGTATCCTGTGAAAAATCTAAATTATGATCTTTTTATTATTTTTTTTGTGAAAAGCGTTTAACTTTAGATCCCTTTCTTTTACGGTCTCACGAAAAAATCAACAAGTCCTTGTCAAATGTTTTGGAGTTTTGCATCAAGTAAAGGGAGGATGTGCCCCTCATTGGTGTGGGTTCGAGCCTTACTCGGGGCGCGGAATTTTTTATGCGAGGAAGCCATCTAGCGGGCTTATGTCAGGCCGATGGTTCTACTCAGGTGCCCACCCGTGATGAAATAATGTACGGAGGGGCACCTGAGGTCTTCCTTCACCATCAAAGCTGGAAAGTCGCCATATGACTTATAATTGTGTCGGTGCGACGTTAACCCTCACACACACACACACACACACACACACACACACACACACGCACAGGCACACGCACACGCACACACACACACACAGGCCAAGAACTGGCTTCTTTATCCACATCCTCAAAATATGGAAATTACTGACATTCTTCTGTAGGTTGTTTCTTACATGGATTTACTAGTATATCACGCGACAACTGAATGACGGTGTATGTGTGTCGTATTTGTAAATTTTATCATTTATCTTACGGCGTAAGAATTTTATGTCTCGAAAAGAGACATTGGGCGCATTCGGCACACAAACCCGTGTAACTCTGACTAGATCACCCGAGTTCACCTGAGTGACACGAGTAACAGTTGTAGTCCGAACGCTTTATCGAGTAACTGAAAATGATGGAGAACGTTACCTATATGCTAACAGTTCAAAAGCTTCTGAGCTGTAACAGTAATAAAGAATGATTGCTACTTTTGACACATAATGACTTCATTTTCCAAAATAAACAGCTGATCAGACGAGACAGTATCCCTCGTATCAGAAATTATGCTGGATTGGTGGACTATATGTTTTATGTATGCGATATAGTGCTGTTAGTTGATGGCATTGCCGCTGCGTGTATCTTAAATAATGTTTGCATTATCAATGACAATGAAATAAATGATTTTTGTAAAGAACCTGATAGATATGTTTGATGACCATAATGAGGACAGACAGTCTGGTTAGAGATGAACTGGTACGACTTCTGTCAGAGTGAAAAATCAGACTGGATTATTATCAATCGACTTTTCAGATTCTGGGATCAAGTAACACTTGGAAAAAATGTTAGGCCCATAATGTTTAATAGACTCGAAATTTCTAGTTTATTTTAATTTATACTTTAAATTATTTCTGAAGCAAGAGCTACAACTTATATTAATCCTCTTATGTCTACACATGACTCTACTACCCCGAAATATTTCAAATTAAAAGGGTGTTTGGTATAATTATTTCTTGTTTTTCATTGTTGTGACTGAAATTCATTTAAGGAAACAGTGGAGACCCTGATGACAAGACCTGTTTTGCGGTTTTCAATCTGCACTGTTTGCCATGAACCATTTATAGGACAATGGGTATAATACTCACTCTGGACGGTAACCATTGCCACGCAGGTGTGAGAAAATCCATTTTCCATATTTGAGCTGAATGCCAGGGACAGTTGCTGATACATTTACCATTTTCAATTACTTTTGTATATCTTGACAGGTGATCGAATCCACTACCTTTAGCCAGGGACGTTGATATCACTTAGCCATGTCCATTGAAGAAATATGTTACGAAAATGAATAAGCTCAGCTCTGCTGTCTCAGTTCCCCCTTGCTAATGGATTTCTTTCCTTTTTTTTAAATGAAAATGTCTTTGTTTAAAATGACATAACTGAGTTCACCATACTCCCAAATAGCACATAACAAACAGTATGCTTTTTTTCAAACTTTGTACCTATTTCAGCCATGAAATGTACTAAATGCTAGTTTGACTTTTAAAAGACCAAGTACCAGCTCTTGATGTTGTTCAATTGGGTTCAACACCATTTCTTTCCAACAATCTTATTGCCATATATGACTGACAGTCACTAATGGTAACAAATGTTCACTCTCCCTGGCAAGCTTAGCAACCTAAGTGGCTAACCAGTACACTCTCATAAGGAACTGACAACTCTACATTCGTATGAACTGAGGTAGATTGCAAATGGCCATTGAAGGAAATTCTACGCTAACCGGATCAAACCCGTGACCTTTGGACCGGCAGTACAGTGCATCAACTACTGAGCTAACTAGACAACAGTACCATATGTGTATGTAGGAAGAAGGTTTGTCGGCAAGTAGGAGTGTGGGGGGGGTGTTTTTTTACCTATAACTTCAACATCAATGTGTAGCTTCTTTTGTGGATTATTTGTCCTTATCACTCATTATGTGTTCTTTAGCCTAGATGTTTTTCTCAAAGTTGTCCCTTGTGAACCTATTAAAAAACTTACAAGCTTTAAAAATCAGATCGAGAACCCTCGAAATATGCTTTACAGGGATGTTGCTATAAGAAGCAGATTTCTCAACCTCTGTCTTATTCAACAGTATTTACAGATGGGAGTATGAATGCCAAAAGAGCATTTCAAAGTTACTCTGTATTTAGAAGAAAATAAAAGCTTTTAAAAGAACAATGACAGCACGCTCCACTATTCGAAGGCAATTGTCAGTATGAATGATTTTCGGTTCTAGAACTGAAATAATGATTCAATGATTATTTGACTTGATTCTATGATCTGACTTTAAAACCCTCAGGCTGAATAAATATAAGAAGTTTTCAACCCACTGCCGACCTTAGTTTTGACAAGAGCAACTTGATGTTAAATTTTAACCATAATTTTCTTACTAAAAAACGGGACATAAACCTTGCCAAAATTAAAGAACTTGATGTTTTTACCTTGCTTTACAACCCTGAAGACAGGTGAGAAATGTTAACCCAATGTCCCCATTTGTTTTGGAGATAGTAACGTGCATGCAAAACTTTAACCAGCTTTTTATAAGTTTAATCAGTGGGGCATAACTTGGCGAAAGTTCAAGTTAGAGTTATGGAAGTTGATGGCATGTCCTTTACAACATGGAACACATGTGTGACGTTTCAACCCAGTATCTGCATTAGTTTAAAAAAAATAATTTGCACGCAAAACTTTAACCACAAAAAGGGGTCTGACTCAAGTAAGAGTTATGAGGCTTGTGTTATGTTGATATGATCTTATTTTACAGACCCCAAGAAATGTATGAGGTTTTAACCAAACATCTGCATTAGTTTGGATGTACTAACTTGCATGTAAAACTTAAAACTTTCTAAGTCCAAAAGAGGTACAATTTTGTCAAAATACATATTAGAGTAATGGGACTTGATAATCTGCGGTTAGTTAATGACCTTAAAAAGTTGAAATAGGTCTCAAAGCAATATGTCTATAAATGTGACCCATAATTTACGTAATATTCGATGAAGAGTTATCTAATTTGATTATTTTGGTAGGTCTGATGATTGGAACGACTTGTTTGAAGTTTCAGTTCAATATCATATGTGGTTATTGAGATAAAGCCTTGATAGTAATTGCACCCAAAAAATTCCAGTCTACCAACGACGCCATGTTTGAAGTGTTAGTGCATTCGGATACGATCATCCGCCTTTCCGAGCTTCAGGAGGTGGGTAGAATTCGGGTGACACAACTACTATCGCCCGGGTTACACGAGTTATACTCGAGTAATACCCAGGGTGACTCGGGTTAGCTCGAGTATGTATGCCGAACGCGCCCATTGAATTTTCGAGACATTGAAAGAAGCGAAAAGGAGTAAATTAAGCGGATTGTTTTTAACGAACTGTACTTTTCTTATATAAAAAATAACACCCCTTTTTCTTTTTCTATAGTAGTGATATAGTTCTTTATGGGAATATAAGTCTCTAAATATTTCAACGTACATGCCGATATTCACTATGGCGTTTTTATGTTCTGTGTAGAATATTGACAAAGCTAGTATTTAGAGACATATAGAGACAGTGGAAAGTGATAGAAACGGACTAAAACGGAATAATTCTTCATCGGTACTGTTTACTTCATAAAATGAAGATAATAAACATGAATGCAAATAAGGACACGTAAGTGTCAGTTATCGGACTGTCGGGATAGTCACGTACATGATATACCTCTGATGTTTCTGAAAGAGACCGATATATTAAGCCCTCTAAGGCTGAATGGATTACTCATGTTGAAATTTTATAAAGCTATCGGGGAAAGAAGTGATGCCTCTCATATCAAAGGTTTACAACGGGAGCGTAGGATGTGGCGTGTATACACGGACAACCTAAAGGACAAAGCCAAACTCATGTCCGAAGGGGTATCTTTAAGGGGCAAAACTATAAGGGTCTTAAACACTAATCCAGATCGTCTTGACGGCGAAAACTCAACTAAAATACTGATACAAAATATTATCTTATCTTGAGATGATGTCATATTTGTAAAAGCTCTTACATTATAGGGACTTGAAGTAATCTCACATTCTCGTGAAAAAACTTAAGAGTAAACGATCAACCGACAAATTGCTAAACGGGAGATCGTATCATTATTGTAAAATCTAATACCCTCAAGGAACCTCTACCTGCCTTTATGTTATATGGAAAGTTTAATGGCCGTGTTCTACATTTCAGCCAGAAGAAAACTGACAATATGCCAAGGAAATGTACAAAATGTTTACAAGAGGGACATGCGTTCGCGGCGTGCCCAAACGACTGGGTATGTACGCAGTGTAATACATGCGGACATAAGAAAGCTGACTGCCCTGTCAGCGATTCGGAAACGGATCCAAGGGAATCCGAGTCAACACCCGAAACCAATGATGAGTACGAAACTCAGCCTTTAAATACCGAAGACAAACATCGAAATCGGAATGTCCTTTTCCGATATATATACGAAAATCACGGGTAAAGTAACATTCTCGGCTGATACACAACAGTCAATTAATAAATACTTGGAAGACAGATAAACGTGATTGAGAGATGCTGAAGAACTACGAGACAAGCGCTCAACTGAAACAGGGTCAAAGAGACAAAAGAAACAAAATAAAAAGAATAAATAACTTTTTAAAAATACTATGAGTTCTAAATAAGAACGGAGTGTTTTATGGACAACGACTCAGAATAGGTTAAAAATATCACAGGATAGAAAATATGAAAATTACAATAAATATTAAAAGTAACATTTTAAGGTTAAGATATAGATTATATACTAAGTATTTATATAAAATTAAAATACTTTGTGCATATGGATATACATGTACATAATTTAAGGAAACCAGACGTATGGTTAGCATATAATAAATGCACTACTGAGATTGTTAAATAACATGCCTATACAATAACGGGACTACTTGTACAACTTAATAACAAGTTCTTTAGATTTCTAGTTGTACTACTGAATAAGTTTATTACACTTATGGTCGTACTACTGAATAGCAGTATCGTAAAATTGAATGGTTTATGGGTCTTACTACTGTAGAGAGAGTTTATTCGACTAATAGTCGTACTACTGAATAACAGGAGTGTTAAATCAAATGTCTTAATACTGAATAACGAGTTTATTAGACTACTAGTAATGGTTGTAATACTGAATAACAGGTTTATTGGCTTACTGGTCGTACTTATAAATAACGAGTTTATAGACTACCGGTCATGTATAGATTATGTCATATATTTGTAGACGTAAATACATGTAATATTGTTTTTCTTTTATCAAAAAAAATATATAGACATGTGTTGTTTACAACTAATAAGCAAACAATATGTGCACGCACAAGATTCCTTCTTCGTTTCGTGAAATTTGCACTTGCTATTTAAAGATGTGAATAGTTACAAAGTTTACGATTTTTATTCTCTATTAGTACTTATCTTATTTATAATGTACACTCTTCGTGACTTAAATGAAGATAAACAAATTCTGCCCGAATCAAATGATAGAGTGAATTTCATTCTTCAAGACAACATTTCATTGAAATGTCATACAGTTTAAGGGTGCCTGGCCTTTCATTAATTACATGGTTAAGCGCTTCGTATACTGAATACAACTAAAATATGCGTGCTGCATAAATTCTATTGGGTTCATATGCTTTATGCCAATATTTCAAGTTGTGTCTTAAATAATGGATGGAAATCAGATTTCTTTAAAATATCAGGTGGGCTCCGTCAGGGTTGTCCCTTGTCAGCCCAATTATTCATCATTGTAGCAAATCTGCGCTCTCCCTATTGAGCTAAGCGGGCGGGTTACCAAAAAAAAACTGAGCCAATAAATACATTTTTGGTGTATTTTTTAAGCATTTTAGTTGAAAAATTTAAAGTAATTTACCTTGTCAATAAGAGCGTTTTAACCACATCAAATATTGCTATACTTATCGCAGTATAAATATTATGTGAAGTGGCGAAAACTTGAGACAAATCGTTAAATCAAGAAAATAACCCAAACAAGTGCCTACGACTTTTATATCTTATGCAATGAAATGAGTCCTATCCATAAAGCAACTATGTGTTAGACTAGTTAACAAATTATGTTAAATGCCCTTTGTTAAGCTTTGTTAAACAATTATGAATAAATTTCAACCAACTTCAAGTTTAGAACATGAAAACGTCAATCTGTCGCTGATTCAATTTTATGTAAGGTACATTAAATCTTGCATGTATTATACGTTTCAAACTAAATTACTTCTAAGGTTTGGTTAAATTTAAAACCCTCGCAGTTTAACTTCATGTCTCTTTTCAACATATCACGCTTGTAAATTTCAGTTTAATAGTTGTCCTCTGTTCTATATACTAGTATCGCATTCGCACAAGTAACAGTTAAACACTATGCCTTTGTTACATTTATAATATTTATGATATTTTAGGAAAAACAGTCGCACAAGTAGCAATAAAATGGTTGCTACAAAAAGACATCTTTGCCTCTGAAATATTCGAATGTTCATCTGTACAACAATTAGAAAATAACATGGGCGCATCCTCGGGATAGATACTCTCTGCAGAAGAGGTGATAATAGATAAAATAAAAAGTAGAAAGCTCAGTTCTAGTACAGGAAAAATTTATAATAATATTCGTTATTAAGATAAGTTTAGGGTATCATGTATACGTCAAAAGTGCATATAGAACATTTGATTAATCAGGCAAAATTCTCAGAAGTATACCATTTTGCTGTTAGTATGATAATAGTGTTGAAAGGCACAAATCATAGCACGGAAATCTGAATACCTTCCACGGTGGAACGTTTATTTCTATAATGTTGTTATATATACCTCAATTTTCAAATGCAAGAACTGGATAAAGCTAGCAGGACACCATATTCATACCCGTACAATATGCTCTTGGGAACCTTTTCTACGTCACGTATGAACAGATTCAATTCATCGCAAAAGTAAAACCTGAGTTTTGGGAAAAAAACAGCACATTGTAACAATCTGTTCTTCAGAAAATAAATTTTGAAATATCATTTTCATCAAAGCGGAATATGTCCTCTTCGGCTGCAATACATCGAAATAGTTCAGTAAGACAAACTCTAGATAACAAATAAACTATCTACATATACTATTGGTAACAATGTCATGCCATGCCATGCTCAAATACTTTCAATATCATAAGGCATCGTTTCTAACATCTCAAAGACCTCTTTTCTCTGAGGAGTTTAGATATCCGAATTTTAATCTTTTGCACCCTATCGCTTTTAGTTCCATCCTCACCAGGATTCTAATTCTTTTATGTCAAAAAGGCATTAAGATGGTTCGCTGAAGATTCACTAATTGTTTCAAAACTAATAATTATTACATATACTACTTTTATAATAATTATTCATAACACAATAATAATTATAACACTTCACATTACGAAAGATAGGTATTAAGCCATCCTTTTATTAAGAATATTGTTTTGTGTATAATGGATAACTAAGGATGCAAAAAGATAAATAAACATTTTCTTCAGACAGATCTAGACATACGTGCATAGTATATGTCAATAATTCAAGTAGGTTTACTGATATATCTTTTAAAGGCATATAAAGATGTCGAGACGTTACATAGCAATTGGTCTAAACAGTGTATCGGTAATCAAATCAAGATATAATATAGCATTATGACATACTATTAGAAGTACCATGGAACGTTTCATGGTTCTGTATCTCGTTACCTTTATGTTTTAACGGTATTTTAGTCTGTTTGAATTTCAAATTATTCTTGTTTTATGTAACAGTCAACTTATAAATTGTCTTGACCGAGTGCAGGTTGATATTGTTAGCAGTACACATGTTATCTATATAATCGTCGTTTCTCACCGTACAGTTTTCCCTTTTTATGATGCGTCTAAAAAGACGTACAATTTTAATTCATAAAGTAATATATTAATGTCAACCAAATTTAGGAATTTTGTCAGGTCAGGTCAGCACAAAGCGCGTGCGTTTAAATCCTTTAAGAATGAATCTGTCAGCTGAATAAAGAACGTCTGACCTGCACCGACACAATTATAGGTCAGATGGCTTTGATGATGAATGAAGACCCCAGGTGCCTCTCCGTGCATTATTTCATTACGGACGGACAACTGGGTAAAACCACCGACCTTCCAGAAGCTAGCTGGATGACTTCCTCACAGAAGAATTCAACGCCCCGAGTGAGACCCGAACCCACACGGTTAGGGGCAAGTGATTTTATGTCAGCGACCTTAACCACTCAGCCATAGAGGCCCACAGGTATGACATGAATAAAATTCGATATTATAATATAATGTGTTATATCAGTATATCACTTTAATGCAAGTTAGCCGACTTGTAACGAGCATGAAATAATGCTATCATAGCTTATGCATAAGACGCCCGCCTGCTTAGCTCAACAAGAGAGCGCAGATCTACGAATCGCGGGTTGTGAGTTCGATCCCAGGGCGGCGGCGTATGTTCTCCGTTACGATTTGATAAAAGTTATTGTGTCTGATTCATGTGGTGAAGTTGGCAGTTACTGGCGGAAAAATGGTTCGTACAGGTACAGAATCCAGGAACACTTGGTAGGTTAACTGCCCGCCGTTACATAACTGGAATACTGTTGAAAAACGGTGTTAAAGATGTTTTTCACAGTTATTTCTAGCGGACAGAATTTTTTGTAACTTTGCATATTTATAGATTGATGTATGACAAGTTAAAATAAAAAATGAAACTAATAGGTACCCGTGCTTCTTTTTTCAATATTCAAAGTTTATTAAGAACACGAAATCGGTATTTTTGTCTGAAGAAACAGTACATACATGTTATAATAAAACTACTGCAAACAATTATTTATTCGAAGTTTCACTCTGATGTTACTTTTTATGCATCCGAATTAATAACACCACTATAACTATGCCTAAAATGTCAACATATAGATATATTAACTCAGAAAAATTACTCTTGACAGATGTCGAAAGTATCTGAAACTGAGAAAAACACGAAGTATTTCTTAATGATATGAAAAATCTAGCGGACAGATTTTTTCCAAATTTTACATTATGTAAGCTAGAACTAAGACAAAAAAATCTAAACCAAAAAATAATATCAGCCCGTGCTTGTTTTCAAGAAAAATTAAAAAATATTCACTCCACCCACAAAAGTATTTTTTCATTACCCCACCCACCTAAAAATTATGAACATTTTTTTTTTCTTACGAAACAAATTGCACAATGTTATTATCAGTTCCTTAACCAATATTCTTACTCACATGCGGAATAATGCTACTTTAAGGTTGCAAGCCTCTAGATCAAATACTTTTTGAGATACGTGCTACACAAGCTTTCACATCCCATTTACGTATATATTTTACCACGTCAAGGGACATAAATCTGTTATTATTGAGTGAAACCTCAAATAAAAGCACTGGTGCACAACTTCGCATTCTGAATTTAATTCTTGTGTGGTTTCATGACTCTTGGCGCATATAATTTTGAGGTACATGCGACACAAATATTTAGACCCTTTATGTACAATTTGACTATCAGGGGCCATAACTCTGGTCTTACTACGTGAAATTCGGGATGGGGCACAAAAAGTATGACAACATTTTTAGGAAGTCACATTTGAATTTGAAGGAGATACATCTACGTTAAGATTTTCTGGAATTTTATTTGACTTGGAGTCGGCTGCATCATTACTGGACGAAATAGTTTACTTTCAAATTGGCTGTCCACAATGTATTCGATTCGAGCACTTCCTACAATTGCTCCTCCAATAAAACACCATCACTTTTAAAGGTAAAATATGGATGCACGACCTATATTGTCAGTACATACGATATATTTTGCGCGAGTGCCCTCATATACGACAATTATGCACTTTCGGCGGCGAATTCTGAACTTTACAGTGGACTTTACTTGCTGCGCGATTGAGCTGCGCACAAAATATTGTGATGAACTCCTTTAAACCAAAAACAAACAAACTTAAATCGCTGTAAAACAATTTTACCGAATCAATAAAAAAATCACCAAACTGTAAGTGGTATAGGCACTGAAACATTAAAGCGTGGCCGATGCTATCAAATGCTTTTTTTTCAAAATCTGCATACAGTAGTAGCGGGAGTTCATATTTAACTTGTAAATATTCCATAGTTTCAAATAGTAACCTAATATTTTCACCGTTGTATCTGTTTCTGTTTTTGAGTCGGCTAAACGCTGAAAGCGTTTTGACGAGTCCTTGCTATTCAGCGATTCTCTAAATGGACCAAATAACACAGTGAAGGGATGTAGTTCCATTAGATTTCTCAAACTTCAAACAATTCACTGCATGAATGAAGTTAAGTTGTGTCAATTCCCTTTGCTATGACCAATATACGATGTAATCTGTCATATTTATGACTTGTAATTGTGCAATACTCGAATGTAACTCATTAAGCATAAATGTGCATTTTATGAATTGCGCAGGCTTACAAAGCTTGCGTAACATCCAGCGAAAAACAAAAAATAGTTCCACAGGGCTCCAGATAAGATGCGTATTAGCGTAAATTACGTATAGAAATAATGCAAATACGCATGTCTAATAATTTCTAAGCGTATAAAAACGTATATAAAATTACAGAAATGCACATAATGCTTTTTTAAAAACAAAATCTGAATCGTCTGGATGCGTAAGGTAACATAGCCGATCAGCCTTAATTCTCCCACATTGAACGTATACACGCATCGTATGATTTCTATAAACTTTGCGTGGGTTGAATTTTGCAGTCAGTAAACGGATAAATTATCGGAAGAAGAAGCTCTTACTGGTTTGTTTAGATACTACAGATATTAAAAATGATTTTAATTCTTATTTTTCGAGAAATAAACAAATCGGCGAAACATTAAATTGTATTTTCTTGTAGTTTTTGAAATCGAAAGTAGATCGCCTATGTTTGGCTGCTTTCACGAAACGAAACAACTTTTTTTATGAAAAGATTTAAATAAGAGGTAATTTAACCGTAAACTTCAATGTCAGATACTGCCAATTGCTGCTAAATGTCTTCGTATCATCACAATTTGTAAAATATATTGTTGAAACTGGAGAAAAGTGTAATCGTATCCGGATATAATATTTTGGGTAAATACCGAGATGTGTTATGAAATTTTAAGAAAAAAACTAAAACCAAACTGAAACTGGTAGACTATACTGTCAGTACATCAATCATTAGCCGACTCAGGCCGCCCTTCAGGCCTTTGATTTTTGTCTTCAAAATTCCTGTTTTTGCTTTATCTATTATGCAATTTATAATATTTAAAGGCGATTCGCTATTTATTTGGTTGCTATTTTATATTCAACATTTAAGCGCCAATTTGTTCAAGATAATGCATCATTTTTAGTTCTTATCATATCCCGTCCTTAGGGAATCACCGCTAATCAATTGTCTCAATATGAGAGACATTTTTGAAGATAATGTACAAGGGTTTTGGTGATTGCTTATATCGTTTAATTATTTCATTTACAAGCCATGCACTTCAGTATTATATGTAACGGTGCATTAATCCAGTGAATCAAATGAAAAAACTAGTTGTTACTGATATATTTGTAATATTTATTACTGATGTTTATAATACATCAGGAATGAAAGCATTTCACTGTTAACATTTACGATAACAGTCCTCTGAGGCGCTGTGACAGTTTCTGTTGCAAACGTTTCGGTCGACGCCATCTTTTGTGGTACAGTGTTTCAGGCAAGCCGCCGCAGTATCCTCGCATGTACACATACATGGCTTGTCTTGGTTCCAACTACTGCAGCCAAACAGTCCAGCGAACATAGCACATAGTACCATCGTAAAAAGAATTGTCTTCATCGTTCAGCCTGTACTCTGAAAAAAAAAAACAAATATGATACAGCTCCGTTCAATAGATACTATGTGCCCGAGACATATAGCTAATAAAATTGCACACTTTGTCAGTTTCGTTTAACGGTTCACGTGCGACATATTTGGTAGATGTTGTTGAAGTTTGCATAATTGTGTAAAATGGTTGTCTAAAAACTTTATTTTGAAGGTTGTTTTAGTTTTAACTTAAGTTTTACATGCTTATTATTCATAAAAATAATGTGCTTAAAAATAAAAAATTCATAACATTGGATGTAATTATCAAAGTATAGCCTTACATGTTGTTCTATACTTAAAAGAGGACATCTGCAGATGTCTCTAAATTATTTTCTAGTACTTTTAACATGTGTAAATGTTAAGTTTTGCTCAACCCCGGGCTAGAGGGCGTGGACTGAAGGTCCCGGGTTCGATCTATGGTCAAACTTAAAAACCTATTAAAACACGACTTCAAGCTGTTGGCAGTAATATTTAATCCGCAGTTTATTTCAATAGCACGGGGATAGATGTACGCAATGACTGTGAGAAAATATGACATAATCGTTTGTATGTTTTCGCAATTTTAGCTATATTTAGACGCATACGTTTTCCGTTATGACGGGAATTCAACTCTAGGTATTTATTGCGCCTAAGTAGTCTCTAAGAAAGCAGGAAATATGATCAAAGCATCGAATTAATATTACACAAAACTTGCTCATTCTTAAGAAATGAATGCAATAACCATAAAAACAATTACATTTCAATTCCAGTAAAAATCACTGGACCAATTTAATTTCCAAAAATTGACTGTTCCAAAATTTGCTAATTCTTCCGTGTCACTGAGCAGTTCATTTCTTCCTTAAATGGTAGTTATCAAACACCGTTCAAGAAAAGCTTAGCATTAAATTTTATTCATTTGTATTTGAGCCGCACTATGAGAAAACCAAAATAGTGCAATTGCGACCAGCATGGATCCAGACCAGCATGCGCATCCGCGCAGTCTGGTCAGGATCTATGCTTTTCTCTAACGGTTTCCCTAATTGCAATATGCTTTGAAAGCGAACAGTATGGTTCCTGACCAGACTGCGCGGATGCGCAGGATGGTCTGGATTCATGCCGGTCGCAAATGTACTATGTTGGTTTTCTCATGTTGCGGCTCATTTAGTTTTTTACCTGCAAATATCATTTTTATCATTTTGACATGATACTCGTTCGCAATTAAGTATTTAGCAAAACAGACTTTTCATTTAAAAAAATCAATTAATATACAATTTAATGAAAGTAGAAACACAATTTTACTCACATAGTTTCGGTAGCGCTCCTGTTGTTTTGTTATATGTTGCGGTAATAGTCCACTCAGTTTAAAATGATAACATTTATACGGACATCATTTACGGCAAAGGAAAATTATATTATGTTTCTTGTCTGATTGGCTAATGAAGTAGGATCATATGCCTTTTTGTAATGAAATTTTTCTTCATACTGTTATAATTCATGTTTAAACGATATCAGCAAATGTGTAACACATATATTTTAACATTTCTTAACTGTTTCTATAGGAAGACTGTAGGAGGCGGTTTTTTGGCTTTATGCCAATTGATTCGGGTAAACCCGCGTCCAGAAACTAAAGTAAACATGTAAACAGTAAAATAAAATTCATTTGAAAAAGAAACTATATTAAAGATATCTTGTAAAAAGGTTTCTTAGTAAAAGTGTAAAAGATGTTTTTAATCTTAACAATTTGTTAATACCACGGTCACAAAAACGCTACGAGCTCCGTACGAGTAGGTTTTCAGCCAAATTTTGGCAAACTCATACTGCGTCTGTACGGACATCGTTGGCTCGTACGACTACGTATGGATTTTTTTTAACTCGTAGAGGACTCGGGAACTCGGTGAAAATGTTCTCTGCGAGCTCGTAGAGGTTTTCGAAGTCGGGAGCAGCTCACAAGAACGCCATACGAGAACCGCACCTGCCCAGAAGAGCCCGTACGGACACCGCACGACTTCCGTCCGGATTTAGATAACTGCGAGGCTGGCCGATGCTCGCACGACTACCACAGGGGACTCACACGTTCAACGTACGATGTCCGTACGATATTTAGGACACCGTGCGGAGAACGTGCGAAGTTCGCACGGGGCTTGCAGGGCGTTACGATCGCCGTACGGACTCCGTACGACTTCCTTGGTGATTCAAGGTGGTATAAAAACAGGAATATATTTTTAAGTTTCACTAAGTACTGTCGAGGCGTGGTACAGAATAGAGCAACATCGTCTCAGACTGATGCACTTGCGGCTTGCGGTGAAACAGGCTTGTGCCCAAAATGACATAATACTCATAGCACTGCTGCTACAAGAGCAGGCGGCGGAGCTAACATTTTGGGTTGCCAAACTGATTTATTCTTGTCGCACGGACACCGTACGAGTGCCGTGCGAGAGCCGTACGAACACATTAGCACCGTTAGATCCTGGCTCCTTGCGAGCTCCGCACGACTTGTCTGCGATTCCCGTAAGGATATCCTACGATTACATCCGGGGCCCGTAGGTACTCTGACCAGACGCTACGATTGTACAGAGACCGTAAGAACTCTAAAATTGGTGGACGTATACGATTTTTTAAAGCCGTACGGACATCGTACGGTTTTGTGATCGAGAATGTTTTTGGTGGAAACGATACCAGATAATGTTGAATAATGTTATCGAGTTAGTGTAGAGTGTCTCTTGCCCTATTGATGTAGATCTAAGTCATTGTGTGTGTTGTTTCGTAATTTTGGAACCTTCATCAAATGTTCATTTTTCACGATATGTGTTAACGAGTAAAGTAAGAATAATTCTAACACGATCCTAATCGTTTTCCTATTAAACAAAGGCTGAAAATTGAGTGTTGTTATACAACAAATCATTTTTTCTGACTTCACAATTATTACGTCATATCGTCAAACGGCATAGTGGCGCGCTGGAAAAGAAACCAACAGAAAACAGGCAAGTATTTAATGAATGTCGTCAAGGATGTACTTTAAAATCATTGACAACGTGTTAGAATCGAAATAATATACCTTTAGTGATTTGCTCTTGAATAAAATCATTGTTTGTCGTTCAGATGCGTAATATTATATATAAGTCCTTCGCACCTGAACTTCAAACAATGATTTTATTCAGCGACAAATCACAAAATGAGATCTATATTATTTCTTAAAAAACAAACAATTATTTTGGTATACAGGGACATTCGTGCACCATGAACATCCTTCTTATCTAAGTAAGTTTGTAACAAGATGTCCTGATTAAACGTTTTGTTTGCTAAATTAAGCTTTAACTCTAAGGAAGATAAGCTTTTTTGCACTGAATATCGTCTCCTTCTATGGAATTATGACGCAGTTTTCAATTAGACATATTATGTAACATTTTGTCATCGACTATGACATTAAATAAAGTTTAAAGGTTTGTTTTCTTCCGAGGATGGAGCATTCTGTAAAAAAATGTAATTTATGAACATAAATTCTGTTTTGTGAAAAGCGTTTAACTAACGATACTCTTTAGTTGTGTTCTCCTAAAAGAAAAATCAACAAGTCCTTGCCAAATGTTTCGGGGCTTTGCATCAAGTAAAGGAAGTACCCCACATCAATGTGGGCTCGAGCCTCACTCGGGCGCGGAATTCTTCACGCGAGGATGCAATCTAGCTGGTTTGTGGAAAGCCGGTGGTTCTACCCAGATGCTCGCCCGTGATGAAATAATGTACGGAGGGGCACCTGGGGTCTTCCTTTACCACCAAAGCTGGAAAGCCGCCATATGAGCTATAACTATGTCGGTGCGACGTAACTCCCCACACACACATAGGAAGGAAGTGTTAAACAAGAACTGGCTCCTTTATTCACATCCTCGATTTGTTTCTTAAATGGATTTTCTAGTATATCATGCGACAACTGAATGACGGTGTACATGTGTGTATGTTGTATTTGTAAATTTTATCATTCTTTTAAATAATAGTTCATGCAGTGTGCACACTGCTGTGACCGTTTTCTATGATAAAATGAAGGTCGTTCACCTCTTTATTGTTATAAGGAAGCAAGGAATATAATCTCCCTATATGACTATTTTAAAAGCTTGCAAAGAGAAAAACTTTTTTCATTTGAATTTACATAATGTCAGGAGGAAAGCAGCCCTTACCAAGGCGTTGCCTCACTCTGTTTTATAATGTGTTTGCATTGTCTTTATTGTCTATCTGCGATCCATTTGTTGTTCTGTGTCAATGTTTTATATGTGTATATGTGTATGTGTGTGTGCCGTTGGGGGGCTACTTCCTTGGACTTAAATCAAATTCTAAACTAAAAACAATTCAATTCATAATCAAAGCATTGTAAATATTGCAGAACGGATTGTCTTGAAATGTACTGATTTTGTCAGGTCCGAGATCAGCAATGTCCCTTTTCTGTTGGCACTGTTAAACTAGTAAATGTCTTTTTCGGTTGTTTTTTTTCAACAGTGTAACCATTTCCTTGTCAAATTTCTATGTTCATTGTGAATTTAATGACTAAATATGAACAATGCAGACTATCATGATCAGACTACACAGATGTGCATGTAGGCACATACACACACTTACAAAACAATCATACATTTTGAAATTATTATTGGTAAAATATACATCAAACTATAATAACATAGGGAACAGAACTGAAACACATTTTAAGGTCACTAATTATAGCAGGGATGATCAGACTTTTAAGGGATACACATATAACTGATGATCGTGTTGCAAATTAAAATAGACTGTAATAGCCAAATCATTTGTTTTTGCTCTAAAATAGTAATAATTTTACAGATTTACCGTGGGCTAAGTAATATTCTATTCGGCGATATAATAAATTCCTTTCTCAATAAATTTACAAGTATCATAAATCATTGGAAAAGTATTTTACTTCTTTTGATTATCAAAATCACCTATCAAAGTTCTATTATTCTGTTCCACTTCTTTGTGGTGATTAAAAATAACAAATATCTGAGTTTTTACTTCCCCTAAATTCTGATTTTTTAGAACAGCTAGTTATTTGTGCATTCCATTGATGTAAAATCTTCAATGAAAAATCCGTCAAAAGAGCACTGTCTCGTATCATGTATATAAAGCGAACTTAGTTTATTGGTCAGCGGGCACAGCGTCTGCTCGTGGTTATACTACACTCATCCTCTGCATTCAATTAAAGCGCACAGTGAAGCGTGGTAATTTCAGTTGTTCTATGTGCTGCCATTTGAGAACTATTTTGACGGCGCAGTGTGAAATCTATGGTGGTTGTCAAAAAATCGATTAAGCAGAAATTCGTATATAGGTAAAATAGTGGTTCCATTGTACTTTCGGCTTCCGAGTTCAGACTTCCGTGTACCGACTTCTGACTTCCGACTTCGCACTTCAGACTTTTCATACTATAAGCATACGGAAGTCAGAAGTCAGAAGTCGTAAGTCGGAAATCAGAAGTCGGAAGTCGGAACTCGGAAATCGAAGTCAGAAGTCTGAAGTCGGAAAATCAGAAGTCGCAAGTCAGAAGTCGCAAGTCGGAAATCGGAAGTCGGATCTCGGAAGTCGGAAATCGGAAGTTGGAAGTCGGAAGTCAGAAGTCAGAAGTCGGAAGTCGGAAATCGGAAATCAGAAGTCGGAAGTCAGAAGTCAGTAGTCAAAAGTATGCTTTCCATGATTGTGTACAGTAGGAATACTATCTCCAAAACTAATGCAGATATTGAGACTTCACATGTGTTTTCGTGGTAATAAAACTAGATGATAGCATCAAGTCCCATAACTCTGACTTGCACTTTTGCCAAATTATGCCCCCTTTTGGACTTAGAAAATACTGATTAAAGTTTTGCGTGTAAGTACATATATTATAGCTGTTTCTTAAAGGCATATTGCTTTGAAAATTACGTTTTAGCTCAACTATTCAAAGAATAGTCTAGCTATTCTACTCCTTTTGGCGTCGGCGCCGGCATGGTTAATTAATGGTCATTTAAAGGCATATAGCTTTGAAACATTTTTTTTTCTTTAAAAGTAAATTACAAACCTCACTGGGTCAAGTCCTATAACTCTGACATTTATTTTGGTCAAATTATGCCCCCTTTTTGACTTCTTGAATTCTGGATAAAGTTTTACATGCAAGTTACTATCGCCAAAACTAATGCAGATATGGAATTGAAAGTTCACATGTATCTTCGGGCTTATGAAACTATGTAATAACACCAAGTCCCATAACTCTGGCATTTTGGCCAAATTATTCCCCCTTTTGGACTTCCTGGTTAAGGTTTTGCGTGCAAGTACATATAGCTATTACTTAAAGGCATATAGATTTGTTACTTATATTTTCTTTTTCTAGATCAATTACCTACCTCACTAGTTCAAGTTCCATAACTCTGACATGTATTTTTACCCCTTTTATAAAACAAACTAGTCGTAATATCCCTGCTTCTGGGACACCAATTCGATCAGTCAAGAATTGGCTGTCTTACGGACATCTCTTCTTATAACTCGAATGCATTTTCCAAAGGTTAAGTACTTCCGTATGCGTATAGTATGAAAAGTCTAAAGTGCAAAGTCGGAAGTCAAAAGTCAGAAGTCAGAAGTAAGAAGTCGGAAGTGAGAAGTTGGAACTCGGAAATCAGAAGTCGAAGTCGGAAGTCAGAAGTCAGAATTCAGAAGTCGGAAGTCGGAAGTCAGAAGTCGGAAGTCGGAAGTCGGAACTCGGAAGTTGGAAGTCGGAAGTCAGAAGTCAGAAGTCGGAAGTCAGATGTCAGAAGTCGGACGTCACCACCGGTCTTTCGTACAAATGATAAGATTGCTTGCGGTTCCATGAAAAGTAGCTTTAATTGAACATAAACATATTCTGTCCAAATCGAAATGTAATACAGTTTAAGGGTGTGTCTTTTATAAATAACATGGTTAAGCGTTTTGTACACTGACTACGACTAAAATATGTGTACTGCCTAAATGTTATTGGGTTCGTGTGCTTTATTTCAAGTTGTGTCTTAAATAATGGATGGAAATCAGATTTCTTCAGAGTATCACGTGCGGTCCGTCAGGATTTCCCTTGTCAGCCCTATTATTTATCATTGTTGCAGATTTGCACTCTCCCTATTGAGCTAAGCGCGCGGGTTACCAACCAAACTGAGCCAATAAATAATTTTGATGCATTTTTAAATATTTTAGTTGAAAAAAAAACTAATTTACCTTGTCAATAGGAGCATTTTAACCACATCAAATATTGTTATACTTATCGCTGTATAAATATTGTGAAGTGGCGACTTGAGACAAATCGTTAAATCAAGAAATTAACCCAAAAAATGTGCCTACGACTTTTATATCTTATGCAATGAAATGAGTACAATCCCTAAAGCAACCATGTGTTAGACTAGTTAACAGATTATGTTAAATGCCCTTTTGTTAAGCTGGTGAGACTTAAGTATTCAAATATAAAAGTTTCCTCTATCTACCTCGTCTTAATGATTCGTGTATCAATATTCCATGTTTTAAACTAATGATAACTTACAACTTATCACGTTCGAACCCCACTCGCTATGTGAATTCGTCATGCGAGGAAGCCATCCACTTGGCATACGGAAGCCAGATCCGCCCGTGATGAAATAATGCACAGAGGGGCACCTGGGGTCTCCTATCACCACAAAAAAACTTGAAAGTCGATATATGATCTATAGTTGTGTCGGTGTGACGTTAAACTCAAACATAATGTACTACGCCAACAACGCTGAAACGTTTCTGTCTGTAAGCAGGAACTTACTTCCTGCATCGGTCAACAAACAATGTCTGAAAATCTATCCTTGCCTCAGCTTCCCGATATGTTATCGGCTATAGCATTCGACTACAGTAAAGGTATAACTTCTAAGCGCTGGCCGTATAGCTTTAGGTATGCGCGAGATTAGGTTCATGTAGAAAAACTGATACAAACGACAGAGTGAGTGGAGTGATTCCGAATATTTTCGGTCACAGTATAAACTATATAAGTTTAAGTTTCATTTTAGTTTCTTTCTTTATTTACACCCCCCCCCCCCCCACCTCCCCACCCCCACCCCACACAACCCCGAATTTGTGTCGTGCATATCTCAAAGAAGTATTTGACCAAGAGTCATCAAACCTCCCAGTATTGTTATTCAGCACGGGAAGTTGTGCTCGACTCGGGGCTGAAGGGTGTGGACGGTAGCATGCATTTCCAGAACCGTCCATGAACAGGTTCACCTGCAACATTTTCATTTTTGTCGTGTTGAACCACCTCTTTTTCTATTTTCACTTACTTCAAAGACTTTGACCTAGAGTCATAAAACATCATAGAAATATTATTCAGCTTATGATTTTGACTTGGAGTCATAAAACATTAGAGGAGTATTATATAACATGTGCAACTGATGTTCTCTGTGGGATTTCACTTAGCTACGCCAAAGTTATTGTCCTTCACGTAGGGAATAATCACTTAAGTGCTTAAAAGTTTGTGTTGCGTATGCCTTGAAGATATTAGTCACGAAACTATGTACAGTAACAGGATTGGGGTGAGTGGGGGACATATATGTCCTAATGACACACATGTAGTTTATTCTATAATGAGTAACCAGACCTTCACACCACTCGCACCTTATGCAACCTTATACTATATCCTTCCTATATTATATCGCATGTATGACATTGTCCTTGATCCCATGCATTCTTTGGTCCAACTGTAAGAAACATATAACCACCTCATGTTTCCTCTAGATATATCAATCCATGACAACACAATCCTTAGAAACAAAGTGACATTGATCTTGTTCATTCTGGTTCAATGTTCAGTCCCAGTTTCTAACTTCAGTTAACTATCGGTTTTTTTGTTTTCTGTTTGGGGAGGTTGAGGGCACATATGTCCTACGGACACACATGTAGTGTCCTAAAACATAATCCATATGACCCAATTGTAATTCCAGCCTTGGTCTTACTATATGCTGATTAAGATTCTTTTCAATATATCAAGCAAAACTGATTACTGAAATGACACGGTTTTTTTTCTATTTTTAAAAAAACAAATCACACCAAAAGTTTTGTGTTGAGATATGTTTCAAGCATAACCTCTGTGTCATTTATTCACTTCATATTTACTTGAGTTATTGAGAGGACACTGGCACTGGGATACAATTCCAGCCTTGGTCCTTTTATCAAAGCACTAGGCAATGTTCCTCTTCAAACTGAAGATTTTGAACAAAATCATTTTACTTGTTTTAGTAACAATAACATCGACCCATTGACGTCAAGCCAACATAGGTGTTTATATAAAATTCCTTTAACCTGAGTTATTGAATGAAACATGTTTTGCTATCTTCAGTAACACTGACCATGACTTAATTATTATTTGCCTCATATTGATCGTATTATAAACTAAGTTTCATTTCAAGTTCATAATTCAAACTATATGTGTTGAGTGGACATTGCGTATTTGACAACGCCCATACACCCCATGGTATTCACCATTCTGAAAACTAGCTTTCAATTCTGAATGTTTAATGTAAAATTATTTGTGCTTTAAGACCTTCAAAAATCGATTTGTCAATTGTTCAACAATTCCTTTTGCACAATAGTGCATATAACATTATTGATAAATTGGTAAATTGGTAAATAATATCTTTGCACTACAATTATTACATTTTGAACATTATTTATTCAATACATTTGTAGTATGCGAGAAAAGAAAAATAATCTACCAAAGGTTGTAGATCCACGTGGATGGGAATATCCAGCACTAAGGTAACTGTTTGACGGTAACTCGGCAGACTTGCATACAGTATTTTTCAAATTATATAATAAATAAAGCAAAACGAGATACTGACTTTGTAGCATTAGAATTAATGTCCCTTAACTGAAATGAGGCTATATATGACGTTTCAAATACGATCAAAAACAAAGTTCCAGTTTAGTTTTATATAAGTGCAACGTTACGCTTAATCTTAAATATTTTGCTTTTTAATCAAGAAATAATTTAACTTAAAGGAAAAAAGAATAACTTTTAAAGTTTTACATTTTTATTGTTTTTTATATAAACAATATAATTTTAATCAGTGTATGAATAATTGCTTGTTATTAACAGCACGAGAGTCTTTCTGGCCAAATGGATTTTGCCAACATGGGTAAAACAACCGTAAACATATATTCGATATCAATGATTATTTGCATAATGCTGGTGCTAAAACGGCTATTTTTCACTTTCCGATTCAAGGTCGTATTCGTCCATCTCCAGATCAATGACACTAGTTATGAATATTATATTTTTGCATTCATAATGTTTTGAAAAATTTAAATGGCACATAATAACTTTTAACAATTCAAAATGGATAATGTAGTGTCATCGGATCCCAGCCTTGTTTTACCTTATATTTGTACAGTTAATTTTTACATTACAGCGAATCATTATACATACAGACACTTAATAGGAAAATGGCGCGAAAAAAATGGTAGTCGCGTAATGGTGGATTCAAATAGTCCTCAGGTTTTTTTGCTCTGTAGACATATTTTCCTTATTTTCTTTGCAATTATTTTGCTGAACATTTTAACAAGACAGATCTATGCTTGGCATGTAGGAAGCATTTTCATAATGAAAAAAAAAACATCATGACAGAATTTGTCATGGAAACTTAGATCATACACCACCACTATAATTTGGGGTCTCATTTTAAGCTGATTTTGCAGTTTGTGTGTTTAATATTTTTCTTGCATCAAACATGACCCTCACTTTTCTTTTGATTTTTATTCAGCACTGACAATATTCTTGAAGAAAATGTAAGTTACAGACATTTAAAATGGGTCCTTGTGTGTGCTGCGGCCATTGGAAATACGTCAATTTTATATAGAATAAAGAAGAACAGCCATTTAGTGCGTTGAAACCATTATGGTAAAATTCTACGTTCATATAAACTGTATTGAGTCTGAAGTCAACGAGATTAGTCCGGCATCATGGTGTTGTTTCTTTTCTCTGAAAATCATAAAGTGAAGTTTCATCGAGAAGGCGTTGAAAATGAGTACAGTTATGCTTCATGTAAGAACATGATAGTATTCTCGTTTTATTGTAACGGGCTGTTTCATACCATGAGGTAAAAGTATATTAGTTCACCTCGTCTAGACTGATTACTAGACTGATTCAGTATATATTTGACTTATTTGATAGATATATTTATGTAATGCAATTTAAAATTATGTAATTTCAACTCTATTTTGTATATGTAAATAAGTATTTTGACCTTATATATACTATTAAATGTGTTTGTACAGAATAAGAGCCATTCTGGCTCATTTCTGGAATGCATAAAGTATATGTTCTGTTCTGTTCTTCTTTCCAAACCAGACACGCATAAAATTATTCACGGTTTTCATCGTTACTTATGCGTCTTTTTTCTTGTCAATACAATATCGGGTTTATAAAGCTAGTCTTTGTTTTCATGGGCTATAGTTTCCCGCTTTACTTTCAGACTCGATGATTTTGTCGTTTTATTGCATTTAAATTTTCACTCGAGGCAAAGTGTTTGGCAGGAAAGTTTGATTTGTGTGCTCTGTTCCCTCCCTCGTCAGCATCTACAACCTGAACTTCAGAGGTATCTGGTGGTGTACTTCTTATTCTAGGAAGTGTCGTTTGTTTTCAGATTTCATGTGTTGCTGTACAGATGTTTATCATTTTGACAAGACTTTTCATTGAATATACTGTATTATAGTATTCTAATTAGTCTTTTTCATAAACTGATGATCAAGCTCTCCAAGACGGACGACTTACTATAGCGCCACGGCATTAAAATTGAAATTTAATGTTATTGTATTGCTGCAAAATACTTGTTGTTGTTTATTAGTGTAGTAACATGAAATTAGTGAATTATTAATTTACTCACAATGAAAAGTGAATGAATACTATTATCAGTCAGGGTTTTGACATAGTTAACACATACATCATGCCGATACAGCATATGACACTAAATGTCTTGAATAATGTAAAATATTTGTTATCAGCATTGATTCAAGTTTACTGATTTGGCAGCAGTAGGAAAAGAATGACATTTTATTGAAGTATATTATCTAAGAAACTTTCGGTTAAGGTGATAACGTTAATTAACAGAGTCCAAATCGCTTTTTTTAATTTAAGCATATCATTATAATATTCCGCGAGTCACACCACATTTCTTCTTAATTCTTTGGTTAACGTTTGTAACCATTTTTAAATCTTCATCGAAATGTCAGAATATAGTTTACTCCTGATATCAGTCCCTAAGTTCATTTACCATTTCAAACTGAAGATAAGTATGTCATTACTGGTAGAGTTGCTTACGAACAGCTTGTTTTCCCTGCTACAGAAATATATTGAATATGGTCTGTGTATACCGTCAGCTTCTGTCAAAATTCTCCTTTGGTTTGACAGGTCTGCCGAAAACATACGAATATTGTTTCCAGAGAAATCGCAAACAAACACGCAACCATCTTTAGCAACAACAATTCCTCGTGGCTGTATATATTCATCTTTCTTATTTTCATTTTTATAAACATTTATTACATCCCCTGTCATTGAAAGTCTGGCTATTTTGTTCTTACTTTGGTAATCACTCACATAGATATACATCCCGTCTGTGCTTACTGCTATTTGACGTGGTTGTTCTAACAGTCCCTTCTCTGGATCTGACAGAATTGTCTGTAGGATTTCTCCTTTTTGATTTAATATATCGAGTTTAGGAAATGGATAGCACGACGAAATTAATAAATTGCTTTGTTTGTTTTTTATTCCGTAGCTTTGGCTACGTAGGTGTATTTCGTTTGCGATTTTATTCACTGATGTCTTCACAACTACAACGCTGTAATTCAAAAGTACAGCAACGCTATCTTTATTAAGCACGGTTAAGCCCTGTGGTGGAGTCGACAGTTTTCTTTCATAGATAATTTTATAGTCCCGCATGTTAACAATTTTGAAAGTCATGTTTGCAAAATCCGCCAAAACTAACTCTTGAGATGACAACATATCAATACCAACAATATTACAATCGTTTTTATCTGAGCTGGATTTAACATTCACTTTATCGCAAGGTCCTGAAACAACTTCATTTTGCACTCTGTCCTGAGTCGTCGCTTCCATTTGCTTTGTAAATACCAGTTCTCCAAATGCTGCGTTTCTTTCTAGTTTGTCCTTTACATCTGCACTGGGTTCAAATTTGTATGTCTGCGTGCACTTTGATGTTTCCATGTTGTGCAACATCTTTCTACATTCACTAAGTCGTTTCGTACTGAGTTTCATCTGAACAAATATCACGCGGACGCCACTGATATATTTTTTATTCCTTCAACGCTGCTCTTTACAATGCCACAGCCATTAAGAATATCGTTAAGCGTTGTTTTCGCATTTTCCTTTGCTTTACTTGCTTCTTCAACCAAGACTTGCTCCATTTTGTCAAGTTGATTGTTGACATCCTGTTTGAATTTTTGCATATCTTTTATGGCCTTGGAATAACACGTATCGGCTGTTTCTATATCTGTGTTTGCCTTTCTGTCCATTAGTCTTGCTGCACTTTCAATGCCATCAATTTCTTTCAACATCGCTTTATACTCAACTGAATCTGCGGTACCCTTAGCGATATCAGGAATATAATCGTTCACACAGTCACTATGGTTCCCTGACATACACTCGTGGCACCCAACTACATCATGAGCTTTGCAGTAGTAGATGATTACTTCTTGAGGGTGATGGAGACATTTCTCAGTGCATTCGGTATCTCGTTTTCCCGGTTTCTGAACTTTAGGCATTTTCTCTGTGTCGAGAAGTATATGATTTTTTGTCAGTCTTACCCTACGCTGAGACTTGAAACAAGTTGTGCAAAGATATTCTTCGCAGTTTTTGCAGTAACCATGGGCTTCCACGTAAGTTCCTTCACTGTCACATGGCTCGCAGTAGAATTCATACTCGCTTTTTTTAATTTAAGCATATCATTATAATATTCCGCGAGTCACACCACATTTCTTCTTAATTCTTTGGTTAACGTTTGTAACCATTTTTAAATCTTCATCGAAATGTCAGAATATAGTTTACTCCTGATATCAGTCCCTAAGTTCATTTACCATTTCAAACTGAAGATAAGTATGTCATTACTGGTAGAGTTGCTTACGAACAGCTTGTTTTCCCTGCTACAGAAATATATTGAATATGGTCTGTGTATACCGTCAGCTTCTGTCAAAATTCTCCTTTGGTTTGACAGGTCTGCCGAAAACATACGAATATTGTTTCCAGAGAAATCGCAAATATCAGGAATATAATCGTTCACACAGTCACTATGGTTCCCTGACATACACTATGGCACCCAACTACATCATGAGCTTTGCAGTAGTAGATGATTACTTCTTGAGGGTGATGGAGACATTTCTCAGTGCATTCGGTATCTCGTTTTCCCGGTTTCTGAACTTTAGGCATTTTCTCTGTGTCGAGAAGTATATGATTTTTTGTCAGTCTTACCCTACGATGAGACTTGAAACAAGTTGTGCAAAGATATTCTTCGCAGTTTTTGCAGTAACCATGGGCTTCCACGTAAGTTCTTTCACTGTCACATGGCTCGCAGTAGAATTCATACTCTTCTGCAGAGGCTTTGGTAAATGAAGCTGCTAACGATTGTCCCTGTGCTCTCTTTCCAGAAACTTCCATCCGGGTTTCTTTACTTTTTGTCTAGAAAAAGTAATATAAACAATTCAAATTTGATGAAATATATATCGACAACATAAGCATGTTATATCTACTTAATATGATGTATTTGATAGATCGATGAACTTTGCCTGGATCGGATCTACATCAGTCACATGCAAAAAGGGTTATTTTTTGGTTCAAGCTATTTTAGTTTTGAAAATTCTGTTATAAGAATTAAGGATCGATAAATCATGTAAAACACTGGCCACTTTAACATGATATACTTGTACCTCTTAAAATAAACTTATATAATCGCTTAAGCAAAAACTTTTTTTCCAAAAATGATATGTGAGCTTCGGTATGATCTTGATTTAACCGACATAGGGTAATTTGAAATCGCTATGTAGTTACGTTTTGAGACGTACACTGCATGAAAAGTGGAATTTACTTCTAAATTAATTTTTTTTAGATTTCATGTGTAAAATATAATTCGAATTTACAGCAAGTGAATTTGAAGTAAACAACAATTTGACTGAATATTATGCTCTGTAAAACCTTAAATCACGTGAGTGTATTGCTGCGCCCTCGTGATATAATTCCTTCGCATCTGAACTCCAAACAATTATTGTATTGAACGGCAAATCACTGGATGATATATATTATTTCTTAAACAATTTTGTCATATAGCTTTCATCACTTATGAAGCTTAATGAGATAACATATTCACAAAACATTATTAGTCGAAAAATGGGCATAACTTAAAACGGCGACAAAAAGTTATGGAACTTGCGCATAAACAATGAACAGGTGTATGAAGTTTCAATCTATTCCCGCTCTTAGTTGCTAAGGTACCAGCTAACATACAAAACTTAACCAATTTAGGATGCCGACGCCGACGTCAACGAATGGTGAATACAAGTTGTTCTACATATTCTTTGAGTAGCCGAGCTTAAACTACAAAGCTACATTAAGTCAAAAAATGCCATTTAAACTCATTAAATTGTGAAAATAACAAGTACCTACATACAAATATTATCAATATATCATAAATTCAGACTTACCGTTGTACAAAAACTTAGGCTGAATTGGAAATGCATACCAGTTCTTAAAATAGCATTTCTCCTCTACTTTCATGTTCAGTTTTATACAATATATTACAAAACTTTAACACAAGAATTTTATCATCAAAGAAACTTTGATCTTGTAGTATAGCTTTCAACTTAGACTGACCCAGGAAGTATTATATATTTCAAAATTCACTATAATACCACAGCATATAAAACCTATAGTAATTGTATTACACTGAATAAACATTTAAACAGTAGAACCTGTCAGTTTTACTACATAACAGTAATATTAATCTTCTTAAATAATGCGGGTATATATATGTATCATACTTTCTATACTCATTCGAAACAGAAAGTAGGTTCCATTGTATTAACCACGGCCCATTTTTCACTATGAAGTTTCAAAACCAATTGTTCAAAATATCAGTATATTTATCTGTAGCATAATAGCACCATACTAATGCAGACACTTGGGGTCAAGACCCCCGCCCCTAATGCGCCCTTCCAGCTAACGAACTGAACACAGGTGGTGAACATAGCATGTCTTGATACAAATGAAGCATATTTAAAATGCACCTTTTAACAAGATGAACTTGTGTGAAATGTGTAAACCAAGCAAATCATTGATTCAGTATTTATCTTCTATTTATATTTACCTGATTTTCGATTTCGAGCAGGAAGTATAGTGTACAACCTTTTGATATTTACCCCACCACATACCTAGATATATTACGACTAAAGCACTGATAAGACTTTCTTTATATACAGGATTAGACAATTATTAATATCTTTACAAGTTTTCTTACCTTTAAAGCTAAATACAAATCTACACAGTTTCGTTTTTGCAAACACAAAATCAATGTTATGTCCTCCAAGGTCGCTTAGAAAGACGGCAGATAACTGTCACGGTAGATAAATCAAGCAGATAAACAAATACCCGTCAACTTAAATGTGTAAGACTGTAGGTATATCAAATATGATAATGTCTCATTACATTTGTCTACACAGTCAGGATTCAGGACTGATTTAGTTTTATTAACTGATTTATATCCAGTTTGTTTATATATGTGCATTATGTATGAGTAATAACACTTCTAATAGTCAATTCGATTTATAAAGAGACATTCATATTCGCGTTGTAAAAAGAAGCTTTAGAGTATTGAACATATTGTGGGAATTTACTAAAGATATAAACTAAAGAAATATTGCAGCAAAACTAAATAAAGCAAACGAAAAACGCAAATGATCATTAATATAATGATCTGCATCTCATGCATGTGAAGAGTATAAATGTTATAAATCAATCAGTATACCTTGCAATAGTGTACCCGTGATCAAATACATGAAATAATCACCAAAACTGTTTCTTCAACATAGAAAAAAAAGTATAGCATTAAAAGAGCTCCGGAACATTCAGCAAGTGACGGTGAGAATCTTTGTCAGTTTATAATCTGGGGTGCTACTTAGAAACTAATGAATTGTAGCCTGAAGATAATTTGCAAATTACTAGTTTTTAGACCGTTTTGAAGTGAAATGCTCCATGCCTTAGCACAACATTTTGTGACCAACGAAATACGCCGTTGCACATTTTGCAAAAAGTATTAATCTGGCTTCTTACCAGCGTCGAGGTTTTTGTCTTTCAAAGAGGAAGGCGTTCGCCTTTATTTCATGAAATTCCATCCAGTATTAATTAACAAAATAACAACCAAAAGTGTTACCTGAAGCGAGCCGTTCTGTTTACAAATCATGCTCTGTACCTTACCCTCTGGTCACGTGGGTTCCCCACAGTGTGTTGAACATTTCAATCTTACGACAAATACATAACGGTAATATGAAACTTCTAAATAATGCGGGTAGTTATATGTGTCATACTTTATATAATCATTCGAAACAGAAAGTAGGTTCCATTGTATTGCTCATCGCCCATTTTTCAATATGAAGTTTCAAAACCAATTGTTCAACATATTAGTCCATTTATCTTAGCATAATAGCGACATACTAATAAAGACAATTGGGGCCCAGACCCCCGCCCCTACTGCACCCTTCCAACCAACGAACTGAGCACATGTGATGATCATAGCACATTTTTACTACAAGATGAACTTGTGTGAAGTGTGTAAACAATACAAAACGTTATTCAGTACTCACTATTCCTAGTAATTTCGTTAATAAGCAGGAATAACAACTTTTTGATACCTACCCTACCACATACCAAGATATACTTTAAGGTAATTCTATCAGAACAAAGTGGAAAAAGATCCTGGGAACTGTCATCAAAAATCGCGTGTCACATCACATTCAAGAAACACAGAGTTGCTTTCAGCGTGGCTTCAAGGCAGATACCTCTGCATGCGGCGTTAATTGTTGAAGAGGTAGCACGATATGCAAAAGACAGGAGCGAAAGTATTGACATCATCCTTCTCGACGCAAAAGCGGCGTTTGACGTAGTCAATCATGACCACCTACTCAGACGGGTGTACCATGCGGGTATTACTGACAAGAAATTGGTCTGTACTCCAAAGCATACATGACGGCATTAATAGTGCTGTTAAGTGGTCCGACAGCGTATCTCAGCCATTCCATATACAGCAGGGAGTCCGCCAGGGAGGGGTGCTAAGTACCGACCTTTACAAACTAACTTAGTATATGTAAACCCGTTATTACGACGTCTTGAAGAGTCCAGTTATGGCTGCACCATCGGAGAGATAAGATGTAATTCTAGCGCTTGTGCTGATGATATCACACTGAACTCCAAAATTGCTACTGACACTGAAATTCTGATTAGCATGGCTGAAGATTTTAAAATAATGAAAGATATGTCTTACAACCCAAAAAAAAAACAGAAGCCTTGAAGGTAGTTCCAAATCAAAGTAGAATAAAAGATAATTCTCCAAACAATTACAGTATCTACGGAAACCCGATATGTAATGTTGAGACCAGCACCCATCTTGGTATTAAAAGGTCAACAACAGTCAAAAGTACTACTGAAGAAAACGTTTCTTATAATATTCAAAAAGCGAGAAAGACGGTATATAGTTTTATGTCTGCAGGACTTAACGGAACAAGTGGGTTAGATATTCCATCTGCTCTACACATACTCAAAGTGTACGTAACACCAATCTTATTATACGGTCTTGAAATCATATTACCTAGAAAAGGTCTACTGAAAAAACTTAAAGTATTTCAAAAGAGACTAATTAAACAACTTCTCACCTTACTAACAAACACATCAGATGCAGCAGTTTACATCTTGAGCTGCTACCTCCCTGTAGAAGCACAAATCCACAAAAAGGCATTAATCTTGTTTTATGGCGTATGTAGACAAAGCGAGGAATCGGTTGAAAAGCGTTTAGCTAGACGTCAGCTCAGCATTAAATCAGTCAAGAGTGCAATCTGGTTCATTGAAGAGCAGAAAATTGCCTCGCTGACATTTTTATTGTATAGTCTGTGTTTTGTTTCTGCAATTTCGTGCCATTTGCAGTTAACTGTGTATTTAGTCCAAATATTAGAACGTTTTGGGACAGCGTGATAATTTTTGACTGTCGCTGCCCGTCGTTAGAAGGATGACAACTATAAATTAGTAGTTTTGTTACGCCATATGAGTAAGGCTACTTATCTACTGTCAGGTAGCAATATCATTGAATTGTTTTTAATTCTAGGTAATTTAATCACCGAGAACAGAATGAAGTTGATAGTGAGCAGCGTGTGAATAAACAGATAATTAGAAAGATTGTTTTTATAGGATAATATGAAATAATAAATATCCAGTAACAGTTATTTACCTTAGACTTTCATGACTTTCAGTATGATAGTAACAGTCCACCATATGATATAGGTTCTAACAATAATTTAAGCGTACGGGACACAA
The DNA here is from genome assembly GCF_021730395.1 of Mercenaria mercenaria. NCBI lineage: Eukaryota > Metazoa > Mollusca > Bivalvia > Venerida > Veneridae > Mercenaria > Mercenaria mercenaria. The sequence goes on from NC_069376.1 coordinate 46,814,713, forward strand.
ATTCCCAGACATTTGAATTATTGAAAGACTTAACTTTTGAAAACTTTTTTCTGGTAATTGTGTTGTATTTTTTGAAAATGACATTCAGACACAAACATTTTGTACTTGCGTGATGTAGTTAAACTTCTGCAATGAAAATAAATCAAAATGAGTAATTAAAAAAAAAGATGTCATTAAAAAGTTTTAAGATGATGGCATAGACATTTGTTTGAATTGGCTATGTTTAGTTTGCGACCAAGATGTGAATAGAAATACTTTAAGAACTTACTTCTGTTAACAAAGTAGTTAAACAATACAGAGCCATCAATAAATCAAAGTCAAGGGCAAATTATAGAAAAGTACTAGACTCATTTTTGGAGAAAAGTTTTCAGTATCCAAACTTTGTACCTTTTAAGAAAAGAAGATCTGGGACAGAAAAAGAGGTGCAAAATAGTTCTAACATTAAACAGACAAAAGGTGTTGTTTTTAAATTATCTTCAGATATGCCAAAATGTTCAGAGGAAAATATACAACTTAAAACTGAAAATAATTGTTTGAAAAAGAAATTAAAGATACGTCTGTCTATAAAGATAAGACTGCGTATTAAAGTTGAAGAGAAGAATGAAAAACAAGTAAAGCATTAGAAATATATGGTTGAGGAAACAATAAGAAGTTAAAGCATTCGAGAGCTTCAAAGACATACATTTTTAACAAACATAATAGTATGGAAATTTCAAAATTTATATACATTAAAGAAAATGAAATGTTGAAAGTAATATAATAAAATGGGGAAAAACAACTTTATGAGGCAAATAAAGAAATGAGCCTTGTAAATTCTGAGAATGAATACCTATATCTTCTTGTCAGTAGAAAAGAATTAGAATTGTTTGATGAAGAAAGTAAGGCTTTTACCACAGACACACAGGAGTGTTGCAACAAATTATGTGCCCGCAGTGTTTGAGAGTGTTTTGAAATCCAAATAGACTCCCTTCTTATTCTACTGTTAATAACACGGACGTGCAATGATTACTCTTATCACAAACGTAAATTGCTGAAGTGTTTCCAAGTGAAACAAAATATGTATACTGAGCGATGAACCCTCAAAATTTTGGAAAAAATGGAAGGATTCCATGTCAGTAATGAAGAAGGTTGCTGTTATGTTCTTGGTCTGCGCCAAATTCAAACACAGTTTGGACAAGATACATTATGCATTTTACAATCTATTCTTTCTGACATTGTTTTTGTTATTAGGGCATCTCAGAATGAATCCTTTAAATATTGTGATAACAATGTCTGACAGAGCTGCAAAACAAAAAACATTTAAAGAGTTGTTGGAACATTACAGAGAAAATATTCTAATTGAACACATTGGTCAAATGACGAACAGTTAGCACTGTGTGCATTGATTTTTTTCTGTGGACTCCATGCATTAGTGTATATTGCTGAAGGTGCAAATTCCTCACTGAAAGTTGTTGAGGAATGGTTATTTGAAAATGGTCCACCGATATATGATTCTTCTTTTAAAAGTACACAAGAATGTGATACATCCAGACTTGTGAGAACTGCCAGTAAGGCATTAGCATGTCTATAAAGATAAGACTGCGTATTAAAGTTGAAGAGAAGAATGAAAAACAAGTAAAACATTAGAAATATATGGTTGAGGAAACAATAAAAAGTTAAAGCATTCGAGAGCTTCAAAGACATACATTTTTAACAAACATAATATTATGGAAATTTCAAAATTTATATACATTAAAGAAAATGAAATGTTGAAAGTAATATAATAAAATGGGGAAAAACAACTTTATGAGGCAAATAAAGAAATGAGCCTTGAAAAATCTGAGAATGAATACTTATATCTTCTTGTCAGTAGAAAAGAATTAGAATTGTTTGATGAAGAAAGTAAGGCTTTTACCACAGACACACAGGAGTGTTGCAACAAATTATGTGCCCGCAGTGTTTGAGAGTGTTTTGAAATCCAAATAGACTCCCTTCTTATTCTACTGTTAATAACACGGACGTGCAATGATTACTCTTATCACAAACGCAAATTGCTGAAGTGTTTCCAAGTGAAACAAAATATGTATACTGAGCGATGAACCCTCAAAATTTTGGAAAAAATGGAAGGATTCCATGTCAGTAATGAAGAAGGTTGCTGTTATGTTCTTGGTCTGCGTCAAATTCAAACACAGTTTGGACAAGATACATTATGCATTTTACAATCTATTCTTTCTGACATTGCTTTTGTTATTAGGGCATCTCAGAATGAATCCTTTAAATATTGTGATAACAATGTCTGACAGAGCTGCAAAACAAAAAACATTTAAAGAGTTGTTGGAACATTACAGAGAAAATATTTTAATTGAACACATTGGTCAAATGACGAACAGTTAGCACTGTGTGCATTGATTTTTTTCTGTGGACTCCATGCATTAGTGTATATTGCTGAAGGTGCAAATTCCTCACTGGAAGCTGTTGAGGAATGGTTATTTGAAAATAGTCCACCGATATATGATTCTTCTTTTAAAAGTACACAAGAATGTGATACATCCAGACTTGTGAGAACTGCCAGTAAGGCATTAGCATGTGGAGCGGATGAAAAGTATGGAGTGTATGGATCATTTAAAGTCCATGCGAATGATGTTTGGAAACAAAATTATATGAAAAGTGTACCAATTAAAAGGTTCCATGGAAACAGATTTTAACATTTTGTTTGAAAATTCAGCTTAAGTTGTTTTCTTCTGCATAATAAAATAGAAGAGTTTTTAGATATGGAAGATTCAAACAGACTCCTAAAGTCTGTAAAGCATGATGTTAAAATTCCAGAATATGTGGCTGGTATGAAAGCATTATGACTTATTTCTTCTTTTAATTACAACGCCCCTTTGGTGTTTTATTGAAAGGAAAGATATACACATTCTTGGCAGTTGTCAGTTTTATAGCTTGCTCATAAGTTACACTGATAGTGCTATTAAAATCATTTAAATCTAGATGAATTTATAGAAGGTAAAATGCTACTTGGCACTGTCAGTGAAGAGCAGCTGAATGCAGATGTCGGGTATCAGTACACAATAAACACATGTAAACATGGCAATAAAGTTATTGAGGTGTTATCAACAGTCCTTCCAGCAATCAGAGAGACAGTCAAGAAACTATTTAAGGACTTTATTGGCAATGTGCTATGGACAAATTGTTTAGAGACACTAAAAATGTAAGACGAAATCTGTGCCAAAACATAAGATTTGTGAAAGTACTTTTTGGCATGTCGATAGGCTACTCAGAGAAAAACCTAATATAACAACTATATCGAAAGAAGCCTATGTGATGCTTTGCCATAACAAACCTTTGCAATGGATAAATGAAAAGGATCCGAAAAGTAGGGATTTACTAATGGAGATGTACGGAAAACAAGAAAGTTGTTTCAAATAAAAAGGGAAGAAATTGAGGAAAAAAGGGAAACAGCTGCTATGAGAAAAATTTAAAGCATTGGAAGAGAAAGAACAAAGGAAAATAGAAAAACTGGAAAACCATACTAATGGAATATTGAATGGGAACTTTGGCAAAAAAAAGTTGACTGTCATTTGTCTATGTATAAAACAAACAAAGAAACAAATATGTGCACTGAAAAAAAAAACAAGGAAGAATATCCAACAGGGAAAGCCACGTTCTAAAAACGAAGCCTACCATAACGCAAACCAAACACGCGGACGCGCACACGATCAACACACACACATGCACCACACAGACACACACACACACACATACACACACCAAGCAAACATACAATGACAAAACAAACAAATAAAGGAACACAGTGGGGCACCGCCTTGGAACGGTCAGTGGCAAAACCACCACTGGGGAGCTTAAACCGGTTTATGGTGCACCTAACCTCACTCTTACCCCCACCATGTTCGCAGTGGTTTAGAGGACATGTGATTTCCAAGGTATCAGCTTTGTTCCAGAACCACTGAGTTTCATAGATTTCAATGTGCACAATACACTTTGTTATAGCTTCTAAATACTCACAACTTGTCGAAGTGAAATGGGAAAAACCAAAAAAATGCATAACGTACGTGTTAGAAATTCACTGGAGGAAGTACAAAACATTTGCATGAGTTCAAACAAACAAATTGAATATGCTTAGTTGAACTTCAATATTACTGGTGGAGGTAAACTTACAAGCCTAATACTAATTCAGTAACAAATATGTGGTGACAGGTGTTATTTCTATAAGTTATTTTTTCATTTTGTATTGTCATTTGTAAGTGAAGTATAACTTAATCTCACATTTTGCCAATATTTTTCAAAGGTTTACTAGATCAAAGTAATATCAAAGTTTTCGTGTACTATTACAATGGATGAAGAAAAGCAGGTACAGCTGAAGTCACAGAAAATATATTGTTGCTTTTTAATGATTAAATATTCTGTTTATACAAAAGTACATAATTATCCTTTGTAATTATGAATTTGACAGTTTTGATAACATTTATAAGTACGCGTTCAACATGAAAGTACTTAACGTAAGCTACGTTGCCGAGTGGTTAAGGTCGTTGTCTTCAAACCACTTTCCCCTCATGTTTCAGTTTCTGTTTATTTTCAATACAAGGCCCCTAAGGGCATCTTCATGGCACAAAACAATTTCTACAAAACAGTCTCAAGACAGTTCAAACATATTTCAAATAATAGTTCTATCTGAGCGTGTTTAAATTTTTGAAAATGTAAAGTTATATTATGTAGGTGGACGGAGGTAATATTACTGTACCTTTTTGCATCACATTTTAACAAAAAAAAATGCAAGTTTTAACAAAACAGTTCCATCAGAGTTTTGGAACAGTTTTTGAAAATATACAATATTGCGTGTTCTTAGATCTCTTGGGATGGTTTTTTTTTTTTTCAGGAATAAGGTGTACACGATCAAAAATGTAATGAAACTCATCCCCTACAGAGTTATTATTGCACAACTAACAAGTTCTCTGACTAAGATCAACGTTATAACTTACACACTTCTACTGGTAATTTATTGTTACGACATCTCAAATGACAAAATGACAAAGCCAAGTCTTTTGGAAGTAAATTAAAATAATTTTCAAAAATGAAGTCTGTTTTAAATATCTGTAGTTAATACATTTGCTAGATGACTGTAACTGCTCATTCCATTTATGCATAAACTGATTTTTCTTTGCTTAATAATACTACTAAAATGTTTTGGGTAAGGAGCCGACCGGTTAAATGTTTTGGGTAAGGAGCCGACCGATTAATCCAACTATCAGCAAAACCCAATTGTTGTAATGATGTCTTGGCAAACTTTATCCAAGGATATACATTCTCACAATCTATCCTATATAATAACCTATACATAATATCATTGATTCTGTCCTTTACTGTTAACAATTCTACCCCAGTAATTCAAAACCCTACCCTTTTAACAACTGCATCTAACGGTAAAACACCAAGCTCACCAAGTACCATATTACTAGGCGTCGATTTCTTAACATTTAGTAACTATTTTAGACACTTCATCTGAAAAGTGCATACAATACAAAGGTCTTCACAGCCCGACACTTTATTACCATACAACAAGAGAGGACTAACCATTGTTTCAAATAAATGTAAAATTAAATAAATTCCTAACTGTAATTTACGACATTTCTTAAGTAAGCTAAACATTGCTTTTCTTGCTTGTTCACACAAATGTTTCTTTGTTTTATAAAAACTACCATTGTAATTAAATTTTACTCCTAAGTAACTAAAATCATCAACAATTTCCAGTTCATTGTTATTATTGATATAAAAGATGGCTTATTTCTTATTTTTCCGCGAGAGAATACAACCACTCTACTTTTGTTTGTGTTCACTTTCGGCTTCCGCATGTCACAATAATCTGAAATTGTATCTAAAGCTAACTGGAGTGGAGATCAGTCTTTGACTCAGCAAATATAACAGTATCATCTGCACACAGCAACAGATACAGTTTAAAATGTAATTCAGCCGTATTATCACTAAGAACAGTCTTTACTGAGTTTGGAAGCAATTCAAGGCCTTTGAAGCTGTGTGATATAAATGACACAAATCATTCAGAAAAATAGAAAACAAAATTGGTGACAAATTTTCACCTTGTCGGACTCGGTGGAACTAGTAAAGAAGCTAGAGAGACTCTAATTACTTTTAACGCGGGACTTAGCTTTTTCAAATATAGCATATATGACTTTAAACATTTTAACATCTATATTATGCTGTAACAATTTGTTCCATAAACAAATATGATTCACAGAATCAAATGCTTTTCTATAATCAATAAATGCACAATAAAGTCTAGTTTTTTTACTTAAACTTATAATCCTGTTCAAAATCACCATTAAAAGAAAGCAAATAACTTTGTATATTTGTAGAAAACAGTCTAATGAACAAATTCGTCCGTTAGTTAGACTTAGATGGCCAAATATTGTTGAGATACGAATGGATATAAAATCATAAAATATTTAATGACCCGAGGGTCCCTAATCAACGAAGACAGCGTCACGTGACAAAAATTAAAATATACGTCGAAAACAACAATGGCTGATTGGCCGTGATAGGATTTTGTGTAAAGACGGTGGACAAGTGTAGTGGTTTACAAATATACAGAAATACTGTAGTGATATATGGATATAGCGCTGACGAATGCGAGTCCAATAGCTCTACTTATTCTTCGAATAATTGAGCTAAAAACGGCATACATGCAGCAGAAATAATAGCAGCGAACATTACATTTCTGTCCTATTTCATGAAAAGGTTGTTACGTTTCAAAATCTAGGACATGAAATGAATACTTACCCTGTTTTATGTTCAAAAATGCAATTGTCATTTCATAGACGTATTAGTCCAAGCGTGATATTTGCTTTATTACAAACAATATTAAGCAAACTAGACAACGGTGATTGTTGCTACATGTTACGTTGGTTTCAGTATCCAGACTAAATATTCTGCTGATATTTAGCCAAATTTTGGTCATGCACAGAATTTACTTAGCTACTTTGCTTTTAATGCATTGATTTAGAAAAGACAACAAAGTACATGCTACAATAACGTTTGGCAAAAGACCTTATTTGCCTGGAATTGCACGACCGTTTTATTAGGTTGACTATTTCAGATTTTTCAAATAGTAGACATTTTGTTGTCACCCTTTCGTAGGTGTCGGGTGTCCGCGTCACAAAGTTTTGTATGGAAGTATGTTCCTCTAAAACTACTGGAACAAATGTGTTCAACTTCACGCAAGTCTAGCTTTTATTTTGTCAAAATTATGCCCCTTTTTAATAGTTTTGCATGCAAGAATGTTTCTCAGGAACTTCTGGACTTAATGTTTTCAGATTTTTTAAACATCTTTGGCATCATGGGATGAAATAACATGACATGGCAAGTTTCATAAATCTGGTTTAAAATTTGGCAAAATTATGCCCTTTTTTAACTTAGAAAAGTACGTACGTAAGCATTTGTAAGCCGAGATTACGTGGAAAAAGCGCGCTGTCATTAGACACCTCTTGCAATAAAAAACATGCTCGCTTTTTACCAGATAATCAAAATACTGAATTTTAAATTACGTAGACAATCGAATATCTAAAGAAAAATTCACAAATGATGGCTAAGAATTGTCTTGATTTTTTTAAGTTGTATAGATGCAACCCGGCATTTCGTATATAAATCGCAGCATGGACTTCGTGTGCAGCATGAAGTGGCACAGATTTAACAATATCAAATTTCTAAGTATATACATGTATTATTTTGCATGCAAGAGATGTTTTAATGTCTTGACGTATACTGGAAAAAATTGTAAATTTATACTCTTCAACACCCTATTATACAATATACGGTACCATGTATTGTAGGAATAATGCATGTTTTTTTTTAGCTCACCTGAGCCAAAGGCTCAGGGTGATCTATTGTGATCGCTCACCGTCCGGCGTCTGTCCGTCTGTCCATCCGTCCACACTTTCCTTTAAACAACATCTCCTCCTACACCATCAGCCCAATTTTGATGAAACTTCATAAGAGAAGTTCCTTGGGTGTTCTACTTTAAAAATTGTTCAAAGAATTGAATTCCATGTAGAACTCTGGTTGCCATGGCAACAGAAAGGAAAAACTTTAAAAATCTTCTTGTCCAAAACCACTGGTCATAGGGCTTTTATATTTGGTATGTAGCATCATCTAGTGGTCCTCTACCAAGATTGTTCAAATTTTTGCCCTAGGGTCAAATATGGCCCCACCCTGGTGGTCACATGGTTTACATAGGCTTGTATAGCGAAAACTTTGAAAATCTTCTTGTCCAAAACCACAAGGCATAGAGCCTCAATATTTGGCATGTGGCATCACCTAATGGTCTTTTATAAAGATTGTTAAAATTATGCCCTTGTGATGAAAAGAGGCCCCGTCCCGGGGGTCCCAAGTTTTACATAGACTTATTTAGGAAAAAACTTTTAAAAAAATCTTCTTGTCTGAAACCAGAAGATCTAGGCCTTTTATATTTGGTGTGTAGCATTGCCTTTTGGTTCGCTACCAAAGTTGTTCAAATTATGCCCCTGGGATTAAAAGAGGCCCCGCCCCGGGGTTCTCAAGTTTTACATAGACAAATAGGATCTGTTTTTTAAATCTTCTTGTCTGAAACCACAAGACCTAGGCCTTTGATGTTTGGTATGTATCATTGCATTGTGGTTCTCTACCAAGATTGTTCAAATTATGTCTCTGAGGTGAAAAGAGGCCCCGCCCCGGGGGTCCCAAATTTTACATAGACTTATATAGGAATTTTTTTTAAAAATCTTCTTGTCTGAAACTGCAAGGCCTAGTCTTTTGATTTTTTGTGTGTTGCATTGCCTAGTGGTCTTTTACCAAGATTGTTCAAATTATGCCTCAGGGGTAAAAAGAGGCCCTGCTCTGGGGTCCCAAGTTAACATAGACTTACATAGGGAAAAAAAATAAAAATCTTCTTGACTGAAAGTTAAAGGCCTAGGCATTTGATATTCAGTATGTAGCATTTCCTTGTGGCTCTCTAACAAGATTGTTCAAATTATGCCCCTGGGGTGAAAAGAGGCCCCGCCCCGAGGGTCACATAGTTTTTATATGAGTTATATAGGAAAAGATACTTCAAAAATAATCTGATCATATTTTCTAGACTGTTTAATTATAATTACCCTATGACCCCAAGTAACTAGGATCACTTTACTTTAACCTTGACCTACTGACCTACTTTCTTGTTTTTTAAGATACAGCCTTGAAATTTGGATGACATGTACAGTTTTGCATACCGATCTTAAAACTGACTTTCAGTGACCATGAATGTGACCTACTGACCTACTTTCTTGTTTTTTAAGATACAGCTTTGAAATTTGGATGACATGTATACTTTTTGCATGCCGATCTTGAACAGACTTTCAGTGATCATCAATATGATCTACTGACCTACTTTCTTGTTTTCTAAGCTACAGCAAAAGGATTTGGACCACCTGTAATATTTCTTTACAGATTTCAAAAGTAATCTTGCATAATCTTTACCTTGACCCACTCTTTTAAATTTCTTGTTTTTAAAGCTTTAGCTAGCAAACAACTCTACTCAGGTGAACGATATAGGGCCATCATGGCCCTCTTGTTGTTTTCTTCGGCACACCCTGGAAAACATTAAACGTCACGCATTCCTTGTCGTGTCACGTATCGCCGGTATAAAATGGCGGATAATGAATATTCATATCTCTATGATTGACAGTAAATGAGACGGTGTGTTCCGCGTTTCCGTGGTGTTTTCACTCGAAGAATCTAACATCCATTATAGTTTTAAATGATGAGAAAAAGACAAAATTAGGTCTTAAACTGATAAATTCTTAAATAATCATTCGCTGTGCAATATAAACGTTAAGGATTTATTTTTGCAAAAGTTACAAATACATGTATCGTTCGATCATCTGTTTTGACGCTCATGAGTTGTGAAGCCCATTTCTATTTTGTTGTCAAATAGTTATAAGTGACGTGTTAAGATGTTAAATTACACTAGTTTGCAAAGCAGGCAATATTTTACTTTGTATAAAACAAGTATGCGTTTCAGTGAAAACCCATTAGAAACATGACCTTCTTTATTTACAATAAGGTTTGACGAAGAGCAGCAAAAACAAGGAATGCGTGACACGCGCCTTCCAGTCATAATCGCTAATGATTGTTGGAAGTATCATGTAGATGTACATTTAGTATTCTTTTTGTAAGATTATATTTTTGTTTCTTATTTTGGTGTATTTGTATGTCTTTTTAATAATGCAAACATCTCCAATCCTTTAAAAACGTATTTCTTACAGAAGCAACTGTTGAAGAATTCAGATCTTGCAATGTTTGTCTCGTTCCCTCAGCTTTTTCATAGTCACAAGACTCTTTTGACTGAATTTTTGAATAAATTTTAGATTTTTTTACTCTGCTGTAGACTATATACCTTTTATCATTTAAAAACGTTAATTTATTTTAATTGAATATGGTTTTGCTGCTCCTCGTCAAACCTTATTGTAAATAAAGAAGGTAATGTTTCTAATGGGTTTTCACTGAAAGTACCAAAGTTAGAATTGCGAGAAAGTGCTATATATTTTTGTGTCCTCACTGTTTTGATAATGAGAATGACTACTATTAAAGAAATGTAAAGTGAATAAAAACACACAATTTACAAAGAAATAGTAAAAACATAACTGAAAAAGATTAATTGATTATAAATAAAAGATTAACTTGTTCATTGTCCTTTTAAGGCTAAAAAAGGTGATTTTGTGGTTAAGAAAGCCAGTCAATCAAAAGGCGTCATTTATTATTCACCTTTTGGCCCATAAAATCAAAAAAAAAAAAAAAAAAAAAAAAAAAACAGAAATAAAGTAAAGGGAGACATTCTACAGTTTATAACAGTAGTATTTATTTATTTAATCGATTTATATTTATTCATTAAATATATGATTTTTTGGAATGATAAATATTCAGAAAATGGCATTCTTTTATTGTATATAAAATAAATTGCCAAATGAATCAGTGATAGTCCATATTAGTCTATATCTATAACATAACATTGTAAAATCGTCGCCTGAATAAATACATTACACAAAAAAACGAGATCATATTACAAAAACACTGACATGCGAAATGAGGTTTTAGGCCTAGGGAAAATAGGACCTGGTGTCATAAATGTCAAATTTAAGGTTACTTAAACATTGCCGTGCTCTGGCCCAGGTAGTGCGCCGTACCACCATACGGTACGTGATGCGTACTCACCTACCTACCTGCACTATGTGACACGTCCTAGACACAGAGCAGCGTTTCATATCTCATTCTAGATACCTTCTGAGATCAGCTGGGTGCTGTACGCATTGGGCTTACTTACACAGTCTCGCCCTTCCACACACCGATTACGTTGTACCACTCTGCGATGCCTGACGCGCGGATAAAAAACCTACCTGCAATACGTGACGCGTCTTGGAACAATAACGGCCTTCGGTATCGCGCTCTAACCACGCTTGGAGATGAAGTAGCTGCTCTGCTCACTCTGTTCTAGCCCTCTGACACAGGTAATGCACCGTACCGCCCTACGATACGTGACGCGTAAACATCTAATTACCTGCACTACGTGACACGTCCTAGATACAGTGCAGCGTTTCATATCACATTCTAGTTACCTTCAGAGATCAGCTGGGAGCTGTACACATTGGAGAGAGGACTTACTTCCACAGTCTCGCCCTCCCACACACCGATTACGTTGTACCACCCTGCGATGCGTGACGCGCGGATCAAAAACCTACCTGCAATACGTGACACGTCCTGGACACATAACGGCCTTCAGTATCGCGCTCTAACCACGCTTGGAGATGAAGTAGCTGCTCTGTCCACTTGCCAGCGGCGTTGCCGTGGTGCTCTGGCCCTCTGACACAGGCAGTGCGCCGTACTGCCCTACGATATGTGACGCGTACTCATCTATCTACCTGCACTACGTGACACGTCCTAAATACAGAGCAACGTTTCATATCTCATTCTAGTTACCTTCTAAGATCAGCTGGGTGCTGTACGCATTGGGCTTACTTACGCAGTCTCGCCCTCCCACACACCGATTACGTTGTACCACTCTGCGATGCCTGACGCGCGGATGAAAAACCTACCTGCAATACGTGACACGTCTTTGACACATAACGGCCTTCAATATCGCGCTCTAACCACGCTTGGAGATGAAGTAGCTGCTCTGCTCACTTGCCAGCGGCGTTGCCATGGTGTTCTAGCCCTCTGACACAGGTAGTGCGCCGTACCGCCCTACGATACGTGAAGCGTACTCATCTACCTACCTGCACTACGTAACACGTCCTAGATACAGAGCAGCATTTCATATCACATTCTAGTTACCTTCAGAGATCAGCTGGGAGCTGTACACATTGGAGAGAGGACTTACTTTCACAGTCTTGCCCTCCCACACACCGATTACGTTGTACCACCCTGCGAAGCGTGACGCGCGGATCAAATCCCTACCTGCAATACGTGACACGTCCTGGACACATAACGGCCTTCAGTATCGCCCTCTAACCACGCTTGGAGATAAAGTAGCTGCTCTGTCCACTTGCCAGCGGCGTTGCCGTGGTGCTCTGGCCCTCTGACACAAGTAGTGCGCCGTACCGCCCTACGATAAGTGACGCGTACTAACCTACCTACCTGCACTACGTGACACGTCCTAGACACAGAGCAGCGTTTCATATCTCATTCCAGTTACCATCTAAGATCAGCTGGTTGCTGTACGCATTGGGCTTACTTCCACAGTCTCGCCCTCCCACAAACCGATTACGTTGTACCACTCGTCGATGCCTGACGCGCGGATCAAAAACCTACCTGCAATACGTGACACTTCTTGGACACATAACGGCCTTCAGTATCGCGCTCTAACCACGCTTGGAGATGAAGTAGCTGCTCTGCTCACTTGCCAGCGGCGTTGCCGTGGTGTTTTAGCACTCTGACACAGGTAGTACTCCGTACCGCCCTACGATACGTGACTCGTACTCATCTACCTACCTGCACTACGTGATACGTCCTAGACACAGAGCAGCGTTTCATATCTCATTCTAGTTACCTTCTGAGATCAGCTAGGTGCTGTACGCACTGGACAGAGGACTTACTTCCACAGTCTCGCCCTCCCATACACTGATTACGTTGTGTCACCCTGCGATGCGTGACGCAAAATCCAAAACCTACCTGCAATACGTGACACGTCCTGGACACATAACGGCCTTCAGTATCGCCCTCTAACCACGCTTAGAGATGAAGTAGCTGCTCTGCCCACTTGCCAGCGGCATTGCCATGGTGCTCTGGCCCTCTGACACAGGTAGTGCGCCGTATCGCCCTACGATATGTGACGCGTACTCACCTACCTACCTGCACTACGTGACACGTCCTAGACGCAGATCAGCGTTTCATATCTCATTCTTGTTACACTCAGAGATCAGCAGGTAGCTGTACGCTTTGGAGAGAAGGCTTACTTCTACAGTCTCGCCCTCCCACCGATTACGTTGTACCACCCTGCGATGCGTGACGCAAAGATCAAAACCCTACCTGCAATACGTGACACGTCCTGGACATATAACGGTCTTCAGTATCGCTCTGTAACCACGCTTGGAGATGCAGTAGCTGCCCTGCCCACTTGCCAGCGGCGTTGCCGTGGTGCTCTGGCCCTCTGACACAGGTAGTCCGCCGTATCGCCCTACGATACGTGACGCGTACTCACGTACCTACCTGCACTACGTGACACGTCCTAGACACAGAGCAGCGTTTCATATCTCATTCTTGTTACATTCAGAGATCAGCTGGGAGCTGTACGCATTGGAGAGAGGGATTACTTGCACAGTCTTGCCCTCCCACACACCGATTACGTTGTACCACCCTGCGATGCGTGACGCGCGGATCAAAAACCTACCTGCAATACGTGACACGTTCTGGACACATAACGGCCTTCAGTATCGCACTCTAACCACGCTTGGAGATGATGTAGCTGCCCTGCCGACTTGTCAGCGGCGTTGCCGTGGTGCTCTGGCCCTCTGACACAGGTAGTGCGCCGTACCGTCCTACAATACGTGAGGCGTACTCACCTACCTACCTGCACTACGTGACACGTCCTAGACACAGAGCAGCGTTTCATATCGCATTCTAGTGACCTTCAGAGATCAGCTGGGTACTCTACACATTGGAGAGAGGGCTGGTTATCGCGGCATTGCCTTCTTTCACACTCATTACGCTGTACCGCTTGCGATTCGTGAAGCGGACAAGAAAAACCCTACCTGTGATACGTGACACGTTCTGGACACATGACGGAGTTCAGTATCGCCCTCTAATCACTCTCAATGATCAAACAGCTTCCCTTTCCACTTGCCAGCGGCGTTGCCGTTGTGCCCTGGCCGTCTGACACAGATGATGCGCCGTATCGCCCTATGATGCGTGACACATACTAAACCTACCTACCTGCACTACGTGACAAGTCCTAGACTTAGTGTAGCGTTTCATATCTCATTCTAGTTACCGTCAGAGATCAGCCGGGTGCTTGGCGCATTTGAGAGAGGGCATACTTTCGCAGTCTTGCCCTCCTACACACTGATTACGCTGTACCGCCCTCGATGCGTGCACGGACCAGAAGACTACCTGCAATATGTGACACGTCCTGGACACATAACTATCGCGCTCTAATCACTCTCGGAGATAAAGTAGCTGCCCTGCCCACTTGACGGTGGCGTTGCCGTGTAGCTCTAGCCCTCTGACACAGAGAGTGCGCCGTACCGCCCTACGATGCGTGACGCGTACTCACCTACCTACCTGCAATACGTGACACTTCTTTTACAGGTATTGACGTTTATTTATACAGTCTTACTATTTTTTGAAAACACTTGAAGGTAGAAAACACTTGAAAACTTGGTTCATATGACTATTTTGCACGCACATAGTATGGCTACGCTATTACCGACAGCGTGAGATTTCATCGCCTACATACATCCAATACCTGACACTATTTTTAAAGATAATGACGTTTATTTTACTAGTTTTACTATTTTTTGAAGACACTGGTATGAAGAACACAGTTGAAAACATGGTTCATGACTATTTTGCACGCACATAGTACTAGTATGATTACGTCATTACCGACAACAGATGTGTGAGATTTCTTCGCATACCTAACTCCACTACGTGACACGTCTTTTACAGATATTGACATCTATTTTTATAGTCTTACTATTTTCTGAAGATACTGAGATGAAGAACACAGTTGGAAACGTGTTTCATATGACTATTTTGCACGCTCATAGTATG